>NW_024609873.1:1677918-2277918 GCF_016920785.2 Ixodes scapularis
CTTGTGGGTTGCTCTTCACACGTCCGTTTGTAGAGCAAGGTTTAGCATGGTGACAGGGTATCTTTTTGGTGGTAGTCTTTATCCGTGCCACAGTTTTCAAGGGCATAAGAGCATTATTTGGTTGACTGACACTTAACTTGGTATTGTGAGTCAAGTAGATTGTCACGGCTGTGCTCATCTTCTTTGTCAATGCTTTCAAAATATTGAGAGGTTATTGTCTGATTGGCCACTAATTGTAAGTTGGCTTTGTTACAATTTTTTGTCCTCTGATTCCGAGTTATCAGGTTGTAAACCAGACCGAGGTGCCTGCAATTTGACATGCTTACTGTTCTGCAAGGTCCATCAATCTTAACAATACCTAGGTGGTTGAGATGAATCTTCAAAGCTCTACTCTAATTATTTTTATGATTTTATTATTTTTGTTCTAAGTGATTGCTTCTTTTATGCTTTGTATTTTCAGAAGTGGGCCTTCAATTCCTTCAGCTGGTGCTGCAAGCCTGCTGGCACAACTTGTGGCCCAGGTACCAGAATGAAGAGCTGAAAGCACTGTTCGAGCGAGAGGACCAGTGGCCCTTGCGCAGCTCGAAAACCGGACCGGGCAGTCATCAGAGCTATTTATGTTCCACTTCCATTAGCTCCAAGATGTTTCGTTGGCACCCTTTAATGGTTTCCGTCCGTGACGTCACAAACAGAATTTCCCTTGTCCTGATTGGCAATATTTGCCTCTACCTCCCTGTAATTGGCAGGATTTCCCTCCCCGTTAGCCGGCATTTGGGTAAGCATTATCAGTATACAGGAAGCTATGGTTCGGCGGATCGCAAACCCAACTACAGCGACGCTTTTTGTCGTGCACGTTGCTAATAGTCTGCGCCACTAGTTGTGTGCAGTGCAAGCGAAGCAACTCCAGGCAAAAAAAAAAAGGGCAAGCACTAGGAAGGCTGGACAGAAGAAGAGGGCGAGGCGAGAAAGAGAGAGCACTAGGAACGTTAGAGAGGAGGGTAGGTTTCTCCCCTCCCCAACCTTTCTAGTGCTTGGCCTTTCTCCCCTCGTCTGGCGTTGCCTTTGTCTGTCCTTCACGTAATTATAGTCTGTTACAACTCAAGAATGTAAGGAAAGGGAAAGGAAGGCTGGGGAGGAGGAAGCAGACGAATTGCTGGAGAAGAGAGGAGGAAGTTTTTCCCTCTTCTATCTAGCATTCCGTCTGCTTCCTCCTCCCCGACCTTCTTTTCCCTCGCCCCATCTTCTTGAGCTGTAACTTACTATAATGAAACAGGGTATACGGGACATGTTGCTTTTTGAAACAATCAAGACTCATGAAAGATTGATAAGAGCCTGTTGGTATGGTTATTTTAATCTTTAGTGGAATAGACCGATCTCACTTAGCGTTCAGCGCATGTGTGAAGCCGCCATAACTTTAGTTCACAAGAGGCAGGTGGCAGTGCTTGAGACACCTCGTGCCGTCTCGCGCTTTGCACGCGCAGAGCTCCAGCGAGGTTGGGGCACATGCAGAAAGAGGAAAGTTCCCTTGATGCATTGCAGCAGCAGTGGCTTAGCCAAACTGACCTGTGAAATTAGTCTATTACAACTAAAAAAATTGAAATTATTTGTATAAGTTAGGCAATTCCTTGTTATGTATTTGCCAAATATAATTGTTAGGTGTACATCCTTTAGAGGAATGCTGAAGCGAAATTTTGATTTCGGGAAACAACGCAGAAGTGCTACGCGGGACGCTACAAACCTGAAAGCATCATGCATAAATCAATATTTCTAACGGATGGTTGTATTTTTGTGAAAGAAGAGCATGCTTGAACAATGGCCAAAAAGGCCCGTGACGTCGCGATTCTGGTTTCCTCCTTTTCTCACTTTGACTCCGCGAGGACGCGAAAAGGGAAAGAAGCAAAGCCGTTTCCCCCCTCCTCAACTATTCTGCAGGAAACACGATGTCGCGATTCTCACTTATCGCATCCTTATTTTACAAAAATATGGCCATCCGTTCGAGATATCGCTTTATGAGTGGTGTTTAGGGGTTGGTGGCGCCCCGTTGAACACTCCTGCTACCTTATTTTGGGAATTCTAAATTTCTGTTCCTTTCCTTTAAGACCTGTTCACATTAGCACTACACCTGTGCTGCCAAGTTATTAATCTTGGTGAAGCTTTTAAAGTACTGCATTAAGTCGGTTTGGGGATGCATCACGCTACGATTTACGACAGAGGTGCCCGAAGGTATTGGAATCACTGCATCAAAAGCTCAAAGAACAAACTTACCTGAGTAAAAGGTAAAAAAATGACTATTTTTTTCTGCCTACGGCGCCCGTCTGCTAACTGTGCACCCTTTGACTGGCTCAATAACTGACAGATGGCGACATCAACCCTAGCGGCTTGTAGCTGCTCAGCAGCCGCCCAGTCACACCAAAATCGGACAACCTTTTTGAGTCATAAATGGTGCACACTTTTTCGGTGCTATAATTGTCAGAACATTATTTTATTTTCACCCCCAATAAATCACATTAAATGGACACAAAAATAATCAAACCGATGGTTCGTTGAATAATTTCAGCTACATGTGGTGTGCTTTTGGCGTGACCGTGGAGCTACTGAACTGCCATAAGGCGTCGGTGCCGTTGCCGCCATCTGTCGGTAGTTGTGCCAGTCGGAGGATGCGCATATACTAGCACACTGGTGTCATAGGTAGCCAAACCAGTTTTTTTACTTTTTACTCGGGTAAGTTCATTCTTTGAAATTTTTTCTGCGATGCTTTCACCACCTTCAGGCACCTCTCTGGTAAATCGTAGTGCAATACATTGTGAAGCCAATTTATGCGGTGATTTGAAAGGCTTCACCCAGATTCGGGGCATTACAATAGTGCAGTACTATTAGTAAGTGCTGGGAATAGTGCTGATTTTGCTCTTTGTTAATGATCTGATGCTCATACACTGCTGCATCAGTACTAAGTTAAGTTCAAGTCAGCACTGTTTTACTGTTGATTTAGCTCTGTGTGTATATGTGAGCTATCCCTTATAGTCGTTTCTCAAAAAGTTGATAACTCTTGCATGTTTGCAGTGCACACGATTATGATAATGGGAGGGCTTTTGCTTCTTCTGCCTAGTGATTGTGCGAGAGTGAAGAAAATTATAGTTTGTAGGAGTAAATCGCTAGAAATGTATACTAATTTCAATTTCTTAAGCTTACATGCAGCAAGACAGGTATCCTACAGTTTTTGCAATAGGTCGTTTTGTTTGGTTTGACTTTTTTAAAGCTTGCAATAAGCTGTCAATTTTTCCGGCTTTCAAAACTTTTACATGCTTGATGACATTTTTGCAGGACTGTCACTCACTCTTAAAGTTACTGAGACTATGAAACGATGGAAAAGGAAACTAGCACAGAAAGGTAGATAGTTATAAACATGTTTAATGTGAACTGTTGAAAATAAGGGTGTACCTTGGTCTTTCTTTTTTTTTTTTTAAAGGTTATTACAACAAAATTTTAGCACTAATTGTACTGTCTAAATGTTAACCATGTTCTGCCCACACCATGGAGACACCGAATTTTTTTTTGCTAAAAAAGGCGCCGAAACTTTATTTAAATAAACCAAATACTGTCACGTCACACCACATAAAAGTAGCACCGCTACACGGGAACATGGTGGCAGGCTGTGTGCGCCCGAGCCCTGTCTAACTTGGCTGAACCGGTTTTCTTTTTTCTCCCGTGCTTATTCAACTCCTGCGGAGAGCGAGGAGGGACAACTCAAGCGGCCAGCTTGCAGTGCATTGACATCATCAAGTGGCGAAGCTCACAGCCACGCCAGCCCCCATATAGCCTTGATTGAAGGAGAACCAGACGTCACGAACGTGTAAGCTCACAACCACGCCAGCCCCCACGTAGCTTTGACTGAAGGAGAACCAGACGTCGCAAACGTGATGCATATCGGGAGATCTTCTGAGACACTAGTTCTAGATGTTTTGTGTCTTTTTGAGCAAAAAATTGGTGTCTCCACTGTATGGTCAAAACATGGTTGACATTTAGACAATAAAATAGGCACTACGATTTCGTTGCTATATCACTTTAAAACGATTCTGCCCTTTTACCATATTTTCAGTATCAGTAGTATTGATATTGCTTTGAAGAAACTGTCTTCAAATCACTTCTTGAGAAAAGTCTGCTCCCCACCTGGTTTGCAAGGTTCATACGATAACGTCGGAAACATCTGTTGTGTTGATTGTGAGTACATTTTAACTTAAATGCTTGTGCTTTTTTGGTTACAGGTCCCTTCCAGCACTACGCAGGAAAGAGAATGGCCAACAGCGGACTGATTGCAGGAAGAGTGATTGCATCTGCCGCTACTACATATAACGAGCAAGCTGCGACGTCTAAGGAGGAGCAGTCAGAGTGTTTAACATATATAAGCTGAGGTAAAAAATCTGTGACTCTCATATTATGTTTTATCAAATTCTGTTAAGTTTGAGGTAATTTATTTCAAAATTTTAGGACTGATTAAGGAAGAACTTTGAACTTATGGTATGGCTCCGTCAGGATGTGGCGTACCTCATTGCCGTCTACTGGATTTTCCACATCCACTACGTAAAGAAGGCACATAAGATGCTGACTTTCATTGAACGTGGTTTTGCCGACTGCTACATGAAGTTACGGGTGAAGGCACTGGAATTGATAAATTTCTACAGAGCGATCGTGGCTTGTGTACCACAGTTAGCCTAGCGTACCCTACATTGTAATAAATACCCGTGTCAGTCGGGCATTTAAATGGCCTTCGGAATGAATTCCTTCAAAGAATCGGCAAATCAGTTCACAATCTCGGCTTTGCCTGTGCCCTTTGGTGTTCGCAGACATTTTTTGAGGAGTTTGCTCTGAAGGCCATTTAAATGGCCGTCTGACGGGGTATAAGCCAGTTTGCGCCCAAGGCAAAATGAGCTCTTGTTACACGACATGTGCAAAAAATATTCATAATGCAATAAATTTATTTCGTGCATTGTGCTACCTGCTTATGCCTTTCCTTCCACACTTCCTGGCTTTGAAGAAACTCCTAGATGGATGCGAAGGAATACTCCCGTAGGTATACGACTCTTAGGAGGATGTGAAAGAAGACTCCCGTGGGTCCACGTACTAACTCCCAAATGGATGTGAAAGAATACTCCCTTAGGTCCCGGCTGTAACTCCCAGGTGGATGTGAGAGAATAGTCCCATAAGTGCACGTAAAAAGTCCCATATGGATGTGAAAAAATAGTCCCATAAATGCACGTAAAAACTCCCATATGGATGTGAAAAAATAGTCCCATAAATGCACGGAAAAACTCCCATATGGATGTGAAAAAATAGTCCCATAAATGCACGTAAAAACTCCCATATGGATGTGAAAAAATAGTCCCATAAGTGCACGTAAAAACTCCCATATGGATGTGAAAAAATAGTCCGATAAATGCACGTAAAAACTCCCATATGAATGTGAAAAAATAGTCCCATAAATGCACGTAAAAACTCCCATGTGGATGTGAAAAAATAGTCCCATAAGTGCACGTACAAACTCCCATATGGATGTGAAAGAATAGTCCGATAAATGCACGTAAAAACTCCCATATGGATGTGAAAGAATACTCCCGTGGATCCACGTAAGCACTCCCAGGTGGATGTAAAGGAACATTCCCGTGAGTCCACGTAAAAACTCCCATAAGGATGTGAAAGAATATTCCCTTGGATCCACCTAGGAACACTCTGATGGAAGTAAATAAATACTCCCATTGATCCATGAACAGACTCCCGTACTGCTGGGAGTCCTGTACATACTCCCTTGCATCCCCCAAAAAACTCTGGCCTGCGTGGGAGTTCATTCTGAACTCCCATCCTGCAGAGTATAAAAACCTCCCATAAGGGAATGCGCTAGAGGACAAGCGATGTACTCCCATCTGGGTATATTTTCGTTTAGTGTGTACTCGTCCATGTTAGCGTGCAAACGAGGCCTAGCACTTCAAAACTAGACCCGGCGGCAATCAGTTCATCAAACAAACGATATAACACCGGCAGATGGTTTCGTCGACGCAGCAGCGTTTTAATGCCACTTAGGTTCATCGAAAAGTACCCGTGTTCGTTTCATCGACCAACCTTGCGACGCTTCATCGGAAGCGTCTTTCCGCACATATCGCTTCGGTCGGCGACCAAGGCGATGCGAGCTTGACGAAACCGTTGCGGTTCGCATGAGGCCTGGTGCGAGTTCGCGCCTCGAGAGTAAAGTTTCGCGCTTACGCTCTTAGGCGAAATGTATGGTCGTATCCGATATGCGTAAATAAACATGTTCTCGATCAATATTAAAGTGTCTCCGAGCGGAGCGAAGGGTTTCAGCGCGTAGTGCGGACGGTTTGAAAGCGGCGATCGCCAATTCATTTGTGGCGTATCAGAGTCGCCTGGGCAAGTCCGCTTTAGTTGAGGTAGGTTTGCGGCGAACGAAATTCAACCAATAATGCAATCCCCGCGGTGAACGAAACAAAACAAACTCGACGAAACGTTGTAGGAGCACGTATCGACGAAATTGAGCGGTGCCGCGAAGTCGTGCACGCGCGCGTTTAGTGAAGCATTATTTTATGTTTTTACTTTCTCTGCGGGTTTCCGAGTGTCTTTCGGCTCTCTATGTTTCGGCCGATGCTGGTCGGCTCCGCGGCGCAGTTTATAGTTTCAACCATGGTCGGGAATCACCAAATTGGAATTGAACTTGAACGCTGTAACGATACTATTGTTTATAGAGCCCAGCGTAGAGGTGTTTTGTCTTGTAATACTTCTGCTTTTGAGATCCTCACTTCGGAGTTTGCTTTCGCCCTGTGTAACTTGTGCTCGTGGCTTCGAAATGTGTGTTGTATTCTTCAAAGCTGCTCTTGTGATCTTCGTTCAAAAGTTTTCTTTTTCCTTTTTATGATTGTTATTGATAGCTGTGTTTCCTTTGGGCTCTGAGCATTTTCATTGCTTTGGACTCCGAGCATTTTCAAACAGTCTGGTTAGGACACGCATGTCGGAAAATAAATTTTACGCGAATAAACAAAAAAAAAAAATTAGAGTAATATTTATTTATTTATTGAAAATACATTCAGGGCCCGAAGGCATTACAGAGGGGGAGAGGCACATACATAAAATAAAGATATTAATATAGTAACAATTGAACAATATTAAATATGCAACAAACAAAAAAAAAATCGACAGGTCATGGGTCACAGACGCGATTTAGTCGGTAATCACGTCCTTTCCACTTGTTTTCTTTCGGGTGCGGGGAGGAGAGGTGGATTGCCTTGGCCATCGCGTTCAGGTGGAGAAATGGTATGCCAATCTTATTGAGGGGAAAATTGCGTATTACCAATCCGTGACGTCATGGAATTAATAGAAAATTAATCTCGCGCCGTCAATATTGCTAAAAAATGTGTTTGCGCAAAATTTATATTTTTGGCACTTGTGTTCCTTATAAACTGTTGAAAAGATTTTTTTTTTTTCAGGGTTCCTTTAGGGTGCAATTTTCTCGTCTTGACTGTCATTCGATTTCGCATTAATAAATTCTGGTTATGACAGACACTATGCTTTATGACAGTATCTTACATAAATAATACGGTATTACCACATAGCATCGTCATTTTGGAACAGAAGTAGCTGCAATCAAAAATAAAAACAAGTCACGTAAAAATAAATTTGCACATGCCATGAACAGTTATCACGACACAAAATGTTGCTATAGCTTCATTTAAAGGACACTTTAATTTTGAGTTGGCCTAGCACCTCCTAAATATCAATACCTTAGCCCTTAATTTTCTTTCTCGGTTATCATATTTCAGTGCAGGGTATATAGTGGACAGTGCTATGTTAGCATTGGCCTAGAACTCGTGTTCAGTTGGTGAGAATACGTGTTCCAGCTGAATGCAAATGCAGCACTTTTTCCAGTCAGCCTTGCGATGACCTATGAGAGGGGGTAGAATCCAGCAACACTAAAGCCTTGCGATCTAGGAGGCATTGAACTAACTGAGTAATCTTTGATTATTGAGCTCCTTAAACTATTGATTTCGCACTTGTAGGCTTCTTTGTCTCTTGAATGTTATTAAAAAAATACTTTTGATGTAGCAAAAAAAAAAAATTCGACCACAGGTGGAGAACAGACATATGGAAAAGGGTTGATTTATGAGGTTTAGGGCGAAAACGAGCTGGTGCTAGTTAATTAAGACTATGTCTGCCTGTCCTTTCTTTTTCGAGATCTCTGAGTGTTTTTGCTATGTTCAAGGTTGGTTTACTTCATTCCTTCTAATTTTCAGAAGCTGCAAGCATCCTCGCCCACGACTGAAGATTGAAATTTCATAGCCGGCCACATGGACGCAATGAGAAGAGAAAGGAAGGGAGCTACTACGTATATGGAGATGGTGAAAGATGCCATGGAGAGGACTTTTTGGGCAAGGAGGGTACATCAGCATACACCCTACAATCTTCAACACCGTAGACGACTATCCAGCCCTAAAGCTCACAGACCAGGTAATATGTTGCTTACTAACGATGTTGCTCATGCTTTTAGGAGCAGTAAGTTCCCTGATAAGACCACGACCACCCCCATTATGGTGCATTCGCGCTGCTAGCGAATGGAAACTCCTGCAGGGAGATCTCGGTGACGCGGTTGGGGAAAATGTTCCTCAACGCACAGATCTGCTTTGCAGCTGCGGCTCCAGTCCTGGCATAAATGCGCCGTTAGTCCTGTCATGGTAAAGTCTGGCACCATGATGGGTCTCCTTTTTTATCCCACTTACATCAATTACGATTTTGTTACAACTGATAAGTAATGATTTTTTTCGCTTTTTCTTTTAAAAAGAGCAGTTTACAAATATCTTCAAGTAGACTGAAAATGTGAAAATAATGTTTCTTGCAGATCTTTGCAGTGTCTTTTTGTATTAGTACTGGTGCCAAGGCAAAGGAGCAATTTATGAATGTTGCCTCAGAAAACCTGCCAACTGTTCTCATGGTGACTGAGGGAAAACCAAAACCGGCCCTGTTCTGCGAGATCATTGTAAGGCTTCATGATGCAGAAGATATAAAAAAGGTGCACTTTACCCTTTGTTGTATTACACTTTTCTTTTTCAGCACATTTGCAGTAAATGAAGCCGTTCGTCTTTTGCTATTAATTTCCTTCCAAGGGCTCAGCTTACGGTTTGGCAGAAACTTCGGGCTCTCGGGACAAGTATTTCATTACCTGGCCCTGCCCTCATGCACATGAGTTTGTGCAGAAAGCATGGTCACCAGTTTTATGATCGACAGCTGGCTGGATCTGAGAGCATACTCCATGTGATAACAAGGTTTAAAATGGCACTGCCCTGCCAACCTGTTGGAAGTTTTCAAGAGAGCAAGCACACTGTCCTTGCCCTGTTGCTCAATTCAGTGGGAATTATCCAAGTTCAACATGCCTTTAAAAAAAATTCTCCTCATAGGCCACTTCTTGCTTGCCTTTTTTATAGCAGCATTATAAGAAAATACTTGCGTTTTAGTTATATTTGTGGAGGGCTAGAAAACCGAGCAAATAGCTTTATATTTTGGTAGGTTCCTCCTGCTGAGCGAGATTTGGTGCAGCTGAGATGTATCTGATCGTAACTGGCCAACCAAAAACACTGCACATTCTGAATTAGTTGGCTTATGTGGAAAATTGGGGTACTTCATACTTGTTTTTATTCCTTTGTTTATTTTAAAGTAAGTATTAACATCACTTCTCAAAGCACGGGCAAAACTAAATGTGATCACAAGCATAATGGGATGTGCTTGGAACGAATTACTTTCAGAAAACTGATAACAACATCATAGTCTTATTAACTGGCACTTCCTCCATGGCAAAAGCAAGCACCACGAGTCTTTTATTATCCCACTGACATCTTTGCAATTACGATTCTGTTTCTCATAATAAATTGGGAATCTTTTTTTCTTATCTCTTGCTTTTCTACAGGGTAGTTTCCGATTTATTGGCTCACTAAAGATCATCTATTTTTATTTCAGATTTTTGCTGAGTTTAATCGCATCACAAGCGTCGATGCCGAGCAACTCTCTTTTTAAATTGCCTCAGAAAACCTGGCGACCGCCCTTGAACTGACAGAGGGCAAGACAAAGCCGGACATTTTCTACCAGACTGTTGAAAGGATGGATGACGTTAAAGAATCGGAGAAACAAGGTATACCTGCTTTACAATTTAGCCTTCATTGACTGTTAGCGGAAGTCCCAATCCAGCTAGCTTTCTATTGCAACCGAATTGGTGCCGACTCGGTTCATGTGATAGGTGGGTGCAAACTATGTAAATTAAATTCGAGATATCTAACAGTTATCTGTACGGCATCTGAAATTCCAAATGCTTCTGTACATTATTTTAAATTGTGAGTGACCGTCTGGTGATGAGTAACATTAAAAAAAATGGGAGAATGGCTGTATTTAAAAAGAAATATAAATTTGCATTACTGATGTGATGCTTAAATAGAGCCTTCATATTTTGTGTTGAATTGCTGTGACACTTGGCACTGAGCACAATTGAAAGGATTAGTTTAAAAAACAATCTACTAGCATGGGTGATTATTCTGTTATTAACTGTGTGCATATGAGGAAACAAAATCAGGCCCTTATTTCTCACCTGGTAGGATTTGACTGCATGGTGTTACTGTTTCACCCTATGTCCGGATGCAGCGGATGCTAAGAGCAATCCCATTTAATCGTGCTCTTTGAACATAGCACATAACACATGTCGCCGCGCCCACTCTCTAAGGACACATGACACCCGCACAGCTTTGGATTTGCTCTGATGGCTCGCAGCATCCGCTGCGCCCTGACTAAGGTGATACAGAGTATAGTGTAGATGGTGGTTGGACAAAAAAATTCTGAAGTGTCTGTGCCCTGTGGTATGAAAATATTTCAAAGGGATACTTAACGAAATTTGAAATATACCCGTCCTGTTCAGATATGGGCTGAATATGATCAACAATATCCGTAAATGACAATCTCACGTTTGTATTTTGAGCCTGAAGGCTGAATTTTTCGTTATAAACGAAATATCTTTCTGGCTTTAATGCAAGGCATTAGATGAATCCGTGTTAAGAGCCTTTTCATATACATCAACCGCATCTAGGAGTTTTAGATATCGCAGTGCTCCCGAAACTTACTGTTGACCGGAGATGGTCCATCTTTTGCGTTGTTTGTGCTACTCCTTTGCTCACCAGTCGAACAACGTGGTGAAGTTTGGGTACACACTTAAAGTCTTAACACCCTTTTTGGTGTAAATGGCTTGTCCTATGGGGAGCACCCTTATTCGTGTAACAAAACACCCTATGAAAGGGGTGTAATCCTTAGCACCTTAAGAAAGGGGTGTGATTTTCTGACACCCTAAAAAGGGGTGTGATATTCTCACACCCTAGAATAAAGGTGTGATTTCTCTAACACCCTTAGTCGTGGGTGTGATCTCTAACACCCTAAAAAGGGGTGTGATTAATGTCTAACACCCTAAAAAGGGGTGTTACTTTCTAACCCCCCTCCCCCCCCTCCCCTCGCCCCCCCCCCCCCCCCCCCCCCCGTAATGACCACCTCTCAGAAATTCCTGGGGAGAACCCTGTTTGCGACATTTATTCTTTCTAGCACTGGTGACGTAAGCAAAACTCGACAGGCTTGGAAAGACGGAACGACCGGACGTTACTTGGGACGCAAGCGGCAGTTCATGTTTTTAAGCATGCTTGCAAAGTACTTACGAATAAAAGAGCGACCTCATGTAATCCGTGATAGATGAATAATCCGATTCGGGCAGCACAGAACAATTCGCAAACACAATGCCGGGGATGAAGGCGGTCGCTCACATTCAACGGAAGCCTCGCGGTCACCGATGAGCAGCTCTCAGTCGTGATAGACGCACAATCCGATTGGGGCAGCACGAAACACCGGAAACACAATGTCGAGGATGAAGGCGGTCGATCACATTCAGCGGAAGTCTCGCGTCCGCCGATGAGCAGCTCTTTGTCGAAACTCGTCCAACAAACACAGCACAATAATTCCATAGACTCCGACGAAGTAAATCGCCAATAGACGAAAAAGTTTGCATAGATGTATTCTGGCCGTTCACGACGAAAAACTACGGTCGCGAAATGGAACTCGTCAGGACCTGCTTGCACGGAAAAGAGAACACTGACGGACGCTTTTTGGAAACCGGATTTACGTGGTCCCTACAGCTCACCATAAACTGGCAAACGGCGAAGGCTATGACTCCAGTAAGCCATCAGCGCGTCAGAACTAGTCGCGTGACAAATGTTCGTCCAAGCGTTTTTGTCCTACGGAGAGCGGTCACGTGTTTCGCTCCACACCTCCGATTCACTAGAAGCAGCCTTCGCACTCGCTCACAGCCACACGGACACAAAAGAAAGTGGGGAGGCTTATCAGAAGAAGAGGTCAAAGGGGGGTGGACAAAGCTGCTAATCTCCCTTTGCTGCCTCCTGGGCTGCACAGGGAGGGTCGCCTTGTATGTGGGACCTTGAAGTTGTTGTTGTTCGAGTGGCGGTTCCCTTTCGAAAAGTGTGGAGCCGGGGAGTGGCTTATGCTTTCTGGGTAGAACGAACTCGTTGATCGTCGTCTTGTTTATGCGTTTGAATTCCTTCTTTCTCTTTCCTTTTTTTCTTCATGTGTTTGGAAGTGTATTTATTGGTTCAGTCAGGTGAGTTTGTGCTACCCAAAAAAAAGGCGCCACTGTTTGTTCCAAGCTTCAGCGCAGTTAAAAAGAAAATGAATGAAAAGATTAAGCAAAGCGGAATTTGCTCGCTTTTTGCCCGGAAAAGACTTCTCGGGCTAAAAGCAAGCAGATTCCGTTTTGGCTAATCTTTTTTTTATTTTTAACGTCGTATTTTAGGCGGCAAAGAAATAGAAATACCTCTCCGGCACAGCCGATTCACGCAGGATACTCTCAACACTCAACTGAAAACGGCGTCGCGTACGTTATGTCAGGATATCGTTGGCGCGACTCATCCCATTCGTTAAATATTGGCTAAACCAAAATGGTGTGCGCACAATCTTTTCGAATAGATCCAATATCGGCGACATACGGTGTGTTGCCTGGGCTGTATATTTACACGTCTTCGGTCACCTTTTGCGAGGGGAGGTGATTTTTTAAATCGAAGTTGAACTGATAAAACTGATGCACGCGCGACACGTAATTTTCGGCTCCTCTCGGACGAAGAGTTCGATCGGAGTTGCAAAAAACATTCTCTAGCACTTCCTAATCGTACGTGCCTTTGTGTGGCGATTAATTATATTGGATGTTGGTACCGCCGTACATCAGCAACCATTTCATCAAAGCAATAAACGTGAACGGTTATAAAATCATGGGTGTAATCGACAGTATCAACATTACGCCCGTCTAACACCGTGTGGATGAAAAGTGTGTGGACGTCCGTTAAAAACCACTTGACCGGGGACGGAAGCATAGAGCACTGCTCATCGTCATTTGCGCCGGGTTGTCGGGCAAAAACCGGTACGAATAAATGGCCTCTCCTCTGGCGTGAAGAAAAACGACGTCGATGACAATGATATTGACCGAACAGAGCGGAAAGCGGATTTGTGTAAGATTAATGTGACGCGCATTCTTGCACGTTCTCGTTGATGTCCTGAAGTTTTGACGGGACGCGGACCGATGCATCGCTACATAATTCCAAGCAATTTGAGCTACGTCTCGGTATTGCACAAAGTATAAAATCCACCGCTTAAAGCAGATATTAGATAAAAATTCGAGCTTGCTAATGCAGGCGACATTTTTTTTTTCGACTGATTTCATAGCTTGCTCCTCGATTTGGGGCACATGCTGCTATACCGCGATGACGATCAATCGATGTCATGATGTCCTTACCGGCTCCTCTCGTAGACAAGGGTTTCTTCGACGTGATTAACTCCGACTCCTTGAAATAATACAAGTCCATCACACCCTTTCTACACGTTATGACCGGGGGGTGTTGCGACGAGTGCCTACACCCTTCTAACACGATTTCCTGAGCATATTTCAAATTGTGGGTGTGATAGGGTTGCAAGAGGGGTGTATGTAGGGTGTAAGCCTTCTCGTACACCCCTTTACACCCACCAATACTCAAAATCGTGTAAAAAGGGTGTAGGAGGAGTGTAAGAAGGGTGTTGGTTAAAAAAACACCCTTTTAACACGATTTTGGGTGTTAAAATATTTACTGTGTACCCGATGATGACCTAGCCTGGAGAGGATATTCCAGCTGCTCCAATGACCAATTTAGCTTTGATTTGCCAAGAACAATATTAGGGTAACTGGTTTGGGGTGTTAGGTTTAGGGAGTATGTACTGAACCTGTTTCAGGTAGTCTATCAGTTACCTGTATCTGCTTATCATCAGTTACTTGTATCTGCTCTAAGGGCAGGCCTCTCTTTTTGTCAGAAAGCCTTCGATTTTATGATTTGTTTTAATTCCCAACCTTTGTTTCAGACGTTCCCCGCAGTCTATTCCATCGAAGTGTGTCCCAGGACCCCAACAGAGCGCTGCAGTGTGCTTTTTGTAAATCTGGCTTATGAGACAGAGGACCCTCTGGAAGCTGTGGCACTTCGTGTCTGCCTGGCATGGGTTTTCGACCTTCAGTACTTCGTTAAATATTTTTGCACATTTGTTTGTTTAGAGAGACTTGTAGGTCTCAAACATTCAAAGCTGGGCTGCATGGACACAAGGCTGCTGACCATCCTAAATTTAAAAAAAAAGTTTTTTTCCACACATGTTGTTAAAAGAATGTTGTTCTGGGCTTGTGTAATGCATTGAAGGAATGCATTCGCATTTAAGTGAACATTATTTTTACATTCTTGAGCACATGCATTTCTGAAGGTCTAAAACCCATGGCAAATTTTTGTTCTGTTTTTTTTTTTATTTATTTATAAATATAGGGTGACCCAAGTCACCGGGCTCGATCAAAAATGGACCGTAAAAATCGTCGCCTTCACGTCGTAGACCGTGGCAAGTTTATTCGCCCTATTATTTACAGAAAAAGAGCTACGCTTTGTAATTAAAAAACCGACCTGTGAAATACACCTATGACGAAAAATTTAGATCGCTACGTAGAGGCGTCAATTTTACGGTCCATTTTAGGTCGAGCCTGGGGACTTGAGTCATCTTATATACCAGTAATTTCTTGAGCAGATATGTTCCTACAGGCCAAAAACCTTTCCCAGGTTTTTTTATTTTTTTTTTATTTATAAATATACTAGTAATTTTACTGCCTCACATTTTATGATTGGGAGCTCTTTTACTGAGGTGTTTGATTTTTTATAGTCATTTTCATTAAAAAAGGGAACAAACGACATTAAAAAGAGCTGTCTCTTGTTAGCTTTTTTTTTCTCTACAAGTTTTCTTATTTTTGAATGGATATTAGGGTGTCTACAATATGTTTTAGTGCTGTGAAACGAGCCAGAACAATCAGATCCGGCATGTAGAAAGCTCAATTAAGATTTCACCAAATGTGAATTTTTCCCGGAGAAATTTTAAAGCTTAGCTCCCTTCACATGAAAAATAAGACCAACAAACTGGCCAGTGTCAATAGCAGTCATGTCTGCAGATGATAGAGTTAGCGATGGTTGTAACTCCCGGTAGGCACAACGAGCAGATGAGATCGCCTTCTGCTTCCCTTGCTTAGAACAAAATGACGTCGCAGTTTACATGCATTGCTAACGCTGCAAGCATGTCCACCGTAGGCCCTGGCAAGTTCGTCTAATTTTTCACAGGAAGGAGGCGAAATTCCTTACAATTTCAACAGGTAACATGCACATTCAGTGAATGCTTTAACTTTTAATGTGCAGGCACCAATTTTTCGGGCTCGTTCAGCAGCACTAAGAACCATTGTAGATTCCTATATATATGCTAGTCATGTAAAATTTCGGCAAGTTCTTCAGTGCCAAGATGGCAGTATTTTCTTGTATACTTTCTTGTGATGTGCAATTGTTTTCATTTACAGTGTTGTGTAGTTCTAGAATAAATATATTTCCACAATGAAAGTGCTAGTTTTTTTTCTACAGATAGCTGGTGCAATGTTTCGTAAAATGGTGATGTTAGCTGTAAAAAAACCTGCCTGAAAGTTCTACGAGTGTTGTCCGCATATCCATTCTTTGCAGCTTCTTTCACAACAAAGGCTTGCTTTTTCCAAATAAAGGTGTGCGACTTTTCATATGTACTGCACTATTTAGCTGTGAATGGGAGTGAAAGGTCTGAGGTATTGAATACCTCCCTGCTCTGAAAAAACACTTTGTGCAACTTTTCAGAAGATATACCTTTTCAAACAAGTTGCACAATCTGCCTTTTCCGAATAGGAAGCTGTTCAATGCCGCAAACCTTTCACTCCTATTCACAGCTAAAGGGTCTCATTACTAGTAATTTCGGCTCTAAAAGTGTCAAAATTCGTTCACAAAAGGACGAAAATTACCCTCTCAATACTATAAAATTAATCCCTAAAAGGGTCAAAATTGATCCTCAAAGGGACGAAAGTTACTCCCCCGTCACTATAAACATCATCCCTTTAAGTGGCAAAATTAATCCCCAAAGGGACGAACTTTAGTCCCCAATAAAAAAAAGTTAGTCCCCCAATCACCACTGTTGATCCCCAAAGGGATCAAAGTTACTCCCCCAATTATAAACACGACGGCGCTCAAGGGACGATAATTAATCCCCTGAAGAGTTAAGCTTAGTCCCTGATGCCCTGCTGTAGGGATCAAAAGCGCTCCTCTTAACGGTTCAAAACTTTGACCTGAAGGGATCAATGGAAAGGGACTAAAAGAAAAGGGAGGGACTAAACCGGGGTTTTGCCGTTTTTGGGGGATCACTCTCAGTGACATCGATTTAGTCCCCAAAAAGGACGAAGTACTACTCCTTTTTTTTTAAGAGTGTAGCGTTCACCCCCTCAACTCGCAGCAACAAGCGGCCACGTGATCTGGAGCCGATTACATGCCGCCAATGTTGATCATAGCCACGCGCTGGGGTTGGCAAAGCACAGGGCACGCGCTGAGTTCCAGATATTGTTATGGCTCGGCTGTTGTCGTCGTTGCAGCGATTGGACACGGGTCACTACCCGAATGCTTCTCGAGCTAGTAATTATCACGAGCCCAAATCGAGTGCCCACGCAATGCTCGGGTCCAATCTATGAACCGCATTCAAATATCGTCATATGGGTGTACTGCGATACCCACGGTACGTCATGGAATTTTGCAAAGGAGAGATTGAATGAAAATGATCGCTTTTGTCCTTAAAATTACATCGCAACAAAGGAGTTTCTTGGCAGCGGAGTTGCGTGCGAGTATCCTTGACTCCCACTAGTGCCAGTAAGCTCGTGTATAGTGAAAAACATTCCAACTGAATATGGTTGCACAGCTCCTTTAAGCGTTGCTTTGTGGGGAAGTCGCAAAATGCTGCGCGCACCTTTCTAGATTGAAACGATTTTGCGGTTTCTGGTAATACCCACAAAGTGTGTAAATAAAGCGTTTTTATTTAAATTTACTACCGTATTTTCCGCAACTATAGTAAGCGGGTTACAAATGTTTAAAAGTCGAAATTTTACCCGATGACTCGTTTTTCCCAGATCGTTACTTCGTGAAGGATTTTATGAATAACGGAGTACATTGGTGTTGACCTACGCATGATACAAGCTTCTTTGTGAGCCAATACACTAGACAATTGTCAAGCTGTGCTGTGTATCATAATTGCTTTACGTTCGGACTAGGCACTAAGTTCGGACTATGCACCCGGTGCCGACTATCGAGCAAAGACTTTTATTTTTGACTCCACATTTGCCCCTGCGGACTATGCCCCGGAGCGGGCTATAGTCCGGAAAATACCGTAATTAATTTTCTAAGTACAAGAAAGTAATTATTAAATTTACACCGAATATTATTGATTTCAGCAATTAGACCCCTGGAAGAGGTCAATACGATATTAGCTTTTTTTTTTTTTCTGTGCGATGCATGCATACTTTTCTGCGTGAACGATTTTGCCATCTTTTCAAGAAATATTCTATACAGAAATATCGAATTTTTAATTTTCACACCTAAAACGATAATTCAATAACACCAAGTAGTTTCGACGTACTAGCTTCGCAACTATTACCGGATATCGTACGGAGAGTTTGAAGTAAAATGCATATTCTGATACCCATGCAAATAACGCGAGCGCGTTCAGCGTGTAGAATAGAACGCATTTCTAATGTGCCGCACAAAAAGCATACCGTAACTTAAGGAGTGAGGACTCTGAGAGAGGGGAAGGTTTCTGACATGCATGGCAGTCTCCAATGGCCAAGAGAAACAATAGCTTCTGTCCCGGTCGCTTCACCGAGTTGGCAGTCAGTTCATCGAACGACGTTTCATCGACACTGAGATGTTTCGTCGGCCCTTGGTTCATCCAAAGACGCCTGGGTGCGTTTTATTGGCGCGTCTCGCGACGTTTCGCCAACGATTTCTTCCCGTACACGTTGCCTTGGCCACCGGCATCCTGCTTCTATGTTCCCCTGGTATATGGTAGCCTAGCTTTCCCAGTCTTTGACGGTTTCGAGGAGGCTTAGAGATAAGGTTGAGCCTGAGATTACACCTCATTTCCCCCGAACACAGAAAAGCGATGCGAGTGGTTACCGCGCGTAGCGCAGTCGGTTTTGAAGCGCCTTATGTTGCCGCACCGGATTCCTTCAGGGCTCTTCAGGATATTTGCTGTGGCAGAGTATAGCCTGGAATACGGGTTTAGGAAGCCGTGCTTTAAAAGCTAGTCAGGGCTTATTTATTTATTTATTTATTTATTTAAAATACCCTCAAGGCCATTGGCATTACAGAGGGGAGTGAGGGTTAGTGGCAGTAGTACACTTCGCAGCTCAATCTGAGCAGTATAGATTATTTATGGCAGTCCTAAATAAATGGTCAGGAACAATTGTTCCGATAGATGCGGGAAGGTGGTTCCAATCCACTGAAGTTTTCGGAATGAATGGCTCTTGGAATGCATTAGTGTTGCATTTTAGAATGTCTACTTTATACATATGATCAATGCGAGGTGAAATATAAGAAGGTTGATTCAGCAGTCGGTTGTGAAGTAATGAGTTAGTATGGTATATCCTATGAAAAAGACATAAGCGAGCTATTTTACGACGTAAATTGAGGTTAGGCAACAATAGGCTAGTTTTCATTGAGCTCACGCTTGCGGTGCGATGAAAGTTATTAAGAATAAAACGAGCAGAGCGATTTTGAACTAATTCCAGGGCGTTAGTTAGTTTGGAATGACCGGGGTCCCAGATAGAAGAAGCATATTGTAATTTAGAGCGTACAAGCGTTTTGTACAGAGTTAGTTTCAAAGATGAAGGGGCAAGTGAAAAGTCTCGTTTTAGATAACCCAGCATTCGATTAGCGTTATTAATAACATACTCAACATGCATTTGCCAGGAAATATCTGAGGTTATATACACGCCTAAGTATTTATAAGAGACGGAATGTAAGGGGACAACTTCGAGAAAATAAGAAGGAAAATTACATTTACGCGATACTGTCATGGCCTTGCATTTAGTCGTGTTAAGTTCTATCCCCCATAATTCACACCACTTTGAAACATGGTTGATGTCAGTTTGTAAATTCAGAACATCCGAGGCGTTAGTAACTTTCTGTAAATAACACAATCATCAGCGAATAAACTAATTTAAGAAGAAATCGAATTCGGCAAATCGTTAATATAGATAAGGAACAATAGCGGACCTAATACAGAACCTTGCGGTACTCCAGAATGGACGGAGGCGAGCGGGGATGTTTCATCGTTAGCGGTTACAAACTGGGAACGATTAGTGAGTTTGGTTGGCGCACGAGTTCAGCAACCGTGCGAGGCTTCCCTAATAGGCAATCTGGACACGCCAGTTATCTCGGCATTCATCACCTGTCATAAAGCAATTGCAGCGCACTGCACTGGGTCAGTCACCCTTCTTTCGCGGACGCGGGATGTGCGGTTCTTTTTTTGTTTTAGTCACAGGCACAAGTTCGCGCGATTAAATTCCTATATGCTCAGTTTTACATTCATGGCGCATTTTTATTCTGACATTCACCGGAAGTGCTGGGTTTGCCGATCACCCAGGTTCAGTGCCCTAATAAAGA
This sequence comes from Ixodes scapularis, assembly GCF_016920785.2. Lineage (NCBI taxonomy): Eukaryota > Metazoa > Arthropoda > Arachnida > Ixodida > Ixodidae > Ixodes > Ixodes scapularis. The sequence goes on from NW_024609873.1 coordinate 1,698,039, forward strand.
AGACAATGAACCCTTCAGTCGATGCAGGATATACGGTTTTTCCCCGTTTTAGTCGCTGGCACAACTTCGCGTGGTTAGACTCTGTAGGCATAGCGTCTCGTTGAGAATTCGAGCCCAGGTTCACGCTATAATCTGCGTCGGCATAGATCGGATAGGGTTCGGGGTGGTTGGCCGTACGTCAGGTGAATTCGTCGTCGGATTGATTTATAGGTATGTCCCTGGCTTGCCTTTGGGCAGGGTGTTTCCCATAGCATTGGCAAGTGCTTCTCTGTGTGTAAGGGTTTGTGGGATTGCTGGGGGCCTAAGGGCCGGCAAGCTAGACGGAGCCGGGTCACTCACCCCTTGTTAAGCTCTGTTTAGATTAGGTGTAATCTTGCTGCGCGGACGGCGTCACTGTGGGCCCCGACCAGAGTTCGGCGGGCTCGCCGAATGGTGTCGGCTGATTCTCCGCAGCCGTTGCCGCGAAGTCTACCAGGTGATTACCGGTCGCCGTCGGGATTCTTGGTTGGGCTCTTGACTCGATTGTCCAGGGTGATGCACACTGCCGTAGATTCTTGCGGGCTGGGGTATTCCTTGGCATACCGTTTGTGTCTTAGTAGTAATACTTCGTAGTCTTCATCAGCTCGAATCCTAGCCGGACAGCCAGCCTCCAGTGGGCTGTGGTCGCCCTTGTAGCTACGGCAGTAAGATTACACTCGCGGGACTTGTCGGGGTATGGAGAGCAGTGTGCTGCAGGCGTGGCAGCGAAGGGTCCAAGTTTTGGCGGAGGTCACTTCGGGCGCGTGATCGATACAGAGGCACACTTCAAAAACCACACTGCGTGGGCGGTGTAGGTATACCCGACTTTGCGCTTTATGAAGTGCCACAGATTAGGGGAGGGGGGGGATGTCCCCTCATACGTTCGCAGAGCAGTGTTGGTCTGGCCAAGCTTTGCCAGTGATGGGCCGACGTTGTTTCAACAATGGTGTGGTGCCTGCAGAGTATACGGTCGAAAGCTACTCACAGATTATTATCCGACAGGCGAAGGCAGGTCGGAATAAGTAGTCTGATATTCTCCGACATGAGCGAGGTTCTTTCAAGTTTGCCGTATACGACGAGCATCAAATGCGCAGAGAGAATGAAAGCCAACCGCCGCGGGTTCGAGCCAGCGGCGCGACGTACTATGGCGGGAAAATCGGTGGGCATAGTGAACGCGAGCACAGACAGTTAGGCCTAGCGGACGCGAGGACTTCTGTTTTAGCCGTGGTCCAGTTTCAGTCGTCGGGGACCGTGTTATTGCCTCAACGTCTCCGCTGGGAAGTTGCCGAGTCGGCCCACAGCCCGCAGCGGCGAACGCGGACCGGAATCGTCGCCGCTGCCAAGTGTTTTGGGGCGAGCTCCTGCGTCTGCCTCGAGGGCGCCACGCATTCGGCCCGCTGAACGTCGGCCGAATGCATGGAACCTCCTCTCAAAATCGGCTGTAAACACCTCCTCCGACGGGACGCTGTACAAGCTCGCGTTTCGTCGACGTCGCCGCAACTCCCGACCGCCGGGCTCAAACCGTGGCAACGTTGTGCGCAAGTCCGGGGCACCGAACGCGACGACACCCGGAAGCGAACGCGTGCTGGAGGTGCCAGCAATGGCCGCCGCGCGCCTACGGGCCCCTGCGGATCGGCTCTCCACGGTCTTCCGAGCGCCGTGCCGACCTCAGAGGTGTTTCCGGACGCGCCTCCCAACGCAAACCCCGACAGCGTCGCCCGAGCGGGCGACGAGAGACGAAGCGAGCGAGCCGCCGCGGAAAGGAGCAGCCGCCGCGAGCGAGCGCGGCGCGCCGTCCCCGCCGCCATCTTGGAACGAGGCGCCGCCACAACAGCTCGCCGACGGGGGCTCTAGAAATCGCTCGTAACTCGGCGACGCCGCGTCGCAGCGACGCGCCCCTTGCGACATCGTTCGCGCCCCGAATCCGGGCACCTGCACTCACCGCTGGACGAGTCGACGGGGCCCCGGATGCGGTCCAAATCGGCGGTCATAGACGAAGCCAGGCGGCGGCGAGACGCTCGACGCGGCGCCCTTGGTACGGGAGACGAAGCCGCCGGGGAGGAAGCCGCGGCACACACAGCCGTCTGCGTCGGGGCTCGAGGAAAACCTCCAGATCGGACGGCGGAGGGCACCCCGTTGCGGGCTCCTGATTGGTCGGGGCGGGTCACGTGGTATCTTCCCGGATTGCCTTTGTCGGCGCCCCGCAGCAAATGAGCGCGAGGAGGGCCTGGCTGTTCCCGCTCCCTAGGACGCTAATGGACGCGCCGCGCTGCTCTGCCGGAGAGGGAGCGAGGTCGCCCGTTCCCGCTCCACGCCAACTTTATTTATGTGTATCTATTTGTGCCCGAACGAGGACGTTTCGGAGTTCATTAGCGCCGCGCCGTCGCCGCTGTCGGGAGCGCAATTACGCCGTCTCCGGTCGGAGGAGCGCGCGGGAGCGCAAAGACGGCGACGCATTGTCGGGCGGCTGCTGACTCACTCAGCGGCGACGGATTAAGGCCGCCTTTTTTGTTTGGTCCTCTTCTTGGCGTGCACTAACGATGGCGTTCTAAAACGTTTTCTATCTCTTGCCGGGCTTGGCTGGAAAATGTTAGAGGTCAATTAAGCGTTCAAAACAAACGCTATACTTGGCGACAACTTCTCTTGGCAATGCAGTGGAAGGTACGTCCCGCGTCACCTCTCCCATTTTGAGTGTACGAAGGCTCTCCTCCTCTCCCCGAAAATGGGGGAGGAGGAGAGCCTGCGTACACTCAAAATGGGAGAGGGGACGCGGGCCTGTACCTTATAATAATAATAATAATAATAATAATAATAATAATAATAATAATAATAATACCTTTATTTCCATCAAATGATAGGGGCCCAAAGGAAAAAAGCTGCAGTAGGCAGCTTGACTGGTCCTCGGGCCCCTTACATTCGTCAGCAGCAAGCAATCGGAAAAAAAAAAAAATACAAAAAAGGCAAAGTATATAGTGAAACCGTTGCACATCTCCGGTTGACATTTCTACAAACCAAGGTTCACCCAAGTACAAAACATAGAATGATCACGTACAAAAATATAGGCATTGCTCCACTGCATTGCCAAGAAAAGTTGTCGCGGAGTATAGATGTATTGCTTGGAAAGCGTCTTTGACCGGTGTGTCTAGCATCCTATTCCGTCCATACATCGAAACTTTGAAAGTAAGTCGAAACAACTGACGTCAGAGAAGCCGGACGTGTCATGCTGTTGGATACTGGCGGCTTTTCGAAGAAATTCCGGCACAAAGTGCGCCAGGCCGCGAGTATCGCCGTCGTCGTGGGATCCCCAACAGGTGGCTGCCGGAGCTTCCGTTGAATGTGAAGCGAGACAGCGACCTGCAGCGGAGCAGGCGTGTGTCACATGTACCACGGCTACTGTGACACCGCCGGAATCTCCATGTTTTGGGAAGTTTGTTTCGGGGTTTGGGGGCTCGAGGGACCATGTATGTTGTCGCGAAGTTTTGCTCACGCGAGTGTTTAGTCTAGCTTCACTTTATGCTTTTGCCTTCTCCAAGAGTTCGTTCTGTCTCCAGGGACGACCCGTGGATTCCACCGGAGTCGGGGGGCCCCAAATGGGGGTGAATGTGAACGCTGTAACGCTAGTTACGTTACACTTAGTTGATTGATTGGTCCTTCAAATTGGTCCCCTATTGATTGGTCCTTCTAAAGCCTTCTGAATGCACTCTTAGTTCGGTAACGGCTAATGAAACGGCTACAGCCTATTTACGCGTGACATACGGTGGATTTCGGTATGTCAAGAGAGTGACCCTGAAAGTAGCCATGACAGTCCAGCGTTTTTACGTCATCCTAGACCACTTAGGCGTTACATCATTTATAGCCGTGACATTAAGAGCTCCTCACATCGTTGGCGTTAGAAGCTGTTTGTCACGCTGATGATATAACGTCGATAGAACGAGTAACGGCTAAATTCAGAGCACAAAAATAATAAACGTACAATTTCAAAGTTCAGTCTGTCTATGCTCGTGAAACCTATAAACTAAGTTCATCGTGACGTGGCCATGGGGAGGAGCCATAACTTCACAAGCACTCAACTTCATCGGGTGGCATCTTCACAACGACGTCACGGTTCGCGGCACTTGCTAACTTGAAACTTCACAGATTTTTAGGAGCGAGGAAGTCCCGAGAGGGAAATCTAGGGAGCACGCGCTTCGTCGACTGCGGTGCTATTTTTTCAGAAAGAGAACAAATCAAAGGTACACATTAAATTAAGAGAACTCTATATTTCAAGTAAATAAATACCCCTCATTATTTTATCATAAATAGTTTGTGTCTATTTGCAAATCAGGAATGGCGCCCGAGGTTCGCGCCGTTCCTGCTCCGTTGTTTTTGGTTGTTTACCTCTTACGAAAATGGCGGACGCCGGCGGCTGCGCGTCGACTCCGGCGGCAAAGCGGAAGAAGCAGGGCTCTCGCTGCTCGGACCGACAGCTCGACATGCTCATTGATTACATGTTCGCGAATCGAGTGTTGGTCCGGGCAGCGACGGAGTCAACGCTTATCACAGCGGAGAGGACGGCCCTGTGGGATGTAATTACGGGCCGCCTCAACGCGGAAGGCCCAGCCTTTAAGGAAAGGGTCGAATGGAAAAATTTTTGGAATGCTCGAGTCTGTTCCGCAAGAAAACACAACCGCCTGCTGGCGGTGGAGGCGGCGCGGACGGGCGGTGGTCCCAACCCAGTAGGTCCCCTCAACGAAGTCGAGAGCCGGATCCTGGCCATCGTCGGGAGAGACTCGTCGAGGGGCTGCGGTGGTCTGCGTCCCAGCAGTCCGTTCCGCCGTCCTCCGAGGCCTCGGTGAGAAACCCACTTTGTGTTGTGTGTAAAAGCGTCGTAATAGCGTAATAAACGGAGGAAGGCACATAGAAAATACAAGAACACTGTGCGGTACTGTTAACACGAACGAGCGATCGCAGGACTTCTTTCTGGTTTTCTCGTATAATTTCAAGGCTCCATAAAAACTAGTCTGAAAGAAAGTGCTCGTTTTGCGCACTAATAATCCGATGTCGTGTTCGCGCTTACCGTGTCGCACATTGTACACAAATCTCGACAGCGTTGGAGCCTCTGAACCCCAACCTGTTGTGTGATAGAACTCCAGTCTGCTGCAGACCACAATGTGCACAAATTCTTTGCTCGACTAGAAATATATGCGTTTTATATTGAAACATTTCTGCCTAGCCAGCGAGAAAGAACAAATGCTGTTTCATGTTGAGGAGCAACTATATGTTTTGTTGCAATGCAGTAGAGGGGCAGCAGTGATAACAGTGAATTTGCTTTGCAGCCCCCACTGCCAGCAGAGCTGCTCTACCTCGAGGACAGTCTGGGGGTGCCTCCAGAGGAGCCTCTTCAGCCGGCCAGCGAGCCAGCTGCTTCAGGAGCTGGAGCGCCAGCTGTTGATTGTGGTGAATAGAGACTCGCTTCCATTTTCACAGGAAACATACGAGTTCGGTAATCCTTGCATGCATCGAGAAAAGCTACCCAATGGCTTTTACATCTCACTCCAATGAAATGGCATGCCATTTGAGTGACAGCACCATTATCATGGCCGTGCAGGTGGTCACTAGTGGTACATGATCACAGCTTTGATATACTACTCCTCTCAAATGCAATAATCTATTTTTGTTTTTAAGCTTCGCAAGTTGAGCAATTGATATTAGAATTGTTTGGGGCTTGGCAGTGATACAAATGCTCTAAAGGTATAAAATTTATGAACAGCAATGCAAATGAATCTGCTAGCTGAATCGAGTTGACAGAAGTGATGCTGCCACACGTTACAGTAGTTTGTGACGTGCGTGAAGGTAATGTTTAATCATGCCCAATTTATACAGGGTTCAATGTTTGTTTCCACACTGATATTGTGTGTTGCTTATGGCCCATTCACACTGGGAGCTGACCCGCAAAGCAGTTCAGAGTGTGAAGTTAAAGGGTATACTGAATCAAAACTTAAAATATACCTTCGACGTTCAGAAATAAGTTAACCATCATATCAACTCTATCTGCTAATGACAATCGCATGCTTGTATTTCAAATGGATGGCTGTATTTTTCATTCTAAATGTTCGATTCTGGCGAGTGCTTCGAAATCGGCCATAGAAAAACACGGTACACCACAAAACTTTGCGTGAATGGTCTGTTGTACGGAGACCCATCTGCATAAACACGGCAGAAGAGGCGTAAAATGCACATGGTGCAATTCTGATCACAATTTTTATGTTGGCACACACATGTTGCCAACTTGAAAAAGAGTGGATGAAAGCAGCAATGCTTGACAGCCTTCTCCTTGCTGTTTACAGCTCTTCTGGATCCCCCCAGGACACAGTCACAGATCTGCCCCCCAAGGCGACGGACGGACGAGCCCACAATAAGAGACATTCTTGATGTGCAGAAAGCAGTCCTGACTGCACAGCAGGAAACTGTGGCAGCCATCAACCGCTTGGCCAACGCAAGTTTATACTGTGTGTGGTGGCCTATTATGGCAAGAAGCAAACTTTGTCCCCATTATTATGATGTGAGTTCAAAGTGTGCATTTGCATCATTCAGTGCCAGTGAAGGGCACTTTATGGATTGCCAATGGTCTGTACAGCATTCTACTTATGGATCTCTGAATAGCACCATTTTGTTCGTCTGTAGCACAATTTACACAAATCCGGGCGTATTGCTATATACGTGGCCAAATGGTTACTTTGCTTGGCTTTCACACTGAGGGCCCAGGTTCGATTCTTGGGAGCAACACAGCTTTTTGTTATTTCTGTAAATGTCGCATTCTGGTAAATTCAAGAACCCTGTTGCTTCTTCGAGGTCCGAATGTTCTGTGTGCCGAACCTTCTATGTCGATTGTTCAAGAAGAACACGCATGTACATAAGGGGCTCCGTGTTGCGAGCCAGAGTCGGTTTTTCACCAGCGATCCTGCTGTTACGCCGTGAACTGGAACAAAAAGTTTAATGGGGCCAACTTGTACTCAAAACAAAGAAAAAACTAGCATCGCAGGCGTTAATGGCGGCATTTCAGCAGGATCAAGCGCTGAGGCGAGTCCGATTCCGGCTCGCCACGCAGAGCCTTTTATGTACACGCATGGGCTTCTGGAACAATCGGCGTAGGAGGTTCGGCACATAGAACATTCAGAACTCTAACAAGCGACAAAATCTGGAATTTACCAGAATGCGACATTTACAGAAATAACAAAAAGCTGCGTTGCTCCCAGGAATCGGAACCTGGGGCATTTGCGTATGAAAGCGAAGCACGGTAACCATTCGGCCACGCACGCACTCGCTCGGTCATGCACATGGCAATGTTACTTGATTCACCGGGTCGAAGAGGAGCTTGAGCGGGTGGACTCTACACCCTCTTGATGTTTTGCTGCAGGTGAAAGCACAATTTTATCCAGCGCAGAAAGAAAAAAGAAAATATTTTCTTGGTGTGCTGCTGACAAAAGAAACAAAGTAATGATCCTTGGTGTGCCACTAACAACAAGCAGACAGGTCTTCACAATTCTTATATTTACATAAATTGTCATATTAAACAGAATGACACAACCCAAACGATTGATCCAGCAAGTATGAACCAAACATCAGAAAATACACAGATTGTACCAGTAGCCACAAGCACTGCCAACACAGCTAAAAATAACAATACGCAGGAACTACACTACGTACATCACAATAACTCTATGCTTAGAACACTAGGAGCGTTTATTGAAAAAAAACATAATGTACATTGCACAATAGTGCCTCTTTGTACAAAGGATGCACTGAATCTTACAAAAATCATGTAGCCATAAATTTACAAAACAGTATATTGTAAGGATCACTGCGTATGTTTTCCTTAATTAGTATTGTTTTTCTTTCACCGCTTGCCAGCATTGCAGAGAGGGTCACCTCTTCGAGGGGAGGGGGTGCTGGCGGTGCGCGAGAGCGAGCAAATGGCCCCTCCGCGAGCGCGCGCGGCGGAAGGAATGTGTCCCCTTGGGGACGTAAGCGGACCCCCGGAGGAGCGGGGTCTGGGGAGTTGCAGCGGGAGAGGTCCCGGAGTCGGTCGCGGACGTGTGTCGTCCGCCGGCCTTTTGTTCTTTGTTAATAAATGTATAGTTAAAAAGCATCAAATCGTCGTCGCTGCCACTGCCTCGCCATCGAAGTCACCAGCCGCGATCGGGGAGAGGATCTTCGACAGCTGACGTCTCTCCCCACCACAACAAGAACTTTACTGGCGCAGTCGACAGGATCGCGGCTGGACCTGGACCCGGTGGCGACGAGCAAGTGGAGGACGGCAGCCATCTTGGGCGCAGCGCAGGCCTCCCGGCCTGCTCCCACCAGCTGCGGGCGTCAGAGAATCCGGGCCGTGCCTGCTCCCGATCGCCGAGGGTGCGACAACGTGAACTGCGTTACGGCGGGACATCGTCCGGAGGCCTCCAGGCGTGAGCGGGTGGTGGCGAGGGCGTCCGACTCAAGCTCCAAGCGGTGTAGTGACCAGGACCAACTTGAATAGGGGGGAGACCTGTCTATCGCGCGCCCCTCCTATGGGAGAGCTACTGGAGCTCTAGTTGGCGTTGCGGCTATGAGGCGGCGCGCAAAGCCCCCCCATCGATTTGAACTGGGAAGGCTGCGCGATTCACGGTGCGATACTGAAACCGGTGATTTTGTCTTACAGGCGTCTATTAAAGCGTGAAATTATTTAGCACTGGTGCAGCTTATGTGCGCAAATATTTCATTTTATTAGATTCACACAGTAAAAAATATATATATATAGCTTTTTTCACTAATTACAAAACAAATTTTATGCGTGCTTTTTCATAGAAGTCCTACACCTTCAACACAATTCGGGAAGTCGGTTTTTTCCTTTATGACCTACTTTGCCTGGAGCTCCTCCATCATGTTTGATGCAATGATCGTCAGAAAAGGCCTCATGAACTTCCTGACGACGACTGCAGCCAGGGCCGGTTCTGTGATCTTGTCAGTCGTTGACTCCACCGGCAAATAGCAGGTTGCTTGCAATTGCCGGCAGAACCCTTTTAGTAAACGTCAGCAGTGGCTTCCTCGGTGCAAATAACCCCGCCTGGGCAGAATTGGCTGCGCTCTCAAACGTAATCAGAAAGTTGACGAAGCGGGGGCTGGGGTTGCGCGGTACCCCACGGTCCAGGTTGTATGCTATCGTAACGGTTGTGCTGTTGTGTAGAGAGGACTTGAGCTGGTGCAAGCACCTGTCGCTGGTAATGGTGTCTTCAGCCGCCCTCACGAGGAAACCTCCGATGTGTGCCTCCGCGCTGGTTTACAATCCTGGAGCTGGAAAACCTACCAAACATTTTGTTTTGCGTTTTTTACTAGTTTTAATTTGTTATAAACAATAAAGTGGTTCCTTATCTGGGAACGTCTGAAGTTCCTTTAAGAATGGTTGCAAAATATGCTTCCTATATCGTGGCGGAGCAGCAGGCTGCAGTTCTGGCTTTTGCAGCAGCGCACCGATATCGAACTGTGCCGCTCCTTTGTGGAATGCCCGTGAGAACCTACAAGGATAATAAATGATGATGATGATGATAACAATTTTGTGCAGAGAGGAGAGGGCGCCTTAGGCATCCGTTCAGCCCCACCGCAGAGAAGGGCGACTCTTCTCTGTGTGAAGAGAACTTGGACGTTAAAACGTGCTTGACTCCTTGGTCCAACTGATTGCGTGTGCACAATACAGTAGACAACGTTCCGATTGCTAAGGCTTCGCGCGTCTCGGACGTTAGAAATACGCTGAACGACGGTGCCGTTCTCTTCCAGTTGTCCACGCACTCGAAGAATCTGTTTTGAAGCAAAAATATCGAGGGGTCCATCGACTCCACCTCGGCCCCTCTGAGGCAGTATTCCTTTCGTTCACCGGGCTCGCCGTCCGTAGCAGATAAAAATCTTGTGTCGCTATGTATAACTGTTACAATTATCCTAAAAAATGAATTGCACGCAAAAAAAAAAAAAAAAACATACTTTTTTTGTTTTTGCGATGGCGGTACATGCGTCACCGGGTGTTTTCAAGTCTGCTTTGAATTGCACTGTTTGTCGATCGGATAAATCTCGAACACGGAACATCGTTGGCACCGCACTGTTTTTTTTTTTTTTTTTTTAATTCACATTGTCCTCATCTTCATCTGCTGTAAAATTCTGAGAGCATAGGAAAATGCCCCCGCTATCACTTGGGCGCCATTGGGAGTTCTTTTCACATTTAAAAGAAAAGGACGAAAAAAAAAAGCATTGAAACATGTCCTGAATGCCTTTTTTCTTCTAATATAATATGACGCTATTATTTTTATTTTTCCAAATGACTGAGATGAAAAAAAAAAGTCGACACTTACCCGCTCTTGAGATTCTTTTAATCCATTCTGCGGATACTTGGTGATGGAAATTTGTGAAATAGAAATCATTCGCCCTTTTTGTTGTGCGAGGTACACAGCGGCACGCAACAGTGCACCAATTACCCGCAGTTCGAGTCGACACTTAAATTTTCGTATCGTAACACACAGATTCCAGCGGCGTAGCCACGTCGCTTCGGTGTTTCCCAAGGCGTCCCGGACTGGATCCGGGAGGGAAGGTAGGGGGGCTCCGAGCGCCACCACGAGCGTTCGTGAGGAATGCGCGTACTACTGAGCCGGCGCTGCGCCTCCGTTCAGTAGACAGGTCTCCCCCTTATTTAAGTTGGTCCTGGTAGTGACACCATTGTTCCGGCGGGGGCCCGGAACGACCGAACAGCTCCAAGGTCAGCGTGGGCCTGAGCGGATTGCGGGAACGGTTGCTACATCCGAGTGCTGGACAGTGCCAAGGTTAGTTCTGTGTGAACGAGCTGTGGGGCGAAACCGTAATGGCGGTTCAGCAAAACTCTTGTGTGGACACGGATTTGGATGATTTGTTAGGATTTTTGAAATTAATGCGCGGTGTAATACCTGAGATGCCGAAGGCGGCGGCGGAATTGCCTCTCTGGTTTGATAATATCCAAATTATGTTCAAAATTTACCGGGTTCCAGAAGCACTAGAGGGCAGGTTGCTCTTGCAGTTTTTGTCGCGGAATTGCACAATGGAGGCCGCAAGGCTCATGACGCGGGGCCAGCGTTCATTCAGCGAGCTGAAGAGGCATGTATTCGAGTACCTGGGTTTGTCCGCTAACCGTCTCCGCGAGCTGTTGGGAGAAACGGTCAAACTTCCAGACGAAACATGGTGGTCCGCGTCTGTTCGGGCCAGAACGCTTCTAGACGCCTACCTGGACAGTAGGAAGGTGAAATCATTCGAGGAGCTCAAGGACCTTCTGATATCTGATCGCATTAAGGTGATGGCGACAGCAGAGGCGGCAAGGCACGTTGTCCTGACGGAGTGTGGCGATTGGATGAAGCCGAAGGAGCTTTCCAGGTGCCTGGAACACTTTGACGAGACCGAGCGAATTTGCCTAAAGCCCGAACATGCTCCGGAAAAGCCAAAGGTAGCCGAGAAAGCTGGAGCGAAGCAATCCAGAGACAAGAAGCGGCGAAAGTGTTTCGCCTGTAGAGCGGTTGGCCACCTCATCAGTGAGTGTCCGGTGGTCGACCCCAGGAGGGAGACGAGAACCCTGGACGTTCCCGAGACGAGCGAGGTCGGTGACTTCACTGGACGAAACACCGATCCCGAGGACAGGGCATCTCGGAAGACAAGGTTTAAGGAGGAGCCGGCACGGCTGCATCGGCAGTTTAGAGCAGCCTTCCACGAGAGGAGTGGCCGCGGGCTCGGAGGTCGGGAGCGAAGGGATTTCAGCCTGTTGGGAGACCTGTTGTGTGAACTAACGATGGCTATACAGAAGCGGTCGCACCCAGGCCGACGTGATAGTGTACGTTGGCGGGTGCGCCGAGGCACATAAGTCGCTCTCTGTATAACTTGTTTTCTTTTTTTTTAAATTTTTGTATGCGCTGTGAACAGCACTGCATTGATTTCGGCGAGTTTTCGTGCCCGTATGCATGTGTGAAGCGGATATGCACGAGGTGTGTTTTCGTTTACTTGATTTTCTCCGTTTTGGCTCATTGGCTGCTAGGGTTCTTGCTGCTAGGGCAGCGGTTGGCGTCGATCAATGTTTTGGTGTCGTGCGATTGACAGTTTCAGTAATTACAATTTTGGAGTCGGGCTTTCGACAGTTTTGATAATTACTGGCCGTTATTTCTATTGCTGTCTCCTCGTAGTAGCGTGCATCGTTTCGGCGGATTTGTTGTATTGCTGTGTTCCATTGTGCGGGAACATTTTGCTCTTTGTGGTGACTTGAAAGATTACTTGAATTTCAGTATGCAAAGGCGAGCTCATCATTTCTGGAGCGCTTTGTAATGTTTTGCTGTGTGCTGCTCCAGATTGGCACTTGATTGTCTTTAAACCTTTCAGATCCTTTTTGGTATTTAATATTGTTTGGAGCATCATAACCCCAAAAATATTCTTAGTGGGGAGGTGTAAGGATCACTGCGTATGTTTTCCTTAATTAGTATTGTTTTTCTTTCACCGCTTGCCAGCATTGCAGAGAGGGTCACCTCTTCGAGGGGAGGGGGTGCTGGCGGTGCGCGAGAGCGAGCAAATGGCCCCTCCGCGAGCGCGCGCGGCGCCGCCGCGCGGAAGGAATGTGTCCCCTTGGGGACGTAAGCGGACCCCCGGAGGAGCGGGGTCTGGGGAGTTGGAGCGGGAGAGGTCCCGGAGTCGGTCGCGGACGTGTGTCGTCCGCCGGCCTTTTGTTCTTTGTTAATAAATGTATAGTTAAAAAGCATCAAATCGTCGTCGCTGCCACTGCCTCGCCATCGAAGTCACCAGCCGCGATCGGGGAGAGGATCTTCGACAGCTGACGTCTCTCCCCACCACAACAAGAACTTTACTTATATCATTATGGCAAATTTGCAGAATACATTGGTTTCACAAATTTCAATTGATTTCTTGCATTGTACATCTCTTTTCAGGCTGCAGAGGTGCAGGCCTCAGCGCTAAGGAGACTGGTGGATTATTTCGTCAATAAGCAAGGCCAAACGTAATAAAAACATTGCAAAATAAAAAACAATGTTCGCTTCCCTTAATAGAACTCAGAAACCAACCATTAAAGTAAATTAAATTGTTTTTCATGAGATAGAAAGAAAAAGTCAAATTTGGGAGTTCTATGTGCCAAACCAACGGGCATCTGGCATACCCCAGCAGAGTGAAGTACGGTGAAAAAGCAGGTGTCGTGGTGCAACTGCAAAGTACTCTTTCCCGTCTCTTAAATCGTTTGAAGGAATTAAACATAAAAATTGTCTATAATAAACAAATATTTGCTTTCATTATTTGTTGAGCCTTCAATGTTTGTGTAGATGCATAACGTATGGTCCTTTTCGTTGTTGTTTTTTTTTTCATAGGAATAATTACATAAACGATTTCTTTTCGTTGGTTAATTGTTTTCTGTGCTTTGGTTATGCTGCTGCTGAGGGGAGATGGGGACCTGTCAAGAAGCTGTTCTGTTGCTTTTTTTCTCCGTTTTCTCTCTCCAAATGGAGAAAAATAAAGAATTTTGATTTGACTTGAACTTTCAAGTTTGGTGCGGTGTCTGTACAGTCTGCACTCCCAGCGGTGCAGGGGGTGCCCGCTGTCGACGAGTTGCCCGCTGTTGGCGAGGTGCCTGCTGTTGACGAGGGGCCTTTGGTGTCTGTTGTTGGCGGGATGTCGATAACCTCCTGCGAGCCCCACTTGTAGCCAGCTGTCGTATTTTTCTCTGGCGGATAACCATGCCCCGGTCGTGAAGGTTGCCTGCCAAGGCGTCATCAGAATCTGTGTCATTTGAGCTGCTAGATTCAGCTACTGGGACAGCAGGGACCGGCTCCGGCTCGGGGACTGGCTCAGGCACATCAATGTAGAGGCACACGTTGTGGAGGATCGCACAGGCCGTTGTAATGTTGCAAGACCTGATGGGGTCATACTGCAAGGTTCTGTACCTTCGCAGGCATCGAAAGCGGTTCGTTAGCATGCCTACACAACGTTCTACAACTGATCTTGTAGATCGGTGTGCCCGGTTGAAGCGGGCTTCGTCGGTTGCCGCTGCATGGTTGCCTGGTGCGGGGGTCATGAGCCATGGCTCAAGTGGATATCCACTGTCCCCTGCATTAAATTGGCGACAGTGTTTTGTTATTTCAGATTCTGGTGTAAATTGATATCACTTTCAAATACAAATTTGTTGGTACCTTTGTCCTGCTACATGCATTTACCACACATTTAAATCCTTTGTTCAGGGCATCGGGCAAGGAAAGGGATCAATTTGTCAACTCACAAAAGTACCTGCACCTTTTGTGCAGTATACTGTATCAGTATTTCTAAGTACCTGTATACAAATTCCTTTCAAGGATTAGCCTTCTTGGAAGGCGGAGCTTCAAGTAGCAGGCTAACGTAGCACCATGGGTTGAGTAGTGCAGACCATGACATGGCTTGTATGTTAATTGCACTGGTGCTTTGACATTTTGCCAGCAATCTGACATGGTGAGTTTTGCTTGGCAGCAACTTCAAAATTTTCTACATTCTTTGCAGTTTGAAAGTATGATGGGTTGCCTCATTTAGCCGGGACAACTTGGTATCATCCTTTTCAAAAAGCCACAATGTTAACGAACATGCAGTGACAAGTGAGCATGACTGAGTTGGGAACGTCTTGATCTCTCCCACATAAATATTTGCACTGTCGAGTGTCCGTATTATGCAACTGTATGGTTTGGAGAGCCTCCCAAACTGGACATTGGCTCAGAGGTACAGCCTAAGAACAGAGGACCAGCCTCATGGAGACGTAGCTGCAATATTAGCATGCCAGATCGAATCAACACAGCATTATACAGGAGTCCACCTCATCAGAAACGTTTAAGTCACATCATTGTCACCAACCGATGTCACACAGGGACACTAAATACGGTAAAGCGCTCGTGTATGCATTCCAAGCCTCACCAAGTAGGCACTCATTTTCTCGCACGGCGTGTCCTTGCAGGAATGCCTCCCTCAGGAAGGACATTCGCCACACAAATGAGTCGTGGACAGAGCCAGGGAAGGTGGCATCGATGCTCTGAATGCAGAGGTCAGCATCGCAAACGTGGAAAAGTGTAGAGCGGAAATGTAGAAACCATTTTCTTTGCAATATGCTTTCAAACTATCTGTAGGGACTCCTGCCACAAACCAAAACACTTGTTTGTGTTACTTAAGACTGGACGACATATGCAGCCACCAGCTGGTCGTGAACACCAGTATATTAGTCACTCGTATTAATCGTAACGAATACTGACATGTCTCCATGCTGATTGAGTTGCTGCATGCTACAAATATAGCTCCAAGCCACGAACGTGCTGGGGTCATAGACCCTAGTATATTCAGGACTTGCATTGATCACAGCAGGTACTGACATGTCTCTGTATCGATTAAGTTACATGCCGATTAGAGAAACTCGGTACTCACAATCATTACGTTCAGCGTATAGTAGTTTTTCCTGCACCAGTAGGCAGCCTTGGTAAACCGCGGATCGTTCTCAGACGGGCCCTTGATGGCGATCTGGGTGCCGTCCACGCATCCTGTGACATGATAGGGTTATTAGATCCAGCTTTAGGCAAATCTACTGTTCACAAAAAGAGAGCTCAATGGCGCGACGGGAGCGGCGCAAAAAGAACTCCTGTCCCGAGCGCGTCGCGAGTACTCCGCGAGCAGTCATCCTTCGACGATCGCTCGGGAATGCACGCGTATCTGTTCCTGAAAGCTCTCGGACACGTTGGATGAACAAAATCGCCGATTACGTACCGACAACACCGCTGATTTTGGCGACTCTCCAGTAGCCCTCCTTCGCTCTCGCTTTCTCATCCTCCGTTGTCGGAAAGCGAATCCAGCGATCCGCCAGGCGCTCGACGATCGCGGTCGTGACGGAGTGGAGCGCACGAGACACGGTACTTTGGTGTACCGCCAAGTGCTCGTCACTAGCCACCGTCCCTTGAAACCCGCCGGCCGCGTAGAAACGCAGGGCGCACAACACCTGCTGCTCCACGGTGATCACTCGAACGATCGTGCGGTCCGGTTGCAGGTCGGGGCGGAGCTGCTCGCACAGCCACCTCGTCGCTCCCTTCGTCAGTCGGTAGTTCGCTACAAACCTATCCTCCGAAAGCAGAAAGGCGTCGCGGTGCTCCCGAAACACTCGGTCGGCGCG
Source organism: Ixodes scapularis (assembly GCF_016920785.2). Taxonomy (NCBI): domain Eukaryota; kingdom Metazoa; phylum Arthropoda; class Arachnida; order Ixodida; family Ixodidae; genus Ixodes; species Ixodes scapularis. The sequence goes on from NW_024609873.1 coordinate 1,714,237, forward strand.
CTGGGAGACCAGCAGCGCACAACAAAGTTCCGCCATCTTTGCCGATGAACTTTCGCGACTTTGAGCTCACAAACTCTCGAAGTTTTCTTTGCAGAAACAACTTCATCGTGACGACATTCTGACGTCACGGCAAACTTCACAATTTTGACGAGCATGCACCAAACTTTATCGCCAGAACTTTACTCTGACGTCAGGGCTCGTCCCCAGGAGCAGCAGCCAATGGGCGACTGATGGAGTTTTCTTTACAATGAAGTTTGCGCCACCAGCATAGACAGACGGATCTCGCCGGAGGCAGCGTGCGTTGGAACTTGGCAGTGCTACGAGCAAAACAAACCGACAAAGCGCCGGTCCCGGGGCCCGAGCACGGTTGACCTTGAAGGTCTGGAACATGACGGAACGTGTTAAGAGGGACCTCTCCTTTATATTTTTTTCAGGGGGAAGGAGGGGGCGGGGGAGTCGGCGACTCGGCGACTTTTGGACTAAACCACGGCTTCTTTTTTCGCCACGAGAAGGCGCGCAACGGAGCGTCGGGCTGGGATTCGGTGCCTCGCCATTGGGGAATTGTAGTAGACCGTTTCCGCAGCCCGCTAAGCACCCGGATAGCGCTCCGTAATCTGCCACGAGATCTTGAACTATGCAGACAAGGCTGGCGGCGCGCATGCGCAGCTGCGGCGTTTTCTTCCCGGATACCGTAGCGGAGGAGAAAAACGGTCAACTACACACTTAAAATTTTTACACCCTTATTCGTGTAAATTGCTCGTCCTCTGGCTGACGCCTTTATTCGTGTAAGGGTGTTAGCCGCCGGAGGTGGTGAAAATCGTGTTAACTGCTAACACCCTAAAAACAATATGGCGGCCAGTATGCGACGGCGATACGAGCCTGGCGGGCCGTACGCGGCTTCTCGCCGGAGCAAGAGCATACGGCTCGCACGTTCGTTTGGTGTCATCTGTAGGCGCAAAAAACTTTCCAAACATCTCTATGTCCAAGCGCCAACACCGCAAATAATACGAGTAAGGCCGAATCCGCTGGAGACTGAACAGCCGAGACTGTCGCCGAAGTCTCGCTCGGCCTGCTCAATGCCGGTCGCATTTTCATCTCATCAGAAGCGCTTATAAAGAAACACTGACAGGCTGGCTTTATTGAACAAAACGCCCACTTGCCGTGGACGACAAGTTGACAACGAATCGCTCCGACACCCTCTGTCGACAGCAGCTAGGAGGTATCGCACTCGCGCTCTGTGTGGCTCTCGATTAACTATTGCCTGTGCTCACCTCTGTTACGTGCGTTATCCACTCATCAACGTTTGTGCGTGAACAGCGGCATTCAGCACCTAGAACACGCGCTGGGGAAGCCGCCTAACCTCCTTCTGTTGCAATCAGGCATCATAACACGGCGACACCGCGACACAGCCAACACAGCGAAACCGAACAACTCGGAGCGATCAACACAACGGATGGACTAATTGCTAATGGCATCCAGCCCTCTAATAGTTATAGATCACCAACCGCCACACTTTTCAAATTGGGCGGCGACAACCCCCATCTAGCGACGAAAAAAAAAAGTGATAAACATTTGAAAAAAGAAAACAGCAGTTTTTTTTCTGCCCACCGCGCGGTTACATGTACTCACGACATGGACATACATACAACACTGTTCATACACACGGGGATACAAGCACTTATCAATTGCCCAACACACAACAAATAGCGCTAGTCTTAATCAAGATATGAAAAGATTACGCCAATTTTAGTTTTCAATAATATTTTTTCTGCATTTGTCTTAGGTAGGTACACATATCCCTTAATAACTTCTTACAGCATAATGTATTATAGTGATACGCGCCTAACTTCTAGTAACTCAACGTGAGTGACGAGAAAAAAAAATAATCGTGTGAATTTTGTCTGGCAACCACACTCGCGGCGTGGTTGCTATGGCGACGCTGTCGGTACGCGCGCCGGCAGCCGTCCAGCTGGTTCGGCCGTTCGGCTACGGCCGAGTGCCCGAGTCCACGGTGTACGCCGCGAACGTAGTCGAGAAAACAAAGCGTCGACTACTGAAGCTGTCCGTAATCAAGTTTCCGCCCGTTCGCTGCCGAATTCTTCGTAGTCTTCTTCCGCCCGTTCGAAAGGGAACAGCCTACCAGTCCGATTACCGCCGTGGCTTCAGTGGCTTCATCGGCTTCATCTTCGGAGGGAACTGTCAACTGAATTAGTTCCAAAACGCGGGTGCATCAGGCAGCGCAACGTGGCGCGGTCCACGCACAAAGTCGGTAAGTAAACAAAACACTCAATGCCGTTCCAGTCTTTTTTTTTTTTTTTATTTACGGGGGCGCGCGGGGTTTCTGGGTGGCTCAAGGTATGGGAAAGCAACCGGAAAAATCGGCGCCTGATCGACCATGGGGTGAAAATTTCAAGGCGTATCGTATGCAAACGACAGCGTTTGCCGGCGGAAGACTCGGTCGTCTGTGGCGAACGCATTTTAAGTATTTTTAAGGATGTTCTAGCTGCAAAAGAAAGGAGCGCCTTAAAATTTCACAAGGTAAAATACACTGCTGAGGAAACGACGCCCCTTTGCGTGCAGGCGCCGATTTTTCCGGCAGAGTTTAGCGCGCTGTGAAATGCAGTACCAAGTGATGCACCATTGGCTGATTATTTCAAGGTCGCGCTGGAGTACGCACACATCTAAATGAGTGGATATGGGGCGATAAATGACGCAATCATCCGCGAAAAGGCGTATGGTGCACGAAATGTTAGCGGGAATGTCATTTATATAGAGAAGGAACAATACCGGGCCAAGAACTGAACCTTGTGGGACGCCAGACTTTACCGGTGTGGGAGAGGAGACATGTTTATAAATCACGACAGATTTAGACCGATTTGATAAAAAGTTCGCTATCCATTCAATAACTAATTCGTTTATATTAACAGTACCCAATTTATATATCAATATGTTGTGGGGGACCCGGTCAAAAGCGTTCGCGAAATCAATAAACACAGCATCAACGGGACGGGGGGAAGGGGAATGAACAGAAACATGAAGGTCATGAAATTATTCAAACAGCTGGGTTTCACAAGAATACTCGCGTTCGAAGCCATGCTGGTTCGGAAAGATAAGGTTTTTACTGGATATATGAGTCATAATCAGAGATGAAAGTATATGTTCCTTGAGTTTGCATTCCACGCAGGTTAGCAAAATAGGCCTGTAGTTGTTGAAAGGATTTTTATCACCAGACTTGAAAATAGAGATGACGTGGGCAGGTTTCCAGTTGTCAGGTATTTCGCCAGAGGAGAGGGATTGTTGAAGACCCAGCAGAACCCCAGATACGTGTTTGGTTAATTTCAAGAGTTTGGTTGATATTCCATCAGGGCCCGGGCTGGAGTTAGTGTTCAAACGATAAATGGCACACTCGACCCCGTGACTGGTGATAACAACGTCCTGCATACATTCAGCATGAGATGGCAAAACGATTAGCTGAGGGAAGTCATCCTCCTAAGTAAAAGCATGGCTTAAAAAAAGGTTTTAAACCCAGCGGCCAATTGGCATGGGCCCGAAAAAGACCCGTCATCACAAGAAACGCTTTGCAATACTGGTAAAGGTTTAGGATTAATTACTTTTCAAAAAAAATTTTTTTGCATCACTTCTAAGCATGTTCGAGCCGTCCTCGTCATAGCACGCGGTTTTAATTATTTCTTTACATATGATTGAGCAAGCATGATAAACGGTCCAGGCATGTTCCGAGTCTGAGTGAAGGGCACGCGTGTACAGACGTTTCTTTTTTCAATAGAGCTTTTAATAGTAGTTGTAAACCAGGACTTGTGCAAGCTTGGAGCGATTTTTAAATTCGGAACACAAATATGGATTCAACCACCGATAGTTTTTTCCCGAAAAAGGACCCAATTTAATTCACAGACCGTTCATCACATTCACTAAGAAATGTACCGGAATATTCCCGTAGCATAGACTCTAAAGTTTCCGAATCAACTCTCTTGTAGTCAAATATTTCTTTCTTTATGGAGTCCGGCTTATTACCAACCAGAGAGGTCACAATGTATAGCATGATGATCGCTAATTTGGTCGGTTACTTGTACATTAGCGTGTTCTGCTTGAGCTGTAAAGAGTAAGTCTAATACAGCATCTCCACGAGTAGGAGCGGTGATTATTTGCTTCATATTAAAGTAATTGGCCATATCAATTAACTTACGGCACTCATTTTTCTTTGCGCCTTCATCAGGTACAACACAGGCGCCCCAGTCATTGCCAGGGTATAGTTGAAATCTCCGGCCAATATTAGAGGACACCGAACAAAATGTAAGGGCGCAAACGAGCTGGTGTACATTGCACATGGTTGAAAAAACCCATGGAAACGTGGAAAAAAATAGACTTTTGAGTGTTGTGCCGTTTACCCGTAGTCTCGGGTTTTTTCAACCATGAGAGAACAGTTAGGGAATCTACACTGGATTTCGTCGATAACTACTGTGAGGCCCTCAACAAAGTCTGCCGGAGAGCTCGGAGGACGGTAGCATACGCCAACTACGCATGTCTGAAATTCCAGCTTTATGGTGACCCACAAAATTTCAAGCGTGCTGTTAAGGGAGATAACAGAGGATGGAGACGTTATTTTTAATGGCTACTAATACTCCGCCTCCCCTGGCACCTGGTCGATCCTTGCGATATAAACAGTGAACAAATTAGAAAAAGGCAACTCTGAGTCTGCAATATTCGAAGAAAGTCAAGTTTCGGTTCCTAACAAGACATCAACAGAGCATGCATCGATGCAAATAAGCAGTACATCCTGCTTTGAAAGCAGACTTCGAAAGTTGGCTATAAGAAAGGAGAGGGAACCAATCTTTGCAGTGCAGCATGAACTGAATTAATTTTTTTTTTGTCACATGGTGAGATTGCGCAAATTATCTTTGGGAATACAAACAACTTGATCAGTATTTGCATCGTAGGCGTAAGTAACATCGTTTAGTATGAGCTTATCGTATGATAGCCGAAATCTGCTCGCACCTCGATTTATTCTTTGAAATTCTCGGAGTTTCTTGCGGGCGAGTTGCAGTCGAGAGAAAAGTCGTCTTCAATTCGGACTTTTGGCGACGCCAAATTTTTTAGCCTGTGAGCATTTTGCTGAACCTCTGACTTGCTTTTAAAGTGAAAAATGTTATAACAGTCGGACGAGACGTTCCAGCCCTATGCTGGCCGATGCGGTGTGCGCGCTCAATTTCGCCGGGGTTAACATTTAAGTGGGTTGAAACGAATTCTCTTGTCTTGTTTTCCGTGTCGTTCCAGGTTTCACGCTCAATCTCAGGTAGACCGTTCACTATAACATTGTTTCTTCGTGGACGATTGTTCAGGTCGTCGACAACATCAACGATACTTTCCAACCCACGTTGCGTGTAGGTGAGGGCACCCATTTCAGTTTGAATAGTGGAAACAGTCTTGGGCGGGGGGGGGGGGGGGGGGGGGGGGGTCAAGGGGCTTCACATTTTCTCTGAGCTTGGTAACCTCACAAAGAGATTCCTCCAAAATCCACACGCGCTTTGAGATGTCAGTTATTCCTGCATTGATGAGAGCAAGTACGGCTTAAGTTTCCTTCTGATACGTTTCGTTCGACGTCATGACCTGATTAGGTTTGCAAGAACTTGGTCGATCTTATCAGGTCCTGGGTTGGTTTCAACATCTCCCGCACAACGCGAAAGTTGGAGGTAACACAAGGACAATAAAAGTATTTTCGCACTAGGACACAGGAATTTCACAAGGAGGAAGTTGCGACGCGGATGGCCGAGGGCACGACATCTTTTACGCGAAAAAAAGCAGCCAACGCGTATCCTGTACGTAGACAAATTTACGCCCATAGTAGTTCAACACTTGACAGGGATTTGCGGCCACAAATACTCAGAGAGTGATCGAAACGACAAAGTTTGTTGGCTCACCTACAAGACAGTAACAAGCCAACTCAGTGAAATGAACACTTGGCCGCCAATCCCGCGTCTGTGGTGGGTGACAGTTCCAACAGTTCTTTTAAACACCGTTGAGGCGTCTCGCCGTAAGGTGGCAGCTTCGTAGGTCATCCGAGCCGACCAATCAAAGCCAGGCAGAAGCGGCGCTTGAGGGATGGTTACAGTGGCCACGGCACGAGACGATCGAGGACAAAGTGATGCAGCACGGCACGTGGCGATCGAGGACGATGTGATGGCCACGGCACGATTCGATCGAGGATGATGTGATGCAGCGTACTGCTGCATCACATCATCCTCGATCGAAGCAACAAGAGAGCAACAAACCAACTCAGTGAGGTGAACACTTGGCCGCAAATCATTGATCGACGATCAGTGAGATTCACTCGATGGAAATGCGTTACCATTGGTTCTTTCTCACCTCTTTTTTAGCTTTTTGCATTCGTTTAGGACGCCTTGCCATTCGTTGATCACCACTTTCCTGTCGTTCATTAATGCCCTTTCCTCTTCGCTTTTCACAGCCCTTCCGTCGCCTTGCCTCTGCAGCAGCAGCCAAACGATGCTTACGTTCTTTTTTTATTCGGCCTGACGTCGCCGACGCCAGGCCTCGGCTTTTTTCCGTTGTCGCTCTTCAATACTGTCAGCCATATCACTCGTGGAAAGAACCGCATCCATCGCCGGAGTGGCAACTGAGCTCGGCCACATTCCAAAGCGGCGCGGCGTCTGCTCGTTTCTGGCTCCGCGCCAGCTGTGTGACGCTCGTATCGTTCCGAACCGCTGACGTCAGCACGCGTCACCCTCTCCCTCTTTCCATTCCGCCGACACGATACCTCCACACCCCCACACTGCTGGCGACGTCATGCATGGCGCTGAGAAACAATCGCACGTACTGACACGAAAGGGTTTTCGTGAAAACGAGCATGCTAACGCATTAACCGCCAGGAAGGACACTCAGAGAGGAACCAAGGTACAGTTCTGTAAAGTTATCTGGATACAAATATTCTTTCTGGATTTAATAGCTATATTGTAATGTCGTAATGGCTTAACTTTTCTTTCATAAGAAAATATCTGCGTATAAGCCCGTACAAATTCTTTGTGTCCCCTTTTTTTAGTTCTTTTTCATTTTTATTAAGCTGCGCTATTTTTTTGTTCATAACGGTACTGCTCAGATTTTGATTGCGACGTAACGTAGAGAGGTAACGCGTTCCTCTTGTCTGCAAGTAACGAGCAATTGATTACGTTACATTCTTTTCTGTGCCGCGTACAGCACTGAGCGAGCTGCCGAGAACATGGCGGAATGCGACCAATAACGTCAGATTCAAGTCGCTGCTAGTCACTACAAAGAGCTGGAGGTGACCGAGGAAGAGTCAGCGGCGCAACAAGTCAGTACCTTTCTTTGCCCATGCTCCGTCAACGTGGGAAAACGAACACACCGGAAGCTTGCGGTCCATATGACAACCGTCCCCAGAATGTCCCAAGATTAGTCAAAAAGAGATGGCAACGAACAACCTAGGGACACTTGCGCGTGGTCCTCGGCGACATACGACATTTTGTTTAATTTAATATGTTTCATCCTATTATAAACCCGTATTTTTAATTAAATTATTAAAATATCTGCGTCTCGCATTTTCTTGAGGGGGAGGGGGGTTAGCATCGTAAATGATAGAATTCGACATCGCACATCTCGTCGCAACCGGATCCGTAAAGTATACGTTTAACGAATCGAGAGGAGAATAACTAGACGATATCCTTCCTTCTATTCTTCAACCTCTGCTTGCCCCACATTCCCACCGTATATTTATCCTTCGCTGCCTCTAAACTCCAACGCCTTTACTAAACCAGCCTCGCTTTCGGCAACTGCAGAGCGAAGGCTTATACAAAAATCAGCTCGTTTAAAGCGGCGACGAGTTAGAGCGAAAAGCACGTCGGAAACGAAGCAAAGCAGCCAGATGGGCTTCACGCTATAGTCTGCTCGCGCAGCCGTTCCGAAGCGGCTACGGAAGAACCCGACGTCGCCCAGCCAGCCGAGCCGCCCGGAAACCAGGCAGCCTCTGAGAACCCACACACGCATCGAAGCCAGTTTTCGGGAGCGTGCCTCGTCCATGCATACGGCGGGAGCGCGAGCCCACAGCAGGCAACGTGCCAAAGCAAAGCTGTTTCCACGCAGCGGACGCCCTCGAAAATCGATAGCTGGGAGAGGGGAGGAGGACAAGGAGAGCGAAGGGCAGGCGTTGTCGGAGCTGGCACAGGGTAGGAAGCCCATGCCTCGGGGAGGCTGACGCAATGCGGGCGATTGCAACGAACGTCGATTAGCACGGGGCAAGGGGTGCTGCTCCGTTCTCAGTGCTGTCTGGACGGACGAGAAAGCGACGCACCGATAGCTCATAGATAACGGAGCCGTAGCAACCCCCAGACATTTCACATCGGGCCAATAGAGTCGACTTTTGTACAGTAGCGCCGAATTCGTCGTCGGAGGTGGGGGTCTCTCATTACTTAAAATAGTCAACATATCATTTTATATTTCGTAGATCATAAAATTATATTATCAACTAATCAAGCTATTAATAAAATATCTGGCTCACTTTTCAAAACGGTTTTTTTATAACACCTTCGGAACTTTGTAGCCTTTAAGCGCGCGCCCGCCGTCACGGTAGTAAACGCGTCTGCACGGCGCCTGAACTCTCGGTCCCCTGCATTTTCCCGCGGCACAGCGCTGGCCGTCCCGGCCGTCGACGCTCGCTTGATATCATTGAAAAATTGGGCCACTGTACACATTGACCCACATAATTACGCATTGAACATGCCAAGTTGGATCAACTGTTCACTGAAAGTAAATAAATTGTTCACTAATAAGCCACTTTAGGTAGCCTCCAGCAATTATTAGCTTCATTTTTACACATTCAAAGCTTCTCACGCAAATAATCTGGAAAGGTGGTGAAATAAAGCTTCGGAAATGTTGGCGCTCAACAGGCTGTAAAACTGGTTGGGAACCACAATGTGCCCAAAGCTTCCTCCGTCCGTGAGAAAACGTTCAAATGTTTGTTTTATGTCGCAGCATCTGTAATGGTAATGTGGTAATATTATTTAGAATTTTAAACTTCTTTTTTAATTTTCAGGACACAAGACAAACGTCAAACTAATGAGAAAGAATTAGGTTGTCAGACCCGGAACCAGAAATGAAACTTCAAATTAGAATATGGGGAGCCGAATTCTGTCTTTATTTTCCTCCGTCTGTTCGAGGACCGCCAGAGACCATTTTCAAGATTAAACCCTATTGTTATACTTTAAATATGCAGTTGTGCTTAAATCGAAGGGGGGCTAAGTGTATACCATTAAAGGGACCATGAAATGATTTTAAAATCGAGTTTCATCCACCGCACGTCGTAAAAGGTGTGAAAAGAAACACAAAAACACAAAAATAGGGAGCCCAAAAAAATTATTTGCTATAGAACTTTTAAAAGAAAACTGGACTCTTTTGCGCCTTCCTTCCTTCGCCTGTTCACTACGATGCATACGCAGAATCGGTGCACGTCAGCCGAATCCACATCGCCTATTGGGTAAGAGCCTACCTCACCAGCACCGCGATCGTAAACAATAAATAGCCGGCGAATGTTTCCTAAAAGTTTTGTTAAATAATATTCAGATCCACATTTTGTAGCATAATTAGAGATGTGTGGCGAAAATTGCCAAATTTGATAATGCTGAGAGCCAAGGCCAAGCGCCATCTATCGTGTGGTAAACGAAGCAACTACTGCGCGTGCGCACTGCGCAGTAGGGCAGGGCCGCCAGTTACTTGGGTGACGGCGACCGACGAACATTTATTTTCTTTGTTTTCCTTCCTCTCAAAACTCTGACTGACTGAACGTTTATTTTTCTACGTGTTCTTCCCGCGCGTGCCGACTTCAAGCAGCAAGAAAACAGTACTTAAAACAGACCACGACGAACAAGAACGCTGGATTCACCGACTCCGACGAAGCGTATAGGCCTAGCAGGCATTCCGACTCGGCGCTGCGTTGCTTCGTCGCAAGACCGTCTGCCTACGACCGGCTGGCGTGCTAAATGGAATATGCCCGCGCGACCCTTGTGGACCCTTCCCGTATTATAGTTTGATCACTGACCTCAATTCTAGATTAAGAGGTGAGGAGGTCAATCTCTTCCCCTTGTTTTCCGAGGCAGTGTTGACGAACACTCGTCGAAAAGGGACTCTCGTCGATTCTATCTTCTTGTTTTGTGTGATATAGTGCTGAAATAAACGCCGTATGGATTGCCTTCGTAACACGGTATGTACACTTTGTTATTGGTATGCCATTTTTATTCTGACAGACTGCACGTCACTGTCGACCCCGGTCCAACCTTTCTTTGCCGAGTGTCGCGTCAGTATCGAGTTGTAATCGTAAAAGAACGGTCCCGAAGCGCTTACCAACAGCGCGAATACAAGACTTCCATCAAGCGCGCGCGTCCGCTCCGAGTGTAAGCAGGTATTTACGTGGCTCTTGCTGACACTCGTAGTTCAAACGTATCTTTTTTAACGTCGGCTCGCTCCTGCATCTCCGAGGCCGCGAAAAACGCCATCTACGTCGCTTTGCAAACGACTGACACGGGCCGGCCCTTCTGCCAACAATGACGGGGTGGTGACAAGACTCGCTGCACTTCCCAACAGGCATACCGGCGTATGGGACTAGTCCCATGCTGTCGCTGTAGCGCAACATATCTCATTGAATTTCGCTCAGCTGCGATGCGGCGATGAGAGGCGCCGATTCAGGAAATACGTCGGTGACATCAGCGCAGTAAAACCTACCGGCGCACCCCAACTCGTTGCCGCTAACACTCCCATTCTCCTACTGCCGAGAGAACTTCCGGTTCCGGAAACGGTCTACGTCACGGCTTCTTTTGCGGTCAGTTGGAGAGAATGAAAAAGTCGATATTTCAATAATTTTTTGTGTAAAAGTTAATAAACCGAGACGAAAACGGATGCCTGTTCGGCATTCAGTGAACATTGACGGTTTAATGTAAAAGTTATCTGGAAAAAGTAAAAAGGTCATTTCATGGTCCCTTTAACTTCATTAAAACAGTGGTAGTTCGGGGCTTTACTTCGTGGAGAATATCAGAAAGCATTTGTTTTTTACTGCGAGAACCAGCCTTTCTCTAGTACGGCCAACCCGGAAACTAACAGTTACGGGCAGCAAAAGTCTAATGTTAAGTTCGCTGAGCAAATAAAACTGGGTACGGGAAGCACATTCTCACCTGTCTTCTGTTGAAAGAAGCTAGCAAACAAAAACTTGTAGGTCTTGGCGTTTGCGTGTCCGTGCATCATTGGGATATAGCCACGTCAAATGCATCCCTCAACAGCAGGCACGTAGAAAAGGGGGGGGGGGGGGGGCTTGGGGCCGGCCCCCCCCCCCCGAAATTTTTCATATTGCTTGGGCATCCTTTCCCCCTTCTCTGCATTAAGCATTTTGTCCCTTCATAAGCATGACGCTAGTGGCCATCAATTTGATGGCAATAGGTCTAGTGTGGCCGAAAAGGTACAGCTCGTGTGACGCTTTTATTTGCTGCTGCTCTCGTCCTGCACAAGAGACGTAGCGTCCTCGTTAAGCCATATTGGGCTTGATTTGCTCGATTCGGGGCCGCCATATTGAGATGCAAGTGACGGAGAAACTTTGCTCCCCTACTTCAGGGACGAAAGTTTCTCCCTTTCTAAAGGAACATAGGTTACAAGACCGTTCCTCCCCCAAGGGAGGACTATACATACCCTTTTTTCTAAGAGTGTACTAAGACTCTCGAATATCAGGCAACGGCTGCAACGAGGAAGCTTTGCTCTAACTTGAAGGTAAATAGTACTTCGATTTCTTCGCTACAGAAGCTCCATGCAGAGCATTAAATATTCGTGACGCACAATATGGCACTCCCATCCAGTGCCTCAGTTCAAAGGGTGTTCAGCGTAGCAGTCGATACATTGAGTAAGAAATAACGCAAAATGTCTGACGAGACTTTTGAGAGTAAGCCAGGCACGTAGCCAGGGGGAAGGCCCATCGAGCCCGGCCCCTTCCCCCCCCCCCCCCCGAAACCTTCCATTTTGCTGGGACCTCCTCTCCGCCCTTACCCTCATAAAGCATTTTGTAATGAGCGGGCCTCCCCTCACCCCCCCCCCCCCCCCCCATCGAAACAAAATCCTGGCTACATGCCTGGAGTAAGCTGTTTATCAAAATACTCAAGGTCATTAAGTGGAACAGGTTGCAGCAATAAGAACTTGAATAACCCTCTTTCCTTTGTTTCTTAATTGAAGACAATATTGTTGAAAGTAACGAATTACTTTTTGGGGTAACGGTCACTTACTTTTAGGGGAGGGTAATTGTAATTGTAATAAATTACACTTTAGCCTTGAGTAATTGTAAACGTAATTCGTTACTATTTTTCAATAACGTGTACAAGTCTGCATCTCCATGACATCCGCGGGATGTCATGGAGATGCGATCCCGGAGTCGGGAACGCGCGTCGACCTCCCCCCGCGGGCGTTGTCCGCACCCAAAACAACTAGGTTCCCGGATGAGCGGGGGACGGGAAAAGATCCCCCTGGGAGAGAGTGAGGAGGAGAGCCCCCTATTGAAAATAATTCTAAAGGGCCCATCAGCCTTGAAGGATTATGGGACCTCACAGGCCTTCAAAACCCTTCAAAAATACCCTTCAGGTATACACCTCAGAAAAAACCCTCCAGTCCCACAGCCCTTCAACCCAAACCCCTTAACCCATCAACCCATTCGACGCCCAGTTGACTGTGAACCATAGACCAAAATTCAGTTCAAAACGTTATTGAAAATTTATCGCGGAGTATGTGTATTAAAACTCAAAAAGACGATAAAAACCAACGCTTGTTCAAACCCGGGCGCAAGCAGCTGTCGACGAAAGAGATCATAGTAAATAGAAACAACTGACTCCTTTATCACAACGAAAAATATGTTTCAAAGTACTCACAATGCCGTTGGGTAAATTCCTGATGTACGGTAGTTCAGCTAATAAAACCGAGCAGGTGCACCTCACGTACACATACACAGTCTCAGTAAGCCCGTTTAGCGAAAACCATGAACTCGCAAGCAGATCCCGCCACCGTTGAGAAATCCCGAGCACAGTAACGGTTTCGTCCATGATGTCGTCGGGGCGGCGTCTTCGGCCTATTTTTCGCTCGCTGGATGCTTCTGAAGCCGGTCGGTCGAAGAGGCGCAAGGAACAAGGCGGAGCAGCGGCCGTCATCCCCCGTTTCAGGACCCACAGTGCCATGATCCAGGTGCGCAGGCACTACATGTCCTGGGACGCTGATCCCGACTGCCAGGCTTGCTGCGAGTGGGCCGACACCGGCCACCATCTCCTTGAATGCGCTGAACACGATATCGCTTGAGCGGTGCTGAAGGCGGCCAACGCCGAACTGGGGTTCACCTGCGGAACGAAGGAAGAAACGGCACGGATTAAAACAGACCAAGGGGCGAGCCCTCAAAGCAGTCCCTTACAGAAATGTCACATATGACCCAGATATATTTGATATATGGCCGTATATGGGCATATAAGTAGATCTATGCGGTCATATATTGCCATACAAGGGCTGAAATCAGGACAGATATGGTAAGATGACACCTTATATGACGACATATATTGCCAGATAAAGTCATATATGGTGCCAGTGGCTGCCATATATAACAGTATAGCATGCCTGATACTCCTTATATGGCACTATATGGTGCCAGTCAACATGTAGATGCAGGTAGCACTCCACGTCGGCCGGTATCGGGACTACGCCGGCCCGCCCATGGTAACAGGATGGCAGCGCCTGGCCATGGGCACCGGGGAGCTACAGGCCCCGGCCGGCGTCGGGGTTTCGTCTTGCTCATTGGCCAGTCCAGCCGTAGGAGTTACAGTGACTGGCCGGCATCGGGTATTTCCCGTCTTTGCTGGATAGTCTTTCCATGGGGGTTCCAGTAACTGGCCGGCTTCGGTATTTTGCTGTCTTTGATGGCCAGTATTTACATGGAAGTTCAGTGACTGGCTGGCATCGGCGCTTTGCTGTTCGCAGGCTGGCGAGCCCCGGGAACTTCCGTTTACTGGCCGGCATCGTTCTATTTTTTTTGCCTTTTTCACTATGCAGTCACGTCATTGAGATTCCGACGAACTGCGGCGATTCATATGTAGCGAGTGGAAATGTTTGCGTTGATCTATCCTTCGTAAATGACTGCCGACGCTGGCGTATTTGATCCTACCATGGCAAGGCTGACGTGTTTTATCGCGAAAACGCGAAAAAGAAAAACAATGCCGTGAGGAAAATTTGTAGTCCATGATTTGAGAATCTGACCCACTTACGCCACGAAAATTAAATTTTACAACGCCGAACGCTACTTTTCTCAGAAAGTTAGTTTAATTTGATGTACTATACTTAAGGTCTGGGGTTATACGCACGTGTTTGGCTCTGATAAAAAATAAAAACGGTATAGCGGAGCCTCGAATGAAAATAGAAAAAAGACGTGGCATGATTCAGCACGCGCTTTGAGCTACAAAAACAATAATAAACATTACTTCCAGAAACTAGAAAAGTAAGATATGTGTTTATTGCTTATGACGCTACGAGAGGTACATAAATCTCCTGAGAGATAATTTTTATTGGTGATTTTAATCTAGCGTGAAAATATGCTATTTCAGGCAGGAATCGACTGTTTTATGTGGTAGCTACGATCATCTATAGGAGAAATATTTTAAATCTTCACATAGCCAAACGATATCTGTCTCTTTAATAGCTTATGTTATACGACGTACCGTACCAGAGGAACGCGAATATAAAAACTTTTTTTTTCTTTACTCAAAATAGCGAGAAACACCAATGCGTTGTGGATGTACACACTGCTGGGTTTGTGAATGACACTACGAAAAATAAATGTCGCAATGCCAAACGATAGCATTTCTGAAAGCTAGTTTAATTATCCGCGCTGTATTTGAATCTCAGGAATAAAAAAGTGTTTAGGCCTAACAATAAGTAAAACTGCGGAGCGCAACCTGTATAAGGAAGACCTGGTGGCACGCGGGGGATAGCGCTGATCTACCAGAACAAAATTAAATACTACTTTCCGGAAGTCAGAAAATTAAGAGATGTGCTTATGAGCTATGAGGTCAACTATATTACTGAATTAAAATGGCGGTATTTTTGTTTCAATAGTGGGTGAAGACCGCTTTCATGACAAACTTCGGCTTCATCACCGTGGCAGTTTTACCACTTACTTTTTCCCATTTTGCTCTAAATGTACCCATTATTATTAATTTTATTTCTTCGTCGAAAGGACTTGCGCTGTTTGCCTAGTACACTGACCCACCTATTAGCACGGAGGAAAAGAATGATCCCGGCAAAACAAGAGGGCCAGGGTTTCTGAATTGCATCAACTCAAACGTGGGCTCGCACTTTTTATTTTCACCTTCTGCGTGATTGTTACCCTGAAGAACGGTGCCGACGACAGCATAAACATAGAAAATATTTAAAATAAAAACTAATACAAAGAGGTGAGAAAAAATATTTCAAATAATACGAAATAATACGAACTAATACCAAATATTACAAAATAAAACAAAATAAAACAATATAATACAAAATAAAACAAAATAAAACAAAATAAAACAAAATAAAACAAAATAAAACAAAATAAAACAAAATAAAACAGAATAATATAAAATAATACAAAATAATACAAAATAAAACAGAATAATATAAAATAATACAAAATAATACAAAATAATACAAAATAATACAAAATAATACAAAATAATACAAAATAATACAAAATAAAACAGAATAATATAAAATAATACAAAATAATACAAAATAATACAAAATAATACAAAATAATACAAAATAATACAAAATAATACAAAATAATACAAAAATAAAACAAAATAATACAAAAAGGTGAGAAAAAAAAATAAAAAATAAAAAACCAATAGAAAAAGGTGAAAAAATATTTATAAAATAATAAAAACGAATACAAAAAGGTGACAAAAAACATTTAAAATGAAAAAAAAAAAGTGTAAGAAAACAATTGGCGCTCACCGCGATTCGAAACAGCGACCACAAGCTCAGCAAACCAGAATGGCAACCCACTAGGCTACCGCCACCCGAATGACTTTCGCTCCCTTTCTAGAAGGTTGCATGTCTGCTGAATTGGTTTTTCACCATTGTAGACTTAGTTTCGTATTTATTATTTTGCAACATGTTCAGGACTTATTCATAATATTGTGGCGAAATTGACGTGCGCAATAATTTATTATTCCTGTGTTTTTTTATTAGTTTTATAATGCGGTTTGCTGATCGTTTTATTTAAAACGTGTTGAAGATACGAATACAATCTCATCGAAGCAACGGCCTATGTTTCGCACGTTTTGCCGGCCGTGTGCGTTTGAATGCCTGTGTTGACGGCCAGCTAACGGTCCAATTACCCGATTAGTGGTGATGCGTGGAGTTTGCCTTAGTTTCAAATGTGTCCGACAAAGACGGAAGCGACTGTGGGACGTGGAACTACGTCAAATCTGCTCAACAGCCAAGATCATGGAACGGGATCGAAGTAACTTCGTGTTTTGTTCGTTTGGGGCTAGATTATTTCCTGCGTTCAAAAGGCTTGTTTTTGTCTGCAGATCGCTTGCTTTTACCAGGATTACTAATTGTGCGCGGGTGGTGTTATGCGAGGCTGTTTTTCTTTTTCCCCCGATGCAGAGGCTGTCTACTCGCTTAACAGTTGCGCACTCTAAAAAAAAAGGGAATCAACGCTGACTCCCTTTAGGGGAGTCAAAATCTGTCCCTGTGGTGGCTCCTTTCAAAGACTCAAATGACTCTAGCGCCCGGTGGAGTCATCAGACGCCCTCTCCACTAGGGTCTGCTGACTCTCTCAGCTGGTGGTGTCACGTGACGCCTTCCCTCTCTGGAGTCAACTGATCCCCTCTCACAAGGAGTCAGTGGATTCTCTCAGTAGAATCAGGGCACTCCAGCATTGCAGGAGTCAGGCGACCCTTTCACTAGAATCACGAGACTCCAATATCCAAAGGAATCAGGCTACCCCCTACGGGAATCACTGGATTCTTTTTCTTCTGGAATCACGTGACTCTCTATCGGGAATTGCTAGATTCCGTTCCTGGCTTCCCACGATTCCCCCGAAGGGAATTACTTGAATCCTTTTTTCCTAGACTCACCTGACTCCTGCAATGGACTCTCTGGATTCTGTTTTCAATGGAATAATTTTCATGCCATAAAAAACCGTAGTGGAATGACGTGATTTCATTTAAAACCACGTGCCCCTCCAAACACACCACGCAGGAATATGGTGGATAGTGGTGGGGGAGCTTTTCATGGAATTACATGAGGTGCAATATCACAGTTTTATTTCATAGACAAAACATTTTTACAATTTCACTCCAACAGCATGCGGCTAACAACGAATAGCTGTTGCCGCCTTCATCACAGCCACGGATGGCAGAGACTGCTTCATGTTACACAGGTTTTCTAAAAGCAAAAACGTGTTTTTCACGTGCGGGCCATACTCCACATTAAACGCCCAATACGCGCAAAAGGCCAGCTCGATAGCCTCCGGGATATCCAGAGCTGGAAGCGTGAGGCTCTCAAACGTCATTCATGTTGCGTCAGAAGCTGTGGGATGATGCCCGCTGTAAGTCACGGCCGGGTAGACTGAGACTGACGTCTTTGTGGGATCCTGAAAGATAAAAATATCTAGTTGAGAGAGCGCTAAACATTGTTATTAATCTAATGGAGCCATATTACTAAACGTAGCGTTTAGGTCACGATCTGAGGTGGTGCCAGAAATGCCATGAGACGTAATAAGACGGTGGTTTGTATGTGTGACTTAAGATTCAGTCGCCAGTTTGGAAACTTGCCTCTTACTGCAGCCCTTAATACATCCGTATGAAAAAATTAACTTAAAATGAATGTTTCACACGTCGAAATGTATACATGAAAGGAACTATATGTGACCTCTCTTTTAATGGAATTAATAGACGACTTTGGATTAGAGTTCTCAGGAACATTGGGGAGATAAAAATTCCCGCTAACTCTTGAAATTGTAAGAGTACATAAAAATCTAAATAAAGGTACAAAGCACAAGCAATTTTCAAAATTGTAAGAAATCAACATACATGAAAATACAAATAGACTTTTAGCCGTAAGTGCACTTTCAAATCAAGGCTTCTTTATCCTGCACCGGACATCGGTCGAAGTGATAAAACTTCCGCAAGAGGTTCATCCAGCACGCTAGCAGCTGAATATGCCTCTATACTTCATTTCAGCTTCTGTGCGACCGAAGTCGACGGTTCCCACACTGCGCGAGCCACGCTGCGAGTCGGGAACGCACAGAGCATTGGGCTCGTGCCTAAGCTTTGACTTCAACCAAAACTTGATTACTTTATTTTTTTTTTTTTTTATGGAGCTGACGTTAACGATATTCCGGCATATTGTGCAAGATGCCGGGGTACCTTGCAAAATAATTGATAGAAAGGCTGTAAAATTTTCTCTCGAATATATTTTGGACAGTTTTCGCGAGCGTTTTCTATTTTCTTGAAATTCTGGCGAAGGTGCTTAACCCTTTGAATCAATGGCATTTGGTAGTGAGAAAAGACATACACAGAAGCTGCGCGAACACATGCGTCAAATCACCTTTTATAACTGGCACCTCGCGCTTGCACCGCTTACATTATTTTTATTAGCTGTCCCGGTGTAAATTGATTTGCGACAAACAGGCGGATGGTAGCGCGTCGCGGCTCAGGGCACGTGGAGCGTAAGCTCGCGGCTCGGAATACTGGGTTCAGCCCCAGCCCCCTGGACTTTTTTATCTGGATGAGCAATGTACCGTCACAGGTTTGAATAATTAGTAATCTCTACACCGTGTTACTTCTAAGAAGCCTAACAGTTGTGCTGCACTGACTCAATTTCTCGTCTACTGCGTGAACCACTGTCGCTATAACGTAGACAGACTTCACTATGTATAAACACTCTGTACAAAATAGCTTTGCTTTGCTTTGATGTTGAACAATAGAATGCGACAATGAACTGCAAGTTACCTTGGGAGGGATTTTTTTTTTGCAAGTTTTAAATATAGCATCGAATAAGAAAATTATAACATATTGCCACTTACATTGTATATGTGCACAGGTCGTAGTACAGCCACTCGATGATACGATGCCGAAGTGGATCAAGAATGTTGCCCTTGGTCAGGGTAACCAGCCTAGCTCGAATGCCAAGAGGCACCTCCGGTAGCCTGTACGCCTTCGGGTCCCTACTGGAGCAGAGCAGAGCCCTACGTTGCCACTGGGGAAATTATCGGTGTAATTGCTGTGGTCACCGCCGTCAGGACACCTGACGACGGTGCTACTGGCTCCACGACAGCAGTGCAGGTCCTAGAATAAAACAGAGATTTCCCTTTTTGTTGAAACATGTTGAGTTTCCAAATAAACTGAGGGCAACGCGTGATGCAGTGTCCCATTCTCATTTGTTGCCGCGAAATTGGTAAATTTTAGAGCAGATGAGAGCTCAAAAATGAAAATATATTAGACTCAACCATGCCTCTATTGAATGGTTTACATATTTTACTCTTCAGGATTAGCAGCCCGGGAAAACCGGAGCACTAAATTTCTTTGCAGTCGGTTTTGCTGTAATTTACAGGCAAACGTTATAAACAGCTCGTCGCCTAGGCAAACATTTCTGAACATAAATTTAAACAAATTTTTGTGGCTAAAATGCGGCATGGGAAGGAAAATATTTATATCTAAACTTTGCACCATTAATATTATTATAATCGGGTTATATTGCTGTTCTCACAGCAAAGATCTCCGACGCCAAATGTTTTGGCGATACGAGTTGAGGGTCTAGTAACTTCAGAAGTGCTTTCGTATCAAGTTGAAACAACCAGTCAAAACCGTTTTTTGATCAAATTTCCGTTTTAAATCTCGGGATGTGCATTAAAAAGAATAAAAACGCCTCGATCTTTCTAAAGGTAGTGCTGCTTAGTTTTACACTTATATGGAGGAAATGCTGAGGGATTGCAGAATATAAACTAACATCAAACACTTAATTACGCGGAATATTAAAGGAAAAATGAAATTCCTACCTATAACTGTAATATTTGATTAAAAACATTAATATAAGTTTTAAGTACACTTAGGTGCTCTCAATGTATATCAGCAGTGCTAAATTCCGTCAACACTTATATCAGGCAGCTTCAGCACATAAATTAGTATCTTGAGTGAACTAGCCAAGAAACCAAATTGTCTACATGAAACAACAACACACTTACTTGTCATTGAAATTCCCCGCTTGAGTCACCATACATTGAGGATAAATGATCTTGGATTTATCATCCAGAATCCTGTTGTCCTCAATGTCCAAATACTCGTCGAAGTCTTTGTCCTTAATCTGAAATGACAAGGGAATTGAATATTGTAAAATAAAAGCTTGAAATGTACCCGGAGTCTGTGCGCAACGGTACATCGCGTTTGCTGAAAGGTCAAAGAAAGGCTGCATGTTTGAAAATGAATTCAATTATTTACAACTTCGACAGTAAACTAGAAATATTGGAGCACCTGTGGGGATACTCAAACGACGCAACTAATGTGTCCTATTGTAAACTACAGTGTGGGCGTCGCCTTAATGTGCCATGGAATTTCAGGATGTCTCTTATACTATGTGCATAAGTGAACTGAATAGGGCTCACTTTGTCGCAAATGTTATCCACGCTAGTCTATTTCTTTATTTTTTCGTATTCGCTTTGGAGCTATCCCTAAAATCTAACCTGAAAGATTGGCCTTCACTTCGACGCGTTTCTGCATTATATTTTACATATTGATATCTCGCAAAATATGCAGGATGCGCTGTATTAATCCGTGTTGACTGAAGTTTGTCGAAGCTGTTCTTTGTCTACGATCAGCCACATTTAAGCACGAAAGTGGCAGTAGAAGTGAGGATTAGGCTGACCGCGCTAGAAAGTTGGAACCAGGCGCGAAAACAAACAAACGCAATTAAGGTGAGAAACAAACGGTGTAATATCTTCAAGGATAATGCGCTCAAGCCTGTCGGCGACTTACCAGCAAAATGGCGTCGTCTCTGATGTCATTGAAATCCGGGAGTGCTTTCAAGACTATCTTTAAATCAGCGAGCTTCAAGCTTCCGGGAACTAGAACCTTTTTAGCAGACAAGCCACAGAAAGTCAGGCACGTGATTGTCTCGTCAGCTAACATTTTTCCGTTTACAAGAGCAAAATGTGAAGCCACCAGACCAGGAGTTTAAGACTGCCGCCAGAGCAACGTGTCGGAGAAGCGAGACGCTGTCCCTGCAAGCAATGCTTCTTCTTTGGTAGGTACTGGTCGTGGTTCGTTCCTACGGTTTGGCCCTTCCAATTAGTCTTCCTCCTTACACAGACAACCGCTCTCTCCCCTCAGAGGGGAGAAAAGAAGCTTCCAAGATGGTAAACGAAGCCGTATACGTGGCTCTCAGAGGATGTGGCTAGAACGCTGGAGCGCCTGTCCCCATTCCCGTTCGCACCCCGTAAAAAAAAAAAAAAAAAAAAAAAATACTAGTAAAACAAATATATAAATGTATACCCCTGCTTCTCGCAGGGCCAGACCTCTTGGGAGAACTAACAGAGGCAAGGACAAAAAGGGACTTTTTCAGCAGATCTAGCTTGGCTCGTGTTTTGCTTTTGCATGCCTCTTTTTTTTAAGGGGAGGGGGGAGGGGGGGGGTTACTGCGTGACCTTAGTCTTTAGAACGTACGTGCACACGTGCATCCATAGGCAACGGACAAACTGTGGGACAGATGTATGCATCAAGATGGGTGCCTCAGACCACCCTGAATACGCTCTTTGGCCGGTAGTACGTTACGAATTGAAGCAGTTTGATCCTCGTAGACGGAGCACAGTTTGCAATCAGGCAATTACAGTTCAAATTGTTTGCACGTTCAGCAACACCAGCCTGAAGGAAGGGGAGCGTGGCAGTAAAAGGCGGCTTCCGACAGATTCCAAAAACATGCTCTCGAGCGCTTCGGGCGCCGGCGAGTGACAAAAGGAACCCCCGCCCCTCGCTCTTCCCTAAATGGACGAAGGAAGGCGGAGGGGGACATTCTTGTGACGCTTCCCGCATTGTACACATATGTTTCGGACTATTTCAGCAAAATGAAAAGAACGAGTGTGTGCCGGCCGGCTGTAAGGGTGCCGTAAAGCCGAACGAAAAAGGAACAAAGGAAACGAAGACTGCGGGGAGGCCCTCGCTACGACTATGAGCCCCAAATTCCAATAGCAGTAAAAAAGAGTATCACGTGACCCGCCCATCGGGCGCGGCGACACGTGCAGCTTGGGGTCACGTGATGCTCACTCGACGCTTAATTGGCTGGGACGTCTCGTAGCATCCACGCCGGTCTGTTCCTTGGATTGAGCCTTAGCGCTTTTAACGTTTTTCCCCATTCACAGCCTGTTACCTCTTTTCCTCTGCATGTTTTTTCTTTTGTTTTTTACGTTTGAATATTTGGTGTATACTGCTTTTAAAAGGTCGATGCCGTCCCCTTCGATGCCTTGTACATATGTCACCCGGTGACGTGCATAATTAGAAAAGAAAACCTGCACTGCCTACACGAAATAGGTAAGGTGGAGGCTGTTAACGCATCGAGGTGAGCGTGATAATGAAGGAAAGGGATTCGGGAAAAACTGTCTTTGCTGCGGTGACGTGAAGACCGTCGGCCGCGTCGGGCGCAACTCACGCTGTAGCAACGCGCGTCTCAAGGTAGTGAGCGCGGTGAGTCAAGGTGTGGCCTCTTTATGACGCAGAGACCGTAACAGTACACAGCGCCAGAAGATGGAGGAACAGCGTGTGCACTTCCATTGCCCAAGATGAGAGTTCTTCACAGCGAGATTTCTTACAGCTCTTCCTCCTTTTGCGGGATGTCCACAGCTGCGAGGGGGACTTAAGGTGCTTTGCAACATCGATGGGTGCCCAAGAATGTACGCAAGTGTTGCTTCCTACAAGAAACATGTTTATCGGAACCACAGGCACGTTATAGGGGATGTGGAAACAACACTGCCGGAGGAGGCACCTGATCATTTGAATGAACCAAACCCTGATGAAGTCATGCGCCACGGAGGAGGAAACGAATCTTTCGGGATGTGGTGGTACAAATATGCACAACCTGTTCTTAGGCGGTCCAGAATTTTAACGGGAGGAAACTTGCGTTAGGACACTTTTAATTTTGCAACTAGCCTGCTTGACATGGCGGACACTAGGAACAAGCTTGTTTGTGCAAATAAGCGGATAATTATCATACAGTTCTTAATTAACATTTTAATAAGTAACAGTAGACATATATTTCTAAGCAAAAGATTGCTGGGCATCATCAAAAACCAGTAAATCTGTAAATTTCATAAATATCTAGGGCATCTATGTAGCGTAATGCTGTGCGCAAGCTATTACTTGTGAAACGGGCGGAACGCTGGTGGAGCTAAAAAGGGGGTGATAACAAACTTAAAAAAAGCGCTGGCGTGCCGCTTTTTGACATATTTACGGGACCCAGAAAGCGACGCACATGCATCCAATCTTTCTAGAATTTACAGACTTCGTAGTTTTCGATTATTCCAAGCAACATTATAATTAGAACTATATGCATATCGTGACTAATTAGAAATAGGGTCGAATCTCGTTAATTCAAATTCGAGGGGTACTGAAAATTTGTTTAAATAAAGCAAAGTTTGAATTACCTGGAGTTTCCTCCCATGAAGACGCATAGGATGGGACCTGCATGCTAGTTTGAATTATCTGCAAGTTTTAATTAAGAAATTTTGAATTAATGAGATTCGACTGTATATCTTAATTTTCCGCCTAATTGCACGAGTAACCTCGTTCATAGAGGCCTTCGAGAGAAATAAACTAATGGGAACGTTAAAGTCTCCTAACGCAAGTTTTCTTTACTGAGAATGCTGGATCTTTAAAAACCACCCATACATCGCGTTATGCAATGCCATGTCAGAGATGAGTTAAGGTATTACTGCTGATGGCAGCGAGCTTGTATCTGAGTAAGAAGATAGTATAGTTAACTAATCTCTAATTCCTCATTTCTTACTTTAAAGGGGCATTAAGAGGGTTCTGCAAACCGTCTTTACATGGTCACAACTAATTCTGCGGGCCCTAAGCATCCCGAAAATCCAAAAATTACCATCATGAGCCACCTTTTTCTCTAACAAAAAATATGATCAAAAAAAAATTTTTTTTTGCGAGTATTGCAGAACCCGAACCATTGCCGAACATGGCCGAACGACGAACGGCACTTGTCGGCCAACCGCGAGCAATGGTTTGCTGCGTGGAGTGTTCCGCACGCGCGCTGCCTCTCGGATCGTTTTAGCTCCTTCCACAGTTGTTGCCTCAGCTGCGCCGTCGTAAATACCTAATGTGGCATCGTGGGTGTTGGAAATACTGCAAAGCATAATCGCGTCCCAGAGATGATAACAAATCGCAGAATGTGTTTTATGTGAACATCTGATCGAAACAAAAAAGGATTTTGCGAGCATCGTAAGCGCACGCTCCGGGAAGCAGGCGAGCGCACACATCACTCGCGCAGAAGAATGCAAAGGAAAATATAGCTCGCGCGTATTTCTAGGGTAACGGGCTCAATAAGCGGCTTTGCCATCTTAAACTTGCAGTGCATATTATTGGGCGGCTACTAGATTATACATGAGCACAAATACACGTCATCAAACACTTATTACGGGCCCTTTAAAAGATGTGCGCACTGCTGACATGATTATGCTCAAACTGTACTTGCTGCAAGAAGTTGGTCAATAAAATGGTATCTAAGAAACATGTTGTTAGTAATGGATTTCACCGGCGTTTGCCATTGGTCGATAGGAATAAAACGATGGATTAAAATGGATGAAAATTGGGGTGTCATAAACATATTTTGTTTTTTTGCTATATCAGGTATCATAAACATTCTCTCCGATTATGCAATCCGCGAGGTGGCTGCCTTGCCGATTATGAGTTCCAAGGAAGGCTCACAGTGTTTAACCGAATAAGGACGTAACTATAAAGGTCACACTCTGACAGTTGTTTCATCCAGTTATCTGTTATGTATCTGCAGAAGCGAATTCGGGTGTCCACACTACTGATCTTGCCTCCGCTTATACAAGTTAGCATCTGAGTGTATTCTAGCTTCACTTGCAGATAGCTTACTTCTTAGTATCTGTATCACGAGGAAAAGGAACCCTTTTATGAAAAAGAGCTCTATAAAAGAGGATCTGGAGATGTTGTGTTTCTACAGAAACACAAATGTGATTGAGGTAACTTTCAATGAAGGCGTCGCTTGCCGGTTAAAATCGCCTGTGAATTGCATGCACATGTACGCCTCGGACAATAAATACAACACTTGGTCTAGTTTTTGCTGCTCCTGAGATTCCGGGAAGCTGCACTATCTTTCTATTTGCAAAATAGTTCGAATAACAACGTCCAAACTTTGCATTCTAGATCTAGTCTGGACCAAAACCTCTTGCTAGTAGATGCTCTATATAAGCACGCGTGGCTGTTGTAGCTCATATTGTCAGCAATGGCGATGCTAGCTTCACAATAATCCCTTCTTACGGAACGCGCTGTGCATGCTTTTATTTTTCATGACTTATGAAATAGAAAGTATGGACAATACTAGACGGGGGACGGTTGGCAAGTTCGGTCGTCGGGGGCAGCACCAAAGAAAACAGAGATCCCACGGGTTACAGAAGCGATGTTTTCTTTTTGGCTATAGCTTTTCGTAATACACTGTGGACCAAAGTCATAATGCAATACATCGACACGCCGTAGGCCAAATAACGCTAGGTTCTTTCACAACATATGTTCTTGATTACTTTAAAACAATTTTTACGATAGAAAAATTCACAAAGTGAATTCGCGGACCAAAGAAATCGCAAAAGCATTCCGCTTGGTATACTTGATGAAAAATTGCAAAATAAATATGGAGCGTCTCACAAAGCAAATACTGATATTTAGTTTTTACTATTTAATCGGAGAAATTTCGTATAGTCGGAGAAATTTCCTATGTACTGTGGAGGATTCCCACAACTGAATACCCAATTTTCACATGGTTTCCCGGGTGCGTGTCGGCACTTAGCATTTGTGTCACGCAAGGGTTTATCAAGGACCCATTCTAATGTTTGTTACGCGTCTGTTGCAAGTTCACATATCACTATTGCGAATTATAAAGACAACGTGTAATCTTTCTAAAGTTTCGTAATGCAACCAGGGCAAGCGAGTGTGTTCCCTAAATCGAGCCTGACGTTGGATGACGATTTTCGCAGTTTCCTGTAGTTTTTATTTACAGAAAAAAAACCTGCTTCGCCGTGAGGCATTATTGCAGGGGGTGGGTTTCATACAAACACTTTTGTTTTAGAACATAAGTAATACACAAAAAAAACAAACAAAAAGCAAAACACTTTCTATGGATCAATAATGAAATTAAATAAAAACATACTGTCTATAAAAACACTACACAATTGAAAATTTAAAAAAAACCAAATTTGCCGCAAGCACATCTTTCGGCAACCTATTCCACTCTTCAATGGTTTTCGGAAAGAAGGAAAAAGCAAAGGTGTCGGTGCGGCAAGAGTACGGTCTAATCTTCTTGAGGTGATCTGCTCTTTCGGACACATAAAACGGTTCATGTAAAAAGACATCTCTGTTAATTAATAGTCTATTGCTGTAGATATCATCTAAAAATTTCATCCTAAACAATTTTCTACGCTCACTGAGTTTCTCCCAATGTAGGGCATGTTTCATGTTAGTGACACTCGCTCCAAGTTCGTAATAGTTTAGTACAAATCTAGCACATTGATTTTGTATCGTTTCAAGTTTGTCTATGAAATAATTTTGGTGTGGGTCCCAGACAACTGAGGCGTATTCCATACACGGACGGATATATGTAAAGTATAAAGTTTCTCTAATTTTAATCGGGGCTTGCCGAAAATTTCTCCGTACAAAATTAAGCATTCGTATTGCCCTTAGGGCTATCATTTCAACATGTCCCGTCCACGTTAAATCATTAGATAACATAACACCTAGGTATTTTACATTCGAGCTAGGTTTAATTATTTCATTATTTATCATGTACACGGAAGTAGTGAGTTTTTTTTTTCGTAGTAAATTTAACATGCACGCACTTTTTAACATTTAGGTTCATTCTCCAATTTTTACACCATACAGAAATTTTATCTAGATCACTCTGTAAGGTATTAATATCGTTAGAATCATTAATTAATCTATAAATAACACAATCGTCCGCAAATAATCGAATATACGATTCCATGCCAGAAATAATGTCGTTTAAATAGATCAGGAAGAGCAGAGGACCCAGTACCGAGCCCTGGGGGACATCAGACTCGACTTTTACATACTCAGATTTTTCCCCACCGAGCACGACACATTGCCCCCGTCCACTTAGGTAATCTTTAATCCAAGCCAGTACGTTGCTATGCAGTGACAGTAAGCTAAGTTGATGAGAAAGCACCACCAACATTTATTTTTAGGAGTTGGCCATAAGTTGTAGCAATGGAAGTTTCCATACTATTTTCTAACAATGTTTAAGTTGCGCATTATTTATTTCTTCTTTTCTTGAGATAACGCTCACGAATGTCATGATCAACCAAATTTCACGCGTGTCCTCTTGTCACAACTATTGGCTTAGGGTAAACTGACCTAATTGAGAAATTGCACTTCAGGCA
The DNA here is from genome assembly GCF_016920785.2 of Ixodes scapularis. Lineage (NCBI taxonomy): Eukaryota > Metazoa > Arthropoda > Arachnida > Ixodida > Ixodidae > Ixodes > Ixodes scapularis. Next base: position 1,741,958 of record NW_024609873.1, read on the forward strand.
GCTGGCCGTTTGAGGAATTGTCTAAAGACAAATCGGCAGTTTGATACTTTAGACCCATGTTACGGATAAAAAAACAGGACGCGGAATTGTCTGAAGACAAATCGGCACTCTGGTACTTCAGACCTATGTTACGGATAAAAAAAAAAAAAAAAAAAAAAACAGGATCAACCGCGCTCGGCTTTGGCTAGCAGACGGCGTTCGTAAAATGACGTCAGCTGTTGCTGGCTTCACGCGGTGGTACCGTGCGTGCTTCTATTCATTCGGCGTTCGTTGCCATGGTGACGGCGAGAAAGGCAGACGAACTTTATGTTGCGGAAGAACGCTGCGGCGCTGCGATACCAGGTGCGTTCTAAGGCCCTTCCCGTATGCTTTTCAAAGGGCGGAAGGCGATCAAAAAGAGTTCGAAATAAGGACTTAATGCAGAATTCTGCATTTCTCCAGCGTCTCATGATTTGACGAGCCTTGCTCGAAAAGCATGTTTTTTTGGTCATCCCGCGTTCTGATTGTTTATCCGTAACATGGGTCTAAACTATCAAACTGCCCATCACGTATAGAAGTTTTGCAGCAGCTGTGCATAAGCACCGCCATAACTGACCTTCAGTTTTTTTCCCCTTATTACGTTTACTTCACTTCATTATTTCCACAGCAGGCCATGTTATCGCCATCTTAGATTTTATTCTGCCTTTCTCCCCAGCACTGGCTTTTGTGGAGGCTCTTCCATACCAATTTCAGTGGGTCGGTATCTCGGTAAAACAAGAGAAGGTCAGCAATTGCGGCTGTATTCTGGCGCGTGTGTAAAGCGTCTATAGGCTCGAAATATTATAAAAATAGAAGATCCCTTCGAAGCCAGCAAGAAAAGAAAACGAAAAAGAAAATACAAATGAATACTTATGTTCCAACAAAAAGCGCAGGAGGGAGCAAAATTTAACCTATCAGTGACGGCGCCTCTAAGATTGGCAGAGCATGGCTTGGTGAACGCAAGGTCGGCCATTTTTTACATATCCCGCGGCGTTTTAGCGACCCTCCAGCGCCACCAACGAACCAGTTTTTTTTTTTTTTTTTTTTTTTTTTTTGACGGCTCGGAAAATTCCACTGGGGAACACAAAAGGGACGAGTACGGCAAGAGGAGAGGGCATAAGTCAAGGGGAGGAGGAGGCTTCCGAGAGATTTCGGGGAGACAGTGTACGACATCTGTGGCATTGTAGGGATGTTTTTACTTTCTCGGGAAGACAGGGCATGAAGCTGAGAACGGGACATGCATGGGCAGAGTTTACAGCGTTTCCTCCACCTCTGCTTTTAGCTAGAATCTGCCGAATGTGACATGCCGATGAATACGCAATGCTCTCCTAAGCGTAGGCTCCCGCGCTTCCGCCAATCTCGGGCCTTCGTTTCATCGGCTTTGCGCGCGCCCCAGAAGCAGTCATCGATACCGAAGAGATCTTCAACGACCGCATTCATCACCGGACCTCCGGGGGATTCGTGTGCTGTGTGTGGTGTCATGCGCTTAGGCAAAGCATGGGCGACAGCGGAATAACTGTGACATAGTGCGTGCTCTTAAATGTGTACAGACATCAGCAAACATCTTCCGGGATTGAATTCAGAATGAAGTTGCGGTGAGCTGACCCCCGATTTATCCGTTACAAATTAGTGTCTCCTAATAATTCATATGCCTTTTATGCGGATTTCTGGCCATAGAGCACAGCGCTACCATTTACCTTGCGCATTGGGCCGGCTTTCTTGGAGCGAGCCGCAAACATTTACCTGAGTAAATATGAGAGAAAAAAAAATCAAAAGCGCGTCTGGGTAATGTAATTAAGACATGTCGAATAAAATGCCTATGCCACGCTGGTTTCTTTCTTCTCTCTAAACAAACATTGGGAGTTGCATGCGACTGGAGTGCATGGAAATACCTTGCCCTAAAAGGTGATATCGTTTTTGCAAACACGTCAAATTGTCTAATGTTCACGCGACTCGCAAACGGGGTCATTTGACTCTGGTGGCGAGACTCTGTCACGCTGACTCTACCAACCTCATAGAATCAGGTGACTCCCTGCGTGCCAAGTGGAGTCACTTGAGTTCAGGCATTTACTATTCTCATTTGACTCCAGTGCTTTTGAGGGAGTCCGAACCGCATCAGACTCCTTTTTGCTGCCAGATGGACTACCTCGACGCCATCACGCGAAAATGGGGAGTCAAAAGCGCATTTGACTCCACCTGACTCCCTTTTTTTCTAAGAGTGCGGCGGAACTCTTTGGAAGACAGATTGGGGGGGGGGGGGGGGGGGGGGGGCAAAGGCGGAAGAGGAGGGGGGGGTTGATTTCCTCCCTCCGCCGTATTGTTTACTGGTAAGCTAGATTGTCTGGAAGAGCGCGGTGCCCCTTCATCCCGACGCCACTCTCCGTACTTGCGTGCGGAGAGCTGGACCCGACAAAAAGCAGCGATTGATTGATCGCTCAAGCCCGTAGCTTCCGCCGCCCAGTTGTCTGCGAACGACTTCTTTTTCGCGATTCGTAATCAGAAAAAAATTGCCAAAAATTGCTGCCGCGATGAATTTACCCCATGGTGATTAATGCATAGCATACCACTTCCGATCGCAAAAATTTGTGCCCGCGAAATAATTTTTGACGCTGGCATTTATTCCTCGCGAAATGTCGAGCTCTAAAGACCATTTGCTGTACACATGTTTCCTATGATCCAACGCACGTGTAACGAATTTCACACCTCCAAAAACACTCAGGCTGCTTTAAATGGTGAAGCATTTATTCTCTTCCTACTGGTGTTTTTTAAAGGCTTTCAAGTATTAATTACAAGCTTCTAGGGAAATGTACATGCATGTCCTTAATTAAGGTAGTGTCTCGCCAGTTTTTGGTATCTATATTTTGTTCAGTGTAAGTAGTATATAGTGTAAGTACACCATTTGCCTTGAGCGAATGATGGAAGTTGTAATTGTTTTTAGTTGCATGATTGTAGTAATTGGTGGTAAGCTGGTACTAATTGAACACCTTGAAAAATAGTTGGCAAAAAGTCAAGGAGACAGGGAGAGTAACACGAATACCTCAAGCGAGCGCAGACAGAACTCGCATAAATCAGAGAAGGGAGAAATAATGTATGCGGAAGGAGCTCGAACACAGGCCCAAGTGGAAAGCGCTGATTTAAGGCCCGTTCACACTCTTGCGACCTCTTAAACCTGAGTTCCTTAAAACTTCTTAAACCGGAGAACACACTGGCGCCATCTATTGGGAAGCAGTGTAAACTCGCAGGTCCGGCACATTTTTTTTATTTCTCGCGCATTATCCTTTCTTTTTTGGCTCGAAAAACTATTGTCAATGTTATAAACGAGCCTTTCTATGCACTGTTTACACTGCTCGTGTATGTCAACCTTAGGAAAAACATGAATAATTAGGAGATACCGTTAAAAAGTATACCAGATAATTATTTTAGGCCTTTATTATTCGTAGTATGGGCTGACAATGTGTCTGCACATCCGTCTGTTACCTGAGCTGCCGAGGAAATCGTTTTTACAGTCTTATGCCTATGGGTGGAATTACCACATTCCACTTGGACCTGTTCGAACTTTTGCTAAAGCTCCTTCCGCATTCTTTTTTTTTTTTTTCTTTTGCAATTTATGTGTGTTGGGAGTGTGCACTGGTAGGCAGTGTATGTATTCCTCTCCTTTATTTATTGTGTTTTGTGTGCTATATTTCAAGATGTTCAATCAGAATGAACTCACCACCTTACTGCATGGGAAGGCTGTTGTTAATTCTAGAGTGTCTGTAAAACAATCTACCTGACATTGTTGCCTCATGCCCCAGTTCCTGAAGCTCACATTCTCCGAGCACAGCCTTTCTGATTTATCTCATTCTCTCTTAGTTATTTTCTTTTTGTGTTCAAGAAATTGAGTTGCCATTGTGCACCAGTCTGCGTCCTACGTGTTCCTGTCCTTTTGTCCTTGTCTTTTTGTGCATTTTTTTCATGTTGGTTCATGATATTTTTTTTATCATATATTCTAATCTGTGTTTTCATCTTTATACTCACTGCAGCCCTTGCCAAGCAGAAGTTGGCATTCACTTTCGCCATCCGGATGTGAGTGACCTGAGACGACACAGAATGTCAGTCTTCTCTGCTGAAGTCCTGGCTCCGTGGAAGACTGCCGAAACTGTTCATGGTAAGGTGCTCTATATATTGAGCAATATAAGAGCAACTTATTGCTGCTAGGATTGTTTTTAACACAGACAGTATTTATGGGCTGGCCTTTAGCAGTTCTGATGCCACTCACGTGAAATGAAAGCCTGTAGGGGAATTGGGCATTTCATTCGTAAGCGGAATTATGAGTTTACAACAGTAGTGCGTTGCGTTGCCTTGCGTTGGGGGATTGGTGGCTGGCTGGGCTAGCGCACACCAACTCGGAGCACGTGGAGCGAAAGCTTGCGCTGCAGAACTCAAGGATCCTGGGTTCAATCCCCACCCCTGCCCATTTCGATCTGGATGAGCATCGTACCGGCGTGCAGTCATGTATCATTACTGCGTGGTGCAGGTTGAAGACCCCCGGCTAGCAGTCATACTGCACTGGCTAAATTGCTCATCTATAGCTAGCAACTCATCGCAACTTTGAAATGGCTGACCAACCACACGCTGTATAAATATCCACAGAACCCCAACAGAAGTGCCTCACTACTAGCATCCAGTATTGCTGTGTGTGTTGTATTTGTATTTCGTATTTGTTTATTTGTTGTTCCCAATAATGGCTGAAGCCTTCCCATTCGTGCACTTGTTAGTAGCAACACGAACGAACGGCGAGAGTAGTGAACAGTGCCACTCTTGCCGCTCGCCACCGCGCCGGTTGGTTTTCGGAGAACTTTGCAGTATGGGTCTCTGGTATTTGGTCATATATCGCACATGGACACAACCAGGGCTCTGTACCTACAATTCAACACTTGCGAAACTTGCGTGAATACACCCTGTAGGTGCTCGCACTTTCAGAGTCATTTTAATGTTGCAGAAATGATAGAATAGATACTTGGGCGAGTTGGTGAACCGTATTATACAGTGACAGCGCAGAGAAACAATCACACTCCAGGTACTCGGCATGACAAGCACACGCGCTGAACTTAAAACTTTCGTCTATTCGACTACTTTGTTCTTCTCTTCAACGTCTGGATCGACTTTCCAATACGTGATAAGTTGAAGAAATAGCACAAAATACAAGAAATAAATCGAAGAACACCACAAAAACAAAAAGAATCGAAAACAAAAAAAACATTAAAATAGGAAGCCTTTACAAGTCATTCCTCTCCCTCACTGCTATCCTTAAGATAGAAATTGGAGCTTTTTGGTCGACAGCACTATAGAAGGACTACTTACACACTTGTTCTTCAGAGGCTCTATTTTTTACCCTTCCATTATTTCTCTTGTCAATGGGTCTCGACTCTTACCTATTACGGAACAAGTTTCAAAATGTACTACACAACCACAATCCGGACAGTGGGTTTCCAAATGTCCAGCGGCGACTCAGTGGGTGTTATAAAATGCTCCTTTAAGCGATCATTTAAACACCTGCCAGTCTGGTCTACATAAGTAGTGTGGTAAGGAGCATGTAGGCCAGACTGGCGGGTGTTTGAATGATCGTTTTTATGGAGCATTTTTATAATACCCATCGAGTTTTCACTGGACATTTGGGAATCTACTGTCAGGATTGTGGTTGCGTAGCACATTTTGAAAATTGCTCCGCAATAGATGCGATTTGAGACCCACTGACAAGAGAAGTAATGAAAGCGCAAAGAATAGAGCATCTGAAGGACAAGTGTGCAAGTAGTCCTTCTATAGCGCTGTCGACCAAAGTTTCTATCTAAACGATAGGGATGAGGGAGAGGGATGATGTGTAAGAGTTTTCTTTCTCGTTCTTTACTTCTTTATTTTGTCTTTTCCTTTTCTCTTCTCTTGTCTTTCGCTTTTTTTTCTTCTATTTCGTGCTATTTCTTCTGTTTATCACGATCTCGAATGTCCACCTAGACGTTGAAGAGAAGAATGAAGTAGTCGAATACACAAGAGTTATACGTTCAGCGCGTGTGCTTGTCTTTCTGAGTATCTGGTGTGTGATTGTTTCCCTGCACTGTCACCGTAGAACATGCAAAAATGAATAATGAAATCGGCATATTTGTCGTGCCAAAGCCTGTCACAACTTTTCCGAACTGATCTCCACGAGATCACAATGCCATTGTTTCTGTTGTAGTGGCACGACAGAGTCTATACTTGTTTTGCTCCAGTCTTTGTAAGGGGGACGCTGTAACCCGACTCTACTCAATTATGGTGTACTAGAAAGCACTATATTTGCAGAGCTAGTCTTCGTTTTTTGTGGTTCCATCGAAATATATTTCAGCTTTTAAGTTACTTGCTATTTAGCGTGTAAGTTTACAAGCTTATCTAGATTAAAGGCAGTAAATATCTTGTCAGCACTCATGCTACGTGTTTGAGGTATATTGCGTTAACAGAATTGACCCAACCTTTGATTTTTATTTGTCAGTGCCTCAAGGGAAGCAAGGAGAAGGAGTGGATCCCCACCCCTGCCCGTTTCGATCTGGATGAGCATCGTACCGGCGTGCAGTTGTGTATCACTACTGCGTGGTACGCGTTAAAGACCCCAGGCTAGCGGTTGTACCGCGCTGGTTAAATGACTCTACAGCTGAGACAGCAGACGCCCGCTGAGGAAAGCTAACTTTTGAATGTAAATTTTTTTTTTTTTTTGAGGAGTGGGATTATGTAGAGAAGCTAGTGGGTTTTTTATGGGTACGAAGCTGTCCGAAGTAAGGTCAGAATGGAAAAAGCACCACGAAGTTTCGCCTGGTTCCAAACAGCCACAATAATAAACATGGAATTCCGAAGAATAGTAATACGAAGTACTTAAGCAGGCAGCCACACCTTTTTAGTTCACAATGACATTTGATTATGATCACAAATATTCCTGCTTTGCTCAAGGTGGTCTAGTTTACACACCATATTGGTGATCTTTAGCGCAGCAGGAATATTTTTTTTATCAGAATTAAACGTCATTGTTAACTGAACAAATGTGGCTGTCTGTGTAAGTCCTTCGTGGGTTTATTCTTTTTACTTCTGTGTTCATTATTTCATTGTTTTTCCTCATGATTTAGTCCTTTTTGTTTTTGTTTGTTATGTGTTAATTATTTTATTTTTTTATTTTTACGAGGTTTTAGTTAAAGATATGATGCCCTCGTCATTTCCTAGTCCGGGAAACAGTGGTGACCTCGTCGTGTTCAAGGAGCAGTAACGACCTCTTCATCTTGCATTGCTTCGGCGGCGAACAACGGTGTTTGTGTGCGTGTGTGACTTGTTAATCACACGGGAAGATTTGGCGACCGAACGGAAAAACAAGGCCAACGAGGAGCGACTGGGGAACATCACACGGTGCAAGGAAGGACTTCAACGACGAGGCTAGTAAGCAAGCCCTTGTCAAAACTGCTGTGCTCGACCGGAGAGTCGAATCAGGACTGTGACAGTAAGAATCATCGACTTTGGAACTTCCGTATAGTTTACAGCTTAATTGTTGTCTTCCGATTGTTTTATTTTAATAGGTGTCGCTGTGCTATTACATTTTTATTTTATTTTATTGGTTGTCCGTGTGATATTACAGTTTTGTTCCTTATATTTTTTTCTTGAACAGGTAAGTGCTTGTTTGGAGTTTTCACGCTTTCATGTATAAAACTTCTTTTGCAAACCATGCTCTCGGTCTGCTCTCTCGACAACCAATCCCGCCAAAGGGCTGTGACTTTCCGACGTCGAATGATATGTTACAATGTTTTCTAACTAGCGATCGCCTACATTCTATCTTTGTAGCATACATATTTGTTGAATGACAAATTCCGAACCAGGCCAATAAAGATTGGTCAGTGGACTATTCTGTAGATATATGTACGTGAACACACGTTTGGGGCAGTGTGGGATAGCAGTACGATGTATATTTTGTGGATACTTATAGAAATGCATTATATGATCCCATGTCTGGACCTGGAAAGTATGGTAACTGTCCCATGGCAATAATTTTCATGTGATGCCAGATGGAGCATCACATGAAAATTGCTTTATATGGTGTGGGTACCCTATCTGCCAGACCCAAACACGGGATCATATAAAGCAGTCTATATATGGTATATAAGGAATTGGGCAGAAATGGATATATAAGGTATTGCGCAGATATGGGCATATAAAAAATTGGACAGGTATGGATATATAAGGTATTGGCAGATATGGGTATATAAGTAATTGGGCAGATATGGCTATATCCATCCAGATATGGATTGATTGTGCATGTCTGGCCATATCTGCCCAATTCCTTATATATCCATATCTGTATTTTTTAATATAAGTCCAGATATGACATTTCTGTAAGGGAGTGCTTACCTTTCTGGATGGAGGAAACCGGACCGTTCCAGATCTTTATGGCGGTGAGAAGCAAACCGCCCCCGAGTGGAAAGAAAATGCCTGTAGCGACCTCCTGACTTCCTCGGCTTCCTCACACCACTCTCTCCCGCCGACTATTGGAAAAGCGTGCTGTCCGGCCCTGGCGGTTCTGCACCCTCTCCCCATTGCCGGGCGGAGAGAATTGCAGTGTGTGTTTGTAATTATAATGCAATTAAATGGAAATTTTTGTGTGTGTGGGCGTTGTAAAAGAGGGGGGATTTAAGTTTCCTGCTGGTGTTTTTGACGACGACGAAAAAGAGAGGACTTCCGACTCTGGTAAAAAGCAAAATGGTTCTGTTTATTTTTTTTTCTCCTTTTTGGGGACCGTCCTCCGCGGAGGAACTCCCGGGACAAGTCGCTGTCGCAATCTCCTCCGCGTTTGTTTTTGGGCGACGCGCTGCTCTCGGCTTGCCCTTTTTTATTATTATTAGTGCAACAAGTAAAGCTTGTTCGCCTCAAAACGCCACTCGCTAAACAACACCCGGCCCCCGCGCATCGCCAACTCTCCACATGGGCGATTGAACTCATAGCCCCCTTGGCGACCGAACACCCGGCCAGTGACCAACGGGTCCAGGAGCCCAGTTGTGTTTGATAGAAGAGCAGTAATAAAAAAAAACTGACCGTACACACATACGATCGACATTCTCCAAATATTAATGTTTTTTCCTTTTGCGTGTTTTCTCCACCTATACGGTGGCCCCACAGACATCTCAAGAAGCCTGAAGGTTTTCCCGAACCCATTAGAAAAGTTCTTGACAGGCTTTCAGACATTTCAAGGCATTGTAAATGGCACTTCACATTTCAGGAGAGCCTCTGACGGGGCCAACGAACCCACCAGGAAATGTCGGTGCCCCCTTCAAACATCACAAGAATTCCTATAGTCCCCTTCACACCCTTTAAAAAATTCCTGAAGTCCCCTCAGAGCGATTTTCAATAGGGCCCCCCAAGACAGGTGGCGCTCCTACGCTGCACGAACAGGTTAGAGCTCACGGCAACCAGGCCAAACGTTCCGAACCACGGTCGTTATACCAGCCAACGGGGAAGGGCGACCAACGGTCCCCACAACGTCGAACTGAAGTTTTGGGTGCCGTATATCTGACAAGGGGCGCAATGGCTACACTATTTTTAGAGTGAGGAGGAGAATTGAGCATGCCTGGGTTCCGCAGCGCGAGCTTTAGCTACACGGGCTTTTAGCTACACAGTGCACTAACATACTCTTAAGCAAATATCTATGTAACTCGTTACTTCTACGTCGCTACTATTTTCGGTAACGAGTAACGTATTTAGTTACTTGTTTAGGAAAGAAATGAGTAACGTATTTAGTTACTTGGTTAGAGAAGGAACGATCGTATTCGGTTACTTTTAAGGTCAAGTAACGAGTAACGGTATCTCGTTACATTTGAAGAGTAACGTGTACAACACCGCTTAAACGGCCTTGCTTTTATCCTAATCTGAGTATATGCGTCTATTGCGACAAAGGCAGATGGGCAACCCGAAACACAACTAAACACTATGACAGCACAGTAACGTATATCGCTGAACACGTCAGTCGAACAGTTCGACTGATGTGTCAAGCGATAAACGTTGCTGTACTGAACTCTACACCTTGGAATGTCCTACACACGGTGAAAACAATAAGGTTCGTTGGTCGACCCTTCTAGAAACGGGTACGAACCGAATGTAAACCCGGAGGTTGCGAACATGGGAAGACGCATAACCCATTGCCCGTTGTCCTCAATGAAGGCGCAGTTTCCAAAGATTCACCAGCTCCCTCTCCTCTATCTCGTCTGTTGGTACCACTAACATTTAGTCGTCCTACTCTAACATCGAGGCGAAGAAGCAGCAGGCCTCGTTAACTCGATTTACGCCTTCTTACTTCCAACCGCTGTTGCTACACTTCTCTTCCATCTCCCCATCGTCGTCTACCTTTTAGTATATATTTTCATCCTTTTGTGTTTGTTCTAACCTTTAACCTTTTACCCCGTTCCTCAACCTGATTGGACGAGATTCCGAAACTTCACAAACCTCGGCTTCAGACTGTAGGGAGCTTGTTTGTTACATTTGTTTTTCGGTGAAGCCTTTCTTTATAGAGGGCTTCTCACACACGTGCGAGGCTCGCACTTAGTTTTTAAACCTCTAATGTGACCCCCCACGCGTTGTCCTCTAGTCCTTGCCTGTGTAACCGTTCCGAGTGGTGCAGTGTCGCTTTGCATTGAGAGCCTGCCACAGTCTTATCTACAATGGAAAAGATAAGGCTGCCGTGGCCTTCTTACGAAAATTTCTTTGAACAGACTAGCAGCAAATGAAAAAAATATAATCGTAAGGTGCCAACTCTGCGCACCGTCTCTGAAAAACATATTCAACAAACTGAAGGGCGACCTCCAATTTGTCGGGCATTCTTACGAAAAACTCTGAACAGATTAGCAGCAATGGAAATAAATATAATCGTAAGGTGCAAACTCTGCGCACCGTCTCTGAAAAACATATTCAACAAACTGAAAGGCGACCTCCAATTTATGAAGATATTTGCGGGTAGGCAACTTTCTTGTCATTTTCAATAATACTTACAGTTATAAAAAAATATTAATGGCTCGTCTATGTCTTCCAGCTGAAACACACTCAAGTAATTCATAAAATCGAGGCGTCCAAGAGGCCGGCGTTTTGTAATAATTCGCGGGTTCTGATTTTCGTGACGCGGTGGGATCGCAATATAGATGCAAATGTGTTTACATTTTACCGGTATTGTTCCCGGGATTTATTTCTCGCCAATTGTAAGCGATCCGCAGATTCGCGAAAAAAAAAAAAAAGTCGTGTACAGTATATCATGAACTTTTCGAGCTGGTTCTTTCGATGCTAAATTCAAATCGGTCTCGTCTTTGAGGCGCATAACATCGATACAATCATGCTATCCTAATGATTAGTTACATGACAATCCTAAAATTATTGCCTATTTCAGGAGCTTTTTGGGGGTTATCATACACTGGATTAACCCAAAATCCCTGGCAAGAGAGTAACTGCTATTGTCACACTAGTTTTACGGAAGCGACCGCAGTTCGCGTGCTACAGTTACCCACATCCGCATATTACGCGTCCACAGACACAGAGGCGCAGCGAATCATTGTGGCTGAAATGTTTTCGTAACTTGTCGTATTCTTTAAATGATTGAGGTCGTTTACAAGTTTCTCTTATCAGCCATTATAGTGAGTTTTATTATACCAGTACTGTCGGATATTTGTTTCCTTGTATCATTTTCAAGTTTATTTTTGTGTGTGTGACTTGGATACCATTTGCATCAGCACTAAGGAGACTTGCCTCGCACCTGTGAATTTTGTCCCCATTGATTCGGGAGCCCCGATTCGATTCTTATAACTTTCTGAGGCATTGTTATTTCAGCTCAATGTACATAATTTACAATAACATGAAACGTTTGTAGGTGTATGTGGTGGTAATAGTGCGTGTCGATTGTAGTTTGATATAAAATTAATAAAATATTCAGATATGACTGCACTCATTGTCACATTTTTATTTGCCTGGCTAAAAATGTGAGTCAACCCAATTTTGCTTGGCGATCGGGTGCCTTGGAGTATATAAAGTAATTTATTTTTATTTATTGAGAAACAAGAACGGCAGGAGTTCATTACTCCAAACTTTAAGTTCTTTAATTCATTTAACACATTTCATAATAGGAAAGTACAATACGTGACATTTATACAGCGGCCATATAACTCGTTTAAAGCTATATGGCCCAAGGTGGGTGACTCAGAAATAAGTAATTGTAAAGTAATTGCATTACTCTTTAAAAGTAGCTTGTAATTGCAATGAATTTCTTTTGCGTAGTAGTCATTGTAGTTAAACTACTTTTGGAGCAAAGTAATTGTAATTGTAATCAAATTATAATTTGAAAGTCATTTACCCAACTATGATCGGGCGTACTTAAGGAGGCAAAGGCGCGTTTACCATATGCAATGGCGCCTACCGCGCCCTCCGGCGACCTCCGCGCAAGACTGCGTATGTGCGGAGCCGCTACGTTGAACTAATGGTACGCTGCATAGCCAGAAGAGGGCACCACGCGCGAAGCCGCCGCAGAGCCATAGACGTCGTCGCTTCGAGGCGGGCGGTGTCCGTTGGAGTAGAGGTGCACCGCTGTTTCGACGTATCGTACGGGCAAAAACGGTTCCCTAAAACTCTCTTTTATTACAAATACCGAAATATAACAAAGAATCGATTGCCCCCCCCCTTTAAAAAAAAACAAACAAACAGAAGGTTTGTATAGAATATTATATACTGTTTTCTTATGTAATGCGGACAGCTAATAGCAAGCCAGCGACCTATGTATATGTTCGCCACAGCTGACTTAACGTACCATACCTCACATGGAATCACCTCTTCGTACATATATCACCCTTTCTACAATCAGGAAGGCGCCTAAAAATATTCGGGGTATTTGCCAATTTGGCAGTAAACAAAAATTTTGTTCAAGGAAACATTCGGACATCTACGAGACCTGAACTACGAGTGCTCTAGGCACTCGTCACCGTACACAGTTGGTACGTTATCTCGGAAGCGAACGAAATAAGTTGCGAATTGCAAAATGAAGAGGTCAACATTAATTTAACTATAGACGATTTGTTCGCAATCGCTCGTTCTTACCTTCCCTTCGACTATGGTCAAAGAAAACGATCAGGAATGCGAAGCTCCGGACAACATCTATACATGTGCTTGATCACGTGATTTCAAAGGCCTTTATTCTTCCGGCAATAACATGACCATTAAAATCCCGATAGACTATGTGTAGTTATGACTGCATCATTCATTAACTTTCGACATTTCTTTGACGGAACAATAAAGGAATTATACGAAGCGCAGTTACGTAAACCATGTGCAATACGTGCAGTGTCTCCCTTCGGAATTGTTTTGTCCAAGAATGACGTGCAGCAGCAATATTGCACAGCCTTACTTCGGTGCGGCCACTACATGTATAGGCGTGATACTGCGCAAAGCGGCGGGCGGGCACCATTGCCAAAAACCTAAAAAAAAAAAAAAGAAAATTGGGGAAAGTGATTTTATTGACGTTTCCCGTCAAAATAGTTCACCTCCGTAGAATGTCAAAATAGTGGCTTTATTATTTCGATGTCCCCCGTCGATATAGCCGTCGCAGTGGTAGCGTTGTACACGTTTCAAGGTTGCGTCAGTTTCGTTCTATTTAGTTTCTGATGGTGTTGTCGGTCGGTGTTGTGTTGGCATGTTGACGGAGTCGTGTGTCGCACGCATAAGAAGTTCTAATACTGCTTGGAACTAGAAATGCATCATTCAGCCTGTGTGCGCTCGACTTGCTCGACGCTCGATCTTTTCGGACGTGACACGCCCGGTGGCGATGTTCTCAGCTCTTGCACGTCATTTCGACACGCGTCTCACTTAAAATTTGAACCTTCAACAAAGCCCCCCCCCCCCCCCTTTCTTAAGCGGGTTTCGTGAGTTTGTTCTTTAGTTTGTATGTATTTCCTGGTTCCTATACGATTGGGATAACTGCGAAACAATTGGGATGTTAAATAAAATGTTGTGAATGCGAACACTGCCTTCTTGATGCTTCTTGACCGGTGCACACGAGCAACAAAATTCTCATATTGCAGTTTGTGCCACGGTTGTTCGAGGTACACACATTTTCCGACAGCAAATGTCATCCAATAAACGGCGAATTTGATGACACGAGATTCAGCTCCTTTGTTTATATAAAACAGCAGAAATAAAGAATGAAAAGCCACGGTGTTGCATTATGTAATGGTTCGCACACTCAGGCAAACGTTACGTGAGGCCTTTTAGCTAACGTTGTACCTGAAAAAGATTTTTTTTTTCTTTTGAGATGGGGGGACTTTTTTTTTCATTTAAGAGGTTATAAAAGCTGCAGTCGACTGCACCACTTTTGTTTTCAGAAAATGAGCCTTGAACCGCGACGCCGTCCGCAAGCAAGGTATCTTTGGACCGCCACTTTCGGTCACTTTCCATCCGGACTTCGAAGCTCAGAAATTCTCAGTTTGAGGCGTCAAAATAATACAAGTAATCATAAAAAATAGAATCTATAATTTGACGGGGGACGTGAACATGATTTTGAAAATATTTTTACGTCTTCAGGAAGAGGACTCACAGACGACAAAATAATGCTCGAAATTATTTTGAACTTAGACGTCAAAATATCACTGCCAAAAAACAAACAAAAAAACACTAGCACAATTGAGGATCACGAGGACCGCGTGCCGTATTCCGAGGTAAACCAGTGTATTCCAGGGGTGCCCGTATTCCTCGTGTAGAAGACACTCACGCAGCACGACACGAATCCGCACACACCGAGATTCTCGCAACCCACCCACGCCGCAGGGCGCACACGGAGGACACGCGTGCTTCGCGGCCGAGCCAGAGGCCTCCGCGTGTTCACCAGGAGGGATCACAGTGCCCGTTGGCCCGACGCACGTCGACGTATCCGAGCGGTAAAGGGTGTTTATCCAGATGTCTTCCCGCTGACGCCACGACGGCTTCCATCAACTCACATTTCACTCGCACGCACAAACGGTGCCGTCTCGCGCGGATCACGACAGCTGCGCGTTCGCGCGCAGTAGAACTAGGAGAAACACCTGGCTAAGGACTAGAGGCGAGGAGGCTCTTCGAGGGAGAGGGCGGCACGGCGACGCGGCCCAACACCTCCTAGAAGACAAGGCCATAGTGCTCTTCTCGTGACGTCGCAAAGGAAGGCCATCGGGGGCGCGCGTCGAAGCGAATGCAACGCGCGTAGATCGACCGTCGTAACGCGTTTTTAGTCACATACGCGTGTCATATTAGCTCAAATGAAACCTGCAGATAGCAACGGGTCTAGAAAACATTTTATTACACGAGCAAAATATTACACCGCTAAATAATCGGTACGAAATGGCACGAGGTATGCGTACAAGACGTCTATCGAAAAATGTGATTGTTTTAAGTCGAAAACATTGAGTCATGCAATTATTGTTGTAGGAATGCATATTTTATACAGAAATACTTTGACAAAATGGCGAGACACGCAGTGATTTTGAAACAGCAAAACAGAACAGTTAAAAATCAGGTAGACATAGTCAACGCGGACAAGGCAAGACAACCGTTTCTCACGATCATGTAAGCGACGTTATCGCGTGCAGTCACTGAATTCTTGCATCATACCCCGGCCACATGGCAAAATTAATGTAATTTCGATCGAATGACATTATAGGGTCGACAAATCCGCTTGCGCCGCTCGTATAATCACTCAAGACCGCGAGCTGATTAAATCCGATATCACTGAATGAAAATATATTAACGTTTCCCTGTGGCAGGGGTACTAAACTTACTACTTAGTCTACTAATTTACTTCTCCCTATCGGCTCGAGCTGCCTTAGAACAAAACATAACTTATTTTGTATATAATATTACTATCACCTTACTACAGTTAAGATTCTAGTATAAACGCGGAAAAGGCAATAAAATAACTTTAGTATAAATAAACACAGACCCACAAACAACTCACTTATAATCACACAAACTTGATTTTCATCTTCCAGTGAAAACTAGATTAGCGCGCATATTTACAAATGTCGACGCAATTGCATACGAATAATGACAAGGAACAAAATTGCAATTTATCATGCGATTAAAAAAAAACGATTGCAGCATCTTACTTGCGTCCTACATGAACAAGAAAGTCCGTAAATAAGTTGTTTCTCACCTGTCGATCGTATCCATACGTCCCACAATATCCGTGACGAACACATTTGAACACGAACTCCAAAAAGCCTCTCTTTGTCGAGAGAGAGGTCTATCGATTAGTCGACCAGAGCCTTCGTTGGCTAGTTGTCACACGTCACTCAAACCGTAGCAGGACTTGTTTCACAAATGCACGTAAATGCCGTAGTATCAAGCGAACACAAAAAAAAAAAAAAAAAAAAACTAACCGAGACTACGGTGATGACAGAAATACGACGGGAAACAAGTCTCAAAAGTACCACACACGAGAGCAGCGGCAACGAAAGGCTTAACGTTGTCGACCCATCTCTTGCTGGTGTGCGCTCCCTGCGACGACTGGATTTCTTTTCGGTTTGCTTCCCTTCTGAGATGTCTCAGCGTTCCTTTTCAGACAGTCAGCAGCTCACACACAACGTAAATTTACCAGAATCGGAGCCATGTGGCATCAGCAGCATCGCAGCCGGTCCTTTCGAAAAGTGTGGGGGGCTGCGGAACTGCACGTAGTCCCGCGGTTACGGGAATACTCATAAATATAATTTTCGTACTCTCAACCTTGGTAGCGCGTTATATAATACGTTTATATTATACATATAATAAATTGTACAAGACTGCGCCTTTAAAACGTATATTAATGTCGGATAAACGCGCATGAACGAACACCACCGCGCCGCTTGTCAAGGGACATTGTTTTCACGTCGATAGCGTATTCTCACGTAGTTGCGCCATGGACTTCCTTCCTCCGCCATTGTGACGTAACCTCTCAGAGCGCTCTGGCCTTCTTCTCTAGGAGGTGTTGCGCGGCCTCACATCCTGTGAAAGCTGGCACCTGAAGCGCGCGGAGGCAGGTTCTTGATGACGATGCGCGGGTGAAAGGCGTCCGGGTCCGGGTTGATGCACGTCAGGTTGGCGCCCTTGAGGAAGCCCCTGCTGCCGCTCCGGTGGTGGTTGTGGTGGTGGTGGTGCTGCTGCGACAGGCCCGAGGACGTGGCGGCTTGGTTGACCGCCACGGCCGGCTTCTGGTACAGCGACACCGCGGGGGATGACGCCGCCGCCCTGCGGTGCGGGGAGGGCGAGGCGGGTCTCTTGGCGGTCCCCGATGTGCACATCGGAGGGAGTGCGAGTGTCGGCCGCCCGACAGGTCTACGCACGGGCGCCGGCGCCGGCAGGCCCCTTTGGGACACCGAGAGGTCAAGGGGCCGGGTGTCTTCGTCGCCCTTCTTGGCGCTCGGGGCAAGCGGGACGGCGGGGGGAGTCCTCGAGGTCTGCGGATGTGCCCGGGGCGGAGATGCGGGCAACCCGGGGCTGCCGGGCCTCGAGCACTTCCTGGCGGGGCTCTGGCTCTTTTTGGCCGGCTCCGGAAGCAACGTACGCTCGGGGATCAGCCTGCCGGGCGAAGCGGGGCGGGACGCGCGGCGGCCATCCGCAGGTTCGACATCGGCGACGTCGGCGCCGTTTAGCCTCGCGTTCTTGGCCGGCGTCGCCCCGTCTGGTCGCTCCAAGGAGCGGCTCTGGGGACGCCGTGGCCTCTGGGCGCCCTGGCTGTCCTGGGGTCGTCCCTGGTGCCTGGCGTGCTGCAGTGGCCGCTCGGCGTCCCGCTGCTCCTTGCGCCTGGACTTCCTGGACAGCGGGGAGCGGGGCGGGGACATGGCCTGCGCCACCGCCGGGGGCACCTCCTTCGTCTGGATGGTGATCTTGTTGCTGCTCCTGTCCAGAGTGCTGATGGTGATCTTGGACAGGGCGGGGGGACTCTCGGCGGGGGACTCGGCCGCTTTCCGCCGCTGTTGCTGCGACGGGGAAGACGACCGGACCACATCCGCCGCCTGGGCACTCCCGGGGGCAGCCGACCTCTCGGTCGCCGTTGTGCTGCGAGGAGCCCCCGGAGAGGCACGAAAACATTAACGGACGCTCCCGGGACTGGTGAATAGAACCCCTGCAAAAAGGTCTTTAATCCGCTCAGCACGGCTGAGCCAGAGAAGGGCTCTATTTTATATACCTAAGAGCAACACTCCCCCCACGTTACAGCACCAACACAAAAGTTGACAATGCACCAACTAGGAAACAGCTAAAATAGGAAGAGCAGGACAGTCGTTTTGACTGAAACGTGTCTACGGAAGCGTCATCCTCAAGCCGCATGCAGCAATGCAGAAGTTGCTGCTATTCTTCCGTGATGAGACTATATTTCGCTCAACGCTCTTCCAAATCTGATTGGCCGAAGAAGTGGTCTTCCGGAGTGTGTAAGCAGACACTGTTCGGATAAAAGTGTGTATTAAGGATGATGGAAAGCAAGAAGCGTTCGGCGAAGACAGAACGCGAACACCCCGCGGCCTTCGAGTGAGCGAGTCCACGCACGCCACACACGGGCTGGACCATAGCCTGCGAAATAATCTGACCGCCGTGAAGGGGAAAGGAGGAACAAAAAAAAAGGAAGCGCGCAAGGACAACGCCACCTAGGCAGGGGGCCCACTCAAACAGCGCCAAAAATGCCGGAGCGGTAGGATTGGAAAACAAGGTCGCGCTCCTTGTAGCGGGAAAGGAGAGGATGGGCGCGCTCAGTAGCGGCTCTGGTAGTCTGGGAACCAGAACTCCTTCCACTAGACGGCGAAGGACGACTTCCGGTGCAGGTAAACCCGAGTTCTCGGAGTCAAGCCTCCGTGTACTTAGACCGGAGAAGGTGCACGAGGAGTCGAAAAAGCGAGGTAATCCAATATTGCGAACTAAGATTAAAAAAAAAAAAAAAAAGATAATGGCGGGAGAAGTTGCGGCGTGAGTCTGCAGTTTGCTCACTTTTGTTAATTAAAAGGTATCGAGGTAAGGCGAATAACGGGTTCGGATTTCGTTACCAGCTCAGGCTGTTTTTGCAAAATGTCTCGAAGCGTGTTTGTTCTGTTTTGTATGCGCTAATAAACAACGTAAACGTTCATTTGGCATAGTGTTTTGATCGCCATTGCACGAACACTCCGCGATCAACGACGATAGTCGTTGATTGCGGATTGAGACGTTCTCTGTGTCTATTCCTTCTACTGAAAGTTCTTCCCATTTCTTCCACCGCAGTCTCAGGTGTAATACGACATGATTAGCTACCACCAGCCCGCCTGCACTCTCACCGTCTTTTCGACGATAGTCGTGTCCGCGTTGAACAGAGCAAGGCAGGGTAAGGATGTAACTTTGGTGCGCGGTGGGACACTCCCTCCGAGCATGCACTCTAAGAAAAAAGGGAGGAGAAAGGTAGCAAAAGCGACTGTTCCTCCTTGTTGCGGACAAGTTGCCCAGAGAAGGGAGGAACGGCAGTTCAGATGAAAGGAGGAGGGCGAGTTCCTCCTTGTTCAGTTGGCGCAGGGGTAGAACATCGCGCTACTGACCAAGTGGTCAACGGTTCGATCCCCAGAAAAGTGGGTTTTTTTTTTTTTTTTTTTTTTTTTTTTGTAAAGTTTTTTTTTTATTTTTGTTTACCAAAACACACATAAACAAACCCAGACCGATGAAAGGAAAATTAAAGTCCTTATTATTCTCCGAGATGTTTTCCTCCTCCAGGCAGACCGGAGAAAGCTTTCGCCCTCCCGACCCATCTTCTTTCGGTTTCGTTTTTCGAGCACATCGCGCACGTTGTTTAATAAATTAATGTTGAGTTGATTGAGCTTCAGCGGCAGCGAAGGCCGCCTGTAATTCCGTCTTCTAGTCCAAACGTGCAGAACATTTCGGTTGCATTGACGTTTTTACCACTAATTTTATCAAACGAGCTAACGAAGCCGCTAGAAACAGCGAAGTTCCGGAGCAGTGCCAGCAGCGCTACATACACTGGGTAAGACGGCCGTCTCCAATTTGCGGGACACACGCGGAACTAAAGCAGCGAAACCACGAGGAACTGTGTCGACGTTTTCGACGTTATGGAAATCGCGGGAACTGCGTCCAAGGAAGGCAGGTTTTTCTGCCTTCCGTGCTGAGTTCGGTTCCGTTGTCCCGTGCCGAGTGCCAACCGGCGTTCAACGTGATTCTTCTGCGTGTCAGCAACATCGTCAACGTGGTTCTGTATTTCTTCGTGTCAGCGACATCGTGATGGCAGTGTTGTGGGTTGTGAACAGAAGACTGGAATTATCGCCGATGTGACCGTGTGTTCGCGTATCAGTGGTGTAACAACAAGATGAGATGACGTAAACTGTCGGGCATTGATGCCGCTGGTCGGGCCGTAATCGGAGGGGCCGGGGTGTCGCAGGGTGACATTCCGCTTTACATTAAAGAGTTTAAAACCACTTGAGGGATTAGGTGCAGTTGATCGACGTGTGGATAGTCGTGTTGGAACGCTGGTCTGAACGGTAAGCTCCTATCGTACAGTGGCTAATGTGACTGTCGGTCCCCGAGAGCGATTGCGCTCTGGGGAAAAGACAACACTACGAATGTATGACGGAAAGTACGTATTTTTATAATGGAAGTTTCGCATAAAAAAAAAGACAGGCAAAATCGAAAAAAAAAACAGAAAACGCTATCCTTTATTTTACTGTTTAAATATATTACGGTTCCTGTAGAAACTGCCCTCTAAGTGGCGCGCTGGGATGAGCGCTAGAAGTTTTCGAGCTCGCAACGGCGCAGCTCCGTACACTTAACAGTTGTCGCAAGTCGCGGCTTTGACTGCATTCAAGTTGATCGAAAAGCGATTTCTGTGCCCGTGAAGCATCACTTCCAGCTGAGTGGATATCCGCTCTACAGAGATTAATTCAAGACGGCAATTGCAGCTTTGCGCGAATAGCACAAATAGAAAAACGAACACTACAATATAAATACTGGCTACGAAGGGCCATGCGGGAAAACAAACTCATGGCTTGGAACCACATTGGAGCGGCTCGATTTATTGGCTTTCAAATAATTATGGCATGATCGAGCGTCTTCTTTTTAATAAGAGATTCATCCCCTGAGCCATTAAAAATAGCCTCAGATGTTTGACATTGCTGGAAAAAAATTAACATGTTCGGAATATTTTTTTTGCTTAGGGAGTCACCGAAAAATTCCGTACGTTCAAAATGACCACTATAAAAGACGGAAACGCAGGAGTCGGTAGTAGTGATTGGGGTAGTGTGCTGTTGTATTGATGTTTGTATGTGCGATGCCTGTGTATGCGTTCAATATATGTTGACCTGATGTTTCTAGTGTGCGCAACGTGTCTACATGTGTTAGAGATTCCGAAGAAAAGGAAACGCAATTGTGGCGTAAGGAAATAAAAATATTTTTTTGTAAAACATGAATTGGGCGGTATCTAGCGCCACCTAGCCTAGCTACGTGCGATTACTCTGCTTGACCCTGCCATCTGGTGGCAAGCGATTTAACATCCTTTTACGCTACGCGGCTACGCCATAATTTCGTGTTACCGTGCTGAGATAAGCCAAGAGGTTGCTTCGGATTTGCTTTTTTTTGAGAGCAACTTTTGGTTTTGCGGGCGAATGATTTTCACTCCTCCGTGATGTGCGATTGACGCAACGGTTGACGAAGGAATTGTGGCTCGAGGAATAGCAAAGGTAGGGCATAAAGTGCGCGAACTGAGTGCCGGTTGTCTCCGTTGAACATCCCAGTGCTGACGATGAGAAGACTGAGTGACTGCATGCTTTCGAAACGTAAGTTTCTTTACCTGCAGGGGTAAAGAAACTTCGGAAATAAATACAGTTCGCGGAAAGCTCGTGTTACGTTTTTATTTCCTGCTCCTCTCGCTTCGTGCAATAGACTTAGTGTTCTCGTTAAGCCTTACCGAGCTCGATTTGCTCGATTCGTGGCCGCCATAATGAGATGCAGTCGACGGAGGAACTTTTCCTCCCCTGCTTAAGGGACGAAAGTTTCTCCCTTTCTGAAGGAACATATGTGTCAAGAGCGTTCCTCCCTTTAGGGAGGACTATACTGACCCTTTTTTCTAAGAGTGTGATCCCGACTATTAGCGAGTTTTCGCAGACCGATTTCGCCGTCCCGCAACGCTCTGCGCAACCCACTACGATACCCGGAACTCTACAGTCAAGGCCATAGGCGCGCAGGCGCAGTAGCGGCTTCTTCGTTGCGGACGGTCTGATGGAGGTGGGAACGCGGTCTACGAAAACTCCCTATTAGAGAGTTTTCGTTGATCGTTTTTGCTGTCCCGTAATTTCTCGCAACCCGCTACGATATCCGGAACTGTATTCAGTCAAGGCCATGGGCGCGCAGCCGCAGTAGCGGCTTCTTCGTTGCGGGGGGTGGTTAGCGGAAAGGGAAACGCGATCGACGAAAACTCCCTATTATTGAAAACGATTATAGGAGGAGGAAACGCGGTCTACGAAAACTTCCTATTAGTTTTCGTAGGCCGCGTTTCCCCCTCCGATATATCCCTCCGCAACGAAGAACCCGCTACTGCGACTGCGCTCCCATGGCCTTGACTGTAGAGTTCCGGGTATCGTAGTGGGTTGCGGAGAGCCGTTGCGGGACAGCGAATACGATCTACGAAAACTCCCTACTGTTGCGTTGAACCTTCGCTATCCCCTCCTCTCCCTTTTCTCCATCCGTGCCTCCTTCCGCTTTTATTTTTTTCTCTGTTCCGGTTTGCTGTTCGGGAGCACGCCGGTTCGTCTGCTCATGTTTTGGTGGCGCAGTTTCATTTTGACTTTCGCGTTCGGCCTGCTGCTAACACTTTCGGGCCTGATGGATAACAGAATATGGTTAACGAGAACAAGGTGGGTAAGCACCTCGTGCTTTCAGCGTTCGGCGATTAACGTGCTTCCCGCGCTGACACCGCCTTGGGGTGGAACGTTCAAACGCCATGGCCTCCAAGATCCCGAAGCGCTTGCGCGAAGGCTCGGGATTTTGGAGGCCATGCAAACGCATATGTGTTTCGCGGAGAGGCCGCAGGCCGCCGCGTGGAGCTGGCTGAGGGTCACCGCCCAAGTGGCTCTGCGCTACCACATCGGTCACCCTTCGGCGCTGCTCCTCGCCTTTTTCGAGCGGCCGGGCGCCCCGTGGTTCCGTCGGGGGACTGGCATGCTTTGGAGAATAAAGGAGGCTAGGGCTGAATCAATCAGCCGAAAATGCTCCTGAAAAGTGCGTTCGTCAGGTGTTAAAGGGGCCGTGGAATGAGGTTTGGGCGGGGACACATAAACTGAGATTAGGATTTTACTAATAGCATATCGTTTAGCGGACGAAAAGAAAGACGGTGAAAATTAAAAGCCTCCTTTTTGGAACAAAAATTTTAAAACGGAGCGGACTATTTCCTATCTTCCTTACTTCGAAAGCTCTCCACCTTTTCACTGTGATACATCCGCGGTACCCATAGCCATAGCCTCCTCTACACTGACAAAGCCTGGCAGATCGCCACGAGAAGCGGTCGCCGAAATGGAAAAGGTGGAACGGCAGACAATGGATGAGAGGAGATCCACGTGACTGGCGCCCCACAGCGCCGGGACGCCAAAACACACTTCTCCCGTGCGAAAATGTGTGCTTCGGGTCCTCGCCGCTGCGAAAGCTGTGCGCTGACGTCCAGGTTCCCGAGAAATGTGTCCTTGATGCTCTGTGCAACCAGATCCTCGCGCTGCGAATCTGCGACCGGGCACTCTATGGCTCTGTCGTCGAACTGCCAGGCTTTGTGAGTTTAGTGGAGGCTATGCCATAGCACGTCACCCGGCTCTGCGTCACTATGCCAAGTTCACCCCTAAGCTGACAGTGTGGTGGGAGCTACGCGCTTGCCGGACCAATCAGCCGCCTCCCTTCAATTGCCCGACCTCATACTCTGCGCGTGGGTATGCCCAAGGGAGCGTGATCACGTGGGAAAAATAGAAGTGTGGCTAGCCTAACAAGCACATCTTCCACATTGCGGTCAGCTTAGGAGTGAACGGTGGATAGTTGCGCGCAGTACTGCGGAAGCCACGGGCGGAGAAGGGGGAAGCACGCTTTGTCTGAATCCTGAGCGACGGGCTAATCTTCTATGGTGTGTGTGTGTGTGGGGGGGGGGGGGGGGGGGGGAAGAATGGCGACGTACACCGTGGCGCGGGTACACAAAGGAACCTCCAAGCAAGAGGGGAGTTCATCCTTTCCCTCCTCTTGAACTGCTGGTGGTCTAACCTGTTTTACAAGAGAGCCGCCATCTCGAAATTCCGTCACTTCCAGTATGGGCGAAAACATTGTTTTGCCGTCGCCACGCCAATAGAATACATTTAAGATATAAGCATAACCGTTACCCATTCTTTTTGCCTCCCCTCTATTTTTTTACTATTAGCAGGACGAAATGTTTCATCATCACTGCGAAAACACTAGCTGTCCCACGCAGCGAACCTAAATCATCAGCTTTTGAAGCCGCGCCAGACGGCACTTAAACTCCCCTGTCCCAATGGAGCGAAGCCTGTCGTCTGTAGCGAAAATCTGATGGATAGACTCCCGTTAGATGGCACGCGTCATAGTTTCAAGGAACGAGGCTCTCATTGGCCCTCGGGCGGCGTAGTTTCAAGGAACGCCACCAGAGAAGCCCTCTCCATAACGGCGCAGCGCAAGCAGCGACCCGGCCGCCGGCAAGAGGGAGCAGCTGGCCGCAGAGCCCGCACAGGAACTTCGGAGAGGCAGCATAGCCGAGCTCAGCGCGGCGCGGCCACCTCATGAGAGGGTACCCTCGGCCGTCGGCCGGAACCTCGGCAGTAGCGAAACGTGGCCGTCCACGCCAGTACGGCGCAGACGAACTAAGAGAGCGGAAGAACAACATTCATGCTTTCGCATTCACAGCTCATAAAAAAAGCTAAAGTGTCCTCGTTTTTTTTTTTTTTTTTTTTTTTTTTTTTTTACCATATTTGATATGTTTATGAGGTGTCTAGGGGCGAGAGTAAACGAAGGTCTGTACTCTCGCTCCTGTACCTTTGGTAACGCTGCGCGATTTGTGAGTTCAATAGGAAAGCTAAGAAGGAAGACGTTGAAAAACCGTTTCGTGGTTCCATGCAGGCCAATGGTCGACTGGTCCATCTAGCACAGGGGTGGCCAAGCTGCGGCTCTTCACGTGTTGAAGTGCTGCTCGCGGCTCCACTCCAACCCCACTCACCCCCCCACCCACCCACCCACCCACCTCCCTCCCGGTCACACAAGCATTTCTCGAAAAAGAGAAATGGAACGCGTTTTAAGTCGAAAGTCAGGTTGCGGTTTGGTAGGTCTGTGCTACTCCTACCTTACGTACGGTTGGACTGCTTTTGACTCGGATAGATTAAAAGAGTTCTAGTTTCGTTTATTGTTCTGAACGAAAGTTTGCCTTGCCCCCCTTCGCCCGCCCTCCCCCTCCCCCTTCCCCGGAGCTCTTGGAAGTTTCGTGGTTTTGTTTGCGGCTCTTAGGCCGGTTAGCCTGGCCAGGCCTGGTCTAGTATGTTCACCTTGGCACAGAGTCAGCCTACCATTCACTGGAGTCCGAGGGTTTGTCCCTGCTTGAGACTCGAATACTCACCCGTCCAGTGAGTCCGGTTGGCGCTTCTCCGCAGCGGGAACGGCGGTCGGAACGGCAGCGTCGGCAGCCTCCTCCGCAGATAAGACGTCCCTCGGCACCAGTGCGGGAGGCTCCGCGTCCGTCTCCGGACTCTCCCCGCTCTGGGCGATACCTTCCGCCACGCTGGCTACCGCCGAAGACTCGGGCACCGGTCGACAGGGCACCGTCGCCTGTTCCGGGGGGCACTGCTGCGGCTGCCCGACCGAGTTCCCGCCGCTGTGTGCTCCGTCGACGTCCACACGACCTTCGACCCTGTTTGCCGGGGCCGGCCGCTTTGTAGGTTGGGAGTACACCCGGAATGCGAGGCGTAGGGGAGACTCCTGTGCAAACCCCAAAATCAAATCTCCCGTTAGGCCCTCCCTCTACCGCGGTCGCGTTTCGCGGCAGTCCTTCGCCTGTCGACAAAGTGCCAACCACCGCCCGAAGTCGAAAACAAGAGCTCTCAGGAAATCCTCAAGCAGTGCCCAATTGGCCTTTTAAGCTCAGCGGGCATCCATTCGTCCGAATGCCAAATGCTCACCCTCTTCCAGGCGTAGATGTAGGCCACGTCCATGAGCGAGTAACCTTCCGAGAGAACGTCACCCATGTGCAGGATGTCAATCTGCAGCGGAGAAGCACGTGAATAAGTTTCAGGTCGTTTGTTAGACAAAACAGTCAAGAGTACGCTAAAAAAAAAAAAAATGAAAGGCGCTACGCGTCACAACTGCTGGAATTAAAGTAATACCGCAAAAGTGTTTTTTTTTCTTCTTCTAAATACTTCGCTTATATTTCTTTTGAGTCATCGTTGAAAATGCATATTCAGGCGATGGAGCGTCGAGCGGAGCGACCCGCAAAGGCTGGTTCACACACTTTAGTTCGGTCGCGACCGCGTGCACCAGAAACGTGTTTTAAGCCAATTCTGACAGCTCAGGACCGGCTCCGCTGCGGAGCACTCGGCCTCGTATACGCCGAGATTTGCAAGATATGGGTTCGATGCGGTGACGCGCGTCACAGCGACCTATAAACGCAGGCCAGGAGGCAGCAGCATCTTGGCATCCCCGTATTTGGCAGCGACGCCAACCTCAGAGGGAGGACCATGGAGGGTGATGGTTGTAGTACCTTGAGGCTCGGTGCCAGGGCGTACTTGGTGCGGAGGAACTTCTGCATGTGGCTGATGGTGAAGGCGGCGGGACAGCTGAGAAACCGTCGCTGCCCCCGCCTCGGGTCCTTTGTGCCCTGGTGGAAAAAGGGACCAGTCAGCAACACCTCCCAGATGGCCGTAGAGTGGCGAATTTTCGCCCAACACCGAAAGAAGGCTCGTGCGAGGCACCTGGAGGGAGGGACGGGGGCAGGCATCTAGCCAGGATTTTGTTTCGGGGGGGGGGGGGGGGGGGGGGGGCCGTCCGTGACAAAATGCTGTATGAGGGGGAGGGGGGAGTGGAGGTCCCAGCAAAATGGAAGATTTCGGGGGCGGGGGGGGGGGGGGGGGGGCCGCCCATCACAAAATGCTGTATGAGGGGGAGGGGGGAGAGGAGGCCACGTGCCTGGACGGGGGGATATATGCAGAGAGAAATATGACATCACGGGTGAATATGGCGTGACGGGCGAAGGGTTCCTACGATCTATTTTGGCGCCTTGCGCGTAATGGACTTCTTCCAAAACCGACGCACCCCACTGCGGCGAAATACCACGCAGTGCACTCCGGGAACTAGTTGGCCACTCAGTTCCGGTTTCGACTGAGCAGATTCATCTCATGCTATCACGCCGCGACCGAGCGCTGCTTGCGTTTTCGATTATCTGATTTTTTTACGAATGTACAATACACCCAATCTCAAGCAACACAAAACGAAGGGCGGGGCTAGGGAGCCTTCATGGATTCACTCTAGCCGGGCCACTTTCCTTGGTTCCCGAAACACAGGATATTATGAGTGCATATGCAAACGTAGTAAGACGTGGCTTAGTCACCTTATCTTTGAGTTCAATTTCAATAATCTCGTCTAGTACCAGTGAACTACTACACGTGAAATTCGGTCTCCTGGAGCATTACACGTATTTTGTTTGCCAAATGTCCGCTTCTTGTTACTTCATTGGGGGAAAAGCAAGTCGCATCCTCACAGGGGTATCAAAGTTGAGCCCAGCGTTGACGCATGAACCTTTAAGGAAATGCAATAAATTCGACCTCACTACTGCACCAAAGTTACTATGATGTCTTCCTCGTGTCATCATATATCTCCCACTCGAATTTCATGCTGATAGAAGATTAAGTTTTAGCAACCGTCAAATGCACTTTAAATAATTTCGTTATTCAATAACGAAATTATTGAAATTATTATAACCAAACGGGCATGAACCCGCATAGGGGTTCATGCCCGCCCGGCGTACTTCTGGCGAATGGTGCGACATTTTTCACACAAGTGCTCGACTTTTGCTTTTTTAAAACGGTTTGTATGTGCGAATGTGCCTATACGATTGCAGGATAACTTTACGCGGATAAGCGATGTTGAATATTTGTAAAATGCAAGTGGGTGGGGACTTCGCTTCGTGCAGTGCTGCGGGTCAGTAGAGATAAGAGATAAAAAGTGTGTTACAATTGAGGTTTTCAATGGCACCTCCGAGTTTTACCTCGCGTACACAGGCGTATTAAGAAAGCAGTAATTGCAAAAAGTAATATTTCGTCTATGGACGCACGAAACAAACAAACTTCCTGATGAACAACACTAATGTAAAGGCGCGAGCTCGATGTGTGCATACTTATTGGTTGCTACAGCTTGTTGATTCGTACGTAAGCAAGATCCCCGAGCTTCGCAGCGTTTACATTCCCAGCACTGGCTCGTCCACACATCTCGAAACGCTAACAGAAAGGCTCAAGTACAAAAATACAACAACCATGTGTTAAGACAAGTTGTCTTAACACATGCTTGTTGTATTTTTGTACTTGAGCCTTTCTGTTAGCGTTTCGAGATATACGTCTCGGGCTTGTGCTAAAGCTTCGAGGTCTGGCCGTTTAGGTTAGTTTAGAGACCACAAATGACGCTCTCAGGACCAGAAAACATGAGATAACGGCCGTCAAAAGACCACGCTCTGTGTGTAATTTCTTGTCGACGTGTCGATCGAAACTGAAACCATGCCACTCTCCTCCCTGGCCAACTAGTTTCCAAAGTGCAACGCGCGCCGTGTTGCATGCAGGGCTTTATGGAAGTAGTCTATTGCCATTTCACACACAAAACTAAACATTTTGTTTTAAAACCAAGCTAACGTATGGCCTCCTTACATGAAAAAAGAAAAAAAGATTGACCTTGGGGCGCCCCTAATACGCCCCTGCGTTTGGAACGGGAGTAGCGCTATCTAACGGAGGAAGGAGAGGTAGCGCAACTCCCCTTCCAAACGCCAGCAGTGGTTCGAGCGTTCGCCGCTGTGTGAAGAGCGGGCGAGAGCCTGAGCAGAGAGCTCCTTTTGAAAAAATCCAGACTCGCCTCGATCGTTCCGATAAACC
The DNA here is from genome assembly GCF_016920785.2 of Ixodes scapularis. Lineage (NCBI taxonomy): Eukaryota > Metazoa > Arthropoda > Arachnida > Ixodida > Ixodidae > Ixodes > Ixodes scapularis. The sequence goes on from NW_024609873.1 coordinate 1,771,099, forward strand.
CGGGGAGGACAGGATGTGTCATGTGGCATAGCCTCCTCTATACGTGGAAAGCCTGGCACATCGACGGCGGAGCCATAGGGCGCGCGGCCGCAGGAAAAAGGAGAGGAGGAGCGCGCCGAACGGTGGCCAATATGGTAGCGCAGAGCAGAAAGGGCAGACCTAGACAGTGAGCGCTTGGGTCATGAGTGGCCGCTCCCCGAACCACGCTTGTTTTTGTGTTTTCGTCACCGTCGTTTTCGTACTCCGGGAGAAACGGACGCGGCGATTCGAAAGGGCGCAGGGAGAAACGGGAAAGGGTGGACGTTGAGTTTCTCCTCTCCACGATAGCGACAAGAAAAAAAGAGAGAAAAAAAAAGATTGTTTCTGCGTTTGGCCGCTCGCTCTTTTGTGGCGCTAGCACCCAGGCAGCACAAGATATTGTGCCGACATTGGTCTCAGCATGGTTAAGGTGGCCCCATATGGGCCCAGCTTGACCAGTCTAGAGCCAGCATTCACGATGCCGGCACTAAACTGGCTACATGACGGCAACATTGGCCGTTTCTGCCAGCGTCCAACCAATATTGCGGCATCCCGGCTACATGACGGCAACATTGGCCGTTTCTGCCAGCTTACAAAAGATATTGCTGCATCCCGACTACATGACGGCAACATTGGCCGTTTCTGCCAGCTTCCAAAAGATATTGCTGCATCCTGGCTACATGACGGCAACATTGGCCGTTTCTACCAGCTTCCAAAAGATATTGCTGCATCCCGGCTACATGACGGCCACATGACGGCAACATTTGCCGTTTCTGCCAGCTTCCAAAATATATTGCTGAAAATATATGAACTTCTATATCGGGCTCTGTTTTGCAACCACCGAATGACGGCACTGCACCAGCCAAGTCGCGGCAACATCGCCGGGATTCTTCCATATGTACTAGGAATATTTAGAGACATAAGCATTTTTGCCTATAAAACCTTAACCATCAGACTTTAACACCACAATTGATTGATGTTTCTTTCATCTTCGAGCGCTGCTCTTAGGCGTCCGTTTCTGGCATGAGCGGCGTAGCCGCTGATGCCAGAAACGGACGCCTAAGAGCAGCGCTCGAAGCGTCAGCGTAACACATTTTCGTGACGCGCCACAAAAAAGCGTTACGCCGACGTGTTACGCGACGCGTCACAAAAAAGTGTTACGCGACGCCGACGCGATACGCGACGCGTCACGAAAGAGTGTTACGCGACGCCGACGCGTCACGAAAAAGCGTTACGTGGAAACGTTACGCGACGCCGAGGCGTCACGAAAAAGCGTTACGCCTTAGCGTTACGCGACGCCGAGGTGTCACGAAAAAGCGTTGCGCCTACGCGTTACGCGACGCCGAGGCGTCACGAAAAAGCGTTACGCCAACGCGTCACGCGACGCCGAGGCGTCACGAAAAAGCGTTACGCTGACGCCGAGGCGTCGTGGAACGCATCGTTATAACGTTTTTTTGGGACGCCTCGGCCTCGGCGTCGCGTAACGCTTTTTCGTAACACCTTGGCGTCGCGTAAGGCGTCCGCATAACGCTTTCTCGTGACGCGTCGGCATGATGCTTTTTCGTGACGCCTCGGCGTCGCGTAACACTTTTTCGTGACGCGTCGGCGTAACGCTTGTTTGTGACACCTCGGCGTCGTGTAACGCGTCGGCATAACGCTTTTTCGTGATGCGTCAGCGTAGCGCTTTTTCGTGACACGTCAGCGTCGTGTAACGCTTTTTCGTCACGCCTTTGCGTCGCGTAACGAAAAAGCGTTACGCCGACGGCGACCGTAACGGTAGCCGTAACGCGTCGGCGTGACGCGTCGCCGTCGGCGTAACCGCGCGGTGCATTATGGGAAACGTGCATAATGCACCGCGGTGCCGCGCGTGTTGCATTATGGGACGTCTCCCACAATGCACCAAGCGAGAGGGAGGGGGAGGAGAAGGGGGAGGAGGGAGGAGGGGGAGGGACAAGGATGAAAAAGAGGCAGGAGGAAGAGGGCTCCCCCCTGACATCTCCCCCCGCCTCCCCTCTACCTACGTCACTGGTGTATGAAAATCTCAAAATAACCCGCTGTTACTGAGCCCCGCAACTCGACCAAAGCTTCAGACAAAAAAAAAAATAGAAATACAAATAATTTTTAAGCAAAACATAAAAACTGAAAACAAATATCCAATAATTAATTAAGATATTGCATATCCTCATATATAAAAATAAATCAAGTTAAATTAAGATGTCGAACAAACTGTTCCTTTTTTTCTTTTTTGCACATAAGTTGACGTAGATTTCAGTTAGCAAACAAAGGTTATCATGGAACGTATAACAGGAGAAGAAGCTGGGACAATATGTCTGCTCGCCCAAAAAATTGACTTCAAACTGCGTAGAGAACAAGATAACTCCAGTAATGGCTGGCCACGGTAGCGACACTGGCCGCCGAAATATAAACTGCAGTAGAGTTGGGTCGAAACCGAAACTATATGCCGCAGTCGTATACTTGTTCGATCCAAAGCCACAGCCAATCCAAAGTCTAATCCAGAGCCACAAGCAGCTTCTGGAGTTTGGATTCTTTGCCGTCCCGTCCATGCAGACAAAGGCCTGTTTGAACCTTCAAGCCTTCAACGTGCGTGGGTCAAATGATTGTTTAGCTAAGTTTTCTCGATTTCATATTCATAATGCATGCCCGAAGAGTATCATCTACATGTGCTGGATGATCTTCCGAGCACCGTAGCTTACGTTGCCACCGTAATTCGGATCATATTTAACTTTTTTCGACGCTTGAGCGGTCTCCGCGGTTTCGTGTCGAGTCGCAGTTCTGAGGGATGCTGGCTGCCTTCGGGAAACGATCGCTATCGCTTGTGGAGGCTGTTCGTTCATGCCTTGCGTAAATGCTAGCCGCTATCTTGAGAATGCCGTGAATGTTCTGCGGTACCGGAGCACTGCAGAGACGCTGATCAGATTGTTTCGAAAGTTCGCGTTGCTATCAGCGAGCCCTTCGGACACGCTGTAAGTGCCATGCGCGCTAAACTGAGCTGTGCTGTCAAACGCTTGGATACGGATCTTAGAACGAACGCCTTGAATGTGTTCGGGACGGCGACACGCGTGAAGAATTGGATGGTTTTTACTTTGACTTGTCCTCTCGTCGTCTCTCTCGCTTGCGACAGCGTATCTCGGTCAGCGCGCGCTGGCTTTTTGGGCTGCGTCCAGCGGGATGGCGCGGTTGGGGTGCTGGCGTTTAGAGGGTTTCAGCGGGTTGTTAGAACACGCTCCAAGCTGGGCGTCGTCGTAGCGCTCGCGTACGGCGTGTGCCCCGCGCCGGCCTGCTCTGCGTTGCGTGTCGTCGGTGTTCAGGCGCGCGGGCCTAGAGTTGCTTAAACGTGTTGACAGGACCCTGTTAAGCTCGTCACTTCCGCTGTTTTCTCCCTTACGGGCCCTGCATATATGTCTAGCCTTGCGAGCCACCCAGAGTACTACTACTGTAGCTAACGAAGATTACTATTGTTTGCCTTAATGGCGTTTTAGTTTACCCCGGTCATATTCGTGACTTCTAGAACCCGGGGGTGCACACGTACTTTTCATGGCTGAGGAAAGAGGTTATATGTAAGCAGTGATAGAGTGCAGGCGAGCTGGTAATTAATCGACATCTTGTAAACCCTGAGATGTTCGTTCGTTTTTTTAGCGTTCCCCATATCAGGGTTTAAAAGATATAGGTATATGATTTGATTAAAATGCTCAAGAAAGTTGCCGTGTAAAAATCGCACACCTGGCAGGTGCTCTCGCTTGGATAGTGGACAGCTCGCAATGAAAACTCGCACGGCTGTCCCTTTTCGCACTCCGAAAACGGAAGCTTTGCCATGGTCAGCACATTAACATTCTGTGGTGCTTAGCTGGTGGGGGCAGTAATGTAGGAAGGGGGAGGGGGGCAGCAAGCAAACAATTTTCAAGATGCAATTGCTTCCCCCCCCCCCCCCCCCCCCCCGCCCACCCTCGAGCCGGGGGGGCGGTGCCCTTGGTATCCCTTCGGCGCCGCCGGCCAGTGTTTGCCCTGCCCAGTGGCGGCTGTTTAGGGGGGGGGGGGGGGGGGCCTGCAAAACACATTCCTTGCCCCCCCCCCCCCCCTCCCGGTTGGTACGCCCATGCCAGGGGCTTTTCAAGCGTTCCCTCATCTAGTAGTGTTGAAAATGTTCAGAAGACGTGTATAGTCTTGTGCTGAGGGTCATGGGGGCAGTCGCATAGGAAAGGGGGGTTCTTTTTTTTAATAATATTGTTTACTGGAAATGACTGATTTTCCTGCAGCCCCCCCCCCCCCTTTTCCTATGCCACTGCCCCCATCACCTAAGCACAAGACAATACACGTCAGAAACTGCACGCTGCTCTAGTTTCTTTATTTTTCGTTCGTCAATAAAAATATTTAACCCCACAAAAAAAAAATCGCCAGAACTTTTTTTTCTTTTCTTTCCTTGTTTGTTTTTTTTTTTGGGGGGGGGGGGGGTGGGGTGATGTGTTTGGGATTCTGTAAGTTTTGGAGTGGGTACAAGATACCCACCCCTTTCCCCTAACCCCTCCCTTCCCCTGCGACATACACATACATTGATCGCCTGTGTCCGATACCCGTGGCCTGAGTACCGGTTAATCTGAAGTGCACCACCCAATGCTAATTAATTTTGTTTTAATAGAAGCAAAAACATTTGCTTGAAATTATTATAATTCTGAAACCAGAACCACCCATATTTTTATAAACTCGTCGAGGCTCAAAGCCAGTGTCATTCACAACACAAAGTTGAGAACTTCTAAACCACTCTGTTCATAGCGCGACAAAATCGCACCACACACGAAGTGCAGATAAATAAAATCTAACACACTCAACGGCTTCGTGCCAACGCCTTCGTACCCTAATCTCCTAGTACCCCCGTACAGCGTCCGCGCCTCCGCACGCATTCCGCACTCACACTAGAGTCTACTCACACACTTTGAGTGCGGATAAGAATCCAACACAATCCGCACTCGGAGTGCGGATAAGAATCCAAAATTATTCACACTCGGAGTGCGGATTAGAATCCACCACTATCCATACTCGGTGTGCGAATAGGGACAGCCACAAGCCAACTCCCACACCTGCCAGGCGCTCTCGCTTGTACAGTGGAGACACATTCAAATCAAGGAGATCCAGCTTTGAATGTGAAGGCTTCCTTCTTTAACTTTTAAATACTTAAGGTTCTGTTAAAGCTGAAGGGAGTCTCCTAAAGCATTTTCGGAACCATGTCCAAAACCCAGTGCTGGGTACAATTTTAGTCTAAAAGGCTGGTCCACACTGTTGCTACCCGCTTGGACTGAGTCTGACAAAACCAGTCTTCAAGCCTCTTGTGACAGCTTATGATCGTGCTGCGCAGCAGCAATGTTATTCGTAAGCAACTTAAAACCCTGTTTTGTTCAACTTGGTCATAGTCGGTTGCAACAGTGTGAACCAGCTTTAACACCTTAGGTGAATGTAATCAACAGTAGCTTCAGGATAAACTTGCGCATTCTACTACACCAAAGTATTTTGACCACATCTCCGGTGTTGATTCTTGATTTCTATCCCAGCACTACAGAACACGTCAAAAGGCTTGTTGATTGCTGTGCATGTGCCTATCAAGCGAGCTGTGCTATTTCTAGGTGGTGTTTAATTTGTTTTGAAGTTCCCGGGGTCTTTTAAGGCACCGGTAGGTATCTAAGCTCCACATGCACACTGTTCTTAATACAATGGACCTTTTTCCAGTAGGGAGCGTCTCATGATGGTTTCGCCGCCTACTACAAATGGAGGGCAACCGGAGTCGCCTTCTCCCATAGGAACAGATTAGTGTCGCAAGAAAACAGTGCCCCCCAAGAATGGGGAAAGGGCGGTCAAGGGAAAAGGGTGTGCGCGTGCGCAGACGCTTACTGGAAAAAGGTCCATTACTTCATGCAGAAGTTAATTTTTCTTATTTGGTTGAGTTTAATGGTGGTGTCGTCATGGTCTTTGCACTGTCGACGACAAGAGAAGCGTCATGTTGCACTTGTTCTTTTGTTGATCCGTGAAGCAAGTTCTGGTTTCTTTTTTGTTCCAGAATGTCAGTCTGAGTCGTATTCATGATGTTGCAGGAAGTCTGTACGATGACGAAAAAACTGCAGGTTACTAGAAGCTGCCGATGAGCTGCCAGTTTGGATGGCAGCTATCAACACGGCAAGGGCCTGCAGGCACATCAGCCCTCCCCCCGTTCCTCTACTGCCATTGGAGACAGGATGCTTTGTAAAAGGTGAAACAAGGCCCTTGCACTGCTTCCACAGCGCCCTGCTGGATTTATCTCACATTTTTATTTTCAAAACACACAACATTACAAACTGTAAAATACCGAACAAACGACCACTCTAAATTGGAGATAACCATAGAGAGCTGGGGGTTGAGCACTTGTTAGGTACGATAGTTGGTAAGTGTTCATGGTCCCTTGCTTGGTCTGTGCACTGAATTACGAATAGCTGCATTTGCGTAGCTAGTTAATTATGCAAACACAAAAAAACAAAGCATGACCTTTTCTTTTTTACAATGAAGCATTTTGGAAAATGTTCGATTAGCATTGGCTGTCACTAAAGCCTTCAACTTACTCTTCTGAGTAAGAACAAAAGAGCAACCCATCTTCTCTTGTACACCACTTTCTGTGGCAATAAAAAGAAAGCTAAGGGGGGGGGGGGGGGCAGGTGCAAATGGCTCTGTGTTAGTGCACCACATAGTTCTGAACTTCTTTTGGTCTCGGTTTGAGTTTGGGTTTTGGCATGTCAACCACGCAATTGCTAGAGTGCATCTTTTTTGTACGAGGATTGCAGTTGAGGGAGTTGAATTGGGATTGCCGAGCATGGCAGGCACATTCACATCTCTTTACTTTCGGGTTACCCTGCATTGCCCGAAGGCATTATTGCAGGGGGGGGGGGGGGGGGGGTGAGGGGAGGGGAGGTATGTAGTCAGTCGTAAAGGTAGAAATACGCATGTGCATATGTACCAAAAAACAAAAGCTAGCCCAGAATAAGATAAAAGCCACATTGGTTGCTCACATTCTATAGTCGGTGACAGGTCAATAAGGAACTGGAAGCTGCTCCCACCTTTTTCCACTATAGCAGACTGAACCGTGGAAAGTAGGCGCCCTCCTTTCCAGCGTTTGCTCTGCAAGGGGAAAGAGGTGGGAGGAGCGGCACATTGATACTTTAGACCCATGTTGTTGTAAAAGAAACTATCTCCAAACTCCGATCTAAAAACATGCTTTTCGTGCAAGGCTCGTCAGATAATGAGGCGCTGGAGAAATGCAGCATTCTGCGTTAAGTCCTTATTTCGAACTCTTTTTGTTCGCCTTCCGCCCATTGAAAAGCATGCGGGAAGGGCCTCAGAACGCACCTGGTATCGCTGCGCCGCAGCGTTCTTCCGCATCAAAAAGTTCGTCTGCTTTCCTCGCCGTCACCATGGCAACGAACGCCGAATGAATAGAAGCACGCACGGTACCGCCGCGTGAAGCTATAGCTGACGCCATTTTACGAACGCCGTCTGCTAGCCACAGCCGAACGCGGTGTGTCAGATCAACCGCCTCCGCCGGTGCGCCGCTAGCAAAGACGACGAAGCTAAGACACGCCGACGGCGATGGAGCAAGCAACAACACCGCGGGGCGACTGCAACGGCGGCATTTATTCGGATCAAAGGCCGCCTTCGCCGGTGCGCCGCTAGCAAAGACGACGAAGCTGAGGCACGCCGACGGCGAATGGGCGAGCAACAGCACCGCGGGACGACTGCAACTGCGGCATTTATTCGGATCAAAGGCGCGAAATAAGCAAGAACAATTTTTATTTGAATTATAACACCCGATATCCAAGTTGGGGACCACACACTTTTGCTGGGTCTTTCCTGTGAACTTTTTACAGAGACACGGGGTGCCGCATTCAAAACACAGCTCCGTTTTCAAAATATGGGGGCCCTGAAAAGGACCGTTTAGACCGCCACCAGAACCTACAATTGACGTAAGGAGCACTTGACGAGCGGTTGGCGCATAAGTCGTCTTTATGCATGCAGGCAGGTGACGGGCTCAGCGCAGCGGATCACTCGAAATCACCGGGGCCATCAAAATCCTCGCCCTGTCTGCGTCGGGGCTCTAGATTTTGGCGGCCGCAGCGACGAACGACTGGAATCTATTAGTGTTTCCGCGCACCTTGTCTCTCCTCCAAAATATGAACTTTGCTAGGTGACCAGTGAAATGGTGGCTCTCGCGCCGTCCAGATGGAAGAGAGTTTTTGACGTGGACCCAGGTGCAATCCACCGTATTGGTGTGCGCACCAGTGTTCGGGTCGACAAAGTGCAGCTTGTGGTTGACGGTGAGGTGCGTGAAGCGAGCGTCATCTGCAAGCTTGCGATAGCCAGCCCAACAATCAGTGATTATTCTTGTTCCAGGGCGGACCCACTCGGCTATTAGCCCTTGCACGGTTTTAGCATCACGGGTTTCCACGGGAACAAGAAAGCAGCACCCGCTGCAACGCGCCACACCGCCGAAAACCGACTGGCCAGGCCTTAAATACCCGCGATGGTACTTGTGCCGACCGAACATACTCTCGTCTAGTTCTACAGTCACGCCTTCGCCACCAATCAAGTCTGAATGCTTAAAGACGGCATTTACCACAATCTCCCGACAAAGGCTCGCCCAATCAGTTATTGTCTTACTTGCGATATCAGCCTCCCGCTCAATGACGGCGCACGGTAGGTTCTGGCATCCGGAGGATGATTTTCACGAGTTGGAGAAGCGTCAAGTACGATCCTTCGAAAAGGGAACCGCTCGGTACAGGGACCTCGCCCCGGCACTGCACTTTGACCGGCTTCCTCCTGGGCACCTCACGAGTCATCCACACACCGCACCTCCCCTGCCCCGGTGTAGCCATCCGCAGATCTAGCGCGGACCTGCAGCTTGTCATCGCAGCTTCGCACTCTGGACACGCACGAAAACCCAGGAGCCAGGAGCAGGCCAACGCGCTAAAGCAAATTAATTGCTTCAAGAGGGTCTTTCATGGCGCCATGAAGACGGCACAAGTTCAACGCCATGGCACTGCGATGCTCGCCTCTGGAAGAATAAAGCACCGAGGGGGAAGGGGGAACTGCGCGCTTCTTTGCATTTATTATTTTTATTTCATCCGCCATTTTATACCTCGTGACACAATTCTAACAAACTCATTGGTTGAACGGTCGGACCACACCATCGCGTGACAAAACAACCGTCAAACCAGAGTCCTGCCAAACGTATGTCCACAGACGGCATCGTCACAGAGACGGGAGCAGTCGGACCCAACAACAAAATAAAGTAACAAAGTGAATAAAAAGAAAAAAAACAACAAGAAAGGAGCCGTTGGAGTTTCGGACGGCGTCTTAGATGAAAGGAGCTGCTCTGGCCAGGGCGGCCAGAGCAGCCGCGCTGCTCTGGCTGCTCGGAATATTCCCTCATTTTTTTTTTTTTTTCATTTTCTTACTCTGCAGGGTGCCACAACCCTTATTTGAAGCTGATTTGTTAAATTAATAACAAACAACGCGTTGGAACGGAGGAGGTAGAGAGTCGTGGCGTCAGAATTTGACGTGGTGGAAAAGAAAAGAAAATAACGAATGCACAATACATACCGTATGCCAAGACCGTTATACTCCACATGCACTTCGCGAGGCCTTTCGACGCCGCCGACGACCGTTAGGCTATTCATTTTGTTTCTTCAGATTTTTATCGTGACGACTACTCCAATGTGCCTCGGAGTCTCCAGCGGAGATCCGGCAGGTTTTAATAATTATTATTATTGTCGTTTGAAGGGCACTCTTTCGATGCTGCTTCGTTCCTGACGCCATAAAAATATTCTTTCTGTTTAGATTATAGGCACGAAAAATCCTCACTGACTGGGGCCTGAGTAACAACTCTGCATTACTCAGGGTGTAGTCCGTGTGGATATCTCGCGCCTACAATCTAAAAAGAAATAATGGCGTACACACACATCACAAGCGCACGCACTCAAAGTTGGTCCAGAAGTCCAGTGTCCCCGACGTGTTTTTGTATCGCTTTCAAAACGATACACTGATACCACCAAGTGTTCCCCGCCCAGGATTTTGGTGACATAAAATAGTCTACTTGTTGTCTCCCTTACTTCCTCCCTGTCTTGCGGCGCATTTTCTCGAAAGTAGTCTATGGTCCAGCAGTTGCAGCGTTGTTCTCGTGTCTTCTCGTTAGTTTAGTCCAATAATTGATTAGTACGATTATTTAGCTTCATTATTAGCATATTTTTGTGCATGCGTGAAAAATAGCACCCAACGAGAAGACACGAGAACAACGCTGCAACTGCTAGACCATAGACCACTTTTGAGAAAATGCGCCGAAAGACAGGGAGGAAGTAAGGGAGACAACAAGTAGACTATTTTATGTCACCAAAATCCTGGGCGGGGAACACTTGGTGGTATCAGTGTATCGTTTTGAAAGCGATACAAAAACACGTCGGGGACACTGGACTTCTGGACCAACTTTGAGTGCGTGCGCTTGTGATGTGTGTGTACGCCATTATTTCTTTTTAGATTGTAGGCGCGAAATATCCACACGGACTACACCCTGAGTAATGCAGAGTTGTTACTCAGGCCCCAGTCAGTGAGGATTTTTCGCGCCTATAATCTAAACAGAAAGAATATTTTTATGGCGTCAGGAACGAAGCAGCATAGAAAGAGTGCCCTTCAAACGACAATAATAATAATTATTAAAACCTGCCGGATCTCCGCTGGAGACTCCGAGGCACAGTGGAGTAGTCGTCACGATAAAAATCTGAAGAAACAAAATAAATAGCCTAACGGTCGTCGGCGGCGTCGAAAGGCCTCGCGAAGTGCATGTGGAGTATAACGGTCTTGGCATACGGTATGTATTGTGCATTCGTTATTTTCTTTTCTTTTCCACCACGTCAAATTCTGACGCCACGACTCTCTACCTCCTCCGTTCCAACGCGTTGTTTGTTATTAATTTAACAAATCAACTTCAAATAAGGGTTGTGGCACCCTGCAGAGTAAGAAAATGAAAAACAAAAAATGAGGGAATGAGGGCGAGCAGCCAGAGCAGCTCCTCTCATCAAAGACGCCGTCCGAAACTCCAACGGCTCCTTTCTTGTTTTTTTTTTTTTTTTCTTTTTATTCACTTTGTTACTTTATTTTGTTGTTGGGTTCGACTGCTCCCTTCTCTGTGACGATGCCGTCTGTGGACATACGTTTGGCAGGACTCTGGTTTGGCGGTTGTTTTGTCACGCGATGGTGTGGTCCAACCGCTGAACCAATGAGTTTGTTAGAATTGTGTCACGAGGTATAAAATGGCGGATGAAATAAAAATAATAAATGCAAAGAAGCGCGCAGTTCCCCCTTCCCCCTCGGTGCTTTATTCTTCCAGAGGCGAGCATCGCAGTGCCATGGCGTTGAACTTGTGCCGTCTTCATGGCGCCATGAAAGACCCTCTTGAAGCAATTAATTTGCTTTAGCGCGTTGGCCTGCTCCTGGCTCCTGGGTTTTCGTGCGTGTCCAGAGTGCGAAGCTGCGATGACAAGCTGCAAGTCCGCGCTAGATCTGCGGATGGCTACACCGGGGCAGGGGAGGTGCGGTGTGTGGATGACTCGTGTGGTGCCCAGGAGGAAGCCGGTCAAAGTGCAGTGCCGGGGCGAGGTCCCTGTACCGAGCGGTTCCTTTTTCGAAGGATCGTACCTGACGCTTCTCCAACTCGTGAAAATCATCCTCCGGATGCCAGAACCTACCGTGCGTCGTCATTCAGCGGGAGGCTGATATCGCAAGTAAGACAATAACTGATTGGGCGAGCCTTTGTCGGGAGATTGTGGTAAATGCCGTCTTTAAGCATTCAGACTTGATTGGTGGCGAAGGCGTGACTGTAGAACTAGACGAGAGTATGATCGGTCGGCACAAGTACCATCGCGGGTATTTAAGGCCTGGCCAGTCGGTTTTCGGCGGTGTGGCGCGTTGCAGCGGGTGCTGCTTTCTTGTTCCCGTGGAAACCCGTGATGCTAAAACCGTGCAAGGGCTAATAGCCGAGTGGGTCCGCCCTGGAACAAGAATAATCACTGATTGTTGGGCTGGCTATCGCAAGCTTGCAGATGACGCTCGCTTCACGCACCTCACCGTCAACCACAAGCTGCACTTTGTCGACCCGAACACTGGTGCGCACACCAATACGGTGGATTGCACCTGGGTCCACGTCAAAAACACTCTTCCATCTGGACGGCGCGAGAGCCACCATTTCACTGGTCACCTTGCAAAGTTTATATTTTGGAGGAGAGACAAGGTGCGCGGAAACACTAATAGATTCCAGTCGTTCGTCGCTGCGGCCGCCAAAATCTAGAGCCCCGACGCAGACAGGGCAAGGATTTTGACGGCCCCGGTGATTTCGAGTGATCCGCTGCGCTGAGCCCGTCACCTGCCTGCATGCATAAAGACGACTTATGCGCCAACCGCTCGTCAAGTGCTCCTTACGTCAATTGTAGGTTCTGGTGGCGGTCTAAACAGTCCTTTTCAGGGCCCCCGTATTTTGCAAACGGAGCTGTGTTTTGAATGCGGCACCCCGTGTCTCTGTAAAAAGTTCACAGGAAAGACCCAGCAAAGGTGTGTGGTCCCCAACTTGGATATCGGGTGTTATAATTCAAATAAAAATTGTTCTTGCTTATTTCGCGCCTTTGATCCGAATAAATGCCGCAGTTGCAGTCGTCCCGCGGTGCTGTTGCTCGGCCATTCGCCGTCGGCGTGCCTCAGCTTCGTCGTCTTTGCTAGCGGCGCACCGGCGAAGGCGGCCTTTGATCCGAATAAATGCCGCCGTTGCAGTCGCCCCGCGGTGTTGTTGCTTGCTCCATCGCCGTCGGCGTGTCTTAGCTTCGTCGTCTTTGCTAGCGGCGCACCGGCGGAGGCGGTTGATCTGACACACCGCGTTCGGCTGTGGCTAGCAGACGGCGTTCGTAAAATGGCGTCAGCTGTCGCTAGCTTCACGCGGCGGTACCGTGCGTGCTTCTATTCATTCGGCGTTCGTTGCCATGGTGACGGCGAGGAAAGCAGACGAACTTTTTGATGCGGAAGAACGCTGCGGCGCAGCGATACCAGGTGCGTTCTAAGGCCCTTCCCGCATGCTTTTCAATGGGCGGAAAGCGAACAAAAAGAGTTCGAAATAAGGACTTAACGCAGAATGCTGCATTTCTCCAGCGCCTCATAATTTGACGAGCCTTGCGCGAAAAGCATGTTTTTTTGGCCATCCCGCGTCCTGTTTTTTTTACCCGTAACATGGGTCTAAAGTATCAAACTGCCGGAGGAGCTTTCACTTCATTCTTGACCTGTCGCCGACTATAGGTACCTGCCAAAGTTCCATGTTTTTGGACGTAAGCCAACACTTTGACCAGTAGGATGAATTGGGCTGTTGTATATTGGGTGTATCAAGGAGCGGCCAGGCTCTTTAAATTGACTGCAAAATTTGGTTTCTTAACCTATCGCACTACGACTTTGTGCAGCGTTGCTCAGGGATGGTGCATTTTTTTTGTAAAATTTGCAAAGAGCAAACTTACCTGAGGAAAAAGTAAAGAAAGAAAAAGGCTTAGCTCCTATGGAAATGCGATGAAGCCAAAGGTCTTCAAACAATATGGCGCCGTTTCACTAGAGAGAGAAAAGATGGCGCAAGGGGTCACGACGCCAACTGCGCCAACGTACGAGCATACGGCGCCGAAAGCTGGCGTCTTTAGTAGGCGAGCTTTTCGACTCAAAAGTGGCACAAGCTTTTCTGATATCAGTTGCCAATGCATTATTTTATTATCCTTAATGATAAAACATATTGAATGGACACATAATCGATTAGAAAAGTGGTTTGTTGGGATATTTGACTTTTTTTCGGAGCACCGATGTCATCTGGTTTGCAGTTCCTTGTTGTTACCGCGCCTGTTTTTGTTTCTGCGACTGTCGCCGCCTGCGGAATGCACTCTACTTTTGAGTTGAAAATATTGTCTGCTAAAGACGCCAGGTTTCGGTGCCGTATGCTCGTTCGTTGGCGCAGTTGGCATTGTGGCCGCTTGCGCCATCTCTTGTCTCCCGTGCGAAATGGTGCCGTATTGTTTGAAAACCTTTGCCTTCGCCGCATTTCCATAGGAGCTAAGCCTTTTTCTTTCTTTACTTTTTCCTCAGGTAAGTTTGCTCTTTGCAAATTTTACAAAAAAGTGCACCATCTGTGGGCAACGCTGCACAAGTCATAGCGCGATAGTTTAAGAAACCGAATTTTCCGGTCAATTTAAAGAGCCTGGCCACTCCTTGATACACCCAGTAGTTACCACATATGTGTGCAGGTCACTCATGCAGTTGTTAATGACCATTGGTACCCAACTCAACCTCGTGCAGGGTGTCTATGAACTGGAAAAATGGTAATGTTGAGGAAGTTGGCGATTGCAAAAGCCTGAAGATTCCCACCCTAATCACCATCGATCAGGGATATTCAGCCTTCCTTTGTCTGAATGTCAGCAAAAGACACGTGTGGTGTGACACATAGACCTTCCTACTCAGGAACTCAGCCAGCTTGCCAATGTAAATCTCTGCTTGGAAACTATACTGTCTTGGGAGAATCCAGAGATACAATTTCATCTCGAAATGTATGAAAAACACAAACTTCTGTACTCGAAATGAAGTGCTGCTGCTTATGGCAGTGCTGCTTAAGGCATATTTGTGGAATGGTTTCATAGTGCGACAGGTTGTCTCTAGAGCTACCCATTTGCTCCTGAATGAACTTTCCATGGGATTTTTTTACAGGCTGTGAACATCATGGCTATTGAGTAGTTTCTGCTGCGGGGAAGAGAATATCCCTCAGCTTGACAGTCCACAGAAGCTTTAGCAGCCAGGATCTTGGATGTTGCGAGAGAAATGACGCTTGCCTTTAGCTCATATTTTTTGCCAGAAGTTGTACAACTATCCGTCAGGGTTGTCTCATCCGACAGCAGGACATGCCGGCTACTGTGGCGTCATTTAATGCTGTCGCTTAGAGACCACCTTTAATGAGTGGGTGGTATAGAATGCTAGAACGCAGAGGTGCATTCCAAACACCATGCTGTAGCATCTGCTGCTGGGATGTTCTGATTGGTTCTCATTGCAGTCATTACAATTTTCAGATTGTTTCTTTTCTTCAGTGGGAGCTCATGAAGGTGGCACTGTGCACAGAGGGACAGAGTGGCTGACAGTGAGCTGCCCAAGACAACCTGCTGGCTCTCGTGACCATCTCCGAAAGCCTCTGGATGGGCTAATTGACAGGCGTGCCTGGACATTTATAAACGGTAAACACAATCTAGACTACCTTTGAATTACACCTTGGTCTAACTGCTGTTGCCAGGATACGGTGTTTGGCTGCTAGAATTGAGCTGGATATGCTAAGCGGCACATGTTGCCAAGTAGGGACACGCTGGGACGCTTATCTACAAACTGCACTTCCCAGTCCATGAGCCACCAAGACCCAGCCAAAGAGATCCCGAGTCCAGTCAAAGTTTTCTGTTAACAGTGATGTGATTGCTGCGCCAATTGAGCCTAACTGCGCGAAGGGGCTAAGCCTGCTACATCCTGCTACATTTTGCCAAAATATGGGTAATCTGCGCAAAGCGTGCGCCAAAGGACCAATTTCGGTCGCCTTTCAAAACCGAAACTAAACTGAGAACCGTAATTGAGTATGCGTGAACTAGGTGGCGCAAGCGGCCGCCCAACACAAAGCATCCTCCATCAATCGTCCATCCGTTCCCCCCCCCCCCCCCCCCCCCCTCCCCTTGCATGTATTTTCCCGCCGTCTCGCGTTTCACGCCCTCCTCGTATATGTCGTCTCGGGAATCTCGTCTTGCGTCCTTTTTTAAAAGTTTTCAACGATAGACGCGAAAGTGTGCGGACGCTCTGACGCTTGTGTGCCGGGTGGCAGCCATTCCGTCATGCTGTGAAACAAAACCAGGTTTTTGCGCGGCGAGAGCTACTTTGTGAGCTGAAACGCTCGCGCGACCACAGTCACCGTGGTCGCGCGACGTCGGGTGTTACCATCCCCACGTCGCTGCAGATATGGCGCTTTCTAAACTTGTTCATCGACATTCCTGTCCTTGTTTAAATCATTTTTTACTACAAAAATTCCTCTTTAACTCAAAGACTGGTGCGTTGAAGTATTGATTACCTGGGTTTCTCTCGGTTGGTTTTCTTTCGAGAGGGACCCCGGTACGTGAAAAATTTGCCGCAAAAAAAAGGAGGTGAGGGGAAGTGAGCTAAAGCAAAGAAGGCAATGTTTGCACGCTGGACCCGCACATCGCGCTTGTTTGTTTCGAGTTAAGTCGTTGCGCAAAGTGCTCCAAGAAATGTTTGACCTTGGCTTGCGATGTCGTGCATCAATGTGCTCATGTTTTTTTTTTTTTTTTTTTTTTTTCTGTGTGTTTAGCTTCTGCCTCGCCTGCCGGCCTGGCAAGCTCGCGCCGCTGGACTGTGTTTTTTTTTTTGTTTTTTTTTGCCGTATGCTGGACAGTTGCATTTTGCATACTATTTTGGGAACCACTTGGCGACGGAGCGGAGTGGCATTGTTTCGGTTTCGGTTGAAGAGCCGTTGTCTCCTCTCGCGCGACGAAGCACGTGCTACTGCAAGCCTGCTGAAATTGCCCTCACGTGCATGTGAACATGACTGCACGACAGAGGCACCAGTTGGGACGCTTGCAATTCATTGTTTTACCTTTGCTTACTTTTGACGAGAATCTGGCACGTCGGGAACCAGTAAAACGGTGGCAAACATTCTTTTCGGAATTGCTCGGCAACGCCTACAACACTGTAGGCTTGTGGGATGTCTTAGCAGTAAAAACACAAACAGCGAGTTCCGTCACAACACAGCACAAAGTGCCCTTCGTTTGTCCAGCACTTAAAACAAATATATTTATTTTTCTAAGAATGTCTGCTCCAAAAGCCACTTTCGCTGCTCCAAAACACTGTTCTGGCTGCTCCAAAGGCCACTTTTGCTGCTCCACAACACTGTTTTGGCTGCTCCAGAAGGTGCTCCAAAATGGCTTAAGCCAATCACATCACTGTGTTAATCTTGCTAGTAGCAGCGTCGTAGTCGTTAATTAAAATGTCGGCGTTGCCCCACTCATTGTGGCACACAGAGCAAAGCAGAGCGAAAGAACGGAGATAAAGACTACCAAAAGTGACGTCATTAGCAGGGTCCGACAACCCTTGCTGGCAATAGGCTGACTTGGGGATGCCAACGATGATGTCACGAAGCTTTGAACAGGTTACATGTGGAAGAAAGGCTCAGTGCATGCCCTGCTATAATTGCTGCACATATTCAAAATAAATGCAGTTTACGTTGACTTTTGCCCAAGTTTAGTGCGATTACTTAATTAACGAGCCAAAATGCTATGTAAGTCTGCTCCTAACTCAGATTTCTTACGAAGTGCTTCAAGCTCCCTTTAATGCTAGTTTGACTTATTTGCACAAGCCTGTGCCAGTGCACAAACTAGAGTCTAGACATTGCTGTACTACGTTACATTTAATGCACTGCAGTGGAGAAGGTTCATATACAATTAAGCCCAAGAAGCTAAACCATAATTGGAATGTGACATACAGTAGTCTTTCATTATTTCAAACTCCAGGAAGCCACGAATTTTGCATGAATTATCAAAAGCTCAAATTATCAGAAGTTCATCTAAATATGTTGCAAGATAAATTATGATTTTCTATATGGATGGCTACACATACAAAACAGATATTTCATGATTTCCTCTGCACAGGCCCATTAATCATAAGCTGGTATGCCATTCATGAAAGATTGGTAAAATTTATGACACAAGTTTATTCGACCCTCAAAAATGTTGTTTATCAGGGACTGTTTAGACAGCACATGACACCTCAAAACAAAATTAAGTTTGTTCAACCAGAAAAAGTTGTCTATTAGGGACTGTTAAGCAGGGACCGATGAGTAATGGAAACGGGCATTGTGCTGCAGTTTCTATTGCAACTTGCGTGAACACTGCGATATAAAGCCATGCCGCCACATCACAGCATCCTTGCAAATTGATAGGGAAACTGCCGCGCGGCGCCCGTTTTTGCCGCTCATGTGTCCTCTGCTTCAGAGACGTATATAGAGATAGTTTAACCATTCATTTGGATGTATAGAAGGCAAATGAGGAGGCGCCTTTCGCTTAAGGTGGGCTGGGCGTGTTCCAGAGCATTTTCAAAAATTCGTATGTGGCCAACCAGCAGCCGCGCATAATATCCTGGCAGTGGTTGTGAGAAACAAAATTAATGAGCTCGTCGGAGTAACTCTCGGTGACTGGGGTGCAGTGATGTTTTAATCGTGGTCATGCAAAATCACGGTGGAAGATATAGAAAATATAAAAAACGTGCTCAACCAGCTGAACGATTGACATAATCCGTACACCAGGCGTCGAAGCGGTCAGACTCCATTTGAGCAAAGCAGAAATCAAGCGGAACATTAGTTTCCTACATCTACGTGCATAACCATAATCGAAACAGTGCGTGCACCATATTTTCAACCATAGAGAGTTATTACAATTAACTCTTAGGCACTTATCAAAACCGTTTCTCGCTACTATAGCTAGGGGATTATTTTCAGCTTCTGGTCGGCCAAGAGAGATTGTCGAACCTTCTATCTGCGTCTGATGCAGGCCTTGGCTCTGCTTGCTCCTTTCATATACCAAGATCTATATGTATGGCTCTGCTCTGCTTTAGCCCTGTAGAGTGTGCTTTTTACTGAGCACCAGTGCACCGCAGGAAAACAAAGCCTGTGAAAGCAAGCTTCACAGGTGTTGCTTCTCCGCAGTGCACCGGTGCTCGGAAAGAAGTGCGCTCAACGGGGCCGCGAGAACAAAAAGTATGAATTACACGAAAACGTCGTTTAAATTAAGCGGCTTATGAATACATTGAAAACGTAGCGTTACAGCCCAAGTTTTGAAATTTGTTTGACTTAACCAGAGGTATTAAATCTCCGAGTTTGAATTATCGTGAGCCTACTGTATACTCTAAAGGAGATATGACTCACTTGATTGTGCTTAATATCACTGAATGGTTATGCAAATTTTAATTTGCTGGTTTTATTTCTCAAACACTCGTTGTGTTGGGTACTCAAATCAATGCAAATTTTACTTTGGTTCAATTTATGGGAGGTTTGTTTTATATATCATGTGCAGTAGAAAGGTGGGGAGCTGGGCTAGGTAGTAAACACGTTGCTTGCTGATGTTAACCATGTATGTCATATACAGCTTGTTGTGATTGTGTATTGATTTCAATCCTCTTCTGCTCTTTATTTCAGGCTGCTCTTAAATGCACCATGAAGATACCGAAGAGGTCTCCAATTGAAGGACAACTATAAGCACAAGCATGGAGAGGCATCTAGATGGCGAGCGCAAGGACAACTGTAATGTAAAATTTCTCCCAGCTTAAAGCAAGGCATGCCTTCTTCCAATAAAGGCATTGTGGCAAAACTTAATTGGTTCGCTTGTTCAGCTGTCATCTCTACGAACAGCTTATCTCACACAAACAAAATCCTGGCAATGAGTAGTAGAGGTTGTGTGCTCTTTTTCTTGTTGAACTCTTGTTGTTTTGTGTAAGGATAAAAAATTATACAAGTTAGTATATTGAATGACAGAGCCTATGAACTCTCCATACCAGTCCATACCTCAAAAATTTCATGTGACTTCGGCTTGCTTGAACATGGAAGCTGTTTGCACTAAATAACGGAGCACTAGACCTTTCTGTCTTGAAGCCCATAGCTACGAGCCATCCGCACCAATCCTGCACCTCCGATACGTCAGGTGACATCCCTGGCAAAAATATAGCCCTTCCAGGGGAGTCGCCTGATGTATCGGAGGTACGGGTGGTACGGATGGCTCGTAACTTTGGCCTTATCTAAGGCCGAAAGGTATAGTGCTTCATTATTTAGTGCCGGCAGCTTTCATAATTCCTACGGATAGCCCTCCGTAGTGAGCTACAGACATTCCGTCATTTTACGAAATTATCTGTCTTGTTTTTACAGACTGTCCAGTTTCTAGATTACGGGAAATCTTGCCGGCAATATGAAACCAGCAACTTTTACCAATAAAATGGGAAAACAGATAACTGTCTGTTAAGTGGAATATAGACGTTCCGTCATTTTACAAAATTATATGCCTTGTTTTTAACAGACTGTTCGGTTTCTAGATTACGGGAAACCATTTTGGCACTATGGAACCTGCAACTTTTACCCATAAAATTGAGTGAAATAGTTTTGCAGTGCTCCCATTCCCCTTGTCCAAGTCGAAGATGGTCAGACATCTCCGATTCCCACTAAAATGAAGCATCCGTTTCCATTGACAATAAAGAGTTTCACATTTGATGTCGTAGTGCGTCATTCGCATTCTTACGTATTTCAAGAAGAAAGACATTTCAATCCCAAAATGGTTCAACGATAACGGCCACAAAACATTTTGAAAGACGGCTGTAAGACGGTTTCAAAAGACGGCCGAAAAACGGTTGACGACATCGGTCACTAAACGGTTGGCGATATCGGTCTCAAAACTTTCCCCGTGATCGGTTCAAGTTATTGGACCGATCTGGAGCCGGGGTGCAAATCATTAATGGACCGTTATTTCCTAAACCTTTGACCGATATTTGTCCGTTATCGGTCCAATATTTTTGTGCTGCCTGGGCAGGCAAGGTTCTCTCCGCTCCGGTTTCTCCGCCCCTCCTTTCCCATTTACGGCGGCCGTCTTTTCACGCGACGCGCCAGGCTTTCTCCGTATAGACCTTTTCATTTTTGTAGTTGCCTGACCGGCAGGTAGAGGGCGCTGGCGCACTCGCCGCCATTAGGTTGCTTTAATTTGGTCGGTTTCGGTTTCAACGTGCACGCGATTCTGACGCTGTTTCATGCCACTTTCGATTAATTTTACGATATAAATTTCTTTCTTGTAGCACACAGCGAATGAAACAATAGTATTGAGCCACTTGGCAACCATGAAGTAATTTCGAGCCTAAATTGCGATCTTTTTTTACGAACACTATATGCGTCTGATTCCGTCCATCGTTAACTTCGGCCAGGTTCGGCGGTGAAACAACTGCGCTGATGCACAGGGCGGAGTACCACTGTCCACGGCCGTAACCGCGGACACTAATTTCCAGAAAAAAAAATCAATAAAGAGCAGGACAACCCCCTGCCTGCAGCGTGCGCTCGTTGCCTGCCGCCGTGCTTTGGCTGTGCGTGCACCGAGCGGTACGGAAGGTAGATAGCTCGCGCTCAAGTCAGATATTGAACTGATTATCTTATATTCCAACAGACTATATTGCATCAGTGCTTAGTGAAAAAGCAGGTCGACAACATGATTAACAATCTGCTGAATCACCAAGAACAGATGAACTAACAAGTTTACTGTTCGATGTTTGGTTTCCGTACACCAACCTTTTCTAACTTCGAGACTGGAAACGTTTTCTATAATGACTAAAAAAGTTTCATATAATCATGTAGATAATATGAAAAAGCGATATGGCCTCGGCCTGGTTTTGTTTAAAGAAATTAAGCGCTCGAGAAATATTTTGATAGACCAGCCTAGGCTGACTAAAAAATTGCTTTAACTAAAGTACTCATTAACAGCATTTCAAAATATTGGCCTTATGAAATAAACTTTTTGTTTTATGGACATTTGCTTACGACGTTCTCAAGGTATAAGAATGATGAGATAAGTGAATGCCAGACTTCAAATAAAGTCTAATATTCATCTTCCTTAAAATTTGCCGAATGAAATTGAAGAGCGCAAAAGAAATGATCTCCGATAAGTTTCGCTGAAGTCGAACGCCAGGCGCCAACCAATGGACCTTTGTAGAAGGCTGTTCACTGATTTGAAACGATGCACTTTGCACATTTTGACGTCGCCAGCTACTGAAAGTAACTCCCTATTCACCGTCGACAACCGGCTGCACTCGGGTGATTTTCATGCAGAAGGATTCTTTTCGGCGTCACATTTTTTTAATCATAGGCACTATCAAGCTGTCTGTGACAGTTTCTTACGCGGGGAGTCCAAATATTTGTGTTGAAATAAATTAATTGAAACTGCATGGTTATATTAAAAAAAATGACTTAAGCAACTATGGGACCAAGCACGATATACAATTCCGTGGAATTCATAAATAAACCGATAAAGCGAGTGCTGATCGTGATTAAGAACGTAAAACAGTTATAGGTGTGATATGGCGAACTAACAAGTCGCCTAATGTTAAGGTACCGTTATTTCTAGCATAAAAAAAAATAATTCAAACTAAACGTTTGTTCCCGCGTCTTGTCCACAAGTTCCCTAGTGTAATCAAAATAAACTGTTTTCGATCTGTTGTAACTACAAAACACCATGCTTTGAGGAAAAACACGTGCCTAATTACGCTGAGTGTTTTTGTTTCCTTCCTTAACACCAATGCGCACTCATATATATAATAACGTTGGGCTTCCTATTGCAAATGTTCCGCCCTTATTAGTAACCAAACCACAGTTCTCATAAGTTATTGGTTTTTGAACCCTCGAGGCTCTCTTCAAGTCATATATGTATTCAATGTGCGCAAGTGCTAACAACTATAAAGCCTTTTCACACGTATCCCGCACGCCGACAGTAAAAAAAAATATTCAAAACGTGTTACAAAATTAACTACAGAAGTTGCGCGCATAATTTTGTAATGCAATTGCATGGTAAGTATAAGTGTCGGACGACACTTAACGGAGTAAGCAAGGGACAAGGTGAAACGCGACGAAAAACACGAATTCAACGTATCCGCCAAGGCGCGGACGGGAGAGCAGAGCAACAAGTTGAAGCAACCTAATGGCGGCAGCATCACGTGATTCCAAGATGGCAGCGCCCATGCGGCGGAGGGTGAAAAGGTCCATAGAGGAGGCTTTGCATGTGGGCATCAAGCGTGCGTAAGCAGAAACCACACTGCTCACATACAAAAAGATACGGCTGCAGACAGAATGACAGAATTATACGCGGGCACGCCTCACGCATGTTCGACACACGTTTGCTTATTCGTATGCGTGATTAGAACACGCCTAAGGACAGTTTTGTATGACCATTACGCGAGAGGAGCGTCATGCAAAGAACAACATGCCTCACACAGACCCTTTTGTGTCATCTCCGAGGAGTGTGACTTTATGATTTCTCACGCTCGGTTACGGGCTGTTACAACACTCGCGTGCGCCCCCGGTTTATCCTAATCATCGACACAAGTTTACACTTTCTTCTTTTTTTTTTCAGATGTGGAATGTGTGAGGAGCACGCGTTAACGAGTTTCCACGGGCTCTGCTTCTTTCTATAGGCGTTTGCTGTTTTCTACTTCCTCAGTCACGTGGGTTTCGTGCCTGGTATGCGGGACGAAAAAATAATAAAACATTTTAACCTGGGATACCGGAGCATATAGAGGATAGGCAAAACAAGAATGTGTGTCAATCGCGCATTTTTCATAAACACATTCCAGCGGCTTGGATAGATCAAAACGATGTTTTACCGCATATCACAAGTGACGGCATTCAAGATGGCTGCGCCCTTGTGGAAAAGGTGTATAGGCTACGTGTAGCGCCTCGAGTTTTTAGTGCTCTTGGATAGCGAGGATCGCCCCTTGCGGGACCTTGAAGGAGCAGCGAGAGGAGAATATATATGTATATTCGCCCGATATACGATCACTAGTACCTGCTGTACAAAGTCAAGAAGTGATACGACCGGTGCGCTAGCCGTTGGTGCGTTATGTAACGGGGAATTCTGTATATATACGAGTAAAGATGTTAGTGCAGTAACACCTTTACTTTTAACTTTAGCAATAGCCCAACCTAACACGTCACTAGGTTAACGTGTTAGGTTTTTCAGTTACTTACTAACATACTCATCCAAAACGACTCCCGATTAAAGTCTATTTTACGGTGTAGTTGATCAAATTATGCTACTCCTTTGTCACGCTTTCGGTCCCTTTAAAGGTCCAACGCGCCGTAGGGACATCACTGTATTCTACAAATTTGATAAACAAAGTAAACATGAAATTCCTCTGTAAACATTTAATTGCTCCGTGAAGTTCGTTACCGCCCGCGCCTTATCGCCGCCAAATACTGAAATCCAGGGTAGCGCAAAAGCAACGTTCGTTGGTGTTTGGAAGTAACGGTAATGGTATTTCTTTATGCTCGCGGAACAATAACGAATCTCAGTAACGCGTAAATTTTCGATGAGCTGGGCTCTTTCAATGTTGAATTTTGGGACAACTCTGCTTTGTAGCGTTGCCTGCACAGGCCACGCTGCCTTGACGCAGCACATAGCTGCCGGTACGCGTACATGTGCGCTGTTGCTCGCCACAGAGGAAAACGCGCGCGGATTTTCTGACGCTGCATCCTTCTCCTCTGCCTCGCCGATGCCAAGAACCCTAAAGCAAATGACCCAAGAATAGACCGCCTCTCTCGTGCCACTGCCTGCGGCGTCATCTTGGCTCAGCGCTCCACGTTTACAACGTTCGCCGACGGTAAGTTCCGCGCGTTTATTATAGACCCGTACCCCGTCTTTCCTAAATTGCATAAGATGGCCTGCTTCGTTTGATATTTGTTTTTCCTGGATAGTGCCGGATACCGCATTATGTTAGCTATTTGTTTAGAGCGCCAGTTGCCTCGCGAGCCTTTCCGCTTGGCATGAAATCCAAACGGCCTCACTCGCAATTTTTTTAAGTTTATTTTTATTGTTTGTTTTTAGGGCTAGGCAGAGAGCAGAGGGCTAGGCAAATACTGCGCTACATGCATTTTAAAGTAAGAATACCGATAGCGAGACACATCTGTCTTTTATGTAACGGGATGCCTTCGAGATGCTTCCGCAAAAATGGCCAGAAAGTATTCCGCAATAAAAATAAGAATACAGAGTTTCTTCTTTTTTTTTCGAACGGCGGGGGGTGCTGGTGAGTGCAGTTCGTGGAAATTGCAAATGGCGCTGATGCTCTCCTCTTTGTGTTAGTTTACGCCGCCTCCCTTTACCTCGAACTCTTCATACGTCCACAACTTCCATCCCAAATGCCGCTAAAAAATGAAAAAAAAAAAAAACAAAAAAAAAAACAAGCAAGTACTGCTTTTAGTGAACCAGGTAGGTACTGGAAGCAGACAACTGTCGGCCATGCTTGGCAAAAGGAATATGACCAAGATGACCCGCACTGAGCGGGAATGTGTCTGTCGGTGCAGATCGGACAACAAAGCGGGGCCTATTTCTGTCCTCAAGGCCGCTCACCCTAGTTCGCCGGAACCTGAAAGAGCCCCTTCCACGAGTCCTTTACTGTTCATGAGTGGTAGTTTTCTTCTCGCAACTGGCATCCTTCCGAGCGTTCATTCCGCTAAAGTGGAAACAGTGGAGTGCCTTGTGGGAGAAGCTCATCCTGTTACTTTTTCGAGTGACCTTTCCTCGAACCACTTTTGTTTCTTTGCTTGCTTGCTTGTCATTTCTTGCTAATAAGCCTGGTAGAGCATCGCGATACATCCTAAATGTCCGTCACTACTGAGACGGAGATACATTTTTCAAATGTAACTCGATTCAGAGATACAGATACGTAAAAGCATCCTGAAGATACTATATATCGATACATTTGCGTCCTGAATAGAGTCGGCCGGTTCTCACTTACTTTAATCAACTGTCTCCAGGGCCCGTTTGCTCGAAGCACTAACCGCGGCTAAAGTTAGCCGCAGTACCAAGGAGAGGGATTTTGAAATCACGTGACTGGGCTCGGTAGGGATGCGGGGAAACATGGCAGTGCCCCGGTGAGTGAGCGCCGCTCGCTTTGGAACTAATATGTCGTTGTAGCTGCAATATCGGGCGCGCTAGTCAGCAACGAATGGTGCAGGAGGCTTTCGCTTTGCCTTACCTCACTTAACTTGCAAAGCATGAGCAATGACCTCGCCGAATTTTTTAGATAGTCTTTCGATTCTGGCCATTCCTAAGCCTAAATGAACGCGATAATTGTCGGCATGGCAACGTCTTTGGAAAGTGTATTGCCTTGACTCAATCGGCCGGGTATTGATAGCAGACAAAAGCAGAAAGCGTCCCCCCAAGCACCGAGGTGCATGCTACGAGTGTAGTTACTCGCGTTGCACGTGCTGGCGTCTGCAGTAGTAATTGTTCTAAAGCAAAAAGTCTAAAACAAATTTTGTTTTGCACGCGCGTTCATCAAAGCCTTATTATGATTATTTACGTGGAATATTTTATAAGAGAAAGGCCAGCGAGCGCGACCCATAGAATTACACCTCCAACGTTCTCCTCGATGCTTGGGTAATTCAGAAAAAGGTTTATTGGGACGCTGTATGCTTTTGCGCGCTATCAATACCCGGCCGATTGATTCAAGCCAACCCGCTTTCCAAAGACGTTGCCATGCCAACAATTATCGCGTTTATTTAGGCTTAGGAATGGCCAGAATCAAAAGGCAATCTAGAAAAATGCGACTACGTCATTGCTCATGCTTTGGGAGCAGTGAGGTAAGGCAAAGCGAAGGCCCCCTGTACCATTCGTTGCCGACTAACGCGCCCGATATTGTAGCTACAACGACATATTAGTTCCAAAGCGAGCGGCGCTGACTCACAGGGGCACCGCCATGTTTCCCCGCATCCCTATCGAACCAGTCATGTGATTAAAAAATTCCTCTCCTAGGTACTGCGGCTAACTTTAGCCAGGGTTAGCGCTTCGAGCAAACAGGTTCAGGTGCACTGTCTCTGGAGCGAAGCAAAACAAGCAACTCCGCTCCGCGTGCAAGCATTCACTTCGGGAGCATCCGCGCTTTGACGTTGTTTCTTGATTTCGAAATTTTGTGACCCAGTAAGTACATCTGTACCCACATGCACTTTGCCTAAAATAAGCAGTTATCACCGCACGATCTTGTAAGAATAGGTGGGGAGAAACCAATTCAATCTACAAAAACCCATAGCGTTTCTTTTTTAGTACTTAAAACTTGTTTCGTCAATTTTGGCACATTCTAATCTAATATTGAAATGTGCAAACTTAAACCAATATCGAAAAAAAAACTAATTGATGTTAACTAATTACAGCATGTTCGATTTTCTCTAGATGAGAGCATGGTAGATACCTAACCAGCCTCCAAACTGGAATTTCTGGAATTTCGCCACCATTCGAATGCAACAAGAGTCCAGACAGAGGGAGGGAAGCGAGGCTTGTGAGCATCAACAACTTACCTCGCCAGCGGCAGCGTCGGCAGCGTCCTCTTCCGACTCCTCGGCCTCCGTCGCGCTGCATATGCCGGAGAAGTCATGCTACAACCATGACGCAGAGGACCAGCACCTCAGAGGCCACAAACGATAAACAGGTAGCCTCCGGCATCGACACGGCCGTTCCTGTCGCATGCCGCCTCAAGGAGACGCGACCTGGGACGAGAGCTCACCAACGATGATAACCTAAACGAACCCTTGATCATGAACCCATAGACTTCTTCGACAGAACTCTACAAGAACTGGAAGCGGAAATATCCTCGGGTCAGCGATAAAACAGACGTGGGAACGAGCTGGTGGAAGCTTACCACTCCAGGACGGAAAGTGAACTGAAACAGTATAGGGTACACTACGGAGAGACGCCCGAGCAGAAGGGAGATGGACAACGGCGCATACGTTGTATCACCCCCTCCCTTTTTTTTTTTACCCCTCTTAATTTCTGAAATCTAAGTGTTTCTTCACAATGTATATTAGTCTGCGACCAATTTCACTTCGTGCCTCAGGTCATCATACCGAGAGTACGAAGTAAAATTGTTCACGATACGCAACAACCCTGGCCTTTTTATTTGATAATAATTGTAGGAATCTCGCGAAATAGCATTTATACAACGTCCCAGGTCCCGAGCATTCCCTTGACCAGAAGCTTATCGGAGCCGTTCAGTTTTGCTTCCAAGAACGTATTTTGACGCAAGCTACAAAGAAACCGAAGGCAACGGCTTAGATTCATTAATTGGTTTTTCAATTATCATTGCAATATACCGACGAGGCGAAAAGACGTCGTCCAGAGCGGCGAAGATGGTACCAGGCCTCAACTTTCCAACGTGGTGTGATACAGTAGACCAATCAGAAGCCGAGAGAGAGAGAAGGAAGAGTCATGTGCTCGCCCGTGCCCGTCAGCGACGCGAAGACAATGTCTTGGTTTTTCCTCTTGGGGGGCGGTGGTAGGGAGACGAGAGGTTTTTTTCAAGGCTGAAGGGCTGTCCGAACAAGACGCAGCAAATGCCGTGCACACACGAAAAATAAAAATAAAAAAACGAGCACTTTATTTAAGAAACGTAGAAGTTCCGGTGCGCGTGCACGTTTTCGGCGAGGACATCAACCACGCAACCAGCACGGCTTTCACTCTCGGCGACAGCTAGCAGACCGTGTGAATGACTGTAAGGACCAACATCCTGAGCACGCTGCGAGCCCCTGTGCAAAACACGAAAGTCCCGAAGCGGACTGGAACTAAAGAAAAGCCTCCACTTCCGGGACAGAAAATGGCATGCACGGCATTTGCTGTGTCCCTGTTTGGCCAGCTTTTGAGATGGTTCGAGCTGAACAGAAGTCGAAAAAGCCAGCGGGATCGTCCCGATACCGGCGACATCGATGCTGTCGACGGCCGCCGCAATGCTGCCGCCGTGGATTTCGCTTCTATCGGTGAGCCGCGAGGGACGAGAGGGCGTTCTTATTTGCTCTTGACTTCCGTCGATTGCGAGTGAACGCGACTGTCTGCACACGCCCCGCGTAAAGGGTCTCCGCGCTAAAAGCTTGCCGCCACTGAACGCATCGCGCTCAAATGAAAATCTGTTTATGGGCCTTCAAGAACTCCCTGCAAACAAACAGCCGGTGATGCTCGAAGCGTCACTTCCGAACGAACGTCGGCCAAGTAAAGGCAAAATTGAAGCGTCATTTGGTGAAAACCGCCGGAGGTGGGGTCCTGTCGTGCCCATCCAGTACTTACCCGGTGAAGTACTCAAGGGACACGCTGACAGTGTCTTGGGGGCTGAAGATGAGCCTGCTAGAGACATCCACCACGCCGCTGTCCTCAACGCAGGGCACCTTGAAGGCTACAATGCAGAAGCAGGACGGAGAGAGGGGGCGTCAGGCCCACGTGATGGCCGAGGCACGGAAAAAGTGCAAACTAGAGGGCGGGAACATGTCCGTCTGCCCATTTGATCTTTACAAATGGTATTACAGTTGATAACAGTCATGACAGTTTTGTTCGCGGAATTGATATGGTGGAAGCGGAATTTTTTTCGACCTGCTTCAGACGGGGCAATTTCTCCCAGAAACTTGACGTCCGAACGCCATGCCACCCACGTTCGCACGCAGCAACTAACTGCTACGTTTTGACATCATCCTCATTAAATTTATTTTTTATTTCATACCCCTTCCCCCTTTCTTTTTTGAACCAAAACTAAACAGCAACCCATTCAGTGCACAAATACACTGTCCTAATACCATGACAACCCAGTTAAATACAGATATGTGAGAAACCAACCCCATATAGCGGATCCGAATGGCATGATGATAATAGCTGGGAAGAATTTTTCATATCGTCTATTGACTCATGCGGGTCGTATGGCCATACGTATGGTCGTACTAAAGTGGAGCATAGCAAATCCGATCCACAGAATTCCAGCTAACCTCCCTGCTGACGCGTGGAAGGCTAGCACAATCAAGCCGACGGCCGTCAGACCATCGAGCACGCAGCAGAGAGGCTTCAGCTCAGGTTCATCCGGCGACGCTACGACGGTGCATACCTGCGTCGGGGTGCTGGTCGTAGAACTCCCGGCGCTGCTTCATCTCTCCTGCAGAAAGAGACGACGACCAACGTTTACGCCGACCCTAGTAGTCCCAACGAGGAACAAAACACGCAACTATGAATCGAGCAGTTACAAGAATGTGAACTGTCTGGTGGTGTAGAGCTAGCGCGACACGCCCAGGAAGACCAGTTTCGATCAAGCCACTCCGGTCGCGAAGCCTCTCATTCTTCAGACCGACGCCAGTAAAACTGGAAATACTTGATAGGATCGCTTACTCTGGTAGAGCCCCGGAACGACCTTGTAGACGATGTCCTGCAGGGTCGTGTCCACCCTGGGCGAGAAGTCGCAAGTAGTCGAGGGGGCAGAAAGATGGACACAGCTTCAGACAAGAGCGGTGCAACCGGCCTTACAGCGAGGAAGCGGAAAGGAAACGATCGGGCTCTACGCGACTCTATCTGTCTCCCCGACAGACAGCGCGTACCTGAGGCAGCTGAGCGGCCTGGACTTGTGGACGGGCACGTCGCAGATGGGGCACAGCTTGCTGGTGTCCAGGTAGCGCACGATGCAGACCTTGCAGACTGCAAGGAGAGGAATGACACGTCCCCATCAGCGCCTCCCACGAGAGAGGAAAAGGAAGGCACACTCACAGGAGTGGAGGCATTCGATTAGCGTGGCGGCGTTCACCAGGTATCCCCCGCACAGCATGCAGGACAGCGCGGTATTCAGGTCGCGCAGCAGGGCGCGGGGCATCCTCCTCCGTCACGCTGCCGAGTGGACAAAGGGGGAAAGAGACATTGACCTCTTCGCCAATGGGCCTCTTTCGGGACGGCACTCAGGGACACTTGGGGCCATAAACTCGTCTGACAGAAAGTTGGGGCCGAAATTGACGGAGCGCACCGATTGGACATTCACGACGATGACTTCGCGTTTTGGCGCCGACGCCCGATCGGCGCGCTTCGCGAACTTTCGGCTCCAGCATTGTGTTCGACGAGTTCAGGGTCCCTGCTCTTTGGCAGGAGAACGGCGAGGAAGTTTGGCAGACGGTGGCGGAGTCTTGGGACCGCCAAAAAGTTTCAAACGCGGTAGAGTCCCTGACAGCTTGAGAAACGCTTCGTGCTTCGTGAGTAGTCGTCGTCGTTCCATTGGCTAATACCTCAGCCTAATTGGCTGCGAAGCGATAATTAGACGCCCAGGCGACGCCCTGCGTTGCTCGGGCCTCATAGGCGGTGACTACATGAGACACCGCTCTCTCGCAGGGGGTAACGGCTCCGCCCTCGTGGAACACGCCGGATGGCCAAATCGACCTCCGAAATAAGGTGACGGGAACGTTTTTGACGGTACGCTTACCGCGTTCCAAAAATAGGCCTTCAATTTCCGCCCGATGACGTCACAGATGTGTCACTTTGTCGCTAGTCGCGACGCCTGTGGTGAAACACCACGGCAAGCGCTCCATGTGGCGCACCTGCTCTCATGTCACATCGTTATTGGGCCGAGCAGATGGAACAGTCATGCAGGCCTTATTTTCTGGTTTTTTTACGTTATTTTCTGGTTTTTTACTTCTTTTTTTTTCATCCGAAAACTCTAAGATGACGTTGCGAAGGCCGCTCGATCCTCGAAGCGTTTGTGCTCAAACAGTGCTAGGTGAGGTTCAATTTCTTTTGTATTCTGCGTTAGTAACCACCGGGCTGTGGGGACAACAAGCTCGATAAAGCTCACCTTACACTTCCATCTCCTGCCCAATAGCTGTCGTTATCGGCTTGCGTCATGTCGTTATAGCTATCGTTATCGGACCGCAAAAACGATCTACGGAAACTCTTTTCTTATATGATCACTATCTACGTCACCCCAAAAATAAAGAGGGTATGCATCGCCCAACATCTTGCTCTCAATGAGCAGAGGGTGACTGTTTCCGTAGACGCTTCGAGCTCATGGGCGGCAGACGTCATTTGACGCGCAGTGTGAAGCATCGTGAGAAAGCAGTTGCTCGTCCGCCAGCAAACAGGGCTCGGCCCCCGTCGAGTGCACGACGAATGCTCCGACCACTGCCTCAGTTTCAGAAAGGACGGAATTGGCGAGGGGTCCGTCAGTCATCCATCAACTGCCGCTTCGACGCGCACATGCGAGGTCCGTCGTACCCACACCCTTTAGCTGAGCTTCTCCCGGGCGCTCTGGCCATTCTTCCCAGCACCGTCTGACCTTCGCTCGCACATCCGGGGAAACAGACCAATCCAAAATGAAGAAAAAATGCTCGGAACAAATAGAGCGCGGACAGCGACGTCCAGACAGACAATTGTGCCAGAATTTGCGGTAGCAACCAAGGGCTGCAGGGCGCTCGTGCCAGCACGCCATTAGATAGCTCGTGTTCGAACAACGTCGTGGAAGCCTCGATCAGTACCAGCGCGGCAACAATCTTCCGCCTCCTTCGATTATGTCTGCCCAAAAGAAATTAAACGCTCGCAAATCATATGTTTAGTACCCTAAGCGGCGTAGAATGCGTCCAGATGGGACCGCGAAATATGGCTTCATTCGCCGCAAATGGGCTTGCACGGCCATCTGTGATTGCATTTGAAAATGTGTGTGATGACATCCGTAATCGCTGTTGGAGATGCCTAATAGTTCTGGAATACTTTCTCGAATATGCAATGCTAAGGGTTTATCAGTATTTATTCACGTATCTTTCTGGCCGAGGCCACTTTCCTGGCGAGCTTTATTTTTAAACGTCATATCGACAGCTTTCCCCACCGGCTTTCAGGCGAAAGCGTAAGTTGCGGGATGACGTTGTTCTCTTTCTTGTGGATGAACGAACTTGCACACCATTAACTAATTGTCTTCACGTCCTTCTTCAACTCTTAAATATTTTAATTCTTCTTAGCGGCGACTATTATTCTTTTTTTTAGCAGCGGTACACGTTTTTGCTAAACAAGCACGTGAAGTTATGTTGCCTACGAGAACGAAGCAGCGAATGCAGACGACCCTTGTGAAAAGGTCGTTTGCATTCAGAGTTTCACGCTGTTACCGCTGCATGGCGTTAATTTCGCTGGAGTCGCGAATACAGGAAGTTCCCAGCATTCCTTTCGCAAAAGGTCTATTGGCTTTCCGATCACTATGTGGGAAGTAATATAGTCCGGATATTTTCGTAGTGCGATGCTCGAACACGTCCCATTTGCGAACTACGTGAAGGAATCTGTCGTAGACTGAAAAAAAAAAAAAGTAAAAAATATCATTGGTAAAACTATTTTTTTTTCCTTCAGCGCTCCTGACGCAAGTGTGTGGCCTGAGAGAGGAGACTGATGTAACCGTGTTATCAGAGGCAGTCCGAGCGACAGAAGCCTCCGAAAATCCGATCACGTCGTGCAAGATGGCAGCGCTGTATTAATGCCGTTCTGTCGCCAGGACAGACCATTCCGTGTCTAGTTTTTCCGAGTTACGTGCCGTGCCGTCCAAGGCATGCGGAGTGCCAGCGTGGCTGCGCGCAACGCATTGTCTGGCCGAGCTCGATATGATGAAAAACAAAATGCAGCCCGAAGAGTCTGATAAAATAAAGGATAAAGACGTCCTAAAACCGGTACTTCCAATTTTATATGAACACTCGGGACGTTTGGCTCTGTGCGTTAGAGTTGTAAGAACCTTAGTGTACACAAATGCATTTCACATTAGAAATTTACAAAATTTGTAATGTTATGTTCTACACAATATACAGGTAAACTTCTCAGTTTCAAATTAGTGTTATCTTTTTTTTTTTTTTTCGTTGAGTGTTTCGGTTAGAGTTTTTACGGTCCCGGATAATCTTAAAGGGGACCATTTACCCGGGACAATTTTGCTCGGGATCATCCATTTATGGACCATTTTGTCCGCGGTCACGCTGCCAGGGACCATTTTTAATTGAGCTTTTTGTTAGGAATCACTTCTTGCGGGACCCTATTGTCGAGACCATTTAACCAGGAACAATTTTGCCCGGGATCACGTTGCGGGAGATCCTTTTATCTGGGACTATCCTCGGGATCACCTAGTTTGGGGACATGCATCTTTACCCGGGACAAAGTAGCAGGGTAGCATTCTGTTCTGCGACTATTTTGTTCGGGATCACCTTGTTGGGGACTATTTTATCTGGGATAACGCTGCCAAAGATAATTTTTTCTTTGACTATTTTGTTCGGGATTATCATTTTGGGGACCATTTTGTCCGGGATCATTTAGCTGGGTACCATTTTGTTCGGGATCACGTTGCCCGGAGCCATTTTCTATTGTACTATTTTGTCCGGATTCACCCTGTTGCGGTCCATTTCATTTGAGACAATTTAGCGCGGGACTTCTTGACCGCATTTTATCCTATGCTCAAAACAACAGGCAGAGAACGATGTCGTAGCGCTGAGCAGGGTTGGCCAGAAATACCTTGAAAGCTATTTGGAAATACAAATACTGGGATACATGGCAAGGACAGCTAAGATACTGATAGTGAAATACATTTATAAAAAAAGTATCGCGATACATATCAGAAATGCATTTCAAAATAGAAAAATATTTGGAAATAGATACCTTTAGGAGGAACAGAAAAGCAGACAAGGAAACAGATATGGTTCTAGAAAGAAAACCACTATGTTAGATGCTCTCACTCTGCGTAGAACTCTTTATCTACCCGGTAATTTATACAAGACAGAAAAAAAAAGAGGCACAACCTACAATGCTTAATAAGCATAATCTAGTACAAGGCTAGTACAAGGTTATATATATATATATATATATATATATATATATATATATATATATATATATATATAACCAAATAAGCAGTTTTTGCAAGATGCAGTCAGACTTTTGACATCGACGTCTTCTCGCTCGAAATAAAGTTACCGCAAGATTAACATCTCGCATTTTGCGTTGCAAAAAAGCAAGACCGTTTTTCTTTTGTTTGCTTGTTTTTGTTTTTCTTTATCTCGCAATTGCTCGAGTGCGTTTTTTTTTAGATACCTATAAAAAAAATGTATGCATAATCACAGGGACTTTTAGATCAGTTGTGTATCCTCCCAAATTAGGTCGAGAAGTCGCCGGAATTTTGAGCAATCCGGGCGCCCCTTTCAGATTGACCTCAAAACGTCACCATTAAATGAAGTTCAATGAACCTGTACTTCCTATCCGTCAGGCGCGCCGAAAGTGCCTGGAACAATTTAATCTACACGAACAATCGACCACCGGAAGTCCGAGGAAACATACGTAACATTTTTCGTACAAGAGGCTCATGTACTTCAGAGACAAAACGCCCGAGATGAAAGTTGGTCTTCACCTTCTTTCGTCAACGATTCCATGAAAATATTAACGAAATACGTAGGTTCTAAGAGAATCGCGACACCGGGAATACACCCGAAAAAGCCTTTCAATACACAATTACAAAATACATTTGAAAAAAATGGTATCGCGATACAGAAATATAGATACATAATGTATTTCTAAAATACTATCGCGATCTGGCCGAAACCCGGCGCTGCGATGTGGCGCGTCTCCACCCAGAAAAAGCGCACAACGACGCGCGGGGGCGCTCGCTTCCATTCGCGCGAGGCCAGGCACCACGGCCAGCGATGAATGGGGGGGACGCAGAAATGCCGCCCGCCAAGGTCGCCTAGCTTCCAATCGACCGACTGCACGCGAGCGCTGCCGTTCACAGACGGGGAAGGAAGCCCGCGAGAGGGAAACGACAGAAAGAAACACGCACAGCGCGCCATCGTGTAATAACCAAAAAGCTGATAGCCATGATCGAGAAGAAAGAGAACGGGGAGGTGTAAACGGCGCAGATCGTTCTCAGCACCGGCTGCTGCTCACTACGCACTTCTCCTCTCTCTCTCTCTCGCTCCTCCCCTCCCACCTTTGCCCCTTTATGCCAACGTGCCGCCGTTCCCTTCCCTTCCCCCCTCCCCCCCTCCAAAAAAAAGAAAGAAAACTGAAAGAGGGAAAATGGACCGAAGCCAGAAAGGAGGGTTCCCCCCCTGCGGAGGCCTTCGGAGATTCAGGGGGAGAGGCTGTCTCGGGAGATCCGACCGCGATGTGGCGGCAGGGGGAGCTTCTCCATTGATTACGAAGTTAATCGTAGATTAGTTCATTGGAATTAGAAGCTTGGGCTAGGTGGCGCAAGCCACCGCCCGATTTAAATGGTTCAGCCGTATCCAACCATCCATCGGCGGGAGTCCAAAATTCACCGAAAAACGCAGAACCAGTGAAGGCTCATTCACAAATTTGCGTTTGAGCGCGACCGACTCCGTTGCGACCGCTTATGCCTGCTCACGACGAGGCTGTGGTTATGGCAACCAAACTCCGCGCAACACGCAGTGGAACGCAAGGAGTCGTAGTGCCGCAGTCGGTCGTACTCAAACCCAAATGTTTACGAACTGCAACTCAAGAAGGTAGAGCGAGGGTAAGACGGGCCGGGGAAAAGGAAGCAGACGGAACGCTAGAGAAGGAAGGGGGAAACCTCCTTTCTTCTCCAGCGTTCCTCTGCTTCCTCCTCCCCGGCCCGTTACCCTCGCCCTACCTTTTTGAGTTGCAACGGCAGAACCTTCCACCAGGACTCTCGGGAGAGAGTTAAGCCTCTGCACGTGACTGGAAATTGCACCCTTTCCTCGGATAGAGAAGCTTGTCTGTCAAAGGATGCGATTCCGGCTTGCACTTTTACGAGATCCTCTTGACATAAAAACGGTTGCCGAACCGAAATTTCCGTTGGTTCGGAACGGGTTAGCGGTCTTCGGAAAAGTTCCCGTTCAGCACAACGGCCGGCTGATACAACTGAATCGGGTGCTATGAGCGTGTGTGTTGCGACCACTGCGACTTTCACGTCCACCTTGCACGGTAGAGTAATTCACGAGGCGTTTCTTAGGGCATTGTGTTTGGCCCTAATTTCCAGTGAATACCGTATCAACTTTCCTACGAATCGTTCTGTTCGGAAGAGAATAATAAGTTGAATTACTCGCAAGACTTCCTTTTTCGATTTCGTTTATAATTTTTCTATCGTGATTAATTTTCGAAAGAAAATAAATTTTTTTAGCTTTCATTTTTAAGTGATTAAGAAATTAAATTCGAGCAGCAATAAGAATTCTGATGACGGGCTGCAAATAGTCAATTTAATGGTAAATAAATATCTGCCGACACATTTTCTCGGTGCAAGCATTGTCGCTATGCTGTCGATTTACGATTGTTCGCCTTCGGTGAAATCGAAAATTGTGGGTACCGTAATGTTTTCACCCTACGTAGTGGTGCTATCCCTTGAGTGTGCGCCACAATCAGGGTAACAGTTTAAAATGCGTTGCTGAAGTGCAGTGTTACTGTACTCTGCTGCCAGGGACTCATTGCGTGCGCAGATTTCGTCTATTTGGAGGATACGTCTTTATGATTTGCACCAGCACTGTCGCGGCACCTTACAAAAAAATAAGTAACAAAATACCGTTACTCATTATTTCGTCAAATTTAACGCGTTACGGGGATTCGTTACCGTCCTGCAAATATAACTAAACATTGGAATCGTTATTTTCAAAAACAAACCAACGTTACTTTCATGCTACTCTAGCTTTCAATACTAGTTAGCTGCGAAAGCCGCGGATTCCAGTTTCGGCAGCGATTAAAAATGTACACAGTAAATGGCACACCCAGTGCTTATAATAGAAAGTGTTTGATTTTGATGCGAAAAATATTTATTATAAAAAAGAAAAAAAATGCCGTGAAAGGTACACTACAGCGTCTGTACAGTTGGCAAGTTTATGACCTGGAGTACGAGATACAGGGAGTAATCGTCATAATAGGTTGATTAATTAAATAGACTCGTTCAATACCTTTCGAACTACAGTCAAAATAAGCATGGTTTCAATACAGCAGCACCATCTGGCGTATTTAGGTTCAAGTATCAAGTTTCCGCCACGTGGGGGTTCCCTGTAACGAATAGTTTTGCCCGAAAGACATTGGTCGCGGCAGAGTGGGAGTCGTAGATCTAAAATGTGATAAGTAACTGCCAGTTCAGTACGAAACCTTCACGCAGCGTCTTCGATAAAACCGTTCACTTAACCGGATGGCCCAGTTCGTTGCTTTAGTGACGAGCAACGTTACTAAAACTCAGTTGGGAAACTGCCATAGAGCCCGGTCTGAAAAAGTAACACTGATCCGTACCCGAGAACCGAGCTAATAGGGAGTTTTCGTAGATGGTTTTCGCCGTCCCACAATGCTCTTCGCAACCCGCTACGCTAGCCGGAACTCTACAGTCAATGGGGAGTTTTCGTAGACCGCGTTTTCCCGTCCGCTAAACCCTCCGCAACGAAGAAGCCG
Organism: Ixodes scapularis; assembly: GCF_016920785.2. Classification (NCBI taxonomy): domain Eukaryota; kingdom Metazoa; phylum Arthropoda; class Arachnida; order Ixodida; family Ixodidae; genus Ixodes; species Ixodes scapularis. The sequence continues at coordinate 1,809,186 of NW_024609873.1, forward strand.
CTACTGCGCCTGCGCGCCGACGGCCTTGGCTGGAGAGTTCCGGGTATCGGAGCAGGTTGCGGAGGGCGTTGCGGGACGGCGAAAACAATCTACGAAAACTCCCTAATGCCATCGGCGCGCAGGCACAGTGTTCTTCTTCGCTGCGGAGGGCTTAGCGAAGCGGGAAAAGCGGTCTACGAAAAGTCGCGAATGTCGATCGCAACGCCGCTTTTAATCCCGCAGTGGTCAGTCGGGGAACTGCATGGCTATTTGTATTGGTTCGGGAGCATCGCATTCGATAGCGTCCGCTCTGACTGCTCTATTTTGGCTTTCATCGGCCATTGGGGCACCGAAACATATACGCTGAAAGGGGTTTCAGGGATGCCAACCCCCCTCTCCCAAGCGGACGTGCCGCGAATTACTACCAAAGTTAGGACGCGCCCAAGTCGAGACGCGCTACCTGAAATCACCGGTGAGACGTGGCTGTATATAAAAACAATATCAATTGTGCCGCAAAACCTTGTAAACTAAGAAAATGTAGAACACATCACGCGAATATTATTTCGTACTAATATCCAATAAAAGTTCCTGCCAAAAAAGAGTGTTTCGTCTGTTTTCGTGCAAAGACATGCTTTCTAAAGCTCATGGTGACCACAGTAAAGAAAAAAGACTGAGCCGCCATCTTGGCACCTCGAGCCTGAGAAGAGTTTCGGTACTCTGGCACCATTCAGTGACTCTAGCAGTAGCATGGGTCCGGTGGCATATTGTTAACGCGCAGGCGGTACACACCGTACCAACGGTGCTCACGTCGGCTTGGCTCGCTCGTGGAGATCGATACTGCAGCCGTCAACATAGACAGCGGTTACAACGAGTTTCCGAAGCGGACCCGGGTTTATCATTTTTGTGTGCGGGGGGCTAAGTGGGTTCATCATTTTTAATTAGCAGCTGCATACTGTCGCCGCCAACCGGCGTGAACGCTGGCCAGGGGGGAGGGGGGGGGGGGGGGGGTGTTGACGCGCTCCCGATTGATACACGCGCCATCTGAATCCGAAATTTAAGTTCCCGCACGTTTCCGAACAGCCAATCTGGCGTCCACGTCGCTGCTAAGGCGTCTATCCCCTGCGCCGTAAAAATATGCGGTCTCGGTGCTGGGGTAACGCCGACAAGCTTTGACCAGAGGAAAATTGGCGACTACCTTGCCGTGCGAAAGAGGCAGAGGGTGATGCTTTTAGTAGGGTGCCTTCATGTGCGCTCTGCTTGGGGTGATGGCATCTGGCCATTTTGTTTCGAACGCTTATTTTTATTGTTTGTTCAGAAGCGCGTGAAAGAGCGTGTTTCTGCACGTGCTCGTGGCGCTGACTGTGCTACGGCGACATTTTGTTTCCTGCGATTTCTTTGTATTTTGCCTGTGAGCGCGTGCTGTCGGCATCGGGTACTACAAACGATGGCATCACCCTAAACAGAAGGACATTGAGGCACCCTAGCTTTTAGTCTTCTTTGCCCGATCCCCCGAAGGTCATCCTGGTGATGTCCCACACTGCCTGGTGATAGTTAGGGGGAGAAAATTGGCCTTAAAAGGGCGGGGGGAATCACGTTTTTGTCTTTTTAGGCTTAGGCTAGGTGGCGCAAGCTACCGCCCATTACGAGGGGTACAGCCTTTAACATCCATCCATCCATCCATCCATCCATAAGCACAGACGTGCGTATGTGTCTCGAGCAGCGCCCGCTAGATGGCCACAGTTGCTGCGGCGTCGCTATAGAAAATTCATCGCCACTCTCAACCAACGCCATATTTAATCGGAGTTCATCGTTTGAAATTTAAATCTTCGGCTATAGGTGGCTCGAGCCGCTGCCCTATTAAAGGGTTTCAGCCGTGTCCATCTATCCAATACCACTTAGAAGACGGGTCAGAGATTGACGTCATCGTTAGTGGATCCCTGAGCCGCCCCAAGCGAGAAACGCGCCGAAACGTGACCAAGTACGGCGCAAACTGGCAGGCGCGGGTGTCTTGGCGTCACCATGTGCTATGCAGAACGCAAGTTGGTCTGCTTCTTTTGCAGGGATTCTGGTGATGTCAGAACGCCGAGGTCTGAGCTGCCTTGAGCTGCCTCGAGTTGTGCCCACTATCCTTCATTCAGAGCCAATCAGAGCACGGCGTACTGACGTCACCACAACACTTGCAAAAGAAGCAGACGAACTTGCTCTCCGCATATGTCGCGCTTGTTTTGAGACGCTAAAAGACGCTCCGGCGGCGACGCTGCAGCGCGTCTCACCGTTCGTCGCGTTGAGGACTGTAAAGCGCACGCTCGTGAGAACGAAGCCAATCAAGACCGTCGAAACACTATGACACCCGATGACCAATGACTGCGCCGTGGCGTCTGTACTGCGCACTAACACGAGACTGTTCTTTCTTTTCTTTCTTCATTACTGTCATATTTTGATAGTGAACAAAAAAGCGTATTCCACGACACACGCTCGCGACAGGACGGATTTTAGTCAATTAAAGGCGGTACATATTTCATTTGTTTCAATCTTCGATAAATGACAAAGCATATTCCGCTAGAACAAAATGGCGCCATTTAGTTCAAACCTGTGCTGTTCGCCGCCATTCGCTTTCTTAAATCTGCCCCATCACGCAGTCGGCGCTTCAGAGAACGTCGCTAGTTGTAGTAAGCTCTTATCTAAGGACTTTAACGGCAAGAGGCAACGAGCGCCCCCTGAAAGAAGGACGTTCCAAAGAAGACTGCGTTCTCACCTCGTTCCAATTCTTACATATTCACAACCCAGCTTGCTACCTCTGTCTCTACTCACTGGTCGAAAGCGAATACCGGACGCTGGCGTTCGGGATTCAAACGCGATCCAACAGTGAGGGTAGACTATACTCCGTTCACGTCCAAACTACAGCCAATGCCACAAGTACCAGAGCAGGAGCTGGCTGCTTCGAAGCGTTCTTCTACAGAAAGAGAGCTCGCGTTAGAAACGCACGTCTCAATGCCAGGAGCTAGGGCTGCAGCCTCCGCTTAAAGGGGCCCTGCAATCATATTTAAGCGTCAACCTTTTTTGCGGTTTCCACGTTTCTCGGGGTTGGGCCAAGCCAGCGGGCACGGAGAGAGTAAATAAATATCAGTGCGTCATATTTTAACCGGACGACACGGAAACCTCCTCTACCGACGAGGGCGACCCGCGGTACCGAAAGCGCGCAAAATGTGACGTCTTTGATCCTTGGCTTGCCACTGGTCAAAGCCGCTGAAAGGTTTTTTTTTAGTCGAGATACAAAATATAAGTGTCGCGAACCGTTTCAATTATGTATGAAAGTAGTTTTTGTTCACTATTTTAGATAAGAAAAGAAACAAATGCAGTTTAGAAAGTACGGAAACAAGAAATGACCCGTCGACATACCCGCCACCAAGCGGCGGAAAAAACGGCGCATACTAGAAAGAACTAGTGGGATGAGGCGCCGACAAACGGCGAGCGTAGAAAGGTCCCGGATGTACGCGGCGGCGCTGCGGCCGTATACCGGCTCGAGAATCCGACCGGTTCCGAGCGTTCCGAAGGCCTTCGGCGCGGACCCTGCTGGCGATTTGTCCCTTTGTCAGTGCGTCAGCGCGAAGTGGCTCCCGTTCTGAACTGATCTTTACCCCGTGTTTGCTGTCGTTTGTGGCCAATGAAGTGTTACCCCGAATTAGTGTTTAGTCGCGCAGCAAATGCAATGCGAGCTGCCCTCGCCGCCCGCTTCATACAGCCTATCCAACACGTGCTTTGGTGGCGCCCTCTCGAGCCGTCGACACGGAGTGCGGCAGCCGTGAGCGCTAGATGAGCTCACTGCTCCTCCTCTAGTTCACGGCCACTCGAGCCAGGACCTACGACGTCATGAGGGAGGTTATTTTTTGCTTGTTTTTGTAATTGTAATTTGCCTATAACTTTTAAAATAAAGCGAAATTTGAGAAAAGAAAAATTTGATTAGGTTACTACGTTCTGTACGCTCAGGTTCAGTGCAAATTAAAAACCAGTCAAAAAGTCATTGCAGGGCCCCTTTAAAGGGCGACTCCGGTCAATATGTTTCAATTTGGGATTACGACTGCTTTCAGCTAAGGCAGAATTCCTGAATTCCGTTGCAACCTAAGAATGAAGGGCGAGGGTAAGACGGGCCCGGTGAGGAGGAAGCAGACGGAACGCTAAAGAGAGAAGGAGTTTTCCCTCTCTCTTCTCCAGCGTTCCGTCTGCTTCCTCCTCCCCGGCCCGTTTTACCCTCGCCCTTCGTTCTTGGGTTGCAACGGAGCATAGGTATACTCACCCCTCCCCGATATTGCGCGTAGTTTTATAAATATCACGGCTCAAAATTTCATTTCAGGCGCTTACGACAAAACCGAAACTATCTGTTGGAAAGATGGCAAGACTGATCATCAGCCATGCGGCCGCGACGTGACGTCACGAGGGTGCTACGGTACGCGGTACAACCTTCTCAGCCTCAGCCAACATTGCTAGCTCCCAAGCAGCACGGATTTCGGCCAAGCATTGGCCAGTGGCTGGAGATAGTCATTTGGCCAATGGCCGAAGACTGGTCATTCATCGGCCAATGTTTGGCCGATGGCAGATGGCCAGTGGCCATTGGCCAATGGCCAGAGAAAGGCGAGTCATCGGCCAATGGCTGGCCACTTGCACTGGCCAAATGACCATTGCCAGCCGTTCGCCAATGATTGGTCAAATCTGCGCTGCTTATTCAGTTGTGGTATTCCCGTGGAGGGCGGTGCCCCCGCCCCCCTCACTCACATCAGTTCGGCCCCCGTCGTCCAAAGCGAAATCAAGATTTTCGTTTCATAACTGTGCGTTCCATGGAGCAGAGCTGAAACGCCATCTAGACGGCACGCTTCAAAACGGACGCATTCCCTAGAATACACTGCAGTCAACATAGCAGCCGTCCGGCGCGTCGACGGGAGGCGAGCCGTCGCGAGTGAGGGGGGTGGGGGGTGCTGCTCGTTCAAACAGCGCCTATGAGATCTTCCGTAACTCAGCTAATCTAATCACGTTGACCGCAGCTCCACCGCGACGTGACGTCACGAGGGTGCTGCGCCAGTGTTCCTCGACTAAAAAGCTAACCCGCTTGCCGCCCTCTAAAGAGCAGCTGGTCGCATCTCTAATGGTACGTTTACACTTGCGGATCCGCCAGCGGATGCGCCCAGCTTTTGCCGCTGGGGCGAAACGCTGGGCGGAAAACGCGGCGGCGAGCCGTATAGGTCCGGGATCTATTTCTGCCGCCGAACGAGGCGTTTCGCTGACCGGATGTGACATTCTTGCGCAGCGCGACGCTGCCTGCGTCATGAGTAGTCGTTCTTCCGGGAGCAGCAACGCCAGGGAAAGAGAGAGCCGAGGCGGGAACTCTCGCGCCTTCTCGTCATATTTGACGAGACGTTACGGGAACCGCTGCCGCAGCCGGCGCTGCCGCCACTGCTCGAAGGAAACAGATGTAAACGCAACCCGCTCGTCGCCGCCTCTTACAAAAATATTGAGCGAGGGAGTATCCAATTTGTATACAGAATTGAGGATTCAGTGAATAGATTACTTATTGAACGTGTATCCAACTTTTTATCGCGTTTCTTGAGCTAATTGGCCGACCACTGGGTTTCGAACAGCTGTACACTAAAGTATCTAAAATTCCGATGGAATGCCTGTAGACTTTCTATCCAATGTTAAGACATTTTATTGTATACCTTTTGTATCCAAATTGACGTGTCAATTAACTGAAGAAAGTCGTTAAAAATGGAGATACATTGTGCACTTGGCAGTGGTGACGGCTGGTTGCACATCGTCCTAAGAAATCTTCGCTACCATTCCAGGTTGACTGAGGCTCATACCGAGCGCCGCTGAAAACCCCGATTTCAAGCTTCCGACGGATCACGGTCGACGACAGGCGAAAAACGGCACAGCAAAAACTTCAACGCGTCATCGTCATCAAAACCGGCACGTGCCAGCTGCTATTGGTCATCCGTCTACTTGGCCTAGCGACATCGAGCTACAAAAGACCTGGTTCAAAACTTTGTTCGCGGCACTTGGCAGTGGTGACGGCTGGTTGCACATCGTCCTAAGAAATCTTCGCTACCATTCCAGGTTGACTGAGGCTCATACCGAGCGCCGCTGAAAACCCCGATTTCAAGCTTCCGACGGATCACGGTCGACGACAGGCGAAAAACGGCACAGCAAAAACTTCAACGCGTCATCGTCATCAAAACCGGCACGTGCCAGCTGCTGTTGGTCATCCGTCTACTTGGCCTAGCGACATCGAGCTACAAAAGACCTGGTTCAAAACTTTGTTCGCGGCACTTGGCAGTGGTGACGGCTGGTTGCACATCGTCCTAAGAAATCTTCGCTACCATTCCAGGTTGGTTCTTGTTGCTTCCGACCTTGCCCTTTCTTCTTTTTTTTTTTTTTTTTTTTCACCGTCACTATTGCCAAAAACTGCATCTTTCTTGCTTACTGTGTTTCAAATTGTAAATTGTGTCTGCGCTTTTCTTTGTCATGTCTAAAGAGATGGCTAAAATGTTTTCAGAACTTAAGGATGACCTAAAAAAAGAACTCAAGGTGCTCCGTGACTCGCTTGAACGCGAGTTTAGGTCCGATCTTCGCGAAATTCATTCAGAGCTTAAGAGCATAAACGGAGGAATGGAGTTCATAAACAAGGAGTTTGAGGACATTAAGGCGAAACTAAAGACAGTCATAAAGGAAAATTCAGCCTTGGAAAAATCAACATGCAAACTTCTGGAAAAATATGATATCATGAAAAAGAGTGCCCGAGATGTTGAAATGAGGCTCACCCAGTGTGAACAGTACTCCCGAACCGTAACTTGGAAATAAAGGGCATTCCGAAAACTGATGACGAAAACGTCATGCATTTAATTAGTAAGATAGGAAACCTGGTGGGTGAGCAGATTACCGGCTCGGACGTTGAGGTCTGCCACCGTGTGCCAACTAGAATCGCAGCAGTCAGTAACCTTGTCGTACAGTTTGCACAAAGGAACAAGCGTGATTCAGTTTTGGAAAAGGCAAAGAAGAAGCGGTTATCTGCTTCTGAACTAGGTTTTGATGAGTCAACACCCGTGTTTGTAAATGAACACTTATGCCCTACATTGAAACGACTGCTTGGAATGACCCACGCAAAAAAGCGAGAGTGCCAATGGCGCTTCGTTTGGATTCGAAACTGCAAGATAATGGCACGAAAATCGGTTGGCACTCCGATTGTATCAATTACAAATGAAGAGGATCTTGATCAGATTTGTTAGCCTATTATAAGGCCGGTATCTTGTGTTTTTCTTTTTTTTTTTTTCTGATGCACTACCACGAACTAATTTTGCCTTCAAATATCAAAACTTGTCTTGATGCGAAAGATATTTCTGTGTTTCATCTGAATGTTCGTTCAATAAAAAGCAAGATAGACGACATTATCACTCTTCTTGAAATGTGTGAAGTTAAGTTCGACATCATAATGTTTTCCGAAACTTGGTGTCGAAACGAACAGGATATGTTTGTTTTGCCAGGCTATAATAACTTCTTTCTGAACAGAAGTGAACGGAGAGGGGGAGGTGTTTCGATCATGGTCACTAAAGCCCTTCGGTGTGAAATGCTTCCTTCATTTACCGAAATTACTGATGATTATGAAATTTTGAGTGTACGATGCAAAAATCAAATTTTTTCTCTTGTTTATCGCCCACCATCAGCAATTTTCTGCAATTTTCTGTCTTTTTTTGACAGCTATTTGGAATTTTCGTCCGCAAATAATTTTTTGGTTATAATGGGGGGAGATTTTAACGTGAATATGCAAAACAATACCGGTCTATCTTCTCAATTGAATAATACCCTCGCTTCCTATGGCTTTCAAAACGTAATTATGTCATCCACAAGAGACACTGAATGCTCATCTAGTGTCATCGATCTCTTTATTACAAACATAAACACCAAGATTAAGGCCGCAGGCACTATTTGCTGCGACGTTAGTGATCATATTCCGACTTTTGTTTCCTTTCATTGTACAGATCTTATAACTAAGGTAAAAAAACAGCCTTTTTCTTACCAGTATATATCAGAACAAAACCTCTTGTATTTTAGAAATGAAATATCATCTATAGACTGGACGCCGATACTGTCACAGATAAACATCAACGATGCGTATGAAAACTTCCTTGATAGATTAAACACTGTTTATAAGAAATGTTTTCCATATAAGACAGTTACCTCATCAAAAAAAATTCGTAAGCCCTGGGTTACGCCTGTTCACATTAAAATGATAAGGCACAAAACTTGGTTGTACAGAGATTATATCACTACGAAAGACCTAAATAAATTAGTTATCTTCAAGAAATATCGCAATACTTTGACAGCAGATCTAAGGAGGGCAAAGCGTGAATATTATAATAAACTGTTCTATGAGGCTTCAAAGAAACGTCCAGATGTCGTTTGGAAATCAATAAATGAAATCTTACAGCGCGGTAGATCGTACAGTTCGATAGGAGTACTTAGCATAGATGGCAGTTTGGTATCCGAGGCCGCGCTGGCTGAATGTTTTAATTCCCATTTCGTAAATCTGGCGTCCAGCTCATACTGTGAGGCAGCTGTGGACGGTATTTCACGAGGGATCAATGAATCTATCTTTCTTGATCCTACTAGTTATGATGAAGTGTTTAAAACATTTATGGGCCTAAAAAATAGTAAAACATGTGATATTGATGACCTCCAAATTAAACCCATTAAATATATTATCGACATTATTGCGCCATATCTTGTACACATCTTCAATTTGTGCTTGTCGTGCGGAGATTTCCCTAGGAAAATGAAACTTGCAAAAGTTTCAGTGCTGTATAAGGGTGGTGAAAAGAATCATTTGTCTAATTATAGACCTATATCGCTCCTACCTATTTTTTCTAAAGGGCTCGAAAAGATTATTTTGTGTCGTTTAGATAGTTTTTTTGTCAAACACTCAGTACTTTCTGAGTCTCAGTTCGGTTTTAGAAAGGGAAAGTCGACGGAATCCGCACTCCTCTTACAAAAGGAAATTATTTTACATAACATCGAACACAAACTTTTCACGTTAGGCATATTTATAGATTTTAGCAAAGCCTTCGATTGTATTAATCACAAAATACTTGTTGACAAGCTATACCAGTACGGCATTCGTGGTCCCTCACTTTCACTTTTGTGTTCATATCTAGAAGATCGTATGCAGTGTGTGTGCATTGATGGACATTTATCATCTTTTATGCCGATCAGGTATGGTGTCCCACAGGGTAGCATATTGGGGCCCTTACTGTTTAATATTTATATAAATGATATTATGAATACTGATGAAGACACTCATTTCATAATGTATGCGGACGACACCAGTCTGTTCCTCTCTGACGTGGATGCGGATAATTTAATAATCAAAGGAAATGTCATGCTCTCCAAATTTGCGATGTGGTCAAATTCAAATGGGCTTAATATTAATGAAACCAAAACTAAAGCAATATTATTTAGATCAATCAATAAACATGTAACTCTAAACAAAACTCTCCAGTTTAATTCTAAGCCAGTTGAACTAGTGAAAAATCATAAAACATTGGGTGTTATATTTTCAGAAAACTTGTCTTGGGATGAACATATAAATCATATTACCAGTAAATTATGCAAAATCGTCGGTATTATTGCTCGATGTCGTTTCATTCTCCCTGAAAATATAAAATTACAAATATATCATGCGTTATTTAAATCGCAAATAACGTATTGTCATCTCATTTGGGGTACGACAACAAAATCAAATCTAAACAAAATACTATTGCTTCAAAAAAGAGTGTTACGCTTTATTGCAAACGTTAATTTTTCATTCCATACCGAATCATTATTTAAAAAATACAAAATTATCAATATATATCGATTATATGAATACCTTCTGACTAGGTCATTTTGTTTTTCATCACCAGAAGTGATTGGTTTTTTGAGACATACATCAAATTTAACCAGAAATATAACCACCATCCGCACCCGTTGCTCAGAGGAATGGAGGGTGTCCCGTTATCGTACAAATTATGGCTTGCAGTCCCTTCACTATAACCTACCCACATTACTCAATAAATATTATTTAGATCATCTTGACATTTATAGTTTAAATCGCAAATCAATGTACCTACTTTTTGTATAAAACGTATTGGGTTATGTTAACCTTTTAGTTAACGTGTTGTTGTGCATATTTATTTATTACCCTGATTATTTTTTCTGCATCTCTGTCACCATCTGCCAAGCTCTCGGGGCCCGGACCTCGTCAAGCCAACAAAGTTTGGCTTTTTTGTTCGTGGCTCCGGCATCTGTACTTGCAGATGCAAATAAATGATTTGATTTGATTTGATTTGATTTGATTGCAAATACTGCTAGAATGTCTGTAGATCTTCTATCCAAAGATCAGACACTTCAGTCTACAGCTTTTCGATCCCGAGTGGTCGGCCAATTAGCTCAAGAAACGCGATAAAAAGGTGGATACATTGTGAATAGAAAAGGTTTGCTAGAACTCCTGTAGACTTTTATTCTGGCAATTTCAGACATGTATGCCTATATAGTTTGTATCCAAAGTAACCGGCCCCGGCTGATGTCGTCCTCCGTGTCCACCGCAGCCATCTTTAGGTGGTACTCCAGAAGCATGTCATCTGGGAGAGCACGACGTCGGACCGGGCAGAGCATTGCACAGAAGGAGTCCTCGCTCACCCCCAACGCCTTGAGTCCTCGCGAGCGTGTAGGTTGTCGTACAGCGTCTGAGGACTTCAGTGTTCTGTGACGACGACACATGAGGAATATCTATTAGGCCCTCTATGTGGTTTTGGATGAGTGTTTCCTGGCTTCCGAACGTCTTCCGCAGGAGGTTTACGGCGTCGGAGTACCACTGTGTGGTGGGCAGTTAAGCCAGCAACGCGTCACCTGCTCCATCGCCGCTCAGCGCTGATCGCAGGTAGTTGAACCTTTCCGCCGGCGATAGGTCCGAGTCCAGATGGATGGCGGTCTCGAACTGTTCCCAAAACGGCTTCCATTTCTTCCGTTGACCGTTGAATTTCAGAAGTTCAAGTTTTAGGAGTTTGATTCTCGACTTCGCTGGCGTTGGTGATCTGTTAGTGCTTCCGATCAGGTTACTCTCGTTGGATGGATTGTCGCGTTCCGCACTGCATCTTAGCTGGCTCTTCAGCTTTGTCATGTAGGTCACATCTTGTCCGCATATTCGAGGAGGTGGGTGAATTCGAGGTCTCCGTGTTACTCCGAAATGAGTGGTTCGATGGTGGCGTCGGCGGTGTTAAGTTCACCCTGCTCCGCGATCAGTCGTCCAATGAGTAGCTCAAGGTCCTCGGTGTTGGGAACGCATCAACGTCGTTCACTACCCGCGTCACTTGTGACCGAATCGCCTTGCGCTTTTTCTTGTGAACTTCCGTGCTGTCGTCCTAATAGAAGGAAGAATCACTCACTTTTCTTTCGGCGTTCGAAGTGTTCGCAGTGCTGTAATCCCGGGTTTCCCGCATCAATTTTTCTGTTACAGCTGTTTTCTTTTGCTGGCAGATGAGGCGCTACTTGAGTACAACAACAACACTTTTTTTAACTCCGCTGCGAACAGCTTTCGTTCAATAGTCAAAATGTCGTGCGCAGAGACTCGCTTGCGTTCGCGTTCTGGCCGTCTCCTCATTGTCCTTCTTTTCCTCGTCTCCCTCTTCGAAAGAGAGGAGGACCCCAACTGCCAGAGGCGACGGGGGAAGATGCAGCCATTTGTGCCTGCAAACCGGTTCCGATCCGGGGGGTCACGTACGGCGCAGAAGAAGTCACCGGGGGAAAGGACGCTCTTGTCTCCACGAGAGAGTTCGTCCCGAATCTGGGATTCTTTGTTAAACGTTACTACACAGTGTTTTTTTTAGCTGCGCGAAGATTTTTAAATAAAGGGGGGAAAAATAAAATGAATGCGGTTTTCAATGCGCGTTTATATGGCTTGACGGACACTAGACGGGAATATAACCATCGCTATTATCAGACTAATCAACTAAACTTTGGTATTTAACTTTTTAATTACTGTAATTAGGATATATTTTTATTGCAAACTTTCAGGTGGTCGTATGCCAAGACTTTCATTTTGTGTAATTCGAATAGCCAGTGTGTGTTCCGCGACATTCCTCCCCGAACTTTGCACTTTTATCCGACTAATGTAGCGAAGGTCTGCAGGAGGTGAGCAGAAAAAAAAAAAGTCAGAGTAAGTAGGAAATTCGGGGGCAGATATTTCGGAACACGGAAAAGACAGAAATCTCAAAATTAGAAAAAAAAAGAAAGAAATTTATAAAGGCCAAAATAATAGAATGATTGAACTTCAATAACAGCGTCTACCCTGGTCTTGTCCAAAGCAGGCTTTCCGTCCACATCTTTTGTACCTTGCTCTTTACACAGTACAGTGGTTCTATATGGTCTGAATGTAAGCTTCAATCTTATAAAATGTGAGTTCATTAGGCTAAAAAGAGCAGAGTTCTGCAAAACTGTGTATTTATAACTTCCGTGTTCATAGAAAGTGGAAAGAGACTCACTTCTTTATACTTTACTGATCTGTCAAGTTATTTAGTTTCATAGACCACTGATGTTGATAAAAAAGTATATAAGAAGGAGGAATAAAACATTAATCTAAATTTGGCACATAAAGGAAACAGTGCAGTGTATAGGCTTTTGTCTCAACAATTAAAGGCTATACAAAGGCTCAACACTACCATTGAATGAGAGTATATAAAAAGTGGATCATAAAAATTAATCCGATCTCAATACATATTGTAACAACTGCAGTGTATAGGCTTTCGTATCAACAAAGGCCATACAAAGTCTGAAGACTACAATTGATAAAAAGTACATAAAAAGCGGACGATAAAAATTAATTCCATTTTGATACACATTGTAACAACTGCAGTGTACAGACTTTTACCTCAACAAAATCTATACAAAGTCTGAACAATACCATTGATAAAAAGTAGATACAAAGCGGGCGGTAATAATGAATCCGATTTCGATAAACATTCTAACCACTGCAGTGCATAGACCCGTGTCTGGAAAAGGTGTACACAAAATGTATACAAATACGTTGTTAGAAAGTGGGTATAGGGAAGAAAGTCGCAAGGATCGTTAAGAAGTCGCCAGGATTTTAATAGACTGGGCAACGTTTTTTTTGTAAGGGCGCCGCCGCCGAGAGCGGATCCGCTCCCGCGGGAGCGGATTTCTTCGCAGGTGTAAACGTACCATAAGACCGATTTTAGGGGCGTACGCGCCTTCACTTCGACGTAATATTTTGGCTGTGATCAGATTTCGTGTCAGTAAAGCGATACCACTCATTCATTTTAGTTTTGTTTTCCACCGGAGTTGGCCGAGACGGACGCGTGTGCCGGTTACGCGGACTCTCGCCGAGCTTCAGCGCTTGTTCGCCGCTTGGGGTGGGGATCCACTCACGACAACGTTACTCCCTGTCTTCAAGGTGATACAATAGATGATGCTGGCTGATGGGGCTCCTCGTGGAAGACAAAGTACGAATGAACCGCGGAATCGAGAGCGGAAGCGAAAATGGCGTGGAAATCCTCAGATCGTGCTCAGTCGAGGCGCCGCAGAAAACACAACGGCGACACAAGAAGAGAGAATTACGCAAGCAGCGAACTGCTGTCACTCTGGCACACATTACGCCGCAGCGTAAATGCAGTCGGAGTTTGACAATTCTAATTAAATCAACGGTTTTTTTTTGCCATTGATTTAATAAGTTCTATGAGAATGCACCTCCCCCCCCCCCTCTCCCCCTCCCCCTCCCCCCCCCCCCCCCCCCCCCCCATAAAATACAGAGTCAGCACAGTGTTGCCCCGGGGCAGTCAGTCCGCCGAGCCGCCCGGAAAACAGGCAGCCTCCCGACTATACCTCGCGCCCGGGCCAGAGCTAGTTTGCGGGAGCGTGCCTCAGGAGGCAGCGGCCGCACACGACGACGGGAGAGCGAGCCGACTTCGGCAGAGCGCCAAAGCAAAGCCGTCGCTTGCACGCGGCTGCGGACGCCCTCGGAAATCGATAGCAGGGAGAGAATGGAAGAGTGAGGGGCAGGCGTTGGGCGCCGGGGAAGCCTCGGCGCACGATCCCTCGGGCCGTGCTCGGAGCCGCTGACGCAACGCGCGCACCGCCGCCGGACGCCCAGGCAAGCGGACGTCGATTAGAGGGGAGATTAGAGCGGGTGAGGCCGTGCGGCTCCTTTCCCGGTGCTGCCCGGGCGGTCGAGAGAACGGCGCGCCGACATCTCCCGATAACGAAGCCGCTCAATTTGAGGGGCGTCACATAAGTAAGGCCGACGCGGGCCGCAGATCTCATACAACTACTGCGTCAGAATTCAGTCGGTGTTCCCCCAATAGGAAGTTTTAGAATAGCGCACGCTAAAGCTTTGCGCACGCAAAGAATAGCGTCCTCACCACTGCGCATACGCCGATCGCTAACCAGGTTTTGCGCTTTGGGCGCGCTATTTTAGCGTACGCTATTTTTCATAAATTGCGCGCGCACGCAAAGAGTCTTTGCGCTCCTCCAAGGAGGATCCGTGATCAGAAGTTGGCTAAAGCCAAGACGAGCGGAGTTAAATAGGCGGCTCCCAGGACACGCATGGCTTGCGGCCGCTTTTGCGGCGTCATGAGTGGGACGTCGGCGGCATCCTCGCGACTGCGATTTTCAATACTGGGCGACATTGTACTCAGTTTGGCAACGATCACCGGCAACTTGATGCTTGCGACGCGCGAACAATTTTGGCGAAGGTTGTGGGAGCCGAGGGTGAAAGACGAGGCAGAGGGCACGTGACAGGCGGTCGGCGGAGAAGACACAAGCTGGCGCGAGATAGTGCGTGCTGAGAGAGGCTGGTAGCTAAACAAAAAACGTCGAAGCCAAGCTGCCTGGTGCGCCCCATGGCGAACCCCGGAGCGGTCCACCAGCGAGGTATGGAGCAAGAACGGTGGAAACGGTGAGCCCCGGCCATGTGACCTGGCCCCCACGACGATCCCGGGGTGGTTCCACAGCGAGACTCGGGCATTGATAGCCCGGGACAGCCAGCCTACGCAGCGCTGGCGTGAACAAAGCGGTCCGCAGGCCTGGACACGGACCCCGACTGTGAGCTCTGATCGACGGGCGACAACAAGGGTTGGCGGGCCCGGACTACTGGCTCTCGACGACGGGCAACCGAGAGGTACACTAAACCCATTCGCTGTCTTCTCGTTGCTGTATGTCACTCCCTGGGTGACGGGCGGAGCGCATACCGATCGGGCGGGATTATTATCAGAGGGATCTCCATAAAGAACCCCACAACCCTCAAGGGTGTCATGATGTTCAGTGTGTACACTGGCTGGGTAACGGAGGGTGCTTCTTTCAGGAAAAGGGTGCATGTGGGCCTGATGCACCCGACTACACCCTTTTTTTTGTTAGACTGTACTCCGTTTCAGCTTAGCTCCGAGAGTAGCCAAAGCTACGGGTGGCCGAGGCCAATTCAACGTTGGCGAGGACACAATTTCTCCTGCACTTCGTATATTGTCACGAATGGCAAATGATGAGGCGAGGAATGACTGCGTAAGCTGAACGTTTAATGGGGGGAACTTGTGCCCCAAAATACAAAGAGAACAGAAGATAACAGTATAGCGTCGCGGGCGTCGAAGTCGGCGGAAGAGCAGATTTGAACGCTGGGACGAGACTGACTCGGCTTGCCAGGCGGAGCCCCTTTCGTACACGCCTGGGCTTCTGGAACATTCGGCGTAGAAGGTTCGGTGCGTAGAACATTCTAACCTCGAATTAGCCAAGACGGTTCTCGAATTTACCAGAACATCACAATACAGCCTCAAAAAATGTGTAGACGCGGCCAGGAATTGAACCCCAGCCTTCGGCGTGGAAGTCAAGCGCAATAACCGTTAGACCGCGTTTTTTTTTTTATTATTTATTGCTTGCTTGGCAAACCAAAAGAATACATGCAACACACGAAAAAACGCCCGCCCTTTCCAGACCGGCGCAAATGGTTTAAAATGCCTTCAGGGCGACCAGAGTATCCATCACAGGCAGCCATTCAGGCTGCTCATTTTGGGCTTTGTACACTTCCCCGATGTACGCAACACTCTCAATAAAATAGTCCCTCACGGGACGTGCATCTGTGTCAGCGTGTCGCACGTCCATTCTTGTTCGCCACATACTGCAGGCTCAATACCATGAACATATCATAGGGCACGCCCCCTTCACTGCCAATCGGGAGGAAACGAATGCCATACTCTGTTATTGGAAGATCCTTTTTCAAAGTTCGTTGTAAAATGTCTAAATGGAAAACTGCATCCCAGCAGTCCAAGAAGATGTGGTTTATAGTTTCTGGTTTTCGACATAACAGACAGTTGACTGACCAGGGAAGAAATATTCCTTTTTCCTCAAGCCAGGGTTTAACAGGGAGTGTGCCACTATGCAGTCGAAAAAAGAACGTTTTTACAGATGGCCTAACAGGCATTTTTTTTTCCAGACTTTTAAGAACATCTTTGCCAGGGCCAGCGCTGGCAACAGCACATCTACCAAGTCTCTGTACAAACGCTTTCGCGATACAACACTCAGGTACTCCAATGAAAAACGAACCTTCAGGAAATGGAAGGCTCGGACAACTTCATGCAGAAAACCACGCACCCCAGGACAGTCAACCTTACTAGACGAGACAACAAAATCAGGTAGTGCATGACAGAGGCGAACTTGCAATACAGTCCGCAATAATAAATCTTTCTGATCACGCAAGAAAATAAAACGGGCCACAACCTGCCGAAGAAACAAATGAGCTAACCCCAACCCTCCACTTTGCACAGAGCGAAACAGGTTGGTACGACTAGTGCGTTCCCACCCAGATCCCCAAACAAAAAACTGCAAAGACTCTACGAAATTTCTGAACGCTGGCCCTCGTCATCCAGAGCGCTTGAAGCACATACCGGACTTTAGCCACTACAAAAAAGGTTACAAACTGTCGAGCGAGCAGACATTGCCAAATCACGACCCCCCCACTTGAGTGTTTTCGCTCGGAGCTCTTCGGTTTCCTCACTCCAATATTCCGTGGTGTCACAGTAATCCTCGAGTGGCACCCCGAGGTACTTTGCCGGTGATCGGATCCATTGAATATTTTTGTAAACGCGAGGTGTACTTTCCCGGCTGCCATGCCAAACTCCCACGCACTTACCCCAATTGACGGCACTACCTGACATCTTACAAAATAAATTAGCCACCCTCACGACCTCTCTAACGCTTTCTGTGTCTTCACAGAAAACAGCTATATCATCCGCGTAGGCAAGAACCTTAACTTCACTCGACATCAACCGATAGCCCATTATCCGTTCATTATACAAACGCTTTAAACAAAACAGTTCGAGGTAAACAGCAAACAACAGGGGTGATAACGGGCACCCCTGTCTGACCGACGACTGAACTTGAAAATTTTTACTAACTTCATTATTAATTATAATGCTCGAAAAACTGTCCGTGTAAGACATCTTAACCGCCTCTAGAATTACCGAGCCAACATTGACGTGCTCCAAAATGCGGAAAAGAACATCATGCACAACGCGATCGAAAGCCTTTTCCAAGTCGAGTTGTAGCATGGCTATTCTCCCTTCAAATGCGTCACAATACTCTAAAATGCTTCTCGCGACATGGATATTGGTGAAAAAAGTTCGTCCCTTAATTCCACATGTTTGATGAGGCCCAACAAGTGATGATATGACGCCTTGTAACCTTCTTGCTAAAACCTTCATGAACACTTTATAATCTACGTTGGTCAGATTTATGGGGCGATAGGACTTTACCGATAAAAGCTTCGCGGGATCGGTATACTTAGGTATTATAATGATATGATTTTGCGGAAAGACGGTGGCATTTCTTTTTTGTCATACGCCTCCATTACCACGAGGTGTAAAGCCACAGCTACATCGCTTTTGAATGCTTTGTAAAAAGCAGCGCCTAATCCGTCGGGCCCAGGCGACTTTCCAGGAGTTAGTTCATCGATTGCCCGTTCAATTTCTTGCAGACTAATTGGTACCTCGAGACTCGTTTTAACTTCGGCATTTAACTTGGGCATGAGTGGTAGAAACTCGTGATCAAATCCCTCTTCTACACGCTTACTATGCCCCAGAAGATCTTGATAATGTTCCACGAATGCGCGTTCAATTAGTTCTTTTTCGCGAGTTATGGAGGCGCCGTACTGTATTTCTATTATGTTATTTTGTGACGCGTATCTCGTTAGGCCGCGGGTACGCTGCCTACTTGCTGCGCTCACGGCAATATCACTCCGCACGGAATTTGCGTAGAGGTGCAGAAAAGTCAAAGAGAGACATTTCGTCTGCTATGGGAGAACCGACGGCCGGGATCGTCAGATACATAATTAGAAATGCCATTTCGCGTCCTGATATAAGACTCCGGTTCAGCGCGGTGGCTGCTGGGCTTCGCGACGGCCCGTCGCACTACCGGCAGAGGAAGGCCGGGGCTGGCCGGAACACATGTGTTCACAACGTTCGGTGCCCGGACGTGTCTTTCTCACTGGCGCCGTTCGGAGCCCTCGGAAGAAGCGGGTTGAGCGAGCTCTCTGGTGTATAGACTGCCGCCCTGTCTCCGATTTCGAACAAAGCAGCGCGCTCTCTCCGCAAACGCATAACAGCAACAAAAGCATACCGCGCCCCTCCGGTGACGCGTCTTCTCGGCGCCCCACCCGCATCGCATGGTTTAGCCTCCGACCGCCGCCTCGACGCCCGATTTTAACCCGTTTTTCATCCGAGAGCGTTTCCAGCCGTCGGAGGATCAACTTTTCGTGAATTTCCCAACGTCTGTTCGTTCCGATGTTCGTTGAATTACTTCGCGGTATATGGCGGTCTGAGACTCCTGACGAAGTATAGGTGGCCGAGTGGTCTAGCGCACACCAGCTCGGAGCACGTGGAGCGAAAGCTCGCGCTGCAGAACCCAGGGATCCTGGGTTCGAGCCCCACCCCTGCCCGTTTCGATCTGGATGAGCATCGTACCGGCGTGCGGTCGTGTATCACTACTGCGTGATGCACGTTAAAGACCCCAGGCTAGCGGCTGTACCGCACTGGCTAAATTTCTCATCTACAGCAGACTCGTCGCCCCTGTGAGGCAGACCAAGTTCTAGGCTGTATAAACATACACACAATCCAATTTTTTTTACACGTTCATCACGATCACGCGCCCGACGCTCAAACGTGCCTTTCTTCTGATCTTGCGTTGTCGGTGGAAATTAGGAAAAAAACAAAAAAAAAAAAAACAAAGGATGTCCAGGAACTTGGCAAGGAAACCGTCGAACTTAAAGCCCACAATTCAGCCGCTAAAAACACAAAATCAAGCGAAAACAAACAACAAAAAAAACGGAGTAAAAACGTCATTGAAGAACCGTGTCATTTGCTTCATTAATATTTCGATATTTAGTTCTTAGCAGGACACAACTGGAAAATTGTGCTATGTTGGCGCATAAACAAAGTATTTTTAAAATTTTACTTCTGCGAACTACTTTGTGGTGCTTGTGCGAAACGTTCCAAGACTCGCGTGAAGGTTATTGTTATAATTTCCGCGCTTTTTATATGTTACCACGTAGAGCTTAGACGTCGGTTGCCATTCAAGTATGTTTAGAACGGCCTTCGATATGGGCCGTGCAACTTGTAGCCTTGACGAGAATAATTTGAACATCTAAACGACTGCAGTTGAATAAGTTACTCCGGTTTAGAAGTTACATTATACGTTACCGAGAACAGAGTGTAATCGTTCCAATCAGAGCTCGGCGTTCTAAGTCCCCCGCGCTCTCTCGTCTTCTCCTCTCTCTTTCTTTCTCGGCGCACAATTCCCATAGAGAAAAAGAAAAGGCCGGTGTAGGTGTTTTGAAAACGTCCAAACGAGAATGTGGCGGAAATACGAATGGCAGGTGTTGAGATACACCCGAGGGGGACTATTTTTGACCGCCACCGCGAAGGTGCGGAACGAACGTCGCCATTGCAGCGCTGAAAAGATGGCGGCACGCGATCGCGGTGGCTCCCATTCGGGCAAGTGACGTGACGCAGGCTCCGGCTTTTGGGGGTCGTGACGGTATCCGCCCAAAGGAAGGCTGTCCCCGAAGGGGACGAAACGGAGCCAGGGCACACAAAGTCCCCGAGGGACCTCTGGGAGGTGACAAGCGCCGATCGAGGCGCCCCGAGGAAAAACCCTCGCAACCCGGTCTTAGGTGTGCCAGATTTGAGACCCGGGTCGTCCTTTTCCAGGAGCACGCGTGGTAGTCGTCGCCGCACAGTTAGACGGCCCGAGTGACACAAGTCGAAGGTGGCCCAACGCCTCTCGGGGCACGACGACGGAACGGGCCGGCTGACGGAGAGGAGACAGACACCGAGGGGACTCTGTACGAAAAGTAAGGACGCTGCCCGCAAGAATGACCAAGGTCAAATGCCGCTGTTCAAGCAAGCGGGCCGCCTTAGAGCGGCGGGAAACGGCGTTAGGCCTAGCGCACCCGCTTCCGCGTGCCTCGGGAACGATCGGCGGGAACCGGGCTGCATTCTCGACGCATCTACCTGGAAGTTGCCGAGTCTCTTTGGGTGCCGGCAACGGCGTTTGCGGACCGGAACCGTCTTCGAAGCGAGGGTTTTCGGAGCGAGCTCCTGCACGTGCCTCGAAGGAGCAACGTCCAGCCGGCCGTTCCCCCTCGAAATCAGCTGCAAACAGCTCTTCTGAGGCCACGTCGGTCAACCCCGCGCAGCGCAGACGTTGCTGCACCTCCCGACCGCCGGACCCGAGGTGCAGCAAGGTCGTCGACGCGCCGAACGCGAGTCATGGGCACCGAACGCGGAGACACCCGGCTACGGAGGCGTGCTGCATGCAAGAGCAATGGCCGCCACCCGCGCACAGTCCTCGACGAGTCGGGTCTTCCCGGTTCTCCCAGCACCCGGGCGACCCGAGCTGTGCCTCCGAACGCGGCCCAGGACCCCGACGCGGCCTCCGACAGCGTCACCCGAGCGGACGCCGAGCGCCGAAGCGAGCCGACGCGAAAAAGGAGCAGCCGCCTCGAGCGAGCGGCCGCGCGCCGTCCCCGCCGCCATGTTGGAACGAGGCGCCGCCACAACAGCTCGCCGACGGGGGCTCCAGAAATCGCTCGTAACTCGGCGCCGGTTCGTCGCAGCGACGCGCCGTTTGCGGCAGCATCCGCGCCACGAGTCCGGGCACTAGCACTCACCGTTGGAAGAGCCGACGGTGCCCCCGAAGCGGTCCAAATCGCCGGTCACAGAGGAAACCAGGCGGCGGCGAGACGCTCGACGCGACGCATTTGGTACGGGCGCCGGAGGAGCCGAAGCCGTCGGGGAGGAAGCCGCCGCACAGCCGTCTGCGTCGGGGTCCAGGGAGAGCCTCCGGAGCGGGCGGCGGAGGGTGGCTCATTGCGAGTTCCTGATTGGCCGGGGCGGGTCACGTGGGACCTTCCCGGGTAGCCTTGATCGGCGCCCTCCAGCAAATGGGAGCGAGGCGGGCCTGGCTGTGCCCGCTCCCGCGGACGCTAATGGCGACGCCGCACTGCACTCCCGGAGAGGGGAGCGAGGTCACCCGCTCCGCGCGTACTTTTATTTATGTCTCTATTTGCGGCTGGAACGAGGACGCGCCGGAGTTCATTAGTGCCGCGCGTCGACGCGGTCGGGAGCGCGATTACGCCGTCTCCGGTCGGAGGTGTGCGCGGGAGCGCGACGACGACGCATTGTCGGTCGGCCGGTGACCCACTCGCGCCGGTGACGGATTGAGCGCGCCTTTGTTGTTTCGCTTGTTCGCGGCGCGTATACTAACGACGCCGCTTGTGGCCTTTACCTATTGTTGTTTGCACCTAGCTAGGAAATACGAGGAACCCGGTATAAAAAGAAAATGAACCAAGAGCACAAAGTGTGCTGCGATTTACCGCTACAGCTCTTGCGTTGTTGAAAGATGTGGCTTATGAAAAGAGGGCAAAATGACTTTTAAAAAGGTAATTAAATTGCATTGCTAACTACTTTTTGAAAACTGCTAAGATTTAATAATTTGAGTTACGCATTACCGCAGACTAAAAGTAATGACGTTACATTGCAGTTAATTTCCAAAAGTAACGAAGTTACTTTGACATTAATTTTCAATACCTTGGGGTAGTAATTCGTGCTTACTTCATTTACAGTAGATGTACCAGACCTAAGATGTTCCAGTTTACACCGCAACAACCTTATGCGACACAAGAATGAACTATATATACTGAACAGTTGTTTAGCTGGCGCACACGACATAATTCTTAAACGTGACGAATAACTTCTTGATTTGTGACTAAAAGAGAGTCGACTCACCGGTTTCGTTCTTCACCCAACGGTGAAGGTCCTTAGTTAAAGGGGGATTTGTTTCTGTCTTCGTGATTTGGAATAAATTATTGTCAGTGTCAGTAGGTTAAGTCGGGCCATAGGAGCTTATTCTGACTAGAACTCGTCACGGGAAACGTTTTCCTTCCGCCTCGACCCAATCTAATTTTATTCTTCCGAGAGCAGTAGTTGACGTATTCCCGGTCATTCCTGTCAAGGAGTATACTGTTCTCAAACACCCGAAGATCCCAAGTTATTGCACGTCCTCAAACAGGGGGCTGAATATTTGTTAGGCAGAAGTGTCCTCAGTTAAAGAAAGGGATGGCGCGAGCTTCCTAAAATATATCCTTTCTCAACCAACGGGTCGCTATATCTGCTCGTAGGCTTATTCCCTAATAAACTTCCTAAGGAAAGGCAGCGACGCATACCACGAGTGGCACATGCTTTGCTCGATTCCCGCCTTTTCCGACTGCAAAATGCACCTTTACTTAAAGGGATATTTCAACGAAATTTGAGATATACCCGCCGTGTTCAGAAATAGGCTGAATATTCTAACGAAGAAAATAGGAATCCTCTTCTCCGCTGATGAAAGATATACTGTGTTAACAAACACAACTGTTCATTTATGGAATACACAAAAAGGTACTTCTACATAACTTTAGCTTTACACATTATATAATTAGAGATTAAACTTTTGGGGGTACTACTCTCAACCTCTGGCGACTTCCCCTGCCGTCCTCCCTGACCACACACACCCTCAGCGGGGGCCCCGACCACAGCCAAACTCGACAAACGAGGGTCCGCATAAAGGCGGGCGAGCCGAACTCCTCCACAGCCGTAAGGGGGACCAAGTTCGCGAGCTAGCGGGCGGAAGACTCCACAGCCGAAGTGGGGGTCGGACGTGCAGGTTGCTCACCAGAGAAAGAATGATGGACGAGGCTTGGTACCCGGGAGCCAAGTCCCTTACGACCCTTCGGTGGCCGCTTATGTTGACTTCAGCAGCATTTTGAGATCCTTCAGTCCACCAGTAAGAAAGTTCTGGAAGGACCAATCAAGAGGGGTTTTCTTAGCACCAATCAAAAGACTCGGAGCCCAAAGCAAATACGAACATTCCAAAAACAAGCGCATACACAAGACAGACCACATTCCAAACGAAGCTCACAAGAGCAGTCATAAACAATAGAAAAAACATTCGCAGACACAGGACCATACCATACGTCGTAACCATACACAGAGCAAGGCCTCGAGTTTCAGGCTTATTATTTCCTGTTATATACACAAAATGCTATATTTTTGCATTTAACGATATATCACGATGATAAAGTAAAATAAAGTAAATGTACACAATATGCTTTAATTTGTACTTGTAATATCGAAATTATATCAAATAAAAATAGCTAGATTTGAGCTTACTGCTGATATCAAGGTTATTAAAATATCTTAAATAGGCGTCACGCAAAAACTAAACAAAAGCATGGCCGAAAATCGCCAACGGGAGGTTCCTCGAAATTTTGTTCTAATATTGTCTAATATAATATTTTATTTTTGTTTTATTTACCCTAATTGTATCTATTTAGAGAGTGTCAAAGAAGAGTCCTAATGCATTTGCTTGAGAAGTGACAAAATAGGGAGCGGTCAAACTTGCAATCCCCAAGACTGTGGGAGAAACGCCAGTCCTGGCCTCGGCCACTTCAATAATAAATAACATGGAAAAACAAGAACAAAAAAAGGATCCGCCAATCTTGCCGTTCGCGTTCGCGTTCCCCAAAATTACATATTTTTGTAAAAATTAAAATATCGACTCGAAAACAGTGCTTGAATTGAGATGAATACATCCAGACACTTTTTACACTTTGATAGCAATATGGTATGCATGGGCAAAGGCGTGGCGAAGTATTGAGTATAGTTATCGGAGACATCAGAACGAAATACTCAAACTACCATAGTCGGCCCCTCAATGAGTACAGTTGTATTTATGCTAAGCATTTATCTAGGCACTTTATTTAAAGGGGCGATGCAACGATTTTTGTACACACTAAACATTTTCACGCCCTTATTGGTGTAAATGGCATGGGTCACAACTCACCCCCTTATTGGTGTACAAAAACGCCCTAGAAAAATGGTGTTATTTCTCACACCCTCAAAAACCGGTGTAATCCCTTACACCCTACACGGAAAGGAGTGATTCTGCTCTACACCTATTTATTAGGGTGTGATGGCAGCAGTACACCCTACCAAAAACGTGTACTGCAGCTAGAAGAGCATGGTGGGTAAACCCCGAGACTAGTGACAAAAAAATTGGGAAAACACAATACTGTCTGAAAATGTCTTGAGACGTGTTGTGTTGTCCCGATTTTTTGTCCTAGTCTTGGGTTTTTTTCACCATGATCCTTCACCAGCTCGCCTGCGCAGTAACTCTCACTTCATTCAGCTACAAGAAGTCATACTAAATGTGTAACACAGCACTTCATCAAAAAGTATTTACGGAGAAATGATTGCTAACAAATTGAAACATGTGGAACACTTTATTTTTTGAATCCAGAAAAAACGTGCATGGACCTCATCTTCTTCTTTCGCGAATTCGCGAGAAACCCATGTCAAACCTCAAATGCTGGCATTTGTGACCTAGTGTTAAGTTTTTGTGACAAAGCTACAAAATTCTTCGAGGCTTAAAATAAATGCACTCAAACTTTAAATAAGGCTTTCCTTCGCCTAAACCTACTTTAAAGCTTTCTAGCTCTGCTGACGTAGGCAAAACTCGACAGGCTGGCAGAGACGGAACGACCGGGAGTTGATTGAGGCGTAAGCAGCAGTTCATGCTTGTAAACAGTAAGATGGTCTATTGAGACGGAAGCAGGACTACTACCAGAAGCATGCTTGCAGAGTACTTACAAATAAAACACCGATCTCATGTAATATGTGATAGTTGCATAATCCGGTTCGGGCACCACAGAAAAATTCGCAAACACAACGTCCAGGATGAAGGCGGTTGCTCACATTCAACGGAACTCTCGCCGTCGCCGATGAGCAGCTCTCTGTCGTGATAGATGCACAATCCGACTAGGGCAGCACAAAACTACACAAACACAATGTCGAGGATGAAGGCGGTCGATCACAATCAGCGGAAGTCTCACGAGCGCCGACGAGCAGTTAGTTCTTTTTCGAAACGCGTCCAACAAACAGCACAATAATTCTATGGACTCCGACGAAATTCACAAATATTACCAAAAAATTAGTATGAACGTATTCCGGCCGTTCAAGACGAAAAACCACGGCTGCGACTGCAACGCACGAAAAACAGAAGAACACTGACGCCTGACGGAAGCTTCTTAGAAACCGGACCTACGTGGCCCCTACACTCACCGTAATTTGGAATACGGCAAAGACTTCGGCCCCAGTGAGCCCATCAGCGCGTCGGAGCGAGTCACGTGACATATTATAGTCCAAGCGTCCCTGTCCCACGGAGAACGGTCACGTGTTACACACCACCCCTCTGATTTGCTAGAAGCGGCCTTCGCACTCGCTCACAGCCACACGAAGACACAAAAGAAGGTGTGGAGGCTTATCAGAAGACGAGGTCAAAGAGGGGTGGACAAAGCAGCTAATCTCCCTCTGCGGCTTTGTATAAGCCACCTGGGCTGCCCAAGGAGGGTCGCAAAATGGGACACGTCAGGACTTGCTTCACGCAGTGGCGTGCGTGCTCTGATGCCGACCGCGAAATCACGAAATAAATAACACAAAACAAATTCGAACGCATGAAACAAGAGATGCAATTTCACCCGTAAAAAAAAAGGAAAAAAAAAGCGTCGGGAGGCTAGATATTTTGGTGTCAACTATTCGGCACTTTCGATTGTCTTGCGGAATTGTTTCGTTGGAACTACACACAAAAATAAAATCTCAGTGAAGGTGCTATAAGTAGTGCGAGGGCCAGTCGGGTGAGTTTGTAATACACGAAATGAGGGCGCCACGGCCCATAAATTGTTCAGTGGTTCAGCGCAGGAGGTCTTTCTCTGGTTAAAAGTAAGCAGATTCCGTTTTGCTTCATCTTGTTTTTCTTTTCTTTTTTAACGTCGGATTTTAGGCGGTTAAGAAATAGACATACCTCGCCGGCATAGGCCATTCATGCGGGAATCTTGACGCTCAACCAAAAACGGCATCGCCTACGGTATGTCAGGATGGCGTCGCCGCGACCCATCCTTTTTTTCACAGATATTGGCTGGACCAAAATGGTAACGGCGCAATTTTTCATATTTGATCCTATATCGGCGCAATGCTGTGTGCTGTTTGGGTTGTATATTGACACGTCTTCGTTCATCTTTTGCGAGTGGAGATGTTTTGTTTTTAAATCGAAGTTGAACTGATGAAACTGACGCACACGCGACACGTAATTTTCGGCTCCTCTCGGACGAAGAGTTCGATCGGAGTTGCAAAAACTATACTCGATCACTTCCTAACCATACGCGACTTCGTGTAACGATTAATTATACTGGATGTTTATACCGCCGTACATCAGCAACAGTTTCAGCAAAGCAATAAGCATTAACGGATATGAAATCATGGGTGTATTAGACTGGCATCACCATAACGCCCCTTTCACACCGTGTTAATACAGGGCGTATAATTCGCCCATACACCTTTTTTACACGATTTCAGACGCCATCGCAATAAGCGAGGTCGTAAAAAGGGTGTGGAAGGGATGAAAAACATCAGCACACCCTTTTTATACCCACCGATATTCAAATATCGTGTAAATGAAGTGTAAGAAGGGTGTTTTTCCTAACTTACACCCTTTTTACACGATTATGGGTGTTATAATGTTTAGTGTGTATTTTGCGCGAATAACGCTTAGAGCGGATCCCTGACGTTAATGACCTGTGAAATACCCGTTCTTTTTTCGCCACACGCGATCGAAGTCGCAGAAAAAAAAATTAAGAAAACGAGCAGAGTTCACCCCCTCAACTCGCAACCAGAACAAGCGGCCACGTGATCTGGAGCCGATTATATGCCGCCAATGTTGACCATAGCCATGCGCTGGGGTTGGCCAAGGTTGGCAAGGCAGAGGACACGCGCTGAGTTTTAGACATTGTTATGGTTCGGTTCTTGTCGTCATTGCAGCGATTGGACACAGGACACTACCCGAATGCTTCTCGAGCTATCGGTTATCACGAGCCCAAATCGAGTGTCCACGCCATGCTCGGGTCCAATCTATGAGCCGCATTCAAATATCGTCACTGGACGGTACTGCTACCGCCGAGCTACGTCATCACGTTTTGCGAAAGAGATTGAATGAAAACACTCGGTTTTGTCCTAGAAATTTCAGCGCAACAAAGAAGTTTCTTGGTCAGAGGCGTTGCGTGCGAGTATCTTTGAGTCCCACTATTGCCAGTAAGCTCGTGTAAATTGAAAAAAATTCCAATTGAATATCGTTGCACCGCCCCTTTAACCAATAGGCAGCACCTTCTTGCGAAACGGTATTTTAAGACCAAACATCGAGACTGGGAAAAACATGAACCACGTCGCAACATGATGATGATGATTAAGAGTTTATTGGCGCAGCAGCAACGAAGGCCATAATGCGCCAAACTTAGCACGACACAACAGACAAAGTCCTTCGATTTTTCCCGAGTCTCAAAGTTTTGTCTTAAAATATGTTCAACCGTCACCAGCTAGTTTGAGCCCCAACTTTTTGTTAATTGAATCAGACGCTTTTCAAGTGTTATCGTATTGATCAGATAAGTCAATCGCCAAGTGTCGCTACCTTTCCAGCAGACGTCCTTGTCAGCCTGTGTCTTGAAAAAGGGGGCGTGCTAGGCGTTTATGCCAAACAATTGTTTCTTAAAAAAAAAAAAAAAAAACGCGAAAAATTAACTACACAGGCCGCAAGATCTTTTTTTCTCACTTCGTGATGTCTTCCACAAAAGCATCGGTAAATTACTGCACCGCGGATCAGAAACCTATATCAAAGAATGGAAGGCACCCAGCTTAGCATTTTTCGATAGATGAGGTGGCTGGGCTAGCTTGTCTCGCTTAGCAGCCGAGCAAACTGGGCAGCGCTGGCACCCAGAGCCTTTTATACTGGGAGAGTTCGGCGGTTCTTTGATCCAGCCGCCAGTCTGGCAGCACTGATCAAACAGTCTGGCAACTGTGCGCATCCGCCATGATGTGCCTTGCCGTCTAGCTTGATTGCACCTTTGCATTTAATTGCGTTATAATTATTAGCTTAAATTGCAAGCTTCACCCTTGTTTGGTGTAAGGCTGGTGGCGGCTGATTAAACCCGTTTGCCCTACTGACTCGAGCCGGCAGTCGGCTCACTAGAGTGAAGCGAGAGACGACGATGATAATGATCGTTCTGCGCTGTGCTCTGCCAGACGTTAGATGAAAAAGAAATGGGGGGCTGCAGTGCCGTTGGGTGCTCGAACAACGCGAAAAACGGGTTCAGGATGTACCGGTTCCCACAAGGAAAAGAAAACCGCGCAAGGCACAAGATCTGGGAAACCAAGAAGGGCTGACTGGAAGCCGACTTCTCGATTGTGCGAGGTAAGTTTAGGATTAACGTAACAAAATGCTTGATTTTTCGACTTTCTCCTTACGCCAACAAAAGCGCAAACGGCAAAACCTACACGCGTATACATCGCATGTCAATGGGGACCCACTCGCCGGGAGGCACATCATGGCGGAAGCGGCGCCCGCTGAGTCCGCTAGACCTAGCGGGCCTTAAGCCCCTCCCACCCGCCGAACTCTCCCAGTATAAAAGGCTCTGCTGGCACCGTTTGATGCGGTCGAGTGCACGCGGTGAACGTGCAACCTGCACACTGGACTAGCCGGAATAGCCGTGCCACGAGCCATACCACAGTTTAACGGCCACGCGGATCGGTGTCGCCATCTAGGGGTCAAATTTTCAGCTTCTTCAGAATGGCCGCTGTAAGACCCCAGCCTTAGATAGTTCCTAGTGTAAACCGAAATACATATTGGTTACGCTTCGTAGATTTAGTAAAGGGTTAATTTATGTGGTTCATAATTTTTTTTAGTCTATAACTTTTTGTTGTTTTTTTCGATTGAAAAGTTTCACCCTTCAACAAAGCATGCATTTAATGAAACAATGGACCCTTTTCAAAAGTCCGCGTCAACGCATGTCCGCCATTGCTTGCTCACAAACTCTAAGCATGTATTGGACACGCGTGTGACGTCAGCGTTCGACGGGAAGTCGGATCCAATGACGCGCTGTATGCCGAAGAAATGGCGACTGCCAATGTTGCTCGATGGACTTTCGAAAAGGGTCTATTATACCCGGGTGACAAATGCGTAATTGCTCAGCTATCCTTGGCTAAAGTAAGACCCTTAAATAAACGAGAAAAAAAAACAATCAATAGCGGCTTCGGAACGCGATTAATCACTCGAGGCGGACGGGGTCGCGTCCTGACCTGGCGATATACATGGTAATTGCATGTAGGAGAGAAGATTCATCTAGCTTCAGAAACCATGGGGCTCCCTATATCCCTATCTAAGTTTAGCTTCAAGCAGGCCGTGGGAGTCGTCGTAACGAATGGCGGCGGCTACCCGGATACGAGGAAAAGAGGCTGTATACCCCGAGGGGGACGGCTCTCCCTCGCCCACGCAGGGTGAATGTGCCACCGGCGCACCCTTAAGAGTGATAGTGGACGCGACTACTACCGGCCTCCCCGGGCGCGTCCATATCTCCGAGGCTACATGAGCTGGCCCGGAAGGAGGACCAGAGGCTTCAAAGGTGACATATTGAGCTTCCGGCTCTTCAACACTTCCTTTGATTTCCTTGCTCTCAAAACTCTGGCCGACTGACTGCCAGAGGCTCTCGCCGGAGGAGGCCCTGGTTCTACGGAGCTTGGTTTGTCTTTGTAAAACTCCGACTTCCCGTGAGTCCGTCTCTTGCGTTAGCGCGGGAAACCGAGCGGGTGATACTGGCAATTGAGCCAGCGCCCAGACATTTCATGTCTAAGAGCAAAGCTTGTTTGCATTTGAGTCAATAAACACATGGAAAACGGACTCACTGTGATTGTGCTGTCTCTCGTCCACCGGTGCCCCAAAAAGGCAGTCACTGGACGGACCCGGCCGTAGCCACACTCTAAAAAAAGTTATGTAAAAAAACAGAAATTATCTGGCAGCTGGCCTGCCAGAAAATTTCTGTAAGGCTCTGTTTTCTGTTTTTAAAATTTTCTGTTATTTAACATACTTTTTTCTGTTTCTAACTAACAGATAATTTCTGTAAAATTACAAGGTCTGTGAAACTCCTTTCACGGAACTTGTGATTTTACAGAAACTATCTGTTAGTAAGAAACAAAAAGTATGTTAAAAAACAGAAAAATCAAAAACAGAGAACAGAGCTTTACATAAATTTTCTGGCAGGCCAGCTGCCAGACAATTTCTGTTTTATTTTACACAACTCAAAACTTAGATAAAATGGTTAAATTGCAGGCGAGCTGGCGTAAGTTATACTTGATTAAAACTTGAGACTGGTTTGAAAAACGGAAACTCATGAAGGAGGAAAAAAAAAAAAAAGGGGGACAGACCACGTCTCAAAACGGAGACGTTGTCTTTCCCTTTTTCTTCCTCTTCACGAGTTTCCGTTTTTCAAACTACAGTCTCAGGTTTCAATCATCATGTATAACCAAATCTTAGCACAGAAGATTTCTCTAAAATTACAACTTCTGTTGAACCAATCGCAGAAATATAACAGCGCAGACAGTTTATGTAATATAAGAAGTTCCATCAAATCAGGTACAGCGAATTAGGAGCGATGATAATTCCTATAAAATTACAAGTTTCGTGAGATCAATGACTGTGAAAGCATACCACACTGCTGATATATTGCAGCGCGACAGCTGTGTTGTTAGGCCTCAAACCTACTGAAGCATTGTAGCAAATGTAATTGGACGTATTTTATTACCTTCGATAGTATGCACGCTTTACTACCTAGATGCCTATGTACACACCTGTCGCGTTAATATATTAGTAGAGAAGTCATCGTTTGCTGACGCCTCGTTCCACCGTCAAATATCGAATCTGCCAAATTTAAGAATAATTGTAATAACTGTACTTTATCGCGCCGGTTACTAAGCTAAAATGGCAACCACGTATCAGGGAACCGATGGTTGTGAGAGCTTGATTTAGCTTGTTTGCGGCAGCTTATCGTTTGGTCGCGCGCGCGCGTTACGCTTCTTTGGTTTTTACGAGTGAGTGAAGGGAGGCGAGCGGGCGAATTGCCTGACCTTGGCTCCGCGCTTCGGCACCCGGACGGAGCTGCCGCCAAGATGCCCTTGGTTAAGAAGCCGAAACCAGAGTACGCGTCAGAATTGGAGGGTTTTTCAAAACGTGGTAAAATTCTCGGCGTGCTTTATACTTGTCTAAAAATGGTTGATATAGGGGTCATTGGCGATGCCCAGTAAGTTTCTAATTGAAACTATGGCCTTCAAATGAACAAATCAAAAGTTACTTTCTAAAAAAAGTAAAAAAGAGCCATTTTTCTAAATGTCATTATTTTTTCTATATAGGCTTTTGGGTAGACACCAATACGGCATCAATCTTTTTCTGTGCGATGCTCAGTTTTCGCAGCAGCGATTTGGCCTGCGTTTTTTGAAACACCATATTTATATATATATACAGGGCGTTTCAGAAAACGCAGCCCAAATCGCTCCTGCGAAAACTACTCATTGCAACGAAAAAAGGCTTGTGGCGTTTTGGTCCTGGGCCAGGGGCCCATTTAGGAAAATTATTGAAGTCCGAGATAATTAAGTTGTTAATTATTTTTGCGTAATTAACTTTCTTAGTATTGTGTTTAAGGGCATGGTTTAAATTAGAAAAATGCTCAGCATCATCGAAAAACCCTATATCAACAAATTGCAGAACGATAGAAGGCATGCGAAGCATTTTACGGCTTTCTGAAAAACTACACAAAATCGACGGGTTTTTAAGTTTCGGTTTGTTATCAGAGCGCATCTCATCCCCGGCGGCACCGCGCCCCGTGGAGAGATAGTGCAATCAGCTTCTGCATCGTCGCGCGATGACGGCGCAGCAGACGTTGGTTGCACTATCTCTCCACGGGGCGCGGTGCCGCCGGGGCTGAGATGCGCTCTGATAACAAACCGAAACTTAAAAACCCGTCGATTTTGTGTAGTTTTTCAGAAAGCCGTAAAATGCTTCACGTGCCTTCTATCGTTCTGCAATTCGTTGATATAGTGTTTTTGATGATGCTGAGCAATTTTCTAATTTAAACCATGCCCTTAAACACAATATTAAGAAATTTAATTACGCAAAAATAATTAACAACGTAATTATGCCAGACTTTGGTAATTTTCCTAAATGACCAAAACGCCACAAGCCTTTTTTTGTTGCGATGAGTAGTTTTCGCAGGAGCGATTTGGCCTGCGTTCTCTGAAACACCCTGTATATATATATGTACAGGGATGGGCAGTATTTCAAATACAAGTATTTGAAATACGTATTTCAAATACTTTGTGTATTTTGCATTTGTATTTAACTACGAAATTGGGTAATGTATTTGACGTGGGTATTTATATAATAAAACGTGGGTATTTGAAATACAATTGTAATTAAATAAAATTTTGTGGGCGAAAATACATCCCTCAAATTTATTGTCACGACTCAATTTCCTCATACCAAGACGTGTCCAGAGCAGGAAGAAAACTATGTTCTGCACCGAATGCAGTGTCTCTCAATCAAGCACAAGCGTTTAGTGACTTTGTCATTACGGTGCTAGTCCAGGGCAAGAATAGTGACGAAATCGACGTTCACAGGCAGACTGGCTAAGTAAGTGCCTGTGACAACTTGTGAGCCTAATTTCCATCCCTACTTTTGCCTGGAACATTCTAAACGCGCGGGTCGGTCAGATGTTCGTAACTGGTGCGAGTTTCAACAATAAAAAATTCTCTAGCTAGTGCTGCGCGTCTTGGTCGTCTCGGTTCTTTGTTGGTCTATACCAAAATGTAATCGATAAAAAAGCTGCTTGAAGCTCTGTACTTTTTTCACCTATTACGTCCAAGCTGATTACATTTTTTTGTGATTATATTTCTATTACGTTACTAGAGCCTTGCACACTAACTCCCGAGTGTGCGATGAAAAATTGAAATGAGATACCCAGAAACCCGTTGCAGGTGCCCTGAAGTCGCTGACGCAAATTTTGAGGAATGTATTTGGAAAAGTATTTAGAGGAGACCAAATACATTTGGTTGTATTTGTATCTTGTACTTAAATGCTTTTTTGGAAATGTAATTAAATACATTTTTGACGAAGTATTTTGTATTTGTATTTCGATAGATATTTGCATGTATTTTGCCCATCCCTGTATATATATATATATATATATATATATATATATATTATAAATAAATGGTGTCTTTTTAAAGCTTTGTTTTACAAAAAGCCGTGAAAGCTACACTTACGTGGTTCCTGCAGGTGAGTTATACGGCCAGGGGTTAATCGTAACGTTCATTGGGCTAATTAAGTATAATTTGTGAATTAGCTTTTATTATTGAAAATATACATTTGTTTTCCATTAGAAACTTGCTAAGCATCATGAAAAATCTCTAAATCAACACTTTTGAGGAAGATTCAAGACAGGAGCAGAATATCACGGCGTTTTGAAAGAACGCTCAATTTGGAGGTGTTTCTAGGTTCTTGTTTCTCATCGGAGCGCATATTTGCGTCCGCGGTCCTGGTCCCCGGTGGTCGCGGCGCGAAGCCACCCCTCGCAGGATGGAGGGAAGTAGGCCGCGCGCATGTTGCGCATCTCAGCCACTGGGGAGCAGGACCGCGGGCGCAGAGATGCGCTCCGATGAGGAACCGAAATCAAGAAACTCATCCCAATGGAGCGTTTTTACGGAACGCCGTAAAATTCTGCCCCTGCGTTATATTGTCACGAATGACAGTTGATGACGCAATGAAAAATGAAGGAAAATGAACGCTTAATGGGGCGAACTTGTGCCCAAAACAAAATAGACCAAGGCCAGCATCGCAGGCGTCGATGGCGTCAAAGCAGCAGGATCGAACGGGCATGACTGACTCTGGTGACGCCACTGGGAACTCATAAAGAAACTAGAAGCAAAACAACCATTCCACAGAAAGGCTCAAATCAAATTAAGAAGAATCTTAAAGAAGGAGCCTGAACAACTAAAAGCAAACTACTGGAGCAAAGCCTCACCGGGACGACGAAGGATGTCCAGGTCGTTTGATTGGAAAAATGGACTGAGCACAGCGATTGCAGGTCACCATACGATACTACAAGAACTGAAAACGAAGATTTTCCTGGACTAGCCATTGTGTCTTTTCGAAAAGAATCTTCACGTTCTCTTTTGCACACTCTGCTCCTAGTATGGGCATCTAGCGGTCAGGTACACAGCTAAAACACGCTGTGCAGCCTATGAACGGGACCACAGGTCCAAAGAGTGTAAAACAAAAGAGCTGCACTGCTTCAGTTATGCGAAAACGCCAACGTTCGCAAAATAGAACAGCACACACTCGGCAATGTGGATCCGCTGTCCGTGCTTCCATTCTCAGTTGGAGAAGTGAGGAGGAAGATTATTTGCCACAAAACACCCAAAGGGTACAGATTCGTCTGGCGTCGCACCAGGCTCGAGGAGGAGGAGGAAAGAAGGAAGGAGAGGAGGAATAGAGAGAGAGAGAGGAGGAGGGGGTGAGGAGGAAACGGGAAAAAACCCCCGAAAAGTTTGTTGTCAAAAAAAAAAGGGGGGGGGGGGGCATGCGGTTGAGGACGTCCCCCGCCGATTTGTTGTGGGTAAGCAGACGATTTTAATGTTTCACTAAACGATGGTCGCTTGCTGTTATAAATAATAAATAGGGTTAATATTTTTAATACCCTTTGCTCAGCGCACCGTGGCGATTTGTAAGCGGAATAGGAACAGCCCCATTCAAGTAAGTTTGGGAAACAAATGTTTACTCAAGATTGACCCAGTGCTGAAAATAACTATAATTTACGTTGTGAAATAAAATAAAAGACAACCTAAATTCCAAATGCTAAGAAAGCAGCTATACGAAATTAAACCATTAATCTAGTAGGTTCTTGAAAACCCGAGAAATGGGCCAATTATCTGTTTATCATGCACAAAATTATCATGCAGAAAATATCGGCGGGGAGCTTCCCCAAGCGCATGCCCCCTTTTTTTTTGTTTTTTCAGGACAAACTTTTGGGGGGCCTCTTTCCCAGTTTCCTCCTCACCACCTTATCTTCTCTCTCTCTATCCCCCCTCTCCCTCCTTCTTTCATCCTCCTCCTCGAGCCTGGTGCGACGCCAGAGGAATCTGTGCCCTATCTTCTCTGGGAAAATAAGCGCCAAAAAAACACGGACAAAGAGTAGATTGACAACGACACAGGGCGCACTCTCAACTGAATTTATTAGGAAAAAACACAAACTTATATACCAATGGGAGCACACTATCAGACACCACACGTCACGTTAGTCTCCGCCCAGACCACGTTTCAAATATTCAAACTCATTCGTAGAAAGAGCCAATGATGTATCGCTAGTGCATTTTTTACCCCTTCTCCTAATCTCAACTGCCTCGTGAAGCTCGCGTGACACTTTGTTTCTGTACCTCGCCAATATTTTAGTGCTGTCAAATGATGGGTCGCAAGTGCATCTTTTGCAATGTACAGCCAAATGCCCTGACGGTGTAGTTCTAGTTGAAGCGGCGTGCTCGCGGACCCGATCATTAATACACCTTCCAGTCTGCCCTACATAGCTTAAACCACACGTCATTGGTATTTCATAAACGACGGCGGTTGCGCAATCAGTGTACTTATTCCTGTGCTTGGTATGGCACGGGTCAGTTATCGGTTGTGGATCATTAATTCTCCTGCATAATCGCGACATTTTGTTGGGCGCTGAAAATACGACCGGGACATCATAGCGCCCAGCCACCTTCTTGAGGTTATGGGAGACACCGTGCATATATGGTATCACCACAGGCCGTACGTTGCTCTTTTCGCGCGGTGGTTTCTGCGTCCCCTTGAACTTCTTTATCAAGCTCCCAGCCACTTCGACCAATGAGCTCATTGGGAAACCCCCTTTTCGCAGACGATCTACTTGTCTGACAAAGCTATCGTGGGCGCTATGCAGGCAAGACTTTCTGAGAGACGCCTCCATACACGAGCTCGCGATGCCTCTCTTCACTAGCTTGGAGTGGCAGCAATTGAAGGGAAGGACCCCCTTCTTAGATCTAGGGGAGTACTCCCAACAAATGTGCTCACCTAGAAAACTTAGCTTGAGGTCAAGAAATTGTATAATTCCGTCTTTTGGAGTCTCGTGCGTAAATGACAATCCGCGGCAGCAAGACTTGAACACCTTTAGCGTCTCTGAAACTTCACAGCTAGAGAGATCGGGATTGCGTCCCAGGATGAGAAAATCATCCACATACCTAAATATCTTGTATTTGCCATCACTCATATCAGAGCTATCCGCTATCGCCTTTCCGCACTTACTTAAAAAGATATTGCACATAACCGGCGCGACACTGGCACCGATGCAAATTCCCTTCTTTTGTAAATAAACACCTCCCTCAAACGTCACAAACGTGTTCTTTAAATAAAAAGACAGGAGCTCAAGGAAAGCCTCAACATTGACACCACAGGAGCTCTGAAAAGCCGCAACCCCACTCAGGTCGATGCAGTCTCTTACCGCAAGGAAGAGGGGCTCATAAGGGATGGAATAAAACAAATCCTGGACATCTACGGAAAAGCCACTGCGCATGCCATGGTGAGCGTTGCTCAAAAATTCAATGACGCACTCAGAGTTCCTTGCGGCAAACGGGTCGTCCAGTTTTAACCCAGACAAATGATTGCGCAAATAGTCCCCTATCTGCGACTGCCACGTGCCTCTCTCTGTCACTATCGCCCTGAAAGGGCACTCAGGTTTATGAGTCTTAGCGGTGAAAAATATGTCCAAAATCAATTTCTTGCTGGCTTTCACATTTTTCAGAACCGTGGGCAGCTCCAAGGAGCGGCACAAGTCCAGCGCGCGGTCCCTCACCTTCGTTAGGGCACCAGGATTCACCAGCATGAAGTTCCTGTCGATGGCCTGTCTCGTCCTGGTACTATACAGGGCAAGGGGAGCAACCACAAAGCCTCCCTCCTTGTCAGCTGCAAGCAGCTTCAAATCGTGACTCAGGAAGTGGTCGATGATATGGCCGAACTTGAAGCCCCTTGGGGAGATTCCGGAAGTGCGCTGTAGTACGTCTACGCCGTCCGCCACGCATCGATCTTTGTCTTCGGGTTTGGCCTTTTCACCTATCCATCTCACCAGTGATAGCTTTTCCACAGGGCGTAGCCCTGGCTCATGGCAAAACTTCGGTCCGTGGTCTAGAGCTGACTTGATGTCCGGTGGAAGCCTCGCATCACCTAACAAGGTGACTTCTGCTTGCCCTCCTGACGGGGCAGCTGGGCGCTCCGTACGTTTCCTCTTTCAGCGGTCTTGCTTGTTCCCAGAAGAACTCCGTGTATTGGGCGGCGGTCCGAAGGTGCTTTCTGTATGCGCTCTCCGCTGAAGCCTCTCCAACTCCGCCTGCGTGACACCGGATCCTCAGGCAGTCCCTGTAGCGTTCCACTTGTTTCCACGTCTCGGAACGGAGAATTCTGCACATTCTTTTGACGTGACCAGTTGACGGCTGGGTTCCATTGAAGAGGGACGTTATTTCGCTCGGGCAGGTGCCTCGACGAATGGCATACGAATACTGCCTGGTTCGGCAGCATGACGTAGCGATGAGGTTAATAAGGGTGTGGACCGAATGATGGGTGGAAGGGGAACATTGAACAGAGCCCGTTGTAAGAGAAATGAACTGCAATAAAATGCTTAGATGGGCCAGTTGGTACATCGTGGGAAAATAAGCGCCAAAAAAACACGGACAAAGAGTAGATTGACAACGACACAGGGCGCACTCTCAACTGAATTTATTAGGAAAAAACATGGATAGGTGAAAAGGCCAAACCCGAAGACAAAGATCGATGCGTGGCGGACGGCGTAGACGTACTACAGCGCACTTCCGGAATCTCCCCAAGGGGCTTCAAGTTCGGCCATATCATCGACCACTTCCTGAGTCACGATTTGAAGCTGCTTGCAGCTGACAAGGAGGGAGGCTTTGTGGTTGCCCCCCTTGCCCTGTATAGTACCAGGACGAGACAGGCCATCGACAGGAACTTCATGCTGGTGAATCCTGGTGCCCTAACGAAGGTGAGGGACCGCGCGCTGGACTTGTGCCGCTCCTTGGAGCTGCCCACGGTTCTGAAAAAATGTGAAAGCCAGCAAGAAATTGATTTTGGACATATTTTTCACCGCTAAGACTCATAAACCTGAGTGCCCTTTCAGGGCGATAGTGACAGAGAGAGGCACGTGGCAGTCGCAGATAGGGGACTATTTGCGCAATCATTTGTCTGGGTTAAAACTGGACGACCCGTTTGCCGCAAGGAACTCTGAGTGCGTCATTGAATTTTTGAGCAACGCTCACCATGGCATGCGCAGTGGCTTTTCCGTAGATGTCCAGGATTTGTTTTATTCCATCCCTTATGAGCCCCTCTTCCTTGCGGTAAGAGACTGCATCGACCTGAGTGGGGTTGCGGCTTTTCAGAGCTCCTGTGGTGTCAATGTTGAGGCTTTCCTTGAGCTCCTGTCTTTTTATTTAAAGAACACGTTTGTGACGTTTGAGGGAGGTGTTTATTTACAAAAGAAGGGAATTTGCATCGGTGCCAGTGTCGCGCCGGTTATGTGCAATATCTTTTTAAGTAAGTGCGGAAAGGCGATAGCGGATAGCTCTGATATGAGTGATGGCAAATACAAGATATTTAGGTATGTGGATGATTTTCTCATCCTGGGACGCAATCCCGATCTCTCTAGCTGTGAAGTTTCAGAGACGCTAAAGGTGTTCAAGTCTTGCTGCCGCGGATTGTCATTTACGCACGAGACTCCAAAAGACGGAATTATACAATTTCTTGACCTCAAGCTAAGTTTTCTAGGTGAGCACATTTGTTGGGAGTACTCCCCTAGATCTAAGAAGGGGGTCCTTCCCTTCAATTCCTGCCACTCCAAGCTAGTGAAGAGAGGCATCGCGAGCTCGTGTATGGAGGCGTCTCTCAGAAAGTCTTGCCTGCATAGCGCCCACGATAGCTTTGTCAGACAAGTAGATCGTCTGCGAAAAGGGGGTTTCCCAATGAGCTCATTGGTCGAAGTGGCTGGGAGCTTGATAAAGAAGTTCAAGGGGACGCAGAAACCACCGCGCGAAAAGAGCAACGTACGGCCTGTGGTGATACCATATATGCACGGTGTCTCCCATAACCTCAAGAAGGTGGCTGGGCGCTATGATGTCCCGGTCGTATTTTCAGCGCCCAACAAAATGTCGCGATTATGCAGGAGAATTAATGATCCACAACCGATAACTGACCCGTGCCATACCAAGCACAGGAATAAGTACACTGATTGCGCAACCGCCGTCGTTTATGAAATACCAATGACGTGTGGTTTAAGCTATGTAGGGCAGACTGGAAGGTGTATTAATGATCGGGTCCGCGAGCACGCCGCTTCAACTAGAACTACACCGTCAGGGCATTTGGCTGTACATTGCAAAAGATGCACTTGCGACCCATCATTTGACAGCACTAAAATATTGGCGAGGTACAGAAACAAGGTGTCACGCGAGCTTCACGAGGCATTTCAGATTAGGAGAAGGGGTAAAAAATGCACTAGCGATACATCATTGGCTCTTTCTACGAATGAGTTTGAATATTTGAAACGTGGTCTGGGCGGAGACTAACGTGACGTGTGGTGTCTGATAGTGTGCTCCCATTGGTATATAAGTTTGTGTTTTTTCCTAATAAATTCAGTTGAGAGTGCGCCCTGTGTCGTTGTCAATCTACTCTTTGTCCGTGTTTTTTTGGCGCTTATTTTCCCACGATGTACCAACTGGCCCATCTAAGCATTTTATTGCAGTCCTATCTTCTCTCTCCACTATCCCCCCTCTCCCTCCTTTCCTCCTCCTCCTCGAGCCTGGTGCGACGCCAGACGAATCTGTACCACCCAAGGTAAGAAGTAGAGAATTTCAGTCAACCGCAGAAAACATGGCAACATCATTCAAAACTCTTGAAATCAATACAGACACCTCCTTTAATGCAACTGAGCAACTTGTGGTTGAGTGAGAACAAATCCATGCCCAGGTAATCTCAGTACAGAAACTTTACATCCCGATACTTGCCTAGGTGGTGCACTAGTCTGCATTTACTCATAGTATGCATATAATTGCAATTCATTATTTTGCTTCATATGTAACATACACACACTCTAAGAAAAAACGGGTGTAGTCGGGTGTATCAGCAGCACATGCACCCCTTTCCTGAAAGATGCACCCTCAGTTGCCCAGCCAGTGTATTTGTGCACCGACAATGAGCATCCTCCTCTCCCTTAAAAACCTCTAGGTGTATCAGTGCACCGCCACGCTAGCCACGCGCCCCGACCAGCGTGTGCTTGGATGCCCTCTAGGGGGTCACTTTTGGGTTGGTCAGTTTCTTAGGAAGTATAGAACTGTTTTGTTCACTCGGTATTGACAGTAGAGTAGACGCTATGCTTGTTTTAGGCCAATCGGGTCTCCGGGTAGGATCACGTGACTACAGTCTCCAAGCTAGAGATAAGGCAGAGCACGGCACCTGCCTGAAGGCCAAGGCCACGTGTAGCATCCACTGCACTATTACTTTGGGTCGAACTTTTAAGAGGATATAGGGGACAAATCCTCTAGCTGCGTTCATTGTTGGGATAACCCTGAAGATAAGCCTTCGCGAGGGCGACCACTTTTGGCCTTGAAGGAGCTGCTGTTTTCGTATACTCCTCTCTTTTCTTTCTCTCCCTAAGCTGAAAGCGTGGAACAGGCTACGCAGTCGTCGGACCGATGAACCGGAGGCTTTTTTTATGCCTTGAGTCCGCTGTCTGGGCGCGGGTAATGGCAGGAGCGTGATCATGTGGCAAAGGTTTCACGGGTGACGTAGTAGCTCTTTCCGATCCGGAAACGTCTGATTCCCGGCCTAGTTTCTTGTGTGCTGTGCTGCGACTAGCGGGGCTGCCAGAGATTTCGTCCGTGACAACGTATTCGAGTGTACCAAGGCTTCCAGTGTTTAAAAAGTCCAACGTACATCGGCAACAAGCGATTTCTTCAAAAAAGCCCAAGGAATTCATGTGATGCGTTTAGTGTTCGGTTTGGCAAATTACTTCTTCTGCCACATCGTGTTGAATCTTCACAGACCCCTTTCTTTCCGTGTTTCTGTTTGTGTGGTTCTGCAGTGCCCGTGTCAACATCTATCTCGGATTACATATGTCAAGTCCGATATTTTCATCGTAAGTGCGCTGCAACCTACTCCTTTGCAGCAATTGACCGTTCCATTCCTGATTACGTTTGAAATTAGGCAGTGTCTATTTCCTAGCAGCCGGGAGAATAATTTCCCCGAAATTCTGTCGGCAGTCGCCTGCCATTAGCTGTCTACAATCATGTGATAACTGCAGGTGACTTTCTTATTCTCCCGGCTTTTTGTGAACACGCGTTTCATGGACACCTTTTCGTTGATACACGTTTTCTAGACACGTTTCGTCGACACTAACGTTTCACCGTCACTCGTTACGCGAAATACACGCTGTAGGGACATTTCGTCGTGCGTGTGTGTCTGAGGCGCGTGCTCACCGACCCAGCCCACCCGTTCACGTCGCTTCGTGGCGACAGAATGCGGCGGCTCACTAAAAAAAAATGTTCACCCTACCTGTGATACCCGTATATATCACCTCGCGCACATAACATGGGGCGGCTCATTACAAAAAAAAAAAGAGAAAAAAAAAAGATATTTATAGAGGAAAGCTAACCTGAGCTGTCGATGACACGTCGTTCGTTGAAGTGATTATATCGACAATGAGCGACGACTGCCGACACGATTTCGGGTAAATAATTCTGCCGGCTGCTGAGAGAATAGCCACTACCTAAGAATCACCCCGGTTCTTGTTCGCTCAGTAACCTCCTCAGTTGTGTAACAGCTTCGTTGTACATCTTCACTGATCGCTTGCACGTTTGTACTTGTTTACGGAATAGGCTGTCTAATAAACTTATAGGAGATTTGAAAACAATCCGTTGTGTCTGTTTACCTGCCTTTTTGCAACCACCTGGTCGCGTACATTTTTTACAGGTTTCATGAGGTGGGTGCACAAAGAGGTGTAAGGGTACATCATT
Organism: Ixodes scapularis; assembly: GCF_016920785.2. Classification (NCBI taxonomy): domain Eukaryota; kingdom Metazoa; phylum Arthropoda; class Arachnida; order Ixodida; family Ixodidae; genus Ixodes; species Ixodes scapularis. Next base: position 1,851,785 of record NW_024609873.1, read on the forward strand.
GAATGAGGTGTATATATGTTCCATATGAGCGGGGTGGGTGTAAAAACGGTGTAATAGTAAACCCTGTTGGCGGGTGTATCTCCGTTCCCTATGAGCGGGGTGGGTGTAAACAACGGTGTAATAGCAAACCCTGTTGGTGGGTGTAGAGAAGGGAATACTTGTACACCTTATATTGGGGTGTACTTGCACACCGAAACGACAGTGAGGGTGTAAGAAAGGAGTAGTGACACACCCCAGCATGGGGTGTATCTGTGCACCCCCGAATGTTGAAGGTGTATAAAAGGGGGCACATATGCACCCCTAATGTGGGTGTATATATGCACCTCGTTTTGGAGGTGTACTCGTACACCTTTATGGGTGTAGTATATGCGGCAGCACTTACACCCCCTGTGGGTGTACCCACTACACCCTTTTTTAGAGTGCACCTTGTGCGTCTGAACAGACTTTGGAGTTGCATCTAGCTTTTTAGAATCACATGGTGCGCTGTAGATCAACCCGATTGGGGTATCTTTCAATGCCGTAATCGGATGCTATTCATGCCTGTTACTTCATTATGTGTAGTCACGCAGATACTTTGTGCTTGCATAATTACGTGCTACCATCTTCGCAGGGGGTCAAAGCTGCTTTTGGAAGCAACTGTTAACTGCAACTCTTTGCGATCTCTGCGTAGTTTGTAGAAGTGTGTTATATTACTCAGCGTCCCCACCGATGGAAACGAAAAAGATGAAAGTTCCTAATTCTCTGTTTGCTGCTCCTTCCTCCAGATGGAGTTGCTTAAGCGTTGATGTTTGATTCTGCGTGCATGATGTGTACAATAAATTTATTTCGAGCATCATGCCACTTGCTCACGCCTTTCCTTTCACACTCAAAAATTGGTTTGCTCTGTATGTTTATACAGCCTTGATGGTGATACGCCACGGCGGGTAATCGGTCTCTTAGCTGTAGATGTGAAATTTAGCCAGTGCAGTACAACCGCTAACCTAAGATTTTTAACGTGCATCACGCAGTAGTGATAACACGAACGCGTGCCGGTACGGAACTCATCCAGATCGAAACGGGCGGGGGCGATGGGGACTCGAACACAGGAGGTTCCCAGCGCAAGCCTTCGCACCACGCTCCGAGCTGAGACGCGTTAGCCCAGTCGGCCACTTCCTCCCCCTTCCTTTCACACTCCGACTGAAGAAGCCCCTTAAAGAAAATACTCCCAGAAATCACCATAAAGCTTGTGAAGAAATACTCTCATGGGTCCACGTAAACACTCGCATATGAAAGTAATGAAACATTCCCAATGATCCATGTAAAAACTCCAGTACTGAAGAGAGCTTGTGTTTACTCCCTTGCACTCCTCAAAAACACCAGCCTGCACGGGTAGTAAGCTGAACTCCCTCCGCGGAGTATATTAAATTCCCACATGGGATTTCACTAGAGGGCAAGCGATTTACTCCCATTTGGGTATATTTTCGTTTACAGTGACAGCACACGCGCGCACACTTCCGACGGACAGGATTCCCGACCGGTGCACCGCAACACACCGGTGAATGTTCCTCAAAGAGAAGGAACGAAAGTTCGTTCCTCGTTCCTTCTTATTTTTGGAAAACGTTGCTGTTACAAGTTCCATCTGTGAGAAAGGAACTCGTCCCTTTACAGTCTAATAAAATGGAAAGTATCATTACATATCCGTTACTTTTGTATTTTACTAAATACCATATTTAAGTACTTCAAACTAATTATATATATATATATATCCCATCAAATGACAACATAGGAATTTTAACGCCGTGATGAAAGCACACCAGGAGAAGAAAAAAACCGGAAGCAAGATTCTATTTGCTGATATATTCACCTTAAACATATCAGCGTTTTACCATACTCCTGTTTGCGGTGGGCAATTCACATGAGCCAAATGCACTTTAAGCCGGGGAGGGGGAGCGGGGTTAATATTAATATTATTTGTTAAAGTGTTACCCGACATTGCACGGGCGTCATACAACAACCTCGCACGTTTCAATCGAAGTCCCTTGTTTGAACCTAACAGCAGTCGCTTCTCGGTGTTGCTGTCCGAAAGACGAGAAATTGGAGAAGAGTGTAGGGCTCATGGGAAGCTCCTTCTTCGTCAAGGTTGGACTCGTTGTTCAGTTTGAAGGGGTTGGACAAGGAGAGACAGAATAAAGGTTAATTTTTGCATATCATTTAAGTGACCAATTTCCGATGTCTGGTAGGTTGTTCTCTTGTTGTAACTGTAGGTCTCTTTGTTGAAGTTCAGTGATGGCTGTAGTCGGCCTTAAATTTCTCGGCGTATGAACATTCAAGTAAGCAAAGAAAGTAGAGTTCGACACGTCCCTCTTTCTGCGCCTTTTCTTTCGACTAAAAGTTGTTTTTTCTGCCGTAGTATCGGGCACTGAAAGAAGAATGAACGTCCACCAGCTCGTCTGCACCCGACTGTTACCAAAAGCGAGGACCCCACAAAATGAACCTTAAAATGAGTCACAAAAAACTTTACGAAATGCTGCTCTTCGTAAAGTTACTGTTTTTATATTTTTTTCGAACTTTCCCCCTCACAGTTAAATAAAAACTTTCCCACCGAAAAAAAAAAGGAAGGCCGTTTTATTATATTTTTTAAAGGTAACGAGTTCCCGTTCCAGTTCCACCGATGTAAATAAAACGGTGGCGTTCCTTGTTCCTCCTAAATGGAACGCGTTCCGGGAACGCCGTTCCGTGCAACACCGCGACGTTCGCGTGATCGGCGCCAACGTCGACCACGGTCAGGTCGAACGCCACGCCTTCGTATCTTTATTCTTCAGCAAGAGGGACTGATGTCGGCTTCCCGCATTACCTGGAAGTTGGATCAGAAAGAGGGCATCCTCGCGGTACTCTTCTACGCAAGTTGGCACGTCGCCCGGTGCGCCGCACTTGCCGCTCGTATCTTTCAGCGCTCTCTCCCTCTCTCTCTCTCTCTCACACACACACACTCAAACACACTCAGCGAGCGTAGGGGCACAGGGAAAATCGACAAGACGGGGTGCGGTGGAACGCGAGGCCGCCGCTCGATAAAGAGCCCGCTCCCCCACCCGCGAGAAGGACGTGCGGAGAGGAGAGGTGGACGTGAGCATCGGCTGGTGGTTGGGAGGGCGGCCCGGCCCAAATTAGAACCGACGGGGGCATTCCCCGGACAACGGCCGTGCACTAAGCCCGCGCGGCACCCCGCAGAAAGAGGAGGGCGCAAAAAAGGGCAAAGAGAAACCGAGATGGATGGAAAGCCTTTCTCGAAAGGGTCTCCGCTCCCCCTGGTGCGTGCGGATAACCCGCGTCGGCATTTGCCTTTCACCGAGAAAAGGATTTATTTTCATTTTTAGATAACGTACTTAATTGTAGCTCATGTTAGCGCTAAATTTAGCGCTTGCGTTAGCACACGTTGCACGAGAGAGATTTAGAATAGCGTTCTTCCCGCCGCGACGCAAAAACCCAAGCACCTCGCGCTTGCAATGCCACCAAGGGATACAGTAACGATTTTTATTTCACCGAAGAAATGCTGCAGCTTGAGAGAAACAAAATGTTTTTGGGTCCGGAGTCACGTTTTAGATTAGTGTAAACACTAACGCGACGTGGGTGGTCGACCGGTGTTATCCGCTCGCGTCGCCCCTCGGCCAGAGAGGCTTCGCGTACTGAACTCCTCACACCTAGATACCTTTGCCGAGATGCATTCGCACGTCGCAAGTAGCAAATTGCCTGTGATCATAGCCCACCTTCCTGGCTTTTCCAAAACGTTTGTGACGTGCACCCTCCGTAGGAGTGCAATGCCGTCTTGTATTTGAAAATTCCGGTCGTGAAAATGCAGCCGACGTGCCGCTCACGACGGCCGCCGCAGCAGCGGTCCCGAGAGCAGTGATTTTCTAACTGCGCTCTCGTCTTGGAGCCAACTTCTCGCGCATCACAAATCCTCCTTGGAGGAACGCAGGGGTCCCCTTCTCGGAGGCGCAGGGGGGACGGCGGATACATCACTGGGGCCCGTGTTAACAAACCCGGCAGCCTCGTTTACCTCACTTTGCGGCGACAGTCTGTGGATGGCTCGTAAAATGAATATTAACCCACCTGGTCCACCCATATACACGTCGCTTCGTGGCACCCCGCCGGCGGCTCAAGCCCCGCTGTTCCCCATTGCACCTCCAGAAAGGGAGTTCCGGAACACAAAGGCTCTTGGCGTGCTCACGCTATTCCCGAGAAATGTAGAGTTTTAGCATTGTGTATATCAGGCACGTAGCCAGGATTTTAATTCTGGGGGGTTCACTTTTCTTTCACTTTTTAGAGCGCAGCTCTTAGGCGGCCGTTTCCGGCTTGAGCGGCGTCACCGTCGGCGTCGGCGTCGCCGTCGCCGTCGGCGTAACCGCGCGGTGCATTATGGAAAATGTCCCATAATGCACCGCGCGAGCCCCCCACCGGGGTCACGTGACTCCCCTGAGGTCACGTGACCCCCTCCTCGAGGTCACGTGACCCCCGAAGTCACGTGGCCCCCGCCGATGTCGCGTGACCCCCCCGAGGACGTCATCGTCACTGATGACGTCACCGGCATCCACATCGTCATCGTCATCATCACTGATGACGTTATCATCACTGATGACGTCATTAATGACGTCACTGATGACGTCACCGGCATCCACATCGTCATCGTCATAATCACTGATGACGTCACCGGCATCCGCATCGTCATCGTCATCATCACTGATGAAACCATCAGTGACGTCTCTGATGACGTTACCGACATCCGCATCGTCATCGTCATCATCACTGATGACGTCACCGGCATCCGCATCGTCATCACCACTGACAGGGTTGTAAAGTACCTAGGTACAAGTAACTGTAAATTGGTATCTAGGTACTTTTGTTGTACCTGAGGTACAAACCTAGGTACTTTCATTTCTCAGTATCTGATCTGTATCTTAGGTACATTTTCCAGTAACTTGTAACTAAGTGAAGTTACTTTTTACAGGTACTTTTCTATTCACTTCGTCAAAATCATTGAAATACAATATAACATGTAACTGAAAATAAATTATAATTACAGTCGTAAAGCAATTTAACATCACGTAGTTTTTCCATGCAATAAATCGAACTGAAATTTGGCACTTTACAAAACTGAAAATGTTTGTGAAGAAAAAAAAAATGGGAGGACGATTAACCTTTGGCTTTAAGAGTTGAACGCGATAGAGTTATCGGGCCCCGTTCGCATGGCCTTCTCAATCGCTTCTCATGCTCTTAAGTCACACAACAACCTAGTTCTTATGATACAACATTCCCGGTGCGATCGAGGAGCTTTTGCCAGTGCTTTGGTGCCAATTTACCCCGCAAGGTATATTTATGTGTTTGGTCGGCACGCGCAGACAACACTCGATGCCATAATGCCTTTACCCTGACACAGACAGACATCGAGGCACTCCAATGACGGCAGGATCGCAGTGCCATTCCCAAGCCCTCCGTGCCTAGTCGGTAGCATGTCTGGCTCGCAACCGAAGGGTCGTGGGTGCGTTCCTGCGTAAATTCTTCAAATTTTTCTTTAAAGCAAATGAATTAGTTTATGAAATGGGATCATTTGGAACATGCGGCGACCATTCGCCGCATGTTCCAATCGCAGACGATTGTGTATTGTATAAAAAGATAGTACATATAGAAAACACCTCGACACTTCAAACCGATTTGAGCTCTATTGCTTCGTGGTGCGACAAGTGGCAAATGCGAATTAACATAGATGAAACCAAATCTATGACCGTGACAACAAAGAAAACACAAATTAATTGCAGCTACTCTATCAACGGTGTCCCTCTGGAAAAGGTAAATAAATATAAGTATCTGGGTGTTCTTATTTCCGATAGTCTTAATTGGCATGACCATATTAACTACTTAGTTGGGAAAGCAAATCGTTCTTTAGGATTCATCAGGCGGAAGTTGTTTTTAGCTCCTCCCGAAACTCGTTTGCTAGCTTTTAAGTCCTTTGTCAGATCGCAGCTCGAATACGCCAGCATCATATGGTCTCCCCACCAGGACTACCTGATTGACCAAATTGAAAGAATTCAAAACAAAGCCGCGCGCTTCATATTTAGTGACTATTCACCTTACACGAGCGTTTCGGCACTGAAACAAAAGGGCTAATTTACCTTTATTAAAAGTGAGGCGCAAAGTCTCCCGTCTTACCTTCATTTACAATATTTATTACTATAGTGTTAGCCTTAAGGAACTCTTATTACCTCCCCCTCATCGCATCTTTCCCAGACATGATCACCCTCACAAAATTCGTTTATCAAATTGTGGCACTAACCAGTTTCGCAACTCGCCATTACAGCTTGCCATTGCAGAATGGAACTCCTTGACCCACCACGTTGTAGATATCATAGATAAAAAAGGAATTCAAATCATCATGTGAACGTTTGTTTCACTTTTCCATGGAATGAATCGCGGGATTGTGACTTTCTTGTTTTTCATGTGCAAAGATGGTCTTTTCTCTCTCTTTCTGTAGCCTGGTTGGCACGTTGTTTCCTGTTTGTGTAAGAGTGTATTCCTTTCAAGTGGGTGTATTGCATTGTTTCTTGTTTATTAAGCAAATATGTACGATATGTATCGTTTCAATATTTTTGTCGAAAACCTTGTACTCCCCCCTCATACAATGCCCGAAAGGGCGCTTTGAGGTAAATTAAATAAATAAATAAATAAAAACAAATAGATAAAATTAATTCGTGTGTCTTTAACCACTTTCATTCCACGCGTAACGTCACGTTTCACATGAGCGTTGTGGGTTGTTTGAAATTCCCGCGCGAAGTCAAGTGGCTGTGACGTCACAACCCTATCGACCATTCAGGAATTTCCCGTCACGCCACCGACGCCACCGACATCCGACGGATTTTCTGTGACACGAGCTCCTAAACGCGCTCGCGTTAAAATATTCTCTTCCTTCCTTAAAACATTGACATCAATGAAGCACGTTTATCAAACTTGTTTTTGTGTGCATCCCAGCATACAAAGGATTTACTTCCAATAATAATGTGACAAATTTGAGAACAATACTTGACGTGAAAATAAAAAAGTATCTTTGAAGTAACTGTACCTGTACCTAGGTACATTTTTAAGCCAGTAGCTAGATACGCACCTAGGTACATTTTCGCATGAGTAACTGTAACTGTATCTTAGGTACATTTTTGAAGTAACTTTTACAACCCTGATCACTAATAACGTCATCAGTGACGTCACTGATGACGTCACCGCATTCGCATCGTCATCGTCCTCATCACTGGTGAAGTCATCAGTGACGTCAGTAATGACGTCATCGGTATCCGCATCGTCATCGTCACTAATGACGTCATCAGTGACGTCAGTGAGGACATCATCGGCATTGGGGGTCACGTGACCCCCCAAGGTTACGTGACCCCCCTGGTCAGTTGAACCCCCCCCCCCCCCAGTACCCTTCCCTCCTCCTCCTCAAGAGCTGCGCTCTAATTCGGCGTTACAGGGAGTTGTAAACGGCTTTCACTTTTTTCAATAAAAACACTCGAAACGCACTTTGTGAGCTTCATGAGCCCACTCCTTGCATTCCATGCGCTCGATTCATGGCATGCTGAATGCGGGGCTCCTTGGCTCTTAAGTCCACTTCCAACCAAGCACTGCTTTAACAAAACAAAAAAAAAAACAGCGCAAAAAAAAAGAACTAAAGAAACGGAGGACGAGCGTACGAACTGTAGAAACAGGGCGCTGACTCTCCGACTGATTTATTAAAAGAAAACACAAACTGACAAGCATCACGAGTCATCAAAAAAAAAATCAAGTCATCATTTTTTGCACGTGTCAGACCTGCTCAATAATGCCAACTCTCTGTCAAATAATACGATGGAAGGCGAACTGTCTTTTGGCTTTAAAATATAAAATACCCCTGAAAGTTTCTCTAGTCATCTGTTGACTGTGTCGTCCTAAGGTACTCTTTTTATCAAGAACGGATTTGCAACCACACCTATCACAGTGTACTCCCAAGTTGCTTGCTGGCGATGCTCTAACCGATAGAGCACGCAACCTTAATGATGTTTCCTGATGATCCGTGATGCTCTCCGATTTGTGATTTCTTCCAATGAATCAGTTAGTTGAGAGTCAGCGCTCTGTTTGTGCATTTTATCTTGTCCTCCGTTTTTTTTCTTTTTTTTTTTTGGGGGGGGGGGGGGCGTTGTTTTGCTTTTTGTTAATCGTGTACCACCAACTCGCCCAACTTTCCAATATATTACAAGCACTGCCAGTTTCTTGTGGTGTGCATCGCAAGGTCTACAGAACATTCGGGAACTAAAAATCTTCATCCTCGGTTTCACGTTTTTCTCCTTGTTTTTTTTGTTGTTTTTTTTCGTTTTTGGTGGGGAAGGGTTGCCTTTGCGAACAGCTTTGCCTTTGGTTGCCTTTGCCAACAGCTTTGCCTTGCTGCTAGACGACGTTAGAACAGTGCTGCTCTCCGACCTGCTTGTTCCCTTTTCCTATTTTTCGTCAGGTACAGAAGAAATACTCTTGAAACCTGAAACGTCTGCAAAAACACGTTTCTGTTTTCTTTTTTTTCTTTTTGTTTTCCGTTTTTCTTTTTTTAGTAGAGTCGCTGCTTTTTATTTTCCCCGAGTCGCTTGGCTCGTTTTAATACGAAAGGATTAACTCTCTCATGGAGCGAGCCGACGTCATCAGCTTTGAAGCCATGCAAAACGGTACCTTAATGAAACCACGCGCAAAGCTAGCCAACGACGACACCTTTTACACTTCGGTCCCATTGGCTGGTGCGCGTCGACGAGGCTCCCATTATCCGCTGCGCGTCAGTTTGTGTGGTGTTGTTCTGACTGTGTTATCACACGGTTGTGTTATCACTGATCACGGCGTTCGCCACGGCGTTCGCTCGCCTCTTATCGGTTGTACGGTGTGTCGCGATATATATGGCACATGAAATAAACCAAGGAGTTCGTTCCGCTGGGAACTTCGTTGCTCTCAGTTCCTTCCTCGCGCCCCAAGGCACACGACAGTTTGAACGATCGCTCACCCGATTGCACTGCGTGTCCGCGAGGCAGCGGCTCCACCGTTCCACGCCCGAGGTCAGCGCATTGTACGCCGCAGATAAAAGAAGGGTGCGAAGAGCGGCGTGCGAGCTTTCGCATTCACAACTCATAAGAAGTGCTTAGGTGTACCTCGAGCCTTTTTGAGTGTGGCAGCAGTGCGAAGGAAGTGACGCTGCTGCTTGACACTTCCAGGAGCTTCGTTCATGTTACTTTTATGCTATGAAGCCCTTGTTATTTTTCTTTTATACTTTCGGACCATCTCAGACACCAGGAGAAAATTAATATGGCTCGGGATCAACCAGGAAACTCGCACGTTATTGAGACGCTCGTCTTAGAATGCCAGATGGTCGCGTTTTACCCCGCGCGTATCCCGTTAGATAAATAGTGATTTTGCTAAAAAAAATAAAAAAAGCAATTAAATGATCGCCCATCTTTAGTCCGCATGGAGCTAATAAAGCATACAAATAAAATGAAAGCTTACCTTGGAAGCAAAACCTCGCGCTGAATCTTGCGCCTTTTTGGCATGGCAAAACACGACAATGTCAACTCCGTATTTTCTTTCCTCCATATTTTTTACACGCGCAAAAGTGTGGAGGTCACGACACCTTTCCGTGAAATTTGAACGTATACTGAGATTGCTAGTCCAGGAGATAGATGGCGGTAAACACAAACTGTCCCATTTTGTCCCGCGTTTTGCTTTACCAGATCGAACCCTACACCTGTATAAAGGACAAAGTTTAGGTAAAATTTTGACCTAAAGTTAACCGTAAGGGCCAGATTTGTAACTCCAAACTAATGCAGAAGGTCATACATGCACTGCGCCACTTCAACGCTGTTCGAGTGTATAAGTTTAGAGCAGCGGAGACGATTGGTGAAAAATCGAGGGATGTCTCTGTTTCCGGATAATATCAACGAACCTCTGCCTCATGCAGCTGAAATAATAGCCTGAGTGTGAGTGCCTTTGCGCCCAGCCCTAATTTTGTTTACGTCGTGCTCAAACTTGATGGGCACGCTGAATTACAATTGTATGGAAGGCCAGTGTTCGTATACCACGGGACAGAACAGTACTGCCGCCTTAAATGCATAGAGGCGCAGTAGTAGTAAAGCAAACATTTTTACTTTCTCTCTAAAATTTTCAACTCAAAACTCAACCGATTAACCACCTGAAAATATCGATCGCGATTAAACCATTATTTGATTAATTGGAAGAGTCGTCAATCACGTGTCCCGCCCTATAATACTGCTTCGCTTGCCTGCGCTCTAATGACGACCTTCTAGTATCACCGCATACCTTTTGATTCGGTATTTTCCCAAACGCTCCCAACGTCAGCCTGCTACACAGCGTTGCTGTGCTCCTAAGCTTGCTTGGATATCAGATGTCATACACAGGACAGCATTTCCGAAAGTCAAATTCGGCACCATACGTCCCTACCAAATTTCCCCCACCACGGCATACGCGTTATCATTCCCCAAAGCTCTAATCTCCTTTACATCTGCATTTCTGTTGCCTTTACAAGTTATAGTATATTATTTATGTTCACCAAGATTATCAGCACTGTCATGAATCCATACCTCTATTTGTTTATATTCATCCTATTTATCTACTTTCATATGAACCAATTCCTGCGTTTTACGTTATTCCTTCTCGCCATCATCCTAAATTATAACAACTCACTTATTGTTACCAAATATTAGAACTAGTCCTTGTCCTTCTGTACCACTACCATATATATTAATACATTCCCGCATATCCGTAGTGCGATCAGCCATGAACACTATATCATCTCCATATATAAGAGCTTCTCCACTTTTCTCTCTACTTGAGTTGCTGAGCTCAAACTTCTTGTGAAGCCCTTAAAATAGGGGTCATTACGCTGAATGACTTTGCATGTCTATTCGAATATTGCATGTTTTAAGGAACAACTGTCGAATTGTGTGCCCGGCGATTTGTGGCGAAGTTCCATAAACTCTACCATGTGACCTAACTGAGACTTCCTATTACTCAAAATATTTCCAAAATTCACATTATTAGCTAATTTTATGAATTACAAATAAAAAATGCGTTGCGTGCATTTTTATGAGTCACGTATGAAATATGCTTTTGTTGAATTCTGTAAGTGAAGTGAACGTGTCACGACCTTGTTTCGCTTTCTTCACCTCAAAAGGCTTTCAAGCGCGCTTGGCGCCCCGCGCTACCCCGCGCCCCGCTTGTAATGCTCTTTACATAAAAAATAGAACTAACCGGGAAAAGACGACATGCATATCAAGTCATGTTGCTCGCTGATTGGACCAAAGCTCTAGAGTCGGGGGAGAAATTGGGCACCCGAGCGCATCGCACCTTTCCACTACCCTCGGATCAACCCCTCATTTTTTTATATATATATATATTTTTTTAAATGCAATGACAAGCAGAAAACGCGCCCGCTCGGCGCGCGTCTGTGCTCTGCATGAATGGACCCTGCCACAAAGGCGCCGCCGCCGCCGCCGATTCACTAGCTCCCTCTGTTGGGTGAGGTGGCAACGGTCCGCGAAATGACGTCACCAACGTCAAGAGCTGCCGTCGTCGCACCCTTTTTGAATGCTCCCTGTGTCGACACGGCCCCGGTGGCGGCGTGTGACCTCCCCCCATCCCCCTCTCCGCACTCCAAGTAATGGACATCCCAGCTAGAGTACTGCATGGGACCGGGCCAGCCCAAAGGCCTCAGCCCGGCCCGGCCCGCGGACCGGGCTCGGGCCGGGTGGCACGCATTTCCTCTAGCCCGGGCCGGGCTCGGACGAACAAAACATGTTACGGACCGCGCCGGCCCGGGCCGGCCTGGGCCGTGGCTGGGCAGTCGTGTGTCGCAAATTCTATATTGTTGATAACAAAAAGTGTGCTCATTGATCTTTTAGGTTCAATGAAAACAAACAAGCCAAATGGAAATTCACTATGGCGCCGTTCAATAAAAGAAAAAAAAAAGAGAGAAAAAACACGTTTTGCACCTGGAAAGCCTTGACGTGGATAAAAGGAAACGCATGGATTCCACCAGCATGGTGGGAAAGTGTGGCCAAGAAAATGAGGGCACTCCAGTCGCATTGTACAACATATGAGTGTGTTTTTCCTCTGCTCTTGAAAAAAACGCGAGTTTGACTTTGCACTTTGTGCGGGGGCCTTACTATGCCACGAAAGATAAGATAACAACCTTGGATAATTTTATATTTATACTGCGTTTTGAAGAAGCACTAGCGTGATTGTGATTGTTTCTTCACAAAATTATGTAGAAAGGAAAGTTTTCTGTGAAACGAATTGCACAACGCAAAGTCCAATAGGTCTTCAAGAAATGAAGAAATAAAATATTCCCCACTTTCGTTTTCACAATCATTTACGAGGTGCATATTTCACCCATATTTGCGATAATACATCGTCTAAATCGGACTATTTATCGTGTCAAAAAAAAAAAAAAACTATGTCCAAGTTTAAAAGAAATTTAAACCAAATATGCTGGCTTTATGCTTAGGCAGTTTTTAAGTTAAAGCCCGCAAACATTTTCGGGCTCATGTTTATTAACTGTCGGGCTCGGGCCGGGCTCACCGCTTATATCTAAAAAAAAAAAAAACAATTGTCGGGCTCGGGCCGGGCTCCGCCTTCTGTCTAAAAATTCTGCCGGGCTTGGGCCGGGCCCGGGCAGTGTCTGCATTGCCCTAATCCCAGCCACCCCTGACCCCCCCCCCCCCGACAAAAGTCCTGGCTGCTATTGCCTACGTCAGCTCCCCTCCTGCCGCGTCAACCAACACTGGAAGCTTCCGGCTGCGAAGACCGGCGGCGGCGCGGAAGAGGCTTATTTTGTGGCTCCCTCGTACGGCCACATGGCATACCATTGGCTCAGCGCCATGTGCGCGTAGTTATTCAGCCTTGAGCAGAATGTCTCTCGGGAACGCAGTCGGCGCCATTGCGCACGTTGCGTGGCGCATTGCAAGGTCACTGTGGGTTCGTGTCTTCAAGGATATCGCTCCCGTTCTCTCCGCGGGGCTTCTATGCTCTTCAGGTCACGTTCATATGAGGAGGGTGAAGGAGGAAAAAGGTACCCCTCGGTGCGTGGTTATTGCGCATTCAAGTCCAGAACTGACATGTGTGCCAACAACGCCAACTTAAGCTCCAAGACCCCAGCTATCATCCCGTGATGTCGGCATATGCGGGCCGTCGGGCGCAGATAACGGGGCCGCGGCGTAGCGCCGAAGGAAAGGAATTGCACACGTATTTGCCGTCCACGCCTCGAGTGGTTTCATACACGAGATCTCCCTTACAGATATTATCAATGAGTTTCAACTGACTTTCTATTGTGTTCCCATAGAGTAAATTGAAACTCAATATAAACTCAATGTCTATGAGCTCGGTCATTAGAAACTCAATTTTGATTCTATTGAGTTTACTCATTAGGAATGCAATTGAGTTTGGTAATTAAGATCTCAATATATATTCCTTTGAAATTGCTCATAAGAATGAAATTGGGTTTGCTTATAACAAACTCAATATCGATCCTATTGAATTTACTCATTAGGAATGCAATTCAGTTTGGTCAGAAGAAACTCAATATCAATCCTTTTGAATTTACTCATTAGGGATGCAATTGAGTTTGGTCATAAGAAACTCGAAATCGATTCTATTGAATTTACTCATTAGGAATGCAATTGAGTTTGGTCGTTGCTGGATTACTGCACCAAACGATTATTGCTTGTACCAATGTTTTTTTCAATTATTCTATTAAGGGATAGAGTCCAATGACCTCGAAACACTGTTTATCACTTATGAGACTTCCAAGGTGGAAATAGCAAACTGGGAACCTTAGTAGATGCTGAGGTGGTCCCGGCCAAATTAAGACCTTTCTTTTGTAGGGTATATACGGCACTAGGGGGTAGTCAAGGGAGCACGATTAGTGGGTTTTGAGCGCTTAGTTACGTTGTTTGTGTTCGTTTCCTCAATGTGCTTAGTTTACTTCATGTTGCATGTTTTAAGGAATTATACGAGAAAAAAAAACTTAACCAGTAGCAATTTTATTAACCGCAGTTGTAATAGATTCTATTGAAACACGTTGCAAAAATTCAATTGAAACTCAATTGCAATATTTTTATTGAAGCTCAGTAGGAAAAGTTCTATTGAAACACTATTGCCAAAATTCAATTGAAATGCAATTGCTAAAAATTCAATTAAGACTCAGTGGCCAATACCCTGGTACGGTTCAATAGGGACGCATTAGAAAAAGTCAATTGAGTTTCAGTTGAGACTGGTCTATTGAGTGAGTCCTTTACACTTTCGATTGAAACTCAATTAATTTTGTTAAGGGGAGTGCTTGATCGCCTAAAATGAATGTTGTGAATGACAATTGGCCGAAAAGGAATTGTATTACGCAGGAAAATTAGTTGGGCATTCAGTTATTAAGATTTTATGAAGGAACGAGGCACCTACGAGTTTTTTTTTTCCCCGAATAAGTGGGGAAAAAAGAAAAGGATGAACAATATTTGCGCACGCCAGAAATGTAGAAACATGTCGTGGCTTTTTTTCAACCTAATCACCGCACAGATTTAGGCAATACTTACGACATGGAATAAGCTCTTGAATGCTCTTCCCGAAGAAGAAAAAGTTGACCACCTGGGTTGGCTGTCCTTCCATCACATGTGCAACAAAGTCGTCAGTCAGCACAGACGTTGTTCCCCGATCTCCATCGTCCTGGATGTTTGTTCGTCCTCTCCGAAACGCCATGCACGTTACACGACTGTCGCGAGTGTCGGTCTTGGTTTTGTGGTCACGCACGCACCGACCCACAGCAGCTCTCGAGAGAACATTTCTCCGCTCGGCTTGATCGGCTCCTGAGAGCATCGGATTACGATACCCGATTCAGGTGTTGCGTCGTCTGCGGAACATTGCCGCACTCTTGCATCAGTTCCGCGCAATATCCAGATTGCATAATATTGGATATTAACCTCATGGCTCACCATCGTACATCGTACCGTGGATACTGCTCCATCATCTGGTGGCCCTATGGCCTCGCGATACGCAGAACGGCCCAAAATGAGTGCCACAAGCTTTTCCCTGAATAATGCGCATAGAAGTGACGTGTTCGCGAGAGTCCTCCGTCATTAACATCGGCAGTATGCCTTCAGCTCATTATCATATATGACTCGATACATTTTCAACAACGAGATGTATATACATCGCGAGCACGTCTTTCTTGCACGTATAATTCTGGGCTTGGGACGATCGATCTTTGCCTTGTTTTGGAATAAAAGGATGAAAACGCAAATCAAAGTCGATAAATAACCCCAAGCCTGTTGCTTTTTCCGAAATGGCAGAACATTGAAAGTCATATAACCCACAAAGACTATATAAATGTAGAGTTAACATACTTTCGTGAAGTAGCGAAATGATTGTGAAGATCATATGTTTATGTATCGTAATCCTAGACCAGGGGTGGACGCTATAGGCTCGCGAGCCGCATGCACCATTTCGCGTGTCAAAGTGCGGCTAGCGGCTCCCACCCCTACCCCCCACCCCCCGCTCACCATAAACACGCACACACACTCCCTCGCCACCCTCTCGATCACACGGGCACTCACCCAAAAAGAAAAATGGAACACGTTTTAAATTGAGACATATTGCGGTTTGCTAGTCTTGTGCTACTGCTACCTTACGTACAGTGGGACTGGTTTCCACTCGGATAGATTGAAAGTAGTTCGAGTTTCGTTCATTGAACTGGACAAAAATTTGCCCCCCGCGGCTCTTGAAAGTTTCGCAGTGTTGTTTACAGCTCTTCCCGTACGAAAATGTCATATATGGCCCTGATATATTTTATATATAGCCACATATGATAATATAAGGAGTCAAATATTTCCATATACCCTCATATATGGGAGCAGATAAGGCACCATATCGCCATATAGTGGGCAAATACTGCCATATATGGCCGTAGAAGTGCGTAAATAGGCCATATACGTGTGCAAATATGGCCATATATCACTGTATAGAAGTTCAAATACTACCATATATAGCCCATCCACCACATATATGGGTAAAAATATATCCCCTGATAATGATATTAGGGCCCATTTCGGTCGCGCAAGCAAAAAGTTATATGTCCACGCAAAGACACTAGTTATTTTATCTATATTGCACGAGTCTCGTGTAATTGGTTAACTACTGTTAACATCCTTAAGGTGAAGTTATTCCGGATATTTGAACCAATTAATCAATTGCTCATTTTGAAGATTGAAAGACAAAAGTAAATTTGGTTGTATGTTTGACGTGTAACAATATAACGAAGTGCATAGATCGGAAAGCAAGTTAAGTAACAGGTTATAGATCGAAGCTCTTAGTCGCCCGTTTCCGCGTTAAGTGGTGACGGCGTCGCCGTCGGCATCGGTGTAACCGTCCCGCTAAATTTAGCGGGGAATTGAACCGGTGCTTATGTCACGTGACGTCAATTTTCCCGGTAAATCTAGCATTGAAACTAATTTTGTTCATGTTTCCCCGCTAAATTTAGCGTGGAAAAGCGAACCATTGGCTTACTGAAGATGCGAAACGCTACTTTGTCGCCGCGAATACTTTTCCCTTCGAACGGCTACGAGGTCGTTGTGCCCGGAGTATCCTACGCAGTATCTTTAAAAAACCGTTCGCGCAGCATCTTAACCTTCCGTTTGCGAGCGTCGGGGATTCATCGTGTGTTGAAAGTCGGAAGATGTGTTGTCCGTGGTGTCTTTTATGTGTAACTCTTTCTTAAAAAATTTGAAGTTTAAAAACGTGAACCTAACAGTGTACACATAATTTTAAATTTATTGGTAAAAATATATATAGATACATCTTTATCTATTTATTTGCGGACATCGTGCCCCAAAAATAGTCGCGCTTAGTTTTTCATATAAAGTTATATTTTGGGCTGGACAGCTGGTTCAAAAGCTGGACTTCATAGAGCTGTCCTGTTCACTCGGTATTGACAGCAGTGTAGACGCTATGCGTGTTTTAATCCAATCGTGTCTCCGGTTAGGGTGACGTGCCTAGAGTCTAGAAGCTGGTGATAAGGCAGAACAAGAGACCTGCTTCAAACCCAAGGCCCACACATAGCATTCACTGCACTATCGACCTTGGGTACAAGTGCAAATCCTCTCGTTGTGGTGGTCATTGTTGGGATCAGGACCAGGTCCTGGTTGGGATGCCCCAGAAGACAAGCCTTTTGTGTGTGCACTCCCGTTTCGGCCTTTCCTTCTCTTCTTTTCTCTCTCTTCCTAACTGAAAGCGTGGAAGAACGTGAGCCTTTGCCGAACCAATCAGCCGTAGACTTTTTATCGCTTGACTGTGCTCTCTGTGCGCGGGAAATGGCAGAATCGTGGTCGCGTGGTGTGACGGATGACGCATTAGCCGCTGGCAATCTCGGAATGCTTGCTGCCGGACCTTGTTTGGCGTGTGTTGCGCCCTCCGTGGCTGCTGCGGATTTTTCTTCTGCAGTAAATTCGAAAAGACCTACCCTTGTATCGGAACAAGCGACTTCTTCAAAGAAGCCCAAGAATATTTCGTGCTGCGTTTAGTGTTCGGATCTACGAATGACAGCTTACATCGTGTTGAATCTTCACGGGCACCTTCCTTTCCGTTTTTGTGTTTGAGTGGTTGTCATGCCTATGTCAACATATATCTCGGATTACACCTTTAAAGTCCGGTAGCATCAACGTAAGTGCGCTGCAACCCACCTAGCGACAATTGATCGTTTTCCTACAGGTACTCTTCCAGATTACCTCTAGAATTATGTCGTGTCTATCTTCTGGTAGCCGGGAATTCTACCAGCAGTCACCTGCCATTGGCCATCTGAAATTATGTCATAACTACAGGTAGAATACTGATCTTTGTTTTTCTCTGCGTTTCGTGATAAAACGTTCCACGGCCATTTGCTCGTGGATACACATTTCATGGACACACGTTTCGTCGACATTACCGTTTCATCGACCTTCGTTACGCGAATGTCGATAATCCTGGTTTCCCTGGGAATTAAGTTCAGCGAAATCAGGAATGCACTTAAAGCGCAGCTCATGTAAAAATGAGTAAAAGTTGGTACATTCTCAATATTCAATTCGCATTTTTCTTATACAGATGAGAAGTCACTTTTGGTAGATATTTGTAGAAAACGATATATATAAAGGTTACCTTATTTGATTGGGATATACCTGGACTTATATGGGAGGCTGATATACCCCTATTTGGCAGACCCAGATATGGATATATAAAAAATTGAACATATCTATCCATATATGCCCGATATAATGTGATGTGCTTAATATAGCCAGATATGCCCAATTTTTTATATCACCATATTTTTTATATAAGTCGAGATATGCAATTTTCGTAAGGGTTACGCCGGCTCAGCCTGGCCACCCCCGACCTAGCCCAACAAACACACAGTGAAGGGAGTTATCTTCGGATAAGATATATGGCCGTTATTACGCTAATTTTTATGTAAAGGCCTCCATGTAACCCCGAAGAAAAGATTTCACTCGTATTGGTTTCATTGTAACTTCGATAAGGAAAGGTACAAATTTGCAAATTCTCACCTTTTACTAAAGGTTACCCGATGCAAGGTGCATGAAAGCGCTAAGTAAAGGTTACCGTCGTATTAATTACATTGTAACCTTTTAATGAAAGGTACACATTTGCAAAGTGATACACTTTGCTGAAGGTTACCAGATTGAGAGTGTACGCACTGACGTATAAAATAATACAGACCAAGATCACCAGGGAGACGGCACAGAGAGACTACACAACAGAACGGCACCAGATTATAGGAAGGCTGCTCCTCGTCTTCGGGCCAATTTTAACTAAATAAAACTTTAGTGTTTTTACCAACCTCTCCAGACCACTTTTAACTTCGAATCTGGAGCAACCCAGGATCCGAGCTTCCCCACGCAACCACCAGCAATTCCAGCTCAGCCATGCCGGACGATTAAGCAACATCTGAACGCAAGCCCGACATCCCGCCGCCCCCATCATCTTCGCACCTCTCCCTCGTCTCCCCAAGGCCACTTCCACCACCTTGCTCGCCGACTTCCGGACATAGACTAAAAGAGCGAACAGCATCGCCGACATGGTTTTATTTCTCCATGACCCACAACAAGGCAGTGGTGGTCGAGTGACGTCCTCTTGGGAATCACATGGTTTCCCGTTCGACTTTTCAATGATTAGAATCGCCGAAGGTCACGGCGAGCGATCTTCACAAAAGACGGTTCGCCAGGAAACAGACGCCGCGTGTAGCAGCAGAAGGGGACAGTTTTTTTTTACTTCCGCGTACCTCCCAGAGACGCTGTCACCGTAGTTTCCGCAACCACCACAAGCGGCTGTACATCGGCATTCTGTGCGTGTGTGTGTGTGGGGGGGGGGGGGGGTGCAAAGTGGCTGGTTTTTGTCCCTTGTGCCTAGATAAACAATATAAAAATATAAACTGCAAAATCTTTTAGCATTAAAATCGTTCCACTACCCGTTTTAATTGCCGCAATACATTTTGCAGGCGTATAATACGCTCTCGGACAACACAGAAAGTTAAATATGTTAGCAGAGCCATATGCCATAGTCTGTGTGTTAACAAAATTTTCACTCATATATTTTTTTTTTCTTTTTTGTTGCCGCAGTTGTGATAATACTATCCTCCTGGTAACCCCCCCCCCCCCCCCCCCTCTCCCTTCCTGGTAAGAGTAGTTAGCGCTTGGCGAAGGCACCGATCCAATCACCCGATTTGTGCCGAACAAATTGCGACCGCCAATGTTTCTTGATCGCGTTCTGAAAAGGGCCTACTGGTTCCGCACAAGCCCTACACGCAATGCTTGGTTGTTTAAGGAGTTTGGGATATTTGGTGCACCTTCAGTGTAGAACTCCAAACAATGAGCTCAACTTCGGCTTTCTGAGAAAATAAAACTCTGTAGTGGCGTTTCTGCTCATATCAGGACACAAAGAATCGCTTTGTCGAAGTTAGCATCCCAGAACGATGGAAACAGCTCAAAATGGAATGCCAGGTTCGCCCCGAGGGGTGTTGAGTGCGCTATGAATACAAGAGGGATCGTGATGGCCCATGAACAGATCTATACTCGGCGACAACTTTTCTTGGCAATGCAGTGGAAGGTACGTCCCGCGTCCCCTCTCCCATTTTGAGTGTGCGCGGGCTCTCCTCCTCTCCCCGGAAATGGGGGAGGAGGAGAGCCTGCGTACACTCAAAATGGGAAAGGGGACGCGGGCCTGTACCTTTCACTACATTGCCAAGAAAAGTTGTCGCCGAGTATAGACCAACAGCAATGCTAAAGAAATGTGAGGCAACAAAGGTTATATTCGGAGGAGTGGTACAGTGAGCGAAATCTTTTTAGAGGAAATTCCTGAGGAGAATGGAGACTAAAGATGAGGGGAAGCCAGATAAAACGGGTAGAGAGGCAATCGCCAGCCTATTGCAGTTATATCTGTTGTCTACAGAATGGTGTTAAAGAATTTAAAAAAAAAAGTATTACAGAAACGCGCAGAGAACGAGTGTGCCAAAGGTGTATACTTGAAATGAAATCTAGGGACAAAAGCGGTTTGGGGGCAGCCTATTTTTGTTAACATATAGTGTATGGAGGTCGCGGAAAAGAAAAGAAAAGGTCACTGGTTTGTATTTATGGTATAGAGGCGACCGTCATTAAATAGATAATGTAGAAATACAATTAACTGCTAAGATTTTAGGATAAAAAATAAAAATCTGAAAATATATTCACAGAAGCAATGAGGTACTCCAAACAGGCACAGAAAATGCAACAAAGACATGGACGATATTCACGCGAGGATGGCCGACGCGAGAAAGCTGCGGGCCGCCGACCGGGGTCCTCCCTTGTAGCGGGGCGAACCGCGGGTCTGGAAGCCGAGAAGACGATCGATTCTGGTACCGCAGGCCCCGAGGAGAGACGCTGGGCGTCATGGACGCCATTGCGACATTTTATGCGGTCTTCCGAGTCACGGCATAGATTCGTTCGCTGTCCTTCCCGTCACGTCACCGTCACGGAAAACGACGTGACGAAGACGGCGTTGACTGTTTTTCGAGTTAATACGTTTTGTCCGAAATATAGAGAATTCTTTGTTGACGTGGATTGTTCATTATCCCCTTTCTCCTTTTATTAAAATAAAAATGGGAAAAGGATAATGAGATAATGTGGCTAATTTTACTAATTGAATGAGCTCCGAGAACACGTCTTTCGAAGAGATCGGGAGAGAGAGACCGGGGGGGGGGGGGGGGGGGGCCTCAGGTGTCGAAATTAACTCTCCCCGATCACGGCTGGCGACATGGTTGGCGAGACACTGGTAGCGGTGGCAGCGACGGTAATTTCCAAAACGACGTTTTGAAGATGGCGATATATATAGGCACTGAAAAAAGTCTTGGGAGCTGGTACGTTTCTCGAAAATATTTGCATTAGTGACGTTTGCGTCGATGTGCGTGCCCTTCTTCAGACGATACGCCCTGTATCCTCGAAACTGTACCAAAAGGCAAACGGTACAGTTCTGCCTCATAAAGGGAAATACTGCTGGCTCAAGTAGCGGCTCGTGCATTTTTCACAACTCTTTCCTGCAGTGCTCTTATAACGCGCGAAGAGGCGCTTGGATAGGAGAAATTCTCTCCGGAATCATTGTCTTCTTTACTGTGCTTCATATCTACAGTCCAGACAGAAAGAGAAAACAGACGAGTGCCCACATTGCTGTTTCTTTTTTATTGCAACATGTTTTTTTTTTTTTTTTGTCTTGAAGTGCTGCAATGCAGTTCATTTATTAATTCATAAGCATTATTACCCACACGACGGCCGAGAGCGTCCGTCTGTGGACAAAACAGTGGAATGAAAAGCGCTCCGCGTAGAGAGGAGGAGAGTAGTGAAGGATAAAGGCAAAGGGGGAGGCGACGTCACGGGTTGGAAGCCAATGAGCGCGCGGATGCTGGGGCGAGCCTGAGCTCGCAGCTGTGCGGAGCGCGTATGCCTTGGTTTGTGCTACAAAATGGAGTGTGAGCCATCTACCAGCGCTGTTAAAATTAGGCAGGAAAAAAATAAGAAAAGGAAGATTTATTGGTGGATTTTTGGGGAATGCGTTAAAATGAACCTTGGGAAACGCCACCCACGTCCCCCTTTAGGGACCGCTAACACTGGCCCTTTAACGAAGCCAAAAAGAGGCAGCAAAAAATAGAGGAAGCAAAAGAAAAAACACGTTTACAATCCCCTGTGACGCCGAAGTAGAGCGCGGCTCTTGAGGAGGAAAAGGGGAAGGTACGCAGAGGAGGCTATGCCCTTCCTCCTCTCCTGCTCGCCTCCCATTTAGGAGAAATGTTCCGCTAAATTTTCCCCGCTAAATTTAGGGGGAACATTTCCCAGCTAATTTTAGCGGCAAATTTCCGCCGCTAACTTTAGCGGAAAAAATTCCCCGCTAAATTTAGCGGAAAATTTTCGCCGCTGTTACGCCGACGCCGCTCAAGCAGGAAACGAGCGCCTAAGAGCTGCGCTCTATAAGCCAAAAGAGAAAGCCAAAACAGAAAATCAAAACGAAAAAGTGAAGGGGTCAGCACTAGCGTTTCTCGTGGTCATGCTAACGCGTTCCCTAAAAACCGTCCTTGGACCTTCCTTGAATTTTTGAAGCTACTATTACTCTAAATTTTGATGGATTGATTGAACGTGTTTTAGTAATAAAAAAAAAAGAAGTAAAGCGCGTACGACTCTCTCTAATCAATTGTCCGCTGACATCGAAGAGAGAAGGGGGTGGGGGAATGGGATGTGGATAGGTAGGGGGGTGCCAGAAATGTCTCTAATCAGATGGAGTCCTGGATGTTTGCTGTAACGACAAAGTCAAGAAGCGAGTCCAATATGGCTTTGCGGTGCTGCTGTGCGCCCCTCGGGTGTATCCAGTCCCGAACGCCTCCCGCCGCAGCTTAGGTTGCAGTTTTTGAATGGCTTCTTCCCGCTTCCGGCTGAGGTCCACACAGTCCCATAAGAGATGGGTACTTGTGGCTTATTGTCCTGTTGCGCATCGTCTCCAAGATCAGTCGTCGGCGTGTTGCTTTTATAGATCTGTCTTGAGCGAACACCTCTCGAACTTAGCCCGGACTGCGGGGGCGACGGCCGTTCAGTGTCCGAAGACGCACTGTAGCCCACCGACAGTACCCGTTTGGCAGTGGGTCATCTTCTTCAGGTAGCTTATTGCTCAGCACCATTCGTCGCTCGAGGCGGGCAAGGGTGGCCTCATCGTTTTAATATGTTCTAATATATTCATATTCTTTTTTTTAATTTTTACATATTTTTATATTAGTTTTCTATTTTTATTTTTTGATATTTTAATATATTAGTTTAATCAATTTTAATATATTTATTTTATGAGCAGCGCACGCAGTAGTCGGCACATAAAATAAAGATAATCCAATGCAAAAAACACACACACGCGCGCGCGCACACACTCACACGCACACGCACACGCACACGCGCACCTTTCGACGGTTGGAAAAATGATAGGATACCATAAAGCGCTTCGAACGGGGGGACAACTTCTGAGTGGCCCCCGGAGTCACTTTACCGACACTGGTGGTTTTATGTGCGAGAGCAGAACCATCATCGTCCGTGTATCGATCACAGCGTGGATCTCGCCGATTTTACGCTTCGTTCCTCTGATATCCTGCACTCAGTGCAGGGTAACGAGCGGTTGCGTCATCACCACTTAGGGATTCACCTCGAAGACTCCGGCAGACCCGGTCCAGCGGTTTTGGTGGCCGCAAGATTATACAAATGATATCGCGAAAGGACCGATGGGCCGGAGCGTGGTTTCCCGCGCGAGGAGAGCAAATCACTAAAATGTGATTCCGCTGTCATCCCCTTTCTGAATGTTTTGCCTTTTTTGTGCGGCACGTGCCGAGGAAGCGACATTGACTGTGTCGGAACTGGGGTACGAAGAAAAATTAAAGATGAAATAATCTATAAAGAGTTACACCTTTAATTTGGGGTAGGCGCGCTGTCACTCGCAAAAACAGCCAGCTTCCTGTGACGTCGACCTTGAGGTGAGCATTACGAGATACGTTAACGCGTCTTGTAAGCAAAAACTCCCAAAACTGCAGTCCCTCCGTACAGCCAACGCGTCCAGCTGATGACCAACATCGAAAATGCGCGAAAGCGGACGCAAGCGATCGAGCTGCGACCGGCCGTCTGTCGGCCGAGCAGATCGTTCCACCGTACGCTACTTCTCGATCTCTAGAAGTGTTTGATAGCGCATCAGTGCGCTGTAAGCTTGACACAACGTAAGATCAGCACTAGGAGCTCCGCCTTCGGCTCGTGCTTCTTGCCCTCTGTAGTGCGTTGGTGAGCACACACGCTCGTACTTTCAAAGGAAAGCTCTCGCTGGAGACGGCGCTTTTACTGCTGATCTCACGTTGCAAAAGATGTGTTCAATCGGATCGCTTCACTGGTCGGACAGTATAACGTGTAAACCGTGTGTACTTTTCCTAAAATTCGCGTGGCACCCGTTTCGATGCATGCCACGCCCACTTGATCGTGTGGCCGTGCTTAGCAGAACAACCTGGAGTGCGAGAAAAACAATTGTCTCGCTTACTCAGTGCCCTGGGTGGCTAGCATCGTTCTGTCCGCTCCACTTCATACGGTTTCGAAGAAAATCTGTAGAAGTTTGCGCCGGGGTTAAGCCCGTCCTGTTCGACAGTTGACGACACGGAAGTACCGTCGATGGAGACGTTTCGAACGCATCGAGGCTCCGCTTGTTGCTCCCGGTTCCGACATACTTGGAAGAAGAAAAAATTACCAGCTTGCGGCGAGCTCGCGTCCCCGGGGTAAATAATGTTGTACGCTGACGACTACGAGTGACACATTCTGAGTCGTGGCCACCCGAATGCAAAAATAACATCTGCATGCAGAGGTCAACAGCCGCCCAAACAGGTCTGTTATTGTGCGGGGCCGCGGGACTTGTGCTATACTCAGGCACCCTATCGCCCGCCGCCGGAGGGCGCCACGATACGTTCAAAGCTTCAGCGCAGGAGGCCTATTGCTGACGTTGCGGGCGCGGCTAGCTCTTAATTGTTCATCTGGTATGTTATGTGAAACAGCCACAAAGAAGGCATGAAGGTGTCTGGATATTGCCCCTGAATGCGCTTTTTGAGTGGAACGTGCATCAAGTGTGTCGTTGCGGCTTTTCAGTTCGACGTGGGACTGCCCAGAAAGGTTGGCCTCGGTAAGACGCAGAGACGAGTCTCGACTTCTTTTCAGTGACTCAGTTTTAGCTATTGAGGTGCCCATTCACCGACAATCCGGTGTTCAAATCGCGTCTTCTACAAACTCTTAAAATTGTTTCGTTTAAAAAAAAAAAAAAAAAAAAAAAAAACGAAAGCGAAAGTGTTAGTATTTGGAGGTGTTGCGTTAAGATAATTGCTCATTGTTTGGGCGAGGGCGAATTACGTCAAAGAAACTTGTCAAATGTCAACACATCATTGTTGACGAGGTAGTTGGGTGAATGCGAGTGAACACATTCGTTAACTTGCATTCAAACAACGCGTGAAGCTCTAGCATGTGATGTCTAAACGACCGTTGCACATAAAAAAAAATATACAGTTTTGTTTGGGTTCGGTCAATACTTTCAGCCGTGCTGGGCTGAGTCGCGCCGATCCCAAAGCCAAAGAGGAGCGAAATATCAGCAGTCTTCCTGGCAAGCATTCCATTTGCCTTCGGGGACTAAAACATACAGGTGCACCCTGTGTGAAGACGACTAATGGCTGCTTTTGCTTGAGCATGCCTCTTAGTTGGTCCCAGTCAAGCGCAGTTAGTCCCCAGCTTTGGCGCACGGTACCTTGCTTGAACCAGACGGTCTTTTCAGGAAGCAACCGGAAGTTCAAAGGGCCACATGCTGCCGTTAGACATTTGAGACCATCTTTTTTCTTAGAGTGTAAAATTATGCTCCAAAACCAGCAAGTATTAACAACTTCTATACCACCAAATGCATGCCAAGCACTGACCACAAGCATGAAAACGATGCTCCCCAAGTGGCTGCAAGCACTTTTGCCTAAATTGTTGGACGTCATATGCAAGCCATCTAAATAAGACAACAAAAACTTACTTTATCTAACACCAGGATGTCTACAAATTCAGACGCATCAATTCGACAATAGCAAAACAGTGGGGATGTAGTGTTGAGTGGTCTATGCAGGGCCGGATTAACGTACGGGCTAGGGGGCTGCAGCCCAGATCCCCAGGCTGCCGGGGTGCGACGTTCTAACCCCTTAAAATTGGAAGAAAAATATCGGTTTGGTTTTAGTTTAAAACAGTTCAGACCTAAAGGAGAAAGAAAACTAAGAGGAGCCTTTGGGCCCCTGGCTTTCAAATGTCGTCGTCGTCGTCATCGTCGTCGTACACCCCCCCCCCCCCCCCCCCCGGGTCTCTTTTTTTTTTTTCCTTCGGGGTAACAGGGATGCCAAAAAGTTCCCTTCTCTAGACGACATGGTGTTTGTGAGCTGGTATGTGACAGAGCGAAAAATTGTAACCGTTGCCTCCCACCCTCCTTGTCGGACGGAGCAAAGCTGTCGACGCTGGCAGTCCTGTTGAAGGCTTTTCTAATTGAAGTCAGACGGAAAGACGGCCACGGACGGCTACGGACGGCTACAGACAAGCATGGGTTGGTAGGAAACAAGTGTTGCCGAAAGCTGCACGAGCAGTATACATGCTGCATATTATTCTTGTTTATTTTTTTATCTTTTAGCGTAGTTCCCAATGTAAAGTTTCCTCCGAAACGACAAGTTTAAAACAAGCAAAAATGCATATCGCTGAACGTCGCGAAGCCATCCTTTGTAACCACCAACACGCGTTTCAAAGAGCCGGCTTTTGAGATGTCCCCCAAGGGTTTTCGAGAGACAGTGACTGCAACCAATTGCCCTGGAGCCTGGGTCTCTGCCAGTGCGAGACTACACTTTTCCTGCCATCAAGTGATATGATCGCTGCAATCTCTATACCAGCCTATGAGGTATTACTAATTATTATTCATTGCTAGAATAATACCTCCAAACGGCTATTAAGTTCTAAATTACTGCAAGTAAAAGAATCAAGACCACTTCCAAAACTAATTGAAAGATTTCCCCCTTAAGATAGAAATCATGTAGGAAAAGAGTTTGAAAATATCTCCTTGATATTCATGAGAATTATGCCTGTGAATGTGGCCAAATACAGTGGTTGCGACATTACGATCACATTCAGTTTTAATTATTTGTTTATTTATTTGAATGCAGAAGTCTGTTAGTTTGGGACACGATAGTTCAGTTATTAGGAGAAGGTGAACGAAGCGGTTTGAGCTCTAAATACTTTAACCACCAGGGTTACTTCGTTGTATCTGTTGCTTTACTGTTCAAGTCAGTAATTAATCACAAAAGGGCTAGCTAGACAGGCTCCCATCGATCGGAGCAATTGCTGGAATAAAAGCACTGTGTTCTCGGGACAGTTTTTGAAATGCGACTCGCGCTGCATCTCTTTAGGGGCAGCGAAATTGTTCTTTTTTTCTTTGTAATGGGAATTCTCCGGCCATGCTTGCGATTACTGTCTAGTGCGATTTGTGCATAAATTAAGTTATCATGGCACTCTACATCAAGCGGGTCGTCTGTGTAATCCTTGTCATTCTTGACGCAGCGTTATTGACTCGACGTCATGATTAATGCTTGCAAGCCGGCAGAGAGACGTACTATATAAATAAAAGTATGGACCTGGTCAAACAAGTTCATATGAACGCGGAGCAATTATTTTAAACTTGTCAGTGGAAGTTTACGGGGCCCTATGGATATGCTCAATGTGCGCGACATTGCTTAACAGTTTCCCCAGGATCGTTCATTTCTTTGCGTTTTGTACCTCTTAGTAAGCGATTGACTATTTCCGAAACAACCTATAATCCGCAATCGCGATATGCTTCATTTCCACCCAGCGAAACCCGAATTTACTAATCCTCGAATCCACCAATACAAAAACCTTCCAAGATGTGTCATAAAATGAACAATATTTGTATTTCATAAGGTGGCGAAATATGTCAATTGCCGTCATTGTCTTTACCACCGCCACCATCGTCATCATGATCAGTATTATCATCATCTTTAAAGGGACCATGAAATGATTTTAAAATCGAATTTCATCCACCGCACGTCGGAAAAGGTGTGAAAAGAAACACAAAAACCCAAAAATAGGGAACCAAATAAATTATTTGCTATTGAACTTTTAAAAGAAAACTGGACTCTTTTGCGCCTTCTTTCGTTCGCCTTTTCACTAATGCATCCGCGGAAACGGAGCACGTCAGCCGAATCCACGTCGCCTATTGGGTAAGAGCCTACCTCACCAGCACCGCGATCGTAAACAATAAATAGCCGGAGAATGTTTCCTAAAAGTTTTGTTAAATAATAATCAGATCCACATTTTTTAGCATAATTAGAGATGTGTGACGAAAATTGCCAAATTTGATAATGCTGAGAGCCAAGCGCCATCTATCGTGTGGTAAACGAAGCAACTACTGCGCGTGCGCAGTAGGGCAGGGCCGACTTCAGTTACTTTGGTCGCGACGATCGACGAACGTTTATTTCCTTTGATTTCCTTCCTCTCAAAACTCTGACTGACTGAACGTTTATTTTTCTACGTGTTCGTCTCGCGCGTGCCGACTTCAAGCAGCAAGAAAAAAAAGTACTTAAAACAGACCACGACGAACAAGAACGATGGATCCACAAACACCCGAGAAAAGCGACAATGGCCACGAATCCACCGACTCCGACGAAGCGAGCTGCTCAGAATATAGGCCTAGCAGGCACTCCGACTCGGCGCAGCGTTGCTTCGTCGAAAGACCGTCTGCCTACGACCGGCTGGCGTGCTGAATGGAATATAGTTTGATCGCTGACCTCAATTTTAAATTAAGAGGTGAGGGCCATCTCTTCCCCTTGTTTTCCGAGGCAGTGTTACGAACACTCGTCGAAAAGGGACTCTCGTGGATTCTATCTTCTTGTTTTGTGTGATATAGAGCTGAAATAAACGCGGTATGGATTACCTTCGCAACACGGTATGTACACTTTGTTATTGGTATGTCATTTTTATTCTGACAGACTGCACGTCACTGTCGAGCTATAACAGTTCGTGGGAGGTATACGTGCAATGCCGGTCCAACCTTTCTTCGCCGAGTGTCGCGTCAGTATCGAGTTGCAATCGTTGAAGATCGGTCCCGAAGCGCTTACCAACAGCGCGAATACAGCACTTCCATCAAACGCGCGCGTTCGCTCGCTCCGAGTGTGAACAGGTATTTACGTGGCTCATACTGACACTCGTAGTTCAAACGTATATTTTTTAACGTCGGCTCGCTCCTGCATCTCCGAGGCCGCGAAAAACGCTGCGGCAATTTGTTTCCATCTACGTCGCTTTGCAAACGACTGACACGGGCCGCCTTTTACCAACAATGACAGTTGGGTTGACTTCTGGAGTCTTCACCGGAAGACTCGCTGCACTTCCCAACAGGCATACCGGCGTATGGGATAGTCCCATGCTGTCGCTGTAGCGCAACATATTGAATTTCGCTCAGCTGCGATGCGGCGATGAGAGGCGCCGATTAAGAAAATACGTCGGTGACATCAGAGCAGTAAAACCTACCGGCGCACCCCAACTCGTCACCGCTAACGCTCCCATTCTCCTACTGCCGAGAGAACTTCCGGTTTTAGAAACAGCGTACGTCACGGCTTGTTTTGCGCTCAATTGGAGAAAAAAAAAAGTCAATATTTCATTAATTTTTTTGTGTAGAAGTTAATAAACCGAGACGAACACGGATGCCAGTTCGGCATTCAGTCAACATTGACGGTTTAATGTAAAAGGTATCTGGAAAAAGTAAAAAGGTCATTTCATGGTCCCTTTAAGTATCTCATGAACAGGCTTAGTTCAGGGCCCCCAAATTTTTAATCCGGCCCTGCGTCGATGTGTGTTGATAAGCATGCAGAGCAGATCACGTTCTTTAAGTTGTATTGTATCACTCTATAGATGTTTGTCTCTGGTCACCTATCGGGATGGGTTTAATGGGTACCTGTCAAGTAACCGGAAAGAATTAGGGAGGCCCTACAAAAAGTGCGGGGGATCTGCTTTTGCACAAGCTCTGTGGTAACTGACGTCGTCATTCGAACTGAACTTCGTCGGTCCTTGGTCAGTATGCAAGCTGTCTAGGGTGCAGAACACATCATCATCACTTGACAAAACGTCGAACAGGGTCGTTGATTCTACCGCGTGTGCTTTTGAAGCAGGGTGCCAAACCGGAACCGGAATTGAACCGCTTGTTGCTCTGGAACCGGAAAACAGACGCCGAACCGAAATGGTTGCCGCCATCTTAGAGCTGAACTCGAGCCAAGGCAAAACAAAGGAACCACTCTGAACCAGTTCGCAACAAGTCACGATTCAAGTGACAAATAATGGGTGAGAAAATGCTGGGTGGGGGAATACTTAATGCTGTGGCCTGTGGCACGGAAGGACAGAGCCGTGGTCCGCGTTATTTCTAGGGTAATATTACCACACTTCCACTTTCTCGCCCATTATCGGTTTGTGACTTGTCGCTCTCGTGATATTTTCTGCTGGTAAGGCTGGTAAATGAACACTGCAAAGAAAAATAATACTTGAAAGAAAAAAAGCTTGATTACGATCCGGACAAGCACAAGATACATTTTCCAACAAAATGAAAATCAATTAAAGATATATTAGCTGCAGTCTGAGACTCATTTGAGTTTCACTGACAAAAGGTTCTCTTAGGTGGCGCTTACGCACATTGGTAATACTCTTGCAAGCACCATGGGGTTCGTGAATCGTAATCAGGCTGTTGAAACAAATTGGCAGCGACGTTTCTTTTCAAAGTTCTATAATGTATTATATGCATAATATGAAATTGCTGAGGGAATTGGTGTGAAACGTCACGTATGCTTTCCCCCTAAATTTAGCGGAGAAAAAGAATAGTTGTAGTATAGGTCACGTGATGTCAGGTCACGTGACATCAATTTCCTCCGCTAAATTTAGCGGAGAAACTGGACTGGTGTTTAGTTCACAAGAACCGAATTTTCCGCTACATTTGGCGGGTAACTTAATGGGTGTATTGGTCACGTGACGTCAATTCGCTCTAGATTTGGTGGGGAAACTGAATTGATGTTTTGGCCACAGGACGCGCATTTTCCCGCTAAACATAGCGTTGAAACGGGATCGACGATAGGTCATGTGGTGACAATTTACCCAAGGTGTATTACGGGTCAGGTGACGGCAGGTGACCTCATGTTACGCCACTTTCCTGCCAAATTTAGCGGGAAAACTGAATTTGTATATAGGTCACGTGACTTCAATGTGTCCGTTATATTTCGCGGGAAACTTAATTGGTCGATACGTTCCGTGACGTCAGATTCACGCGACATCAATTTTCCCGCTAAATTTAGTTGAGGAACTAAGTTCGTGTGTAGGTATCTTCATATAAAAATCCCAGATAGATTTAGCGGGAAATACACAAACGGACAGACGGATAAAATATTGGGATCGGAGGTAGCGTTAAAAAGCATTTCGAGCTTTAAAAATATTTTTTTCTTTTTCTTCGCTGTCTTTTTAAAACATACGCAAGGCATCTTATTCGTCGCGTACCAACAGTAGGGGTCGTTCTGATAATCGATTTTGGTCATTCCGTCTGTTTAGTAAAGAATTCTTCAGCTGTCTCCGATATCAGCAAAGGGAAGGGAAATCTCGTGATGGATTTCATTTCCTCCCCTTTTCCTACTCCTTCAAACATTAACAATTTAATCCATATAACAAATTTTGTTTCTAGCTGAGCAGGTGCCACCCGGTATAAACCTTTATTTGTTCCGTTCCGGAGCATAACCTGAACCTAACCAAAATGTCTGAACCGTAACCCGAGCAGTAGCCGAAACGAGTTTTGCGACACCCTGTTTTGAAACGACCAGTAATGCATTTGTTCGCTGCTGTTCTTTCGTAAAGTTTTCCAGTGATTACTCACGGTTCCTAATAGAGCACCTTAGAGAAACCCGGGTTCATCGAATACAAAGAACGGGCTCTTCTGCGCGCAGTGAGCCAACTTGCGCAGTACTTCCCGTCCCCCTTCCGAGCGAACGGAGTAGCGAGGCGCCGACCGATGACACCGGTGACCGCTTTCGGGGAGCCGGGATCAAGCGGGGAAACGCAATACAGAGAGCTTTCGTACACACACGGAGCCGCGTCAAGGCATGCGGCTGCAAACGAAAGTGTCAGAAAAGAAAACGCATTCTTTATATCCATTAGGGTGAAACCAAACCGCACTTCCGCGTCGGCTAGGGCAGTTTCCTGAAAGTTGTTTCAGCCCCCGCCGCAGGGTGGCGCCACTACATCGGCGCCGATGTGTGCGTCGATCTATATTGGGCCGGGTCACGTGGGGAGCGAGCAGAACTGGCAGAGCCACCGCCGACAGGAAAAAAAAAATCGCAATCGCCACTCGCAAGAAAAAAGAAAAAGAAAAAGGAGGTATGGAGCATAAATAAAAAAATTAATAAAGGCAAGAAGCAATAAAGTAAAAAGAGGAACAGCGCGCAGGGGCCGTAAGCGAGGAAGGAAAAGCTACTGCAACAAAACACGAAAGAAAATCCTCCCCAAGGACGGGGAGGAACGTAGTGCCATCTCTGGGGTGTCGCTGTCACCAACGTTCGATGAGTGGTGGATTGCTGTTGTAAAGAGGCTAAACGATGACTTCCCCTCTTTGTTTGCATTGTGTGTGCGCGTGGTAAATGTCCAGCGAACGTAATAAAAGTGGCATAATAAATGTTAGGCCCTCGCGCGGAAATAAATCGACTCTTCAGTTAGTGTATAACATTTCTTTGAGGTTTCTCTCCCTCCCGAGTTTGGTATTACAGACAGTGTCTTTCATTGTTTATAGTCTTTTTATGTAAAAATGGGGTAAATTTCTAAAGTTCCTCGAAGGATCTTCGAAGCCTGGATAACTTGCACAGTCTGAGTTCTATGAGTGAAGTTGAACGCAAAGATTGGCCAAATACCATTGACTAACAATACTGGAAACTCGAGCCAAAATACATGGGGTTCTAGGGAGACACAGAAGTGCTGCCATCTCTCGGCGTGGGATGGTAAACTATAAGCTCGAAATTAAAAAGATAACAGTCGTTCACTACACTATTCTTTCTCTTCACACTATCAGGAATTGTGAATATATGGCGAGTCGGTGTTCCGATTTCAATTGAGCAAGAGCTGATACACTGTATTTCTAATAATGAGGTGAGCTTCATATTAGCAGTAAGTATTTAGATTGTATGGACCTATGTATTACACCTGGTACAAATGAGCTACTGGCAATTAGTCACTTTCTAGTAAATTGACTATTTATGGACCACTTTAAAAGCAAAGGTTGTTATTAGCTGTAGTGACTGGCTCTTTGCAGTTAGAAATAAAGCACAGTAATTCAAATATGTAATTGCTCCATAGGTCATTATTTTAAATTATATGAGATTCACTTCCAATGAGGCTGGAAATGCTACACGACGTAGTAATTACAGCCAGTAAATGCTACACTGGCTGTTTAATGGAGAGCCAGTATTTACAAGGAAGTAGAAATAGTGTCCGATTCAGTATGACCTGTCGTTTTGGGGGCCTGCTTTGTTTCTAATGACAGCAATGACTGTTGGATTGTACTTTTGAGTTATTTGGACGAGCATAAACTAGATTGCCTTCCAATGGCTATTAATGGCTCTGGGCCAATATCCTGAGCTATTTTGGGGCATATAGACCAAGCAGCTGTTTACTAGGTAGTTCCACTTGTGATAGACTTTAATGACCATTACTGACCATTTCGTGATATTCGTGAGGTTAGGTCTCTGATTGGATTTGAATGACTATTATTTGCTATTTGGTTTGATTTCCTAATTATATGGCGGATTTCGGTTCCAAACGATTTCAATGACTGTCAATGACTATTTGTCACTATTCTGGGTTTTTTGATTGTGTGCGGACTCAGTTAGCTTTCAATGGCCAATTTTGGCTCTTTGGTCTAAATTTGATATGGCAGATATGGTAGTTCAAATGACTTCTAGTTACTTTCAAGCACTATTGGTCACTATTTTGAGTTATTTGATGGTGTGAAGACTAAGTTGGCTTCGAATGGCTAATATTGGCTTTTTGATATTTCTGAATTATATGGCAGGGTTGGGGGTCCAAATAACATCTAGTGTCTATGCATGACTATTAGTTACTATTTGGAGCTATTTGATTGCGGGGGACTGAGTTGGCTTCCAATGGCTATACAGTCATTGAGGGCTTCAAATGTCTTTTAGTGACGATCAATGACTATTAGTCAGTATTTCACATTATTTGATTATGTGTGGACTAGTTAGCTTCCAGTGGCTATTATTGGCTGGATGATAATATGTTTTTGATTATATGACATGTTTGGGCTCAAATGACTTCTCGTGACTATTCATGACAATTAGTCATTTTTAGTGTGTGTAAACTGAGTTGGCTTCTAATGGCTATTATTGGCTATTTGATCGTATTTCAGTATTATATGGCAGATTCAGGGTCCAAATGACTTCTTGGTGCTATCAATGGCTACTAGTCACTATTTCAACTTATTTGATTATGTTGAGTTGGCTTCATATGGCTATTATTGGCTATATGATCATTTTTATAAATTATATGGCAGATTTGGGGTCCAAATGATTTCTAGTGACTGTCCATGATTATCAGTTCTTATTTTGTGTTATTTGATTGTGGGAAGACTGAGTTGGCTTCATATGGCTATCATTGGCTATATGATTATATTGATACATTATATGGCAAATTCGGAGTTCAAATGACTTCCACTGACTATTAACCACAATTGGTCACAATTTTGAGTTGATTGATTGTGTGTGGGCTGTGTTGGCTTCTAATGGCTATTATTGGCTATCTGATCCTATTTCAGAATGATATGGCAGATTCAGGATCCGAATGACTTCTTGTGGCTATCACTGGCTATTAGTCACTATTACAATTTATTTGATTATGAGCAGACTGAGTTGGCTTCCAATGGCTACTATTGTCTATACATTTATATTTGTAATTATATGGCAGATTTGGTCTCCAAATGACTTCTAGTGATTGTCAATGACTGTCAGTTCCTATTTCGAGTTATTTGATTGTGTGAAGACTGAGTTGGCTTCATATGGCTATTATTGGCTATATGATCATATTTATATATTATATGGCAGATTTAGAGTTGAAATGACTTCTACTGACTATTAATGACACTTGGTCACACTTTTGAGTTATTTATTTGTGTGCGGGCTGAGTTTGCTTTCAGTGGCTACTATTGACTATACAATCACATTTTTAATTTATATGGCAGATTCGGGGTCCAAATGATTTCTAGTGACTATCAATGGCTATTAGTCACTATTTCCACTTACCTGATTGTGTGCAGACTGAGTTGGCTTCATATGGCTATTATTGGCTATATGATCCTGTTTATAAATTATATGGCACATTTGGGGTCCAAATGACTTTTGGGACTATCAATCACTATCAGTCACTATTTCGACATTTGATTTTATGCAGGCTAAGTTGGCTTCCAATGGCTACCATTGGCTATACTTTCATATTTATAATTATATGGCAGATTCGGGGTAAATGACTTCTAGTGACTGTCCATGATTATCAGTCACCATTTCGAGTTATTTGATTGTGTGAAGACTGAGTTGGCTTCATATGGATATTACTGGATATATGATTATATCGATCAATTATATGGTAGATTTGGAGTTCAAATGACTTCTACTGACTATTCATGACAATTGGTCACACTTTTGAGTTATTTGATTGTGTGCGGGCTGAGTTGGCTTCCAATGGCTACTATTGGCTATTTGATCCTATTTCAGTATTATATGGCAGATTCAGGGTCCAAATGACTTCTTGGGGCTATCAATGGCTATTAGTCACTATTTCAACTTATTTGATTACGTGCAGACAGAGTTGGCTTCATATGGCTATTATTGGCTATACGATCATTTTTATAAATTATATGGCAGATTTGGGGTCCAAATGATTTCTAGTGACTGTCCATGATTATCAGTTCTTATTTGGAGTTATTTGATTGTATGAAGACTGAGTTGGCTTCATATGGCTATTATTGACTATATGATTATATTTATAAATTATATGGCAGATTCGGAGTTCAAATGACTTATACTGACTATTAATGACTATTGGTCACAATTTTAAGTTATTTAATTGTGTGCGGGCTGAGTTGGCTTCCAATGGCTATTATTGGCTATACAATAATATTTTTTTATTTATATGGCAGATTTGTGGTTCAAATAACTTCTAGTGACTATCATTGGCTATTAGTCACTATTTCGACTTAACTGATTGTGTGCAGACTGAGTTGGCCTAATATGGCTATTATTGGCTATATGATTATGTTTATAAATTATAAGGTGGGCTTGGTATCCAAATGACGTGTAGTGACTATCCATCACTATGAGTCACTAATTCGACTTATTTGATTTTATCCAGGCTCAGTTGGCTTCCAATGGCTACTATTCGGTATACAATAATATTTTCTTATTTATATGGCAGATTCGGGGTCCAAATGACTTCTAGATACTTTCAATGGCTATTAGTCACTATTTCGACTTACCTGATTGTGTGCAGACTGGTTTGGCTTTACATGGCTATATTGGCCATATTGTCATATTTATAAATTATATGGCGGATTTGGGGTCCAAATGACTTCTAGTGACTATCAATGATGATCAGTGACTATTTCGACTTATTTGATTTTTTGCAGGTTGAGTTGGCTTCCAATGACTATTATTGGCTATATGCATCTGCTATTGACCTGGTTGGCTCGAATTGCCAAAAAATCGCTATTAGTGCTTATTGGTTGCAATATTCTGCTACGCTATACTTATGAATGAAAATGGCTTGAAGTGGCTATTGTTAGCAATTGCATATCATCTTAACAATATCACCTTAAATCGCTTCAGAATGAACATTAGTGACATTTAGTGACATGGTATTCATGATGTTTTGAATATGAATGGATTCAAGTGCCTACTATTATTGGCTATGGGCAGTTCTTGACCAAATCGGCTTAAAATGGCTATATATGTCTATCAGTGACTATTATTGGCAATTTATGCAATTGGAGTGTGTATAGATTTGAATGACTTCAACTGAATAGTATTAGCTATAGGCATCTGTTCTTGACTTGGTTGGCTTGAATTGGCTATTATATGCTATAATCATCTGTTCCTGACTTGGGTGGCCTGAATTGGCTACAAATGGCTTAAAGTGACTAGTATTTATAATTAGCAGCTATTTCTTTGTCTACAAACTGAAATGGCTTCATGTAGCTAGTTTTGGCTATTACTATCTATTTTTTACCAGAATGACTTCAAATGGCTATGAATGGCTATTCGTGAATATCTATTGAAGGGCTATGAATGGCTATTCATGAATATCCACAATTATACTTGCTATAGCCATTGCTCGACCATTGAAGCCAATCTGGTTAAAAAGGAATGATAATAGACAACGACAGCTACTAAAAGCAAGTCCGGTTAGTAAACACTAAAATTGCTCATAACTATTGACTAGCCACTAATAGCCATTTGTAGGTATTTTAAGCCAGTTCGATAAAGAATAAATGCTTATAGTCAATAATAGCCACTTGAAGCCAGTTTCGTCCATAAACAGTGAAATACCAAAGAATTGTCAATTATACTTACTAATAGACATTGCAAGCCATTTGAGACAAATCTGGCCAGAAACAGATGCTAATAGCCAACAATAGCCAATAAAAGCCATTCCGGTTAGTAAACATGAAACCTGCTTATAAATATCAACACTAGTCACTACAAGCCATTTGTAGCAATTTTAAGCCAATCGAAATGCTTATAGCCAGTAATAGCCGCTTGTAGCCAGTTTCATTCAAAAACACTGAAATAGCACATAATTGTCAATTATACTCACTAATAGCAATTGCAAGCCATCTGAGGCAAATCTGGCCAGAAATGGAACCAACAATAGCCACTAAAAGCCATTCCAGTTAGTAAACATAAAACCTGCTTATAAATATCAACACTAGTCACTACTAGCCATTTGTAGCAATTTTAAGCCAATCTAAATGCTTGTAGCCAGTAATAGCCACTTGTAGCCAGTTTCATCCAAAACCACTGAAATAGCACATAATTGTCAGTTATACTCACTAATAGCCATTGCAAACCATCTGAGGCAAATCTGGTTAGAAATGGATGCTAATAGCCAACAATAGCCACTAAAAGCCATTGCAGTTAGTAAACATAAAACCTGCTTATAAATATGAACACTAGTCACTACTAGCCATTTGTAGCAATTTTAAGCCAATCTAAATGCTTATAGCCAGTAATAGCCGCTTGTAGCCAGCTTCATTCAAAAACACTGAAATAGCACATAATTGTCAATTATACTCACTAATAGCCATTGCAAGCCATCTGAGGCAAATCTGGCCAGAAATGGATGCTAATAGCCAACAACAGCCACTAAAAGCCATTCCAGTTAGTAAACATAAAACCTGCTTATAAATATGAACAATAGCCACTACTAGCCATTTGTGGCAATTTTAAGCCAATATAAATGCTTATAGCCAATAAGAGCCACTTGTAGCCAGTTTCATCCAAAACCACTGAAATAGCACATAATTGTCCATTATACTCACTAATAGCCATTGCAAGCCATCTGAGGCAAATCTGGCCAGAAGTTGCTGCTAATAGCCAACAATAGCCACTAAAAGCCATTCCAGTTAGTAAACATAAAACCCGCTGATAAATATCAACACTAGTCACTACTAGCCATTTGTAGCAATTTTAAGCCAATTTAAATGCATATAGCCAGTAATAGCCACTTGTAGCCAGTTTCATTCAAAAATACTGAAATAGCACATAATTGTCAATTATACTCACTAATGGCCATTGCTAGCCATTTCAAGCCAGTCTGGTCAGAAATAGATGATAAAAGCCAACAATAGCTACTTAAAGCCAGTCCAGTTGGTGAACACAAAAATCACTCATAAACTATCAACAGCAGTCA
Organism: Ixodes scapularis; assembly: GCF_016920785.2. NCBI lineage: Eukaryota > Metazoa > Arthropoda > Arachnida > Ixodida > Ixodidae > Ixodes > Ixodes scapularis. The sequence continues at coordinate 1,890,943 of NW_024609873.1, forward strand.
TTGATAGCCATTTGTAGCCAAATTAAGCCATTGCAATAAAAATAAATGTTTATAGCCAGTAATAGCCAATTGTGGCCATTTTCATCCATAAACACTGAAATAGCTCATAATTGTCAATTATATTTACAAATAGCCATTGCTAGCCATTTGAAGCCAATCTGGTCAGAAATATATGCTAATAGCCAACAATAGCCCCTTAAAGTCATTCCAGTTAGTAAACACTAAAACACCCATAAATATCAACATTAGTCACTAATAGCCATTTGTAGCCTTTTCAATCAAATTTATCTAAAATTTGATGCATAAGCCAATAATAGCCGCTTGAAGCCATACTCAATTTTAAGTACTGAAATAGCACGTAATTGTTTAATGATCTCATCAATATCCATCAGCAGCCATTTCAATTCAATCTGGTCAAAAATAATTACAAATAGCCCAGATTATCCACTTCAAGCCCATTCCATTTCGTAAATATAAAAAATAGCTCAAGCAATAGTTATCTACTAATAGCAGTTTGTAGCCATTTGCAGCCAATCTATTCAAAAATAGGTGCTTGTAGCCAATAATAGCATAGCCACTTGAAGCCATTCTCATTCGTAAACACTCAGACAGCAGATAATTGCTATTATACTGACTAACAGCCATTAGTAGCCATTTAGCCAATCTGGTCAGAAATATATTCTAATCGCCAACAATAGCCACCTGAAGTCATTCCAGTTTATAAACAGAAATAGCTCAGTTTTCATTACTCATTAATATTTGTAGCCCATATCTATCAAATATATATAAAAGTGGAGGCTGATAGCCAGAAATAGCCAGTTGAAACCATGTGCATCCACCAACGCCAAAATGGGTAATTGTCAATTATCTCATCAATAGCTATTGGCAGCCATTTAAGGTCAATCTGGTCAAAGAAGATGCTAATAGCTAACAAAAGCTACTTAAAGCCGTTCATAAGAGTAAGCACACAAAAAAATCACATAATTATCAATTCTAGTCACTTGGAGTCATTTCAAGTCGGTCTCATAAAAAATGTATGCCTATTGCCAATTATGGTCACTTGGAGCCAAGGGCATCTAATAAGACATGTTTCGGTAGGAATAAAACAAATAAATCAACAAGCTCAGAAAAGGTTAATAATTATTTAGATTGTACAAAATCGCTATACAAATTCTGACTGGTCTATACGACACACTGCATTTTGACATCAAAATACCAAAGGTCCAATATCAAGAGCTTATGCTGCCTATGCTCCGTCGAAAAATGGGAATATTTCATAGACTATCAATTTCTCTAGTGAGTCAGACCCACTTGATTCATTTCCGGGGAAAGTGGCGAGTTGTCCACTCCACACCGCCAGGATCGCTTTCTACTTCCGTCTCCCATTTTAGCCCGGAGTTTCCTGTATTATTCTCAACGGTATTTGGATTGGCTCTCCTGCTCGGGTACTGGTTTGTCCCTCCGATTCCCCTCCTAAGTTTCCCCGCCACCACCCAAATCTTTGTCGAAGACTTCTTCTCTGAAGCCGGGGTCACACTACTTATACATCGTACAAAAGACAGTTTGCATACAGATTCGAAGGCGAGTTACCGCGAGATTCGTGCTTCAAGTGCCGCATGACAACGAGTTCAAAGCGAAACGTTTTTTCACGCGGCGTTTCAACCGCGGATATTACGATGACTCGTGTTGGCCAACTGCCTTTGGTATGATGTATGTGCAGTATGACCCTGGCTTGAAAAGATATCCCGACGTTTTCTTCATTGCCCCCGATGTGCCTGAAAATTTGACGAACACAGAAACAAACATCGCTGAAATTGTAACCCAACTATTGGGCCAAAATATTTTTCTTTCGCAAAGTTATTGAACTCACAATTTCGGTCCTCGCAATAATTATTTTAAGAGAAAGTATTTACTGGCAACAATGAAAGAGGGACGTCAGGAGAAGGCAGGAGTTCACTTTTTCGACTGTAGACTAAATTTGCTCCCAACTGACTACAAGCAGTTTCATGGTGTCAAACAAATGCCCGGGGAAGCTCGCTCCAGCACCCTTGCAGAAGCAAAGAATAAATGCTTGTCATAGTCCATTTTTAGACTGCCCACTGGACCTGCAAGCCTGCCTTTCCCTGACCTCCTGCCACTGAAAAATCCGGGTATATTTGAATGTTGGTTTTGGCACCATTTTCACTTGCGGATTTCTAAAAAAAAAAAAAAACATAATGATTTTCGTGATACTAAATAGCATGCCGGAAATCGTGGATGCCGGTGTTTCCGAACTTATAGTTAGTTGGAGAAGCTCAAAAAATCGCCGGAGTATACCTTTAAAGGTGCCCCAGTTCTTCCGTTCTGTTTTCCACAGAGAAAACCAAAAACTTCAGGCTACCGGTAAAATATAAATAAAGCATGATATTCTTCAAAGACGAACATTTTCTTCAAGTGCGCGCAGTTCTTCTCCCCGGGGCCTTAGTGACACGAACAAACACCTGTCCCCGACGCTAATCGCGTGGTTATATTTTTACCTTCAATAATTATAAAAATAATTAAAATATTTTCTTTAATTAACCGACTTATCGTGGCGAGTTTCTCTCTATATTATTTCCTCCTGGTCATATGCCTCACCTGCAAGACCACTAAAAAACTAACTGTATATACTGCTACTTATTCCACTGTCGAAGCCAGTTGGTAGGGAATTACCAGGGATACCGCTTGCGAGTGAACAGCAATCCATACACCACTGCCCAAGCTAACCACACTTGTACGTAACGCGTTACAAGTAAAGGATTGCTTGCAATCGATTGCATTTTACTGTAATTTTGTAACGCTTCAATTACTTCCTTTAAGGAGTAACGATCCTTGTAACTGATTTACTTGTTTGCTGTAATCGATTCCAAACTTACGCATTACAATTTTTCTTAACTTTCTTTTTCTGGGGAGCGGGGCGGGTGGGAGGAAGGGTGAAGGGGTTAGATATGCTGAAGTCACTCAACTCTGGGCTATGGTCTTTTTTTTTTTTTTTAATTAGTAAGCACGAGATTTTGAGGATTAGTAGCCGCCACTTCACATGCTTCGTTTCCTGGGGATTTTTTTTTTTTTTTTTTGCACACAGGAGACTACGTCCGGGTATGAAAAATGACTTTATCCAGCCTCTTGTGAGTAATGTATTTAAACAGCGCTATTTTATTTAATTATTGTTTCACGAGGGGGATTGGGTGTGTTAGCGTCACTCCCTCAGCTCTAAGCAAAAACAATCAAGGCTTTCTGTTTTTGTTTTTGTTAACAACTGGGCGCAAGAGAAGCTATGATGGAAGTAAATGAATACTCCCATTCATCCATGAACAGACTCCCGTACTGATGGGAGTTTTGTATTTACCCCCTTGCACCCCCCCAAACACTCTTGCCTGCATGGGAGTTAACTCTGAACTCTCATCGGGCGGAGTAGATAAAACTCTCATATGGGAATGAGATAGAGGACAAGCGATTTACTCCCATCTGGGTATATTCTTGTTTAGTGTGTACAAGTTGTTGAGGATTTCGCGAGAATCTAAGGAAACTCTGCACCTATACTTGACCTCATTTTTGTAAGCGGTACAATTTCGTCTAAATGTAGATGTGAAGTAATCCCTGGGATTTCTGATCGTAAAGCAGTATTGTTAACGTTAGAAGATGTTTCTGTAAATAGAAAAATCAAGTCGAAGTGTTATCCCAATTTTTCTCGTGCAAATGATGTCTCTATTATAGTCATGCTTTCATTTAATTTAGACGTTTTTGTAAACAACACTGGTGATGTAAATGATCTTTGTACTTTGTTTAAAATTATTGTAAGTGAATGTATTGACCATTTTGTGCCAGCAATTGTAAAAAAGCAAAATAAAAAGACCCCTGGATTTCTAGAAAGGCCTTACAGTTAAAAAGACAATTGAAACGATTGAAAAAGAAAATGAAAACAAGCGCCGACTCGCGTGAACTGACCGAAAAATTTCTTGCTCTTTTTTTGGAACCTAAAACTCAAGTTGCAGTTCATAAATGTCGTTACTGCGGCGAATCTTCGCCAAACTTCATATCGACTTCATGGAAGAAATTTTGGCGATTAATATCTCCACATTCTAGGGATTGTGATGTTTTTTGTTGTTTTTTTAATTAGGGGTAACTCCTTACTTAACCCATGAAGAAAAAATGATTTCAAACGCATTTATTAGATTTTTTTTAAATCGGTATTTATTCAACACAATGATGTGTTGCCAGCTTTTGACGCTGACTATCCGCCTATGCCTGATATTGTAATCAGTAAATGTGGTATATTAAATATTCTTTTGAAATTGGATGTAAAAAAAATTCGTGGGCCTGATAGTATCCCAAATGCATTCTTATCCAGGTAAACTGAATGCGTCCCAAAATATTTGTTTGTTCTGTTTGCACGATCGCTGTCCGGAGGTCAGTTTCCAGACGACTGGAGAACGGCCAGAGTCAAACCACTTCACAAGAACGGAAACAAGCAGTGTATCCAAAATTATCGTCCAATTTTATTCATTTCAACTGCCTGTAAACTTCTTGAACATATATATATAGGGTGATTTCAGATAAGATCGACCAAAGGATGGCTAGTCGACATTTTCAAATCAACTGATGTTTTTATATGTTATTGTCCAGTGTCTGGTATGAACGAATCCAAACTTAGTTTTGACTAGAAAAAATACTTGGGGACAGGAAAAATCGTAAGGCATGAGGTGGTGGACAGTTGCATTAACGCGCACTGATGGAGGGGGCCCGTTTGAGAGTGAATAACTAAAGCGATAACATTAGGAGAACTCTAATACGTTTTAGGCGCAAACTATGGGTATAGCTTGCTTGTAATATAAAGTAATCATATTTATTTAAAATTTATTTATTTTTCTAAAAATTGACAAACATGCCTGCTCGAACGACAAATGGCAAACTTTGGAGGTCTGTATCTCATGAAATAATTTAATCATTATGATATAATTTGCAGATATTATTCTACTAATATATAGCTAATATTTAAAAAATAACTAAGATATCTGTGTGATACAATAGTTAGGATATATTTAGTCAAACATGGAAAAAAATCAAACAAAGAAAAATTCCGATGCGAATAAAAAAAAAACACCACCCTCGATTTTTCTTTTAATTTAAAGGGACCATGAAATGACCTTTTTACTTTTTCCAGATAACTTTTACATTAAACCGTCAATGTTCACTGAATGCCGAACAGGCATCCGTTTTCGTCTCGGTTTATTAACTTTTACACAAAAAATTATTGAAATATCGACTTTTTCATTCTCTCCAACTGACCGCAAAAGAAGCCGTGACGTAAACCGTTTCTGGAACCGGAAGTTCTCTCGGCAGTAGGAGAATGGGAGTGTTAGCGGCAACGAGTTGGGGTGCGCCGGTAGGTTTTACTGCGCTGATGTCACCGACGTATTTCCTGAATCGGCGCCTCTCATCGCCGCATCGCAGCTGAGCGAAATTCAATGAGATATGTTGCGCTACAGCGACAGCATGGGACTAGTCCCATACGCCGGTATGCCTGTTGGGAAGTGCAGCGAGTCTTGTCACCACCCCGTCATTTTTGGCAGAAGGGCCGGCCCGTGTCAGTCGTTTGCAAAGCGACGTAGATGGCGTTTTTCGCGGCCTCGGAGATGCAGGAGCGAGCCGACGTTAAAAAAGATACGTTTGAACTACGAGTGTCAGCAAGAGCCACGTAAATACCTGTTTACACTCGGAGCGGACGCGCGCGCTTGATGGAAGTCTTGTATTCGCGCTGTTGGTAAGCGCTTCGGGACCGTTCTTTTACGATTGCAACTCGATACTGACGCGACACTCGGCAAAGAAAGGTTGGACCGGGGTCGACAGTGACGTGCAGTCTGTCAGAATAAAAATGGCATACCAATAACAAAGTGTACATACCGTGTTACGAAGACAATCCATACGGCGTTTATTTCAGCTCTATATCACACAAAACAAGAAGATAGAATCGACGAGAGTCCCTTTTCGACGAGTGTTCGTCAACACTGCCTCGGAAAACAAGGGGAAGAGATTGACCTCCTCACCTCTTAATCTAGAATTGAGGTCAGTGATCAAACTATAATACGGGAAGGGTCCACAAGGGTCGCGCGGGCATATTCCATTTAGCACGCCAGCCGGTCGTAGGCAGACGGTCTTGCGACGAAGCAACGCAGCGCCGAGTCGGAATGCCTGCTAGGCCTATACGCTTCGTCGGAGTCGGTGAATCCAGCGTTCTTGTTCGTCGTGGTCTGTTTTAAGTACTGTTTTCTTGCTGCTTGAAGTCGGCACGCGCGGGAAGAACACGTAGAAAAATAAACGTTCAGTCAGTCAGAGTTTTGAGAGGAAGGAAAACAAAGAAAATAAATGTTCGTCGGTCGCCGTCACCCAAGTAACTGGCGGCCCTGCCCTACTGCGCACGCGCAGTAGTTGCTTCGTTTACCACACGATAGCTGGCGCTTGGCTCTCAGCATTATCAAATTTGGCAATTTTCGCCACACATCTCTAATTATGCTCCAAAATGTGGATCTGAATATTATTTAACAAAACTTTTAGGAAACATTCGCCGGCTATTTATTGTTTACGATCGCGGTGCTGGTGAGGTAGGCTCTTACCCAATAGGCGATGTGGATTCGGCTGACGTGCACCGATTCTGCGTATGCATCGTAGTGAACAGGCGAAGGAAGGAAGGCGCAAAAGAGTCCAGTTTTCTTTTAAAAGTTCTATAGCAAATAATTTTTTTGGGGTCCCTATTTTTGTGTTTTTGTGTTTCTTTTCACACCTTTTACGACGTGCGGTGGATGAAACTCGATTTTAAAATCATTTCATGGTCCCTTTAAGTAACCTGTTATACTCTATTTCGGCATTCATTTCCATTAGAAACATGTTGCATCATTTTATTGAGAAAGAAGATACAACTCCCCAAAGTAGGGTCCTTTTTCAAAGCCTACAGTTAGCAGTGTTTTATACAAGAACTGACTCTGAGTTCCAGTTTCATGAAACCAACACACCTCTTTTATATATTTTTATTCAGATGAGGCCAATGATAACTAAAGAAATCGTTCACACACTTAAATTAAGGAAAAACTACTGTGTACAAAGAGGTATCATATTACGGACTAGTGATCCGAGAAAAGATCACGCAGCCATCGGCCACTAGGAGCTTTGTTTACTTTATTCTCCTGCGACACTATATGCTATTCCCTCATCCGCTCTACCTTCATCTCTCTCTCTCTCTCTCTCTCATATATATCCCTGATATATATCCAGAACAAAAACATCTTCAAGGATTCCCTTTCTGCGTGGTAGTGTTCTGTGGCTAGCAAAAATCATTTCCTCGCTAAGCTCACAATTATGGCAAAATAGTTGCCGGAAACCGCAGACGACACTTGTCGCTAGTTCTGGCAAAACGGCCGATACAATCTTTTTTTCGCATTTCCCCGCTCGCTGTCAAGGACAAGGGGGCTCGCTTCAACCAGCAAAACATGGCCGCCGACGCCTGTTTACTGAGCAGTCATGCCTGTCGCCATCTCACTCGCTGGCGTCACGGGCGATAATATCAGGCACAAAGGGGCACACCACCCGGCAGCATTATCCCCAAAAACTCGAGCCTCGTGTAAATACATAGAGTGCAAACGCTGTCGCCATGTTATCGTAGTAAGACCGCCCCCCCCCCCCCCTCCCCCAACGGGGGACTGCAGTACGCGACGGCGTACTAACCAACGGCGATGATATCGACATCGCGGGCTCCGAATTTTCCCATAGTGCTACTCCACGGGCATTTCTCGAAACGCTTGATATTGTGTACGCCCGCCTGGAAGGATTTCAGGCGCGTAGTTAAGATAAGGCGGTTCTCCGCGGCAAAAGAAAGCAATTTCACAAAAGCTTAAAAGCGGCGGCGACGCGTGTGCGGTGAACGCTTGTAGTTTTGGTGTAGACAGGGTGTGTGTGTTCTTGTTGTTGACACCAGCCGGCGATAAGGCACTGCAGGCGGTAGCTAAGTACAGCAAGGGCTAATCCGAGTGACCATCAACGTAACCCCACCGCCAACCCCTCGCGAACCGGTCGCCGACATGGCTCAGGCTGTGTCATGAACCACGTGGTAGAAGCTCGGGTGCTTTCATATCAGCGCGTGGAGGGACGACAGTGCGATTCCGGAAAGTCTTTTTCGAAGGCCGCTGACCACAATTTTTTGTCTGGAGACTTTCCCTCTTTCTTCCTTTGACGTAGATCAAGCTTTGCCGACAGCCTCAGTTGTGACCTCTCTTTTCAAATGTACGTTTGCAGTGAGTGAGCTCCTCAGCCTCGGACTTGTCACTTGTGCACCCAGTAGTTCTTTCACTTGGCAATTATATGCCATCAGTTGGGGTTTAATTTCTATTATTTATGTATACATTATGAAGACGTCCTGGAGCTCCGAACGAGTGTTTTGTGCAGATTACTTTTGCAGAAACAAAAAGACTATACCAAAGCAGCGGAATTTTCGAAGTGTTGGCGAGTTGGACCTAAACTCGTTGAAGCAAATTCTTCCGCCTGACTGTTCCACCAAGGTGAGTGCGACGGACTACCTGTGCTACCATTGCTTCGTGCACATCACTAAGGAGATCTCGATGCGAAGCTCAGAGCAGTGCCCTGACATATTTGTGCCAGCTGAAGAAGCAATTGAAGATCTAAATCGCAGCATACTACCTACAGATGTGTCGCCGCTGAGACAACCAAGCGTCGTAAGAAGTCGGGACAGGCCTGCCTATGTCAAGAGAAAGCAGACAGAACTGGAGCAGGTTGCTGTCAAGAATACACGCTCAAGGCTACGTATTGCGTACGACAGGGACGCACCATCGGGGTCGTCCGAACCAACATGCTCCGCATGCACTGAGTGGGTGGACAACTTTCGGCAGGCCTTTGAAACCGCCACCTTTCTCCGGGAACGTTGTCAACTGCTTACACTCCTGCCGTCAACACTGACGAAGAATGAGGTTCAAAAGATGATTCCACTGGCCTCAATGTACCTCATCAGTAAATCCCGAAAACTCAAGGAAAAGCATGGCGTGTGGTATGAGCCGGATCCTTACATGAGGTGCAAGGTGAGCCCTGAGAACCTGTCTGCTGCCCTAGAGTACTTCACGAAAGACGAGCTACAATGTTCGCGCCAAAGTACCAACCAGAAGGACGTCATCTCTGTCATGCTCAACGGAGAGAAAACGTTCGTGCCAAAGCGCTTCATGACACGCTCAATACGAGAGGCCTTCCGTATATACAAAGACAAGCATCCCGATTCCGGCGTTGGGCTAACGAAATTTTATTCGTTGCGCCCCAGATGGGTCCAATGTATTCCACACCAGGAAGTGTGCGTTTGTGTGCGCTGCGCCAATTATTATCTTTGTATTGCCGCTCTAGAGAACGTTACAGGCTCAACATTCAACACTGGTGAAATGAACTCGGCATTTCTGTGCGACCCAGCAACAGAACTGTGCCTTCAAGGAGACTGTGATCACTGCCCAAAAGGCCAGTTTCTTACACTCCAGGAACTTGATATCCCGGAGGATGAAGAGATTGTGCTTGCAACATGGGAGTCCGGCGACCTTGTGAAAAAAACTTTGGAACCTGAGACTTTCCTAAAAGTCATCCAAGTGACGGTTGGAAGTTGGGTACTTCACAACCTTATCCGGCAAACGCAAGGTAAAGCGATCTACGATGAAAAACAGTGCATGCAACGCGGGAGCATTGTCTTTTATTTTGACTTTGCTGAAAACTGGACCATCGTGCTTCCTGACGAAGTGCAAGCATATCACTGGAAAAAAAACAAGTTTCGATATTTACATGTGTAGTGACGACAAGAAAATCTACAAACAGCTTTGCCATCATCAGTGAGGACCTGTGTCACGACGCCGCTCACGCTTGCTTGGCTCTAGAAAAAGTGAAGGAGTGGGTTGAAGACAACATTGCGGTATACTCGTACGTGACGTACGTAAGTGACGGCGCCGCCAGTCATTTCAAGAATCGCTACCAGCTTCACCAATTTGCAAAGGACGATTGCCCACAAGCCCAGTGGTTATTTTCTGTATCTGGACATGGGAAAAATGCATGTGACGGAGTTGCCGGACTCGTGAAGCACCAGGCCACGCTGAACAACCTGAGAGAACGTTCAGTAAGCGCAATTCAGACGGCCAGGACAATGGTGAGCGTTCTATCAAAGAAACTGAAAGGCGTGCATCTTGTAAATCTGGACGAAAATGAGGTTGTTCGGTATCGTGAACAAAAAAAACAAGAGTGGCTGACGGTGCGCGCCTTCCCTGGCGTTCAGTCTTGGCACGCGTGGCGGCTCAGCAAGTCATCAACAGAAGGGACCTGTGACGTATATGTAGCACGGACAGTCGGATCTGCTTGAAAGCAACTTTAATAAGTGGGTACAGCGAGGAAAACCTTAGCGTAAAGTGCCGAATTTGATTTCCCAAGGACTGCTCATTTTGAATGCAGGGACATCTTATTTATCACATTTTTCTTCACGGGGTATTTAACCTACTGTTTTTGTTGGTGGTTACTAATAATTTTTATCCCACTATAAAAAAAATCCCAAAATGTTATCCTCGAGCAGGATAAAATGTATCGGCTTGCCACGATTCATTCATACACCAAGAGCATCGAAGCTGCTCCAGTTAGGCACTATGGCATCCGTCACCTGAAATTGTTTGTAATCGTAAATACACAGCCAACCTAAATATCTTACTATTATATCTTTGTTTTTGTGTGTGGAAGTAAAGTTATTTATTTTACTCTAGATGTAAAATATACCGGAAGGTACAACTTCACACTGCATCATCTTTTCTCAGATCATTAGTCTCTAATATGATACCACTTTGTACGCTTATGTAAAATGCTGTATATAGTTTCTCCTCCATTTTACTGTGTGACCGATCGCTCTTTTTATCAATGACCTCATCTGAATAAATGTATATAAAAGATTTGTGCAAGTTTCATGAAACTGGAACTCAGAGTCACTTCTTGTATAGGACACTGCTAAGTGTAGGCTTTGAAAAAGGACCCTACTTTGGGGAGTTGTTTCTTCCTTCACAGTGCAATGATGCAACATGTTTTAATAGAAATTAATGCCGAAATAGAGTATAACAGGGTACCCAAATTTTAAAAAAATCGAAGGTGGTGTTTTTTTTTTATTCGCATTGGAATTTTTCTTTGTTTGATTTTTTTCCCATGTTTGCCTAAATATATTGTAACTATTGTGTCACTCAGATACCTTATTTATTTTTTCAATAATAGCCATATATTAGTAAAATAATGTCTGCAAATTATGTAATAATGATTAAATTATTTCATGAGATACAGATTTCCAAAGTTTGCCATTTGTCGTTCGAGCAGGCATGTTTGGCAATTTTTAGAAAACTAAATAAATTTTTAATAAATATTATTACTTTATATTACAAGCAAGTTGTACCCATAGTTTGTTTGTAAAAAGTTTTAAAATTCTCCTAATTTTATTGTTTTAATTATTCACTTTCAAACTTGCCCCCTCCATCAGTGCGCGTTATTGCAACTGTCCACCTCTCCCTGCCTTACGATTTTTCTTGTCTCCAAATTTTTTTTCTGGTCAAAATTAAGTGTGGATTCGTTTATACCAGACACTAGACAATGTCATATAAAAACATCAGTTGATTTAAAAATGTCGACCAGCCACCCTTTGGTCGATCTTATCTGAAATCACCCTATAATCATTTATCGAAATTTCTAGACGAACAGAACATCTTGACTAAAATGAGCACGGATTTCGAAAAGGTTTTTCGACATATACTCAATCAATTGAGACTGCACGATTTCTGCTGGGCAATAAACAATGGAAAACAAATTGATGCTATTTTTATGGATTTTTCGAAGGCATTTGATAAGGCCTCTCTCACGAAAAGTAGCTATACAAATTGGGAAAAGTATGTAAGAACAGTTAGTCAAATGGATGTCAGCATACCTTTCAAAGCGTCGACAATTCGTAGTTTATGGTGAATATTGCCACGAATGACAAGTGATGAGGCGACGAAAACTGAAGTAGACTAAACGTTTAATGGGGCGAACTTGTGCCCAAATTAATAAAAGAAAAAGGAAACAGGAGAAAGCAGGAGAGCGTCGCGGGCGTCGATGTCGGCGAAGCCGCAGGATCGAGCGCTGGGGCGAGACTGTCTCGACAAGTTCGCGGGCGGTCTCTTATCTAGAGTGCGCGCGTCGCTATCTGGAAAATTGGGCGGATAAGGTTCGAGCGTAGCGCGCTCGGGGCGAGAATGAACAAGCACTTTCTAGAACAACCATAGCAGGGATAAACGATAAAAGGTATGTCCGCAGCATGAATAAACAAGAACCTTCTACAAGTCCGTAACCCTGCGCGCGGCAATATTGCTCTGACAGACTTTCTGTTGACTCTGGCGTTCCCCAGGGCTCTGTGCTCGGACCTCTGCTTTTCTTGTTGTTTATTAATGATATAGCACAAGATGGTTCCCGTAAAAAACAGGTTATACGCTGATGATTGTATAATTTACTCAGAAATAGCTAGTGCTTCCGATCAACTTTTGTTAAATAGTGTTTTTCAAAAAATCCCGGAATGGTGTACGAAGTGGCAAATGACTATTAATTTTGAAAAAACGGTTTTTATGAGAATTACTCACGAAAACAAATCCTTTTAAGTTTGTTTACAATACTAATAATATTCTTCTATCAGAAGTATCATAATATGAATACCTTAGACTATGGATCACTCATAATCTTACTTGGACAAAACAGATTGATTACGTAACATCAAATGCTCTTCGAAAGTTATTCTTTCTTAGAAGATTGGGCACGGCAGCACTGCCAACATGAGGGCTAACAACCCATTCGTCTTTCTCGTCCAGATCCTGCTTGACATTGTGCTGGTGCCGGTCAACGTCAACAAGCTGAACGCAGGCAGCGATGCTGCGCGCCGCGACACGCCGTTCCCTTCCGTCATCGGAGGAATTGCACCGACGCTGGACGACAGCAAACATCTTATCTTCGAACCTGGAATCAGTCGTTCGTTTTTTGATGAACTTTTATTTTCGACTGTGACATCACCGTTTCGGGCTATAAAACGGCGCAGCGAGACGCTCCACGACATTGGGCACGGCAGCACTGCCAACATGAGGGCTAACAACCCATTCGTCTTTCTCGTCCAGGTGAGCAAACGATTTTGCAAGTCCTACCGTAGCAGTAATGTTTGCTTGATTTTGCTGCCGTGCCCACGGTCCTGTTACTTGTGGTTGTGCGATGTGTTTTTCTCTCTGAGAATGCTACTTTTGCTGAGCGGGGATGTTGAGATCAACCCTGGTCCAGAAACAGGCGCTATTTTACAAAAGCTGAAAGAAATCGCCCGGGACATACAGGAAATTAAAAATGAAAAGGGTATAACAAATGACAGACTTTCTGCGATCGAGCACAAACTGGAAAGTCTCAGTATGCTTCAAAAGAACGTCAGTGCATGTCGGGAGAGAATAACTGAACTTGAAACGATTGTTATAATTATTACCAGAAAGGTAGACGACTTAGAAAATCGAAGTAGACGGTCGAATCTGATTGTCTACGGAATTAAAGAACAAGAGAACGAAAACAGTCAGACACTCGAAAGAGTGGTCGTAGGTGAAATTCTCGAGAGAATTCTAAGCGTACAAATAGCAGACATCGAAAGAATTCACCGCCTCGGGAAACAGGCTGATAACAAGATCCGTCCAGTCATACTCAAACTACTGGACAGTAGAGATAAATCAAAGATACTGAAAAACTGCGTCAAACTGAAAGGAACACATTTTTCAATCGGTGAAGATTTCTCCCGACACGTACAGCAAATACGTAAGAAGCTTTGGGACGGCACTAAAGGGGTATTCACACGAGGGAGAAATCCCGGGGATTTCTCCCCGGCACGCGCATCCCACGACGAAAACGTCAGGCTTTGCGATGTGCAAAAGCCTCGCGTTTTTATCTCGTGATTCGTGCGTGCCGGGGAGAAATCCCCGGGATTTCTCCCTCGTGTGAATACCCCTTAAAGCAAACCGAGATAAGCGAGAAAAGGTTTTCTTAACATATGATAAGGTTCGCATAAATGGGCATCTCTATGAGTGGGATGAGACAAAAGAAGACATAATTCCCGTGGAAAAAAACGATGTTCCCGACGAAAACTAACCGAAAGCCACATTCTGCCATCTAACCTTAGAGTCGTAAATATAAATGCAAGGAGTCTTCAAAATAAAGCATATTCATTGGAATCCTTTCTCTTAGAATTTAATCCACACATAGTTACAATCACAGAAACGTGGTTACATCCCTTAATACTTGATAGCGAAATTGTCCCACCAAATTACATCATTCTGAGAAAAGACAGAACGACTAGAGGTGGCGGAGTAGCAATACTTCTAAAACGAGGTATCCCCTACGAACATATGCCTGATGTGAAAGATGTTGAATCTTTATGGTGCAAAGTGTCATTCGATTATTATTCTGTTGTTGTAGGTGTCGTTTATCGGCCTCCAAACTCCGACCACAAGTGTCTGTACAACTTAAATGATTACATGCAACAACACATTAAAAATCAAAGGATTATTATGGCTGGTGATTTTAATATACCTGAGGTAAACTGGGATTCGCTGCAACTTGGCACTGTTACCTCTGATGCAATATTAGACATTTTATTTGCGTTTAATCTGTCACAAATCGTCAGAGAGCCAACACGGGTGCAGGGAACGTCCAGCAGTCTGCTTGACCTTGTATTTCTTAGTGACCACTTCCCCCAGAGCCAAGTCGATGTTGAAGTAGTAACGGGCATATCCGACCATAAAGCAGTTATATGCACCATAGCTATACGAACATCTAGGTTCTCATATGGTACCATCAAAACTGTACTTGATTTCAACAGTGCCGATGACACGTGTATATTAACGTACCTTGCTCATAGATTTTATGATTTCCGTGAACTTTGTGACAAGATAGATGTCAGTATTGACGACATGTGGAACGAGTTTAAATAAATTATCACGCACTGTGTTACACAGTTCATCCCAAAAAAAAACAAAAAATAACAAGAAAGCACAACCCATGGATCACGCGAGAAGTTATCCACCTGAAACGCAAACTTAAGCGGCTAAGGAAGTCATCTAAAATACACTCCATCCAGGATAACACCGACTACAAAGCAAAGATTTCAGAGCACTCTAAACTTCTTAAATTAAAAATTAAAGAAGCCTAGAACATAAGTACTATAACGTCACCCTCCACGAGTTCATGAAAACGTCACCTCGGAAATTTTGGAACCACGTTAACCCAAAAAAGTCTCAAATGAATTGTATGAGCTCCATAGAGAAACAAAAAATGGCAGATGAATTTAACAATTACTTTAAGTCGGTATTTACAGTTGATGATGGTAATGACGGTTTAACTTTACCACAATGCAACACTGCTGAAGAACTTGGAAGCCTAATAGTTACGGAACCAGGCATATTTGCACTTTTACTCAATTTAGACACCAAAAAAGGTAACGGTCCTGACGAAATTCCGAATATGTTTCTTAAAAGATACGCCGAATGGGTTAGCAAGTATTTAGTGTTAATTTTTAACAAGTCTCTCATCCTTTCTTCGGTACCCGCCGAATGGAAAGTTGCGAAAGTAATCCCTATACATAAATCTGGCGATAAGACTCTAGCCTCAAATTTTAGGCCCATATCACTTACTTGCACCTGCTGCAAACTTCTCGAGCATATTATTCTCAAAGTCATGACATCATTTGTAGAAAATAACAATATCTTATTCCCACATCAGCATGGTTTTAGAAGTGGACTATCGACCGTTACATAGCTAATTGAGATTCTTCACGATTTCACGATGGGCATAAACAACAGAAGTCAGGTAGATGCATGGGTTCTTGGATCTCTCAAAAGCGTTTGGTCGTGTTTTCCACCACAAACTGATAATAAAACTTAAACATGTTATCGGCGAAGGACCGATAACTGCATGGATTGAAGACTACTTAAAAAATCGTTTCCAATTTGTTTATCACGACGGACAAAGTACGCGACCAGTTGCTGTAGTATCCGGCGTCCCACAAGGTTCCGTTTTATCTCCATTTTTATTTCTTCTTTTCATAAATGACATAGCCGATGGCATTAATGTTAACATAAGATTATTCGCTGACGATTGTATCATATATCAAGAAATTAAGAACCAAGACGATCACATCCTACTGAACAAATCTCTTAAAAAGATTTCCGACTGGTGCGATGACTGGCAAATGGTGATTAACAAAGAAAAAACAGTCGCCATGAGTTTCACGAGAAAGAAAAAGAATGTCTCCCAGTTTCAATATAGCCTTAAAGATGAACCCTTGCATAGAGTCACCGAGTATAAGTACCTAGGAGTCTTGATAACATCAGATCTTAACTGGAACGCACACGTTAAATATGTATTTAATAAAGCTCTCGCGAAATTATTCCTTCTGAAGAGAACCTTAAAATGTTCATCTTGTGAAACAAAACGCCTAGCATATAAAACCCTTATACGTCCAGTGCTTGAATACGCAAATATTGCTTGGTTCCCTCACACGAATATAAACATAAACACACTTGAAAGCCTTCAGAGAAAGGCAATTAGGTTTTTTATCATAAGTATGGTCGTTTTGACTCCCCCACAGAGCTTCTGAAAAGAGCAGGTTTACAGACCATTACTGACCGCGCCACATTAAATCGTCTAAAATTTCTCTACCTTCTTTTACAAGGCGCCTTTAAGATTGACTCATCCAAGTACGTTCAATTGTCTAACACAAGACCGACTAGATACAAGCACAGCCATACACTTGTTGACTATTCGTTTCATAATAACACTTTTAAACACTCATTTTTTCCCTCTGCCATTAGAATCTGGAATAGCCTTGATCTACACGTGTTCAGTCACGGCACTGTTGAATCATTTATCAATGCAGTCGAAGATGAACTTTTTTCGTAATTATTGGATGTTTTGAATGACGAGAAGTGTTGTTCATTCGTTGTTAAGTGCCTCACATGTATCTTTTTATTATGTACCAATGCCTGCAACAATCCCTTCCGGGATTGGCAGTATTTTGAAATAAAATAAATAAATAAAGGACGTTAAGACTTTCTACACACTAAACATTATAACACCCATAATCGTGTAAAAAGGGTGTAATTTAGGAAAAACACCCTTCTTACACTTCATTTACACGATATTTGAATATCTTTGGGTGTAAAAAGGGTGTGCTGATGTTTTTCATCCCTTCCACACCCTTTTTACGACCTCGCTTATTGCGATGGCGTCTGAAATCGTGTAAAAAGGGTGTATGGGCGAATTATACGCCCTGTATTAACACGGTGTGAAAGGGGCGTTATGGTGATGCCAGTCTAATACACCCATGATTTCATATCCGTTAATGCTTATTGCTTCGCTGAAACTGTTGCTGATGTACGGCGGTATAAACATCCAGTATAATTAATCGCTACACGAAGTCGCGTATGGTTAGGAAGTGATGGAGTATAGTTTTTGCAACTCCGATCGAACTCTTCGTCCGAGAGGAGCCGAAAATTACGTGTCGCGTGTGCGTCAGTTTCATCAGTTCAACTTCGACTTAAAAACAAAACATCTCCACTCGCAAAAGATGAACAAGGACGTGTCAATATACAACCCAAACAGCACACAGCATTGCGCCGATATAGGATCAAATATGAAAAATTGCGCCGTTACCATTTTGGTCCAGCCAATATCTGTGAAAAAAAGGATGGGTCGCGGCGACGCCATCCTGACATACCGTACATACCTGACATACTGATGCCGTTTTTGGTTGAGCGTCAAGATTCCCGCATGAATGGCCTATGCCGGCGAGGTATGTCTATTTTTTAACCACCTAAAATCCGACGTTAAAAAAGAAAAGAAAAACAAGATGAACCAAAACGGAATCTGCTTACTTTTAACCAGAGAAAGACCTCCTGCGCTGAACCACTGAACAAACTATGGGCCGTGGCGCCCTCATTTCGTGTATTACAAACTCACCTGACTGGCCCTCGCACTACTTATAGCACCTTCACTGAGATTTTATTTTTGTGTGTAGTTCTAACGAAACAATTCCGCAAGACAATCGAAAGTGCCGAATTTATGACACCCCGGCTATAGTACGCGATCCTTAGTTGACACCAAAATATCTAGCCTCCCGACGCTTTTTTTTTCTTTTTTTTTCTTTTTTCGTACGGGTGAAATTGCATCTCTTGTTTCATGCGTTCGAATTTGTTTTGTGTTATTTATTTCGTGATTTCGCGGTCGGCATCAGAGCACGCACGCCACTGCGTGAAGCAAGTCCTGACGTGTCCCATTTTGCGACCCTCCTTGGGCAGCCCAGGTGGCTTATACAAAGCCGCAGAGGGAGATTAGCTGCTTTGTCCACCCCTCTTTGACCTCGTCTTCTGATAAGCTTCCACACCTTCTTTTGTGTCTTCGTGTGGCTGTGAGCGAGTGCGAAGGCCGCTTCTAGCAAATCAGAGGGGTGGTGTGTAAAACGTGACCGTTCTCCGTGGGACAGGGACGCATGGACTATAATATGTCACGTGACTCGCTCCGACGCGTTGATGGGCTCACTGGGGCCGAAGTCTTTGCCGTATTCCAAATTACGGTGAGTGTAGGGGCCACGTAGGTCCGGTTTCTAAAAAGCTTCCGTCAGGCGTCACTGTTCTTCTGTTTTTCGTGCGTTGCAGTCGCAGCCGTGGTTTTTCGTCTTGAACGGCCGGAATACGTTCATACTAATTTTTTGGTAATATTTGTGAATTTCGTCGGAGTCCATAGAATTATTGTGCTGTGTTTGTTGGACGCGTTTCGACAAAGAACTAACTGCTCGTCGGCGCTCGTGAGACTTCCGCTGATTGTGATCGACCGCCTTCATCCTCGACATTGTGTTTGCGTAGTTTTGTGCTGCCCTAGTCGGATTGTGCATCTATCACGAAAGAGAGCTGCTCATCGGCGACGGCGAGAGTTCCGTTGAATGTGAGCAACCGCCTTCATCCTGGACGTTGTGTTTGCGAATTTTTCTGTGGTGCCCGAACCGGATTATGCAACTATCACGGATTACATGAGGTCGGTGTTTTATTTGTAAGTACTCTGCAAGCATGCTTCTGGTAGTAATCCTGCTTCCGTCTCAATATACCATTTTACTGTTTACATGCATGAACTGCTGCTTACGCCTCAATCAACTCCCGGTCGTTCCGTCTCTGCCAGCCTGTCGAGTTTTGCCTACGTCAGCAGAGCTAGAAAGCTTTAAAGTAGGTTTAGGCGAAGGAAAGCCTTATTTAAAGTTTGAGTGCATTTATTTTAAGCCTCTAAGAATTTTGTAGCTTTGTCACAAAAACTTAACACTAGGTCACAAATGCCAGCATTTGAGGTTTGACATGGGTTTCTCGCGAATTCGCGAAAGAAGAAGATGAGGTCCATGCACGTTTTTTCTGGATTCAAAAAATAAAGTGTTCCACATGTTTCAATTTGTTTGCAATCATTTCTCCGTAAATACTTTTTGATGAAGTGCTGTGTTACATATTTAGTATAACTTCTTGTTGCTGAATGAAGTGAGAGTTACTGCGCAGGCGAGCTGGTGAAGGATCATGGTGAAAAAGCCCAAGACTAGGACAAAAAATCGGGACAACACAACACGTCTCAAGACATTTTGAGGCAGTATTGTGTTTTCCCAATTTTTTTGTCACTAGTCTCGGGGTTTACCCACCATGCTCTTCTAGCTGCAGTACACGTTTTTGGTAGGGTGTACTGCTGCCATCACACCCTAATAAATAGGTGTAGAGCAGAATCACTCCTTTCTGTGTAGGGTGTAAGGGATTACACCGGTTTTTGAGGGTGTGCGAAATAACACCATTTTCTAGGGCGTTTTTGTACACCAATAAGGGGGTGAGTTGTGACCCATGCCATTTACACCAATAAGGGCGTGAAAATGTTTAGTGTGTACCCCTTCCTTGCGTCGTCTAACATATAAAGCTATAGTCTTGCCAACATTAGATTACGCGGCTATCATTTGAGATCCCAGTCAACTGTCCAGGGGAGGGTGGAGGGGGCCGGTCAGTCAGGATGGTGACGACCGATGATGGTGTTCGCCCGATGGAAATCCCCCAGGAAGTCGAATAAGAAAAAAAACTAAAAGTTGTTCGATTCCGCTGGACTCATTAAGACGTGGTTGGTTTACGATGGCCTGTGTGGCCACGTTTATTTTCAAAACAAAACGACAACAAGTCAACAGTAATTTACATTACAAAACTTCCAAAATTTAAACCCATACTTTAGTCCCCCGTCTCAAGAGCCAAATTCCCCGATCTCAAAAGCCGAATCTCCGAGAATCCTCTCGGCAGCCCTTTTCTAGACTCGTAGAGGCCTCCATTCCCTCCAGAGATGCACCAATCACTACAAATTTCACCCCTCCCACGTGGTACACTGTCGCCCAATGGTCGGCGAGCTGTCAGCCTGACGCTCCAACCGCCAAATCCGAATTCCGTGTAGAGTCGGTCTCTGCAATGTTCTCAGACTAGTTGGCGCCAACAGCTAAATCGTTACATCGCGCAAAAAAAAAAAAAAAAAAAAGACAATTTCACATTACGCGGCAAAACTCTCTATATACAGGCACACTCGGTTAAAAGCCCAGCTCCGCAAACGTGTTCTCCCCGCGCCGCCTCTCGAAACCCGAGACGTTTCTTAACGACCGATGTTTGACTCTTCTCCTCTGAGCCCCGCGGCTGCGCGAAGCCGCCCGCGCGTGTGGGCGGAAGGCGCCCAAAAAATGCAGACACAAACATTGGCGGATAAAAAAACACACTGCCGACGCAACTGTAGAAAAATAGACTTTTCTAAAACATATCTTACTTATTTCTAACAAAATCCTTCGTTACTTAACAATTCCTTCACCAAACTAAACATTAACAAGCTCGATCGTGTGCAGAAGAAGGCAGCTCGCTACATTTATAATAGCTTTGGACGTACCTCTATAACCGAACTTTTAACCAGAGCTGACCTAAAGTCATTATCTCTTAGAAATCGGCATTCTCGAGTAAAATGTTTGTATCAATTAATAAGCGGACATTGTAGGATCGACCTGTCTTACTTAATAAACTTCTCATCAGGCTACGCTACTCGACGGAGGCATGCGCTAACAATAACTCTTTTTCGATCGCATAATAATTGCTTCAAGTACTCTTTTATTCCGCGAACGGTGACTGATTGGAATAGCCTTTCTGAAAGTGTTGTTGTGCAGCCGTCATCGTCTTTCTTTGAATCCCTTCTAAATTAGTTTTGTCCCTCTGTAAATTATTTGTTCTTTAGTTTCTGCGACTTGTTAGCTGTTTTGCATGCCTGCATGTCTTGTTACTCATAAGTACACATCTGCTAAAATTCCTTTCAGGGAATAGAGTAGCAATAAATAAATAAATAAATAAATCACGGGTGTTTTAGGCGACCTACCTCACTTCGTGACAACCTTTTGATTCAGGTAAAATATGCGTGGCTAAGGTAAACAAATGGATGTTCAATCCTATAAACACGACGTTTTGAATGTTAGTTCAGATTCTTTTTTTATTCTTGCGTTGAAGTTAATAAATGCAATTTATCCTTTTTGGTATCAGAAAATGAAAGTGGATTCTGCAGAGCTGAACAGGAAGCCGCGAACCTAAACCGAACCGATAAAAATTTCCGTTAGAGACCCTGGGGCCACGTGACTTCGCACTACCGGGTTAAGCAGAAGATGCGTCGGCGATATTACACAGGTAGCTAATTCTAACAATCAAAATGTATTATGAATTATGCTGTCAGTTTAAACGGAGAGCGGTCGAGGCTCGCAACTGCCGAGTATTGTCTTTTTTGACGCCAGGCAATGAACTGGCAAGAAGGGAACGAAGCCGCATTCATTGAAATGATAATGTAGGATGAAGTTCCAGTTGGGGCCAGTTGGCGGTTCTCGTTACCGGACTACGCGTGCGGGATGTTAGACCGAAACTATACGAAATAGGCAAGACGCCGTTTCCGGCAACTGATTTAGACAGTCGAGTCGAGAAAGGCGAGGACGGCTGTAAACGCGTGAGACATGGACGCGTTTTCATTACTGATGATGATACTTTTTTATGTAATTTCTTAACGGCCTACTCAATTCATTTGTGACTTTGTGCATTAAAATTTAATCTGAAATGCTGTTTCTGATCAATTTTGTGATGAAAAGGATCAAGTGGGTCTCTCGGTCGGATAGCAACCTTCTCCAAGCAGCAGCCTTGGAAACGTGTCCATACGCGAGTAGAACATTTCGTTACGCAATTAAAGGTAGCGCTAAAGACGAGGACAAGTAGAAGACACAGGCAAGGACAAGCGCTTGCCCGTGCCTGTGTCGTCTACTTGTCCCCGTCTTTAGCGCTACCTTTAATTGTGTAATGTATAACCAACTACCGCGTCATTTGATCATAATAGAACAGTACGGTCTCACTACTAGTCCGTTTTAATTAGAAAATTACCCCGGTAGCATCATGCACCAACCAGTGCCAGCATAGGGAAGCAGTATCTTGCAGTCCGTCGATATGGAACTAGGATTTGTCCGCGTGGTCTGTGGCCTCCACCAGCGGTCAGCGGTCGTAATGAATTCGTCGTATGTTCATGTGATCCAACCCTGCCTCGGTCGGTGAGCACAGGGTCCATTTATCTCAAACAACAGTTTTAGCCTTTTATTATTTAGAGATTCGACCTCTTAACGTTACTAGCCTAAAAAGAAAAAAAAAATTCCAAATTATAGGCAGCGCATTTTTTTTTTGGCATGTTATTTTAGATACGGCAATAAATTAAGCCCCGAAGACACGCGGTACACACTTAAAATTTTAACACCCTTATTGGTGTAAATGGCTTGTCCTATGGGGAGCACCCTTATTCGTGTAACAGAACACCCTAGGAAAGGGGTGTAGTTCTTAGCACCTTAAGAATGGGGTGTGATATTCGGACACCCTAAATAAGGGGTGTGATGTTCTCACACCCTAGAATAAAGGTGTGATTTTTCTAACGCCCTTAGTCATGGGTGTGATCTCTAACACCCTAAAAAGGGGTGTGATTAATGTCTAACACCCTGAAAAGGGGTGTTACTTTCTAACCCCCCTCCCCGGTAATGTCCACCTCTCAGAAATTCCTGGGGAGAACCTTGCTTGCGACATTTATTTTTTCTAGCACTGGTGACGTAAGCAAAACTCGACAGGCTTGGAAAGACGGAACGACCGGAAGTTACTTGGGACGCAAACGGCAGTTCATGTTTTTAAGCATGCTTGCAAAGTACTTACAAATAAGAGAGCGATCTCATGTAATCCGTGATAGATGTATAATCCGATTCGGGCAGCACAGAACGATTCGCAAACACAATGCCGGGGATGAAGGCGGTCGCTCACATTCAACGGAAGCCTCGCGGTCACCGATGTGCAGCTCTCTGTCGTGATAGATGCACAATCCGATTCGGGCAGCACGAAACACCGCAAACACAATCTCGAGGATGAAGGCGGTCGGTCACATTGAACGGAAGTCTCGCGTCCGCCGATGAGCAGCTCTTTGTCGAAACTCGTCCAACAAACACAGCACAATATTTCCATAGACTCCGACAAAATAAATGACCAATAGATGAAAAAGTTGGCATAGATGTATTCCGGCCGTTCACGACGAAAAACAACGGTCGCGAAATGGAACTCGTCAGGACCTGCTTTCACAAAAAAGAGAAGACTGACGGACGCTTTTTGGAAACCGGATTTACGTGGCCCCCTACAACTCACCATAAACTGGCAAACGGCGAAGGCTATGACCCCAGTAAGCCATCAGCGCGTCAGAGCGAGTCGCGTGACAAATGTTCGTCCAAGCGTTTTTGTCCTACGGAGAGCGGTCACGTGTTTCGCTCCACACCTCTGATTCGCTAGAAGCGGCCTTCGCACTCGCTCACAGCCACACGGACACAAAAGAAAGTGGGGAGGCATATCAGAAGAAGAGGTCAAAGGGGGGTGGACAAAGCTGCTAATCCCCCTCTGCTGCCTCCTGGGCTGCACAGGGAGGGTCGCCTTGTATGTGGGACCTTGAAGTTGTTGTTGTTCGAGTGGCGGTTCCCTTTCGAAAAGTGTGGAGCCGGGGAGTGGCTTATGCTTTCTGGGTAGAACTCTTTGATCGTCGTCTTGTTTATGCGTTTGAATTCCTTCTTTCTCTTTCCTTTTTTTCTTCATGTGTTTGGAAGTGTATTTATTGGTTCAGTCAGGAGACTTTGTGCTACCCAAAAAAAGGCGCCACTGTTTGTTCCAAGCTTCAGCGCAGTTAAAAAGAAAATAAATAAAAAGATTAAGCAAAGCGGAATTTGCTCGCTTTTTGCCCAAGAAAGACTTCTTGGGCTAAAAGCAAGCAAAGTCTGGTTTGGCTAATCTTTTTTTTTTTTTTTTTTTTTTAACATCGTATTTTAGGCGGCAAAGATATAGAAATACCACTCCGTCATAGCCGATTCACGCAGGATACTCTCAACACTCAACTAAAAACGGCGTCGCGTACGTTATGTCAGGATATCGTTGGCGCGGCTCAACCCATTCGTTAAATATTGGCTAAACCAAAATGGTGGGGGCACAATCTTTTCGAATAGATCCAATATCGGCGACATATGGTGTGTTGCCTGGGCTGTATATTTACACGTCTTCGGTCACCTTTTGCGAGCGGAGGTGATTTTTTAAATCGAAGTTGAACTGATAAAACTGATGCACGCGCGACACGTAATTTTCGGCTCCTCTCGGACGAAGAGTTCGATCGGAGTTGCAAAAAACATTCTCTAGCACTTCCTAATCATACGCGCCTTTGTGTGGCAATTAATTATATTCGATGTTGGTACCGCCGTACATCAGCAACCGTTTCATCAAAGCAATAAACATGAACGGTTATAAAATCATGGGTGTAATCGACGGTATCAACATTACGCCCGTCTCACACCGTGTGAATGAAAAGTGTGTGGACGTCCGTTAACCACTTGACCGGGGACGGAAGCATAGAGCGCTGCTCATCGTCATTTGCGCCGGATTTTCGGGCAAAAACGGGTAGGAATGAATGGCCTCTCCTCTGGCGTGAAGAAAAACGGCGTCGATGACAATGATATTGACCGAACAGAGGGGAAAGCGGATTTGTGTAAGATTAATGTGACGCGCATTCTTGCACGTTCTTGTTGATGTCCTGAAGTTTTGACGGGACGCGGACCGATGCATCGCTACATAATTCCAAGCAATTTGAGCCACGTCTTGGTATTGCACAAAGTATAAAATCCACCGCTTAAAGCACATATTAGATAAAAATTCGAGCTTGCTAATGCAGGCGACATTTTTTTTCCCGACTCATTTCATAGCTAGCTCCTCGATTTGGGGCACATGCTGCTATACCGCGATGACGATCAATCGATGTCACGATGTCCTTAACGGTTCCTCTCGTAGACATAAAGGTTTCTTCGACGTGATTAACCCCGACTCCTTGAAATAATATAAGTCCATCACACCCTTTCTACACGTTATGAACGGGGGGTGTTGCGACGAGTGCCTACACCCTTCTAACACGATTTCCTAAGCATATTTCAAATTGTGGGTGTGATACGGGTGTATGTAGGGTGCAAGCCTTCTCGTACACCCCTGTTACACCCACCAATACTCAAAATCGTGTAAAAAGGATGTAGGAAGGGTGTTGGTTGAAAAAATACCCTTTTAACACGATTTTGGGTGTTAAAATATTTACTGTGTAGATATGTTATGACCTTTGCGAGTTAGTTTGAAGTAACGCGAAAGTAATTGAGTGAAGTAACGAAAAAAACTAGTCGACTACATTTTACGGCGCGTAATTTGTAACGCCAATACGTTACGTCAAGTAATTTTAATCGTAATTAATTATTTTTCATCAGTAACGGGCACAAGTCTCTGTCCAAGAGCAACATATGAATAACTCAACCGCGAGGAAGCTTGCCAGTTGAATTAGCTACCAGTACGCGTTCCCTTTCTTCCGTGCCCGACCCTTTTCCAAGACCTTGGACCTCTCCAGCGACAAGAGGAGGAGCGCCAGTAATCTCTCCGAGCAGGAGTAGAGATGCTCAAAAAGCCTCCTAGGCTCTCGTTGTCGACACACTCCCTCTGAACATCGCTGAAGCGAACACCAAAGACCGCAGCAGGAAATGCACACCTATTGCGTCATCGAGTATAAAGCTGAGAAAATGCATTTGAAGTCGACATACCTTAGGAAGACAATGCAACTCATCCAGCAGGTGAAAGCGAGCTTGACAAGACTGATGAAAATAGTTCCTGGAGAAGGGAAACAAGGGGGACAAAGGAGATGTGTGTCTGTCCTTTGTCCCCCTTCTCCGGGAATTATTTTCGTCGTACCTTAGGAATACCAGAAAAGTGAAAGCGTGAGAGATAAGACCCGCAAAAAGGGGAAATGAAAGAATACCCATTTCGGGCGCACGCCCTCCGTCAGACTCTGTGAAAACTAAGGGAAGCCAACAAGACGAACGCGAGGGCTGTCGCCACTGAGCTCAAAGCGTACGCGCTATGAGCCTCCCTCTCTTCGATCCACGGGAAAGATAAATGGAGGGGAATAGGAGAGCGCCGTAATAGTCGAAACGACACCCACGCGAGTAACGCCAGGCTCTTTTCTCCTCGCAGACAGCGGCAGGCGGGGGACGAGGAGGTACGACCGCACAGGCAGGAAGGAGTCCGAGCGAGCGAGACGGGAGCCACGCCACTCGATAAAGAGCACTCGGTCCCCCACCCCGGAGGGACGTAGGCCAGGGGGGTCAGGAGGGCGGCTCCGCTCCTGAAATTATAACCAGAGGGGAGCATTCCCCTTGCCCTAAACACACTGCATACCGCTCCTCACGACAAAAAGAGGAGGACGCACAAAGAGCAAACAGAAACCACGACTGATGAATGCGTTGAAGTATCGACCGACGCCGCCACCGGAGCAGAACGGCGGCTTCTCGGAACGCTACCCCCTCTCTCTGCGTTCTGCGGGTGACCGACGCTGCGCGTCGCCACTTGCCGCCTGCCGCCGAGAGGTGCGTTCCAGAGGTGCGGTGTGCGTTGCTCTTGTTGACGGGCCCTTCTGGAACCGGTTGAGGGCTCGAGCGGCACGGCGGTAGGCATTTGGCACAGCCGGCGCCTCTGTCCGCTCTCTCGCTCTGTCTCGCGGCGCAGGGTCGGCATTGAGTCATAGACTAACCGTAAAGAGTGGACACTTGGGCCCTTCGCGGCCGAGGCAAGTACTCCATGCAGTGACATACTAGGTAACAAGTTACTCTTTTTACTTGTAGTGCCGCCTCTGCCGGCTGCTGACACCTCTGCTGGTAAAAAAGTTACATTTCTAGATTCCTGGTAATAATTTGCCTAGAAAAATTTGTATTAATAAACGTTTTGTAATGTTATTTGTATAAATATTGTAACCGCTTAAATTATTTGATGTTACATCATCAGTCCCGTCCTAGTAGCAGCCCCAGCTTCAGCGACAGCACCGTTTGGTTGGGACATACAGTTAGTATAATCTACGCTAGAGGTCCAACTGGCGCTAGTGTCTATGCGACTTCCCGGAGGGAAATCGAAGCAGTCAGGAACCGGTCTTTTGAACATAGATAACTCTTGTTATTTGGGTCGTACGGAATAGTATATAACTTTATTAATATTGAAAAGTGTAATTACATTAGTTACAGCATTTTTCTTTACTAGTGAACGATGTTAAACGTCGTCATATTTAAGGCCCAAACCACTGTTTCATAGCAGGTGTGTAATGTCGGCGACGATTCTAAGCAAAATAACAATCGAAAGGAATGTAGAGTGTTTTCAAGGTTCGCCAGCATTCCGGTAATGACTTTATATTGCGAATCTGCAAGTCCTGTCACATAAATGATAATGACCCCGTCGTGCATCTCTACGAGCGGTTAAAACATTCAAAACGTAAAGAATAAAGTGTGTAGACTATAAAAAGTGCTTTTTATTATTATTTCCTATATCAGGCAGCTTTTATCGGCCACGTGTTCTCTGGCTTTTCCCTATTTTCAAATATTTCAAGCGTGCGGGTGATGGTTTGAACGCAGAACAAGCATCTCCGCGCATATTCATGAGCAGAAAAAATAAAGCATGACTTATTTATCGCAAATCGGGCTATATTACGTGACCTCAATTTATTTTGACAATATACATGTACAGGGAGTTGCTGATCCAGTGTTACAGCGTACATAGTTCTTGCCGTCTTTCCTGGTTTTCCAGATGTCCTTCGTTCGTTTGGCACGTATATCCGTCACACTGGAAAGCGCCGACGCCGTGTTCGCACTAACAGTGTCCGACAGTGCACATAAATACATATACGAAGCCGTTTCAGCACAGTTTTTAATGCCATGATTTTGCAATAAAAACTCCGTAACTAGCCAATTATTTTGTCTGCGCGTGACTGAGAAATGTTCCAATCTACCTGGTACGTACGAATTATTCGTGACATTTGCTCTCATAATCGGGCACAGAGAGAAAATGCGCTCGCTTTCTCCCTTAGAAATACACTACCGGAAGTAAGTTTCCGACTGGTTGCTGTCTGCTTCAATTTGCAGCAGCACACTAGCCCCATCTGAACCCCTGGCGTACATTATAATAACTATTCGTTCACCCCATCAAATCAAAGCCAGAACAAGCAAAGCTGTATGCTGGGCTAGTTGGTATTGGTCTTGGGTTGCCAAAGGCATGGTAGCGCTTTTTTGGACGAGGACAAAAGAAAGAAAGACAAGACAGACACGAGCGCTGACTGCAACTATTTGCAACTACCGTACTCGCTAGACATAAAAATAGAACTGTTAGGGAGATTATCGAGGCGGACGAGATAAATTGGGCAGGGCTGGGGTGTGTCAGCGTTGCATCTATCGACCTTTTCGATCAGGAGGTGCAGTTCATGCAAGTGGCGGCTAGGCCTGGGGTTGGTTGATTGATAGGATCGAAGCGTGTATATATGCCTCATTTCCATGTTGAATAAATAGTTGCAGTCAGCGCTCGTGTCTGTCTTGTCTTTCTTTCTTTTGTAATCGTCCAAAAAAGCGCTACCATGCCTTTGGCAACCCAAGACAGAACAAGCAGCCACGTGATCTGGAGCCGGTTATATGCCGCCAGTGGTCAAGGCTATAGCGACGGCGACAGGTCGCTGCGTGTACGTGCGTGTACTCGCCTTGTCGTTCTCTCCTTGCGCGAAAGAAGCCGGGCATCGACGCCTCCCCCTGGCCAGGACGTGGGATGGAGAAGCAGACATACATGTGTGCGTTACTCAAAAATTGTAATAGATTACAATTATAAATTAATCAGCCTTAAAGGGCCACTGATAGTCCTAACATCGATGTGTTTTGTTGTTTCCTTTTGGCCCCAACCGCAGATTATGAAGCGGCTGACATAATCCCCCAAAAATTTCATCGCAAAAACAAAACAAAAAAATATTTTTTGGCTTGCCAAAGAGTTTCTCGAAGATCTGCGTCCTCCTCCCCCAATCCGGGCTCCTCCTCGCACCTGTTTTATTTTTTCCTCCCTTTTCGATGACGTAAAAAACAAATACATTTTTCAGAATTCTATGGATGCCGCAAGTGCAACAATTGTTAACGACATTCATCAAATATGTAGTATATGACGCATATCAGTTTTTGGATATTTCCTATCAGTTCTTATATAGATTCATATAACTTTTTCAATAGGGGAGTAACCGTACACAAAATAATTATTTGCGAAAGTCTCTAAAACAGCGTCCCCATTATTTCCCAGCAGCCTTGTTCCCGCTTCCCCGCATTGGCTGCCCCACTTTGCGTCTGCGCGTCTCCACGGCAACCGCATCGTCTCTACGCTGTATTTCCGCTTCCTGGTCGGTACTTTACGCTTTTACGGCTACTGTCAAGACCGAAGGCAGCTTCAAGCCACCCAACCACCGAGAACACGGACGCTGTGAAGAAGACGTTATGAGTGTCAAGAAGGAGCAAATCCGCTAATGTTCTTGGACGGCGAAGCCCATGCCACTGAATCGACCGAACGATCGAAGTCGAGTGGCGGATCCAGAAACGGGAGGATCGCTCGTCACCAGCTCGTTAGGCCTATCCTCGGAGTACTCCATGTCCACACACAGCGGCGGATCCAGGAATTTCTACAAAGTGGGGGGAGGGTTCAGGCGTTGTTCTGAGTACCATATGTTCAGGACCCTTCCCCCCTCCCCCGTTTCCATAACCTAATTTTTTACACATGCAGAAATCAAGAGGAGGGTCACGAATCCGGAACCCCCCCCCCCCTCCCCCCCTCTAAATCTGCCTCTGTCCACACACACTCCCCCAGTCGAGACTCAAGCGCGCGAACTTTAACTGTGCACGCCAACACGGGAACACGAGAACAGCACACGACTACGGCAAAAACGGCAGATTCGAATCGCAGAAATGAGTGTCTCGCAAACCGCAAACTAGGATTATAGTCCCAACCTGCTTGTCCTGCAATGTTGCCAAGCATGTCTTGCAAAAGAAAAACATATATATTAAAAAAATACAAGTATTAAAAAAATGATCCTTTCGTGTTTTTGGAAATGTTTTTAGCACGTGCTACGTGGCTATTTTGATCCCAGTTAAATCCAAAATGAAGATAAAAACGCTTCCAAAAGAATGCAAACAAGAAGGAAGGTCAGAAGTCGCGTGGCCATTGCATCGACAATGACTGCGTTCGCGGTAGCACTGGCTTCCACGATATGCTGAAAAGAGGCTGCGATTGTTATAAAGTCAGCTTGCAACGTTGGCTCAAACCTTCAAAGGGATACTGACACCCCCCCCCCCCCCCCTCAAACACACACCAATTATTTTCCCCCAGGTGATTTATTATAGTGTTAGAAAACTACATAATTAATATTTTGCTACAGTGTCTAGTATATGTTTAATAATGTCAAAAAATGCAACTGCTCAAAACCGACACCGGAACTGGACTGGGGAGGACAGAGAAGTATACGTGGCTTGCACATGACGTCATTTCCGATGCACTCCAGAGAAGAGGGGAAGAAGGAGCTCCCCTGTTATCAGGATCCTCCTTTGTGCCTCCCGGCTTTGCACAGGCGTCGCTTTTCTCCTCCCAGAAGATTAGAGAAGATTAACCCGTCACTCAAAATTCTTACAAAAGCAGCTTCCCTCTCCTCCTCTTACATGGTGATCAAAAGTACGCAATGTGACGTCAGTGCAAGGAGCCTATAGGGGAGGAGAAAGATACCAAAATCACGTGCCTGTGCGAGCTTTCTTTTTATTTCTTTTTATTTTTTCAAATTCAACTTTCAGTTATTAGAAGCCGCAGAAAATGGATATCATTTTTTTTTACCCATTTGTAGTATTGAGTGCGTGCCTTCGATGACCCCCGACTTTGATTTTCTTTGGTGGTTGTGCCTAAGCCATACAAAACGACACGTGACCACGGAGAAGAGAGTGAGCGCGTCTTTTGGCGCATTCACATAGCAGGTTGAGCTGCGTTTGCGACGCGGTTGCGAATGCTGTTCGTCAGCGACTCCGTTCAGACACACCGAGACGCGATTGTCGGCGATCACGCGTCATCTTTGGAGACGCGTTCGGCAATTCTGTCTTGCAATCCAAAGTCCAGTTTATTCCACGATCCAAGGCCAAAATTGAACTACTTTAGCACTGTGAAGATGTTTCTCTAGGCTGTTGGGCACGCATTACGAGTTTCGGGCACCGAAATAGCCTGTCAGTATCTCTTGAAACATGCCCCGTCCTGCAATATTTCATGGTATGCGATCCTGCGCGAATACCTCCCCTTCATACGTCCCTAACGCTGGTCATCGGCGATGGAGCAGACGCCGCCATCTCGTCCGCCTGTTTGGAGTATAGTAAATAACTAGTAAAAAGGTAACAACGGTCAGAAAAAGGCAGTGACTGCAGCATTTACTAACTTTTTAATACCTATCGCGTGTTTGAGGTAATAAATAGTAAAAGGCCAAAAAAAAAGGTCGTGACTGCTGCAGTTACTGGCTTTTTACTAGCTTTTATTTTTAAGAGAGTATGATCCCATGCTGAGGCTTACGGCCGGCGCGTCGAGTCGTCGACCCATCGGACGCGTGCTCGAAGTGACGGTCAAACAGAGCTCGGCAGCGTGTAGGCCTCCCAAGCATTTCGGTCACTTGACTGATCAGGGATTTCATCTTTACTCTGGAAACACGCTGCCAGTGGGCTTGAGCGGAGCATTCTTTGTGAAAGGGGTCTAACGGTGGTGCACGAGCGATAAACGTCTTCGGGTAAGCAACGGACAATAGTAAGTTACAGGTCAAGAAGGTAGCAGCCAGTATACCCCTCGAAGGCATTCATATATCCCTCCGTCGCCTCAGCATCCAATAGCGTCCCATCGTTTCCGTGACGTCGCGGGCAGCACGGGAGAGGGTTTTGCCTTTCTGTACATATTTACTTTTTCTTTCGACTTTTACTTACGTTGTAGAAGCCACGAGAGGGAGACTGGAATTTTCCCCCTCGATAGAAACAAAAATGGCATTTGGGGGGGGGGGGGGGGGGGATATGCTGAAGACTACGATCTGAAAGAAATCCAAACACCGGCGTCAGACCCGCTTCAGACGGGGCAATTTCGCCCAGCAACTTGACGTCGCAACACCAGCAACAGGGGTCGCCTGCGATCACACGCAGCAACCTATTGGCTGCGACTTGCCATCGTCATCATAAAATTTGATTTTTCGTGCACTCTTTAGACGCACAGCTACGCACTAGAAACGTGTTTTTTTATCTTTGAATTGTGTTGAGAATACTACGTCATCTTTCTGAAAAAAATTATTTCCAAAAACGATCCATTTCAAACCAGAACCAAGTCTTCAGCTGGCATCATCACCACCACAGGGGTATCACGTGAAAATATCGCGTCCCTGATTGGCAACAGCCGCTTCAAACGTCTTGGAATTGCTCCTAGTTGCTCGCTTGTTCCGTGCCGGACCCGATCTCAGCAATTCGGGTCGATCTAGGGAAAGCTAGGGAACAACCCGCCAGCAACCTCAAAATTGCTGGAAAAGTTTCCCCGTCTGAAGCGGGCCTTAGCGGCATAGCACACAATCCACGTTGGGTGCTATACCCGGGCATGGAGCCTGAAACGAGTCTTCGACTAGTGGCGTTAATTTACCGCCTCCAAAACAAGAAAAAAAAAAAGAAAAAAAGTGTACGGTCCTGAATTTTTTGTCTCATGACGTCATAAAAGTCTCACGCTCTAGTCGTCCGCCATGCTGGCGTTTTAACATGTGGCGGACGCCTGTTCTGCCACAACTAGCTCTTCAGTTTGACAGCCCTCGAAAGCTTCAGCAGCCAGGATTTGGGTGTCTCCGATGACAGCGACACTCGCCTTCCCCAGAGATAATTTTTTTTTTTGTCTTCTCCAGAACTTAGATGCTGGACTGCCAGGATCCCGACCTCCGACAGCATGACATTAGAGCGCCTAGGTTGGAGAGAGGGTCCATCTCAGACCGCGGGGGCGTCTGCAATTTAATGGCGGACTCCCTCCTCACCAATTTGTCGCGAGTGCGCATGCGCTGCGTTTTCACGACGACCACCGCGTTCGTCACCTGCTCCCTGTTCGTATTGCAAACGCGGCCCACAAACCACGTGACCCCCATCGAACGGTCGGGCACTCTCTGTAATACAAGCTGTCTATAGCATCACACGCCGGCTCCCGTGACGTCATTTGTCTCCACTTCCGGTCCACTTTTGATGTATAGACCGACACGCGGAGCGACTCTGTTTACCAACACGACCGGAAAGCCGCGCATGCGCGGTAGCTATGTGGGCAAAAGCAGCCCGGCTCTCCGTGTTTTCGCCATTGCGTTCTATGGCGTGCGCTCGTTGTTGACGTTGTAGGGACGCTTGTATCTTTATTTGTGCGTCGCATTTCCTCACAACGTATGTCGTATGCTATGCCCGACTATTTGAGCTCGTGGCCCGAGCCTGAACGGCAGCGGTATCGAAACAAACTGCGCGTGGACGGCGTTGCCTTCGAGGATCCGTACGTCGTAAACAAGGCCTGCTGGACTTCCGACGTAAAGTTGCTGCCACCGACGTCGATGGCTCACGTCGTCTTTTATTTAGTTTTTTCGCCAAGCCAGTTCATGGCCGACACGGTGCAGGCGTACAAGTCTCTCGAGGCCTACGATTACTTCGAGTCGGTCTCCGCACTGCCGGCGGGATCAGCAGACTGTGGGTCTGCGGAAGTGTATTCATTAATTGATTAAATACACACAGCGTCTTCGAGTCAAGGTATGATATTTTTCCTACTCTCTTGACCACAAGGCATGACAAGCAGGAACGTTTTGTCCGTTCTGCAGTCTTGGCGGTAACGCGTTACAAGTAACGGCGTTGCCGGTAACGCGTTACTTTTTTCAGTAACATAGTAACCTACTCGCTACGTTTTCGACACAGTAACGGGTAACGCACTTACGTTAACATTTCAAGTGACTACTTTACTCATTACTACTCCCCAAGTCTTAAAGAAATTACGCTTCATTTTTTTCCGTGTTTTAGGCGTCAAGCAATGTTTTTCTTTGCGTTTTTTCTCGTGAGTATTTAGGTGAAACCGTAAAAAGAGATAAAGTAATTATGTTCAGTTTCTGCATGAACATAATATTTCTTGATATATCGCCTGTATCGTCAAAACCGCAAAATCTGTTAAATCATAATTTAAAAAAAGTGACGCAGAAGTAACGAGCGTTACTTTTTATCGGTAGCGGTAACGCGCTCCTTTTATTTTTAGGTAACGTAGCTCAGTAACGCGTACCTTTTATTTGCAATTAACCAGTGACGCATTTCGTTACTTTTTTTCGGGAATGCCTGCAACCAGGGCCGTAACCAGAGGGGGGGTTGGGGGTTCTGACCCCCCCCCCCCCCCCCCCCGAAATTTTTTTCTGGGTACGGCCCTGGTCGGTGCACTGGCAGTCAGCCGATTTTAACCTCCACCTCTGCGCACGCGCAGTGGTGCCGGTCGGCAACCGGGTACCAAACCGGGACCGGTTCTCCGGTTTGCTGAAACTCTCCATTATATGCCAGCGATGCACATGATTCATAGGCAAAAATAAGACAATAGACACTTTCAAAATGGCCGCCGTTGTGCCCGAAACCCCCCCCCCCCCCCCCCCCCCCCCCGAAATTTTTTTCTGGGTACGGCCCTGCCTGCAACACTGCCGTTCTGTCGCCATTCCCGTCTGCTGGGTAGCACGGGCGTAGCGAGCATCGGACGAGCGCTTGGCCGATGCTTTGTGCGCGCACACCATGGGAACAAAATCCGGGTGGTCTCGATCAGACAACGGTTTCCTTGCACATAAGCAAGCCTCCGGACGGAGATTGAAATGGAAGCCGCACTTGCTTTGAAGAAAGTGTTTGCCGCACAAACGGTCGTTCGCGCGAGCCGACCATTTTTTTTCCATCCACGGATATTATCCACCTTCTATGCCTTCCAGAGTCTGCCGGGAACTTGTGGAAACTCACTCCGGTGCTTTTCTTGTACATTTCGGTGCAATTAACGGCAACACAGCTTCGCGGCATGCAGAAATGCTATGACGCCCATGCGAAACGTGCGCGCTTTTGCCCACACCCCCCGGGCTCCGGTGCGATTGCAGCGCCGCCGCAGCTCCGTGACGTCAAGCCCGCGTGTCGGTGTATAGCACAGGGATAGAACGTCACGCTAGACACCAGTTGGAGATGCCATTGAGGCACTTCCTTTGAACACTGTTCATTGTCTTCCAGCATTCGAGCCGCGAACAATAGGTAAAAAGTGCGCGCCAACAAGAAGAAATGAAAAAGACAAACACCATTAGTCGGCCTCCGACGAGTGGGTCACCGGCCGCCCGACAATGCATCGCGGTCGAGCTCCCGCGCAATCCCCGGCCGGAGACGGAGACGGCCTAATTGCGCCCCCGAGAGCGGCGACGGCGCGGAGCTAACGAAGTCCGACGTGTCCTCGTTCCGGTTACAAATAAATAAAGTTTTACGCGTGGTGCGGGAGCAGACGACCTCGCTCCCCTCTCCCGGGGAGTAGCGCGGCGTCGCCATTAGCGTCCGAGGGAGCGGGCACAGCCAAGACCGCCGCGCTCCCATTTGCTGGAGAGCGCCGACAAAGGCTCTACGAGAAGGTCCCACGTGACCTTCCCCAGCCAATCGGAGATCCGCAATGGGCTTCCATCCACCGCCCGCTCCGGAGGTTCTCCCTGCA
The DNA here is from genome assembly GCF_016920785.2 of Ixodes scapularis. Taxonomy (NCBI): domain Eukaryota; kingdom Metazoa; phylum Arthropoda; class Arachnida; order Ixodida; family Ixodidae; genus Ixodes; species Ixodes scapularis. Next base: position 1,927,248 of record NW_024609873.1, read on the forward strand.
CCTCGACGCAGACGGCTGTGCCGCGGCTTCCTCCCCGACCGCACCGGCTCCCGCATCGAAGCCGCCGTGCCGAGTGAGCGACTCGTCTGGCGTCATCTACAACCGCCGTTTCGGGCCGCTTCCGGGTCCCCGTCAACTCGTCCGAGGGTGAGTGCAGGTGCACGGAGTCGTGGCGCGGGTGCTGCCGTAAACGGCGTGTCGCTACGACGAGGCGTCGAGGAGGCGCGAGCGATTTCTCGAGCCCCGTCGGCCAGACGCTCTGGCCGAGCGTCGTCCCAACATGGCGGCCATGGCGGCGCGGAGCTCGCTCGCGGCGGCGGCTGCTCCTTTTCGCGGCGGCTCGCTTCGGCGCTCGCCGGCCGCTCGGGCGAGCTGTCGGAGGTCGCTTTGGGGTCTTGGTCCGCGCGCGGAGACTTCGCCGGGGTCGCCCCGGCGCTGGGAAAACGGTAGAGACACGATTTGCCGAGGCCCACGTGGCAACTCGGCGCCCATTGCCGGCGTATGCAAGCGGACACGGCCGAGAGTCTGCGAGTTCGGTGCCCTAACTCGCGGAAGGGCCGTCGACAACGGTGTCGCACCTCGGGGTCGGAGCTCGGGGAGTGCGGCGAAGTCGACGTGGGTGTGAGGTGGGTTAGCGTCAGTCGGAAGGTGGTGTTCGCAGCTCATGCGTGCCACCGTTGTGGCACGCGCAGGAGCTCCCCGTACAAACACTTCGCTTCGAGGAAGGTTCCAGTCCGCGGTCCCTGCTGCCGTCTCACGGGCCGACTCGACAACTTCCCGGCAGAGATGCTGAGAAAGCCAGCGTGGTCCCCTCCAACCGAAACTCGACCCGGGAGCGAACAGAAACCCGTCGCGTCCGCGGGGCGTGCTTCAAGAATGGGGGGAGCGGGCGATGCTAGGCCTAACTGCGTTTCCCGCCTTTCGATGTCGCGCCGCTGGCTCGATCTGCGGCGGATAGTTTCGATTCTCCTTGCGGACGTGGTGCTCGTCGAGTACGGTGTAGCTGAAATTGCTCGGGGTATATGCATAGAGTCCCATCGGAGCAGTCGCGTCTGGTTCAGGCCTTTGGTGGCCTGGCAGACGGAGGGCCACCCATGAACCCTATTACCCGGTCTCTCCGTTTTTGCGCCATTCATGGCTACGCGTGGCACCTCCAAAGGTCAATACAGGGTCGAAATCTAGCCTGCCGCGGGCAACATGTCTCGAAGTTTTGGGGGGCGACTACGGTGGTACTTGTGCCCGCTCGGAGTTCCCTTCGGGGAGTGCCCCTTGGGCCCGGGTTCACCCTGTCCCCTCCGGTGTTAAACTAGGCCCCAGACGGACTCGCAACCAAAAATCTCTGTCCACGTTTTCCTCTGATTTGGAAGATACGCCGCGATGGGGACGTCGGTGCACCGCCATCTTTGGTCGAACAGGGCTTCACCCAGACACCACAATACCAGTAGACACCCGCCGCCAAGCTGCCCCAAAAGATAATCTTCGTCGAGGGTTTAAAACTGAACAAATGAACGCCCCCCCCCCTCCCCTCCTTTTCTTGCGTTCTCTGACACCCACTCCTCGGCAGCAACGAAATGTCAAGAAAGAAACATGAAATGTTTCTTTCTTGGTGTTCAAGTTTAATTCTAAAGTTGAAGCTCATATATTTTCAAAACAATGCCTGGACATTATACCCTCAAAGTCCGAAACTTGGGAACTCAGTATTTGGGAAGTAGAAAAGCAATGTCTAAAAGCCGAATTTGAAGTTCTTGCGCGATCCGCGTCAGTTCAGTGACGTCAATTGAGTCGTCCTACAACTCGAGTTTTTCTCACGCCTCCGCCTGTTGTGTTCGGCCGCGTCCCGCGATCAACCGCTCCGTGCGTGCCGCCGATCATTGTGAGCAGACGACGATTCACTTTCGAGTTTGAAGTTCTCTTTTTGGGGTTCTTTCAGCGATCTCAAATTCATTCAAACGGTGTGAGGTCGAAGAGAACGTGCAGTGGACTTTTGTGAACGACGAAAGGGGCCATGTCGCGCTGGTTATGCGGGAGACGCTGCCCGGGCGGTGTCGCAACCGAAACTACGACACAGAGGCCAAACCAGACATGAACGTAACGCGTTACAAGTAACGAGTTACTTCTACCTAGTTACTATTTTCGGTAACGAGTAACGTATTTAGTTACCTTTCTAGAAAAGGAACGTGTAACGCAATCTCGTTACTTTTGAAAAGTATTGTGTACAACAACGTTTAAACAGTCTCGTTTTTTTTTCTAACTTGAGTATGTGTCTATATTGCGAGAACGGTAGCTGGGCAACCCGAAAAACAACTAAATAGTATGGCAGCAACGTATATGGCTGAACACGTCTGTCAACAGTTCGACTGACGTGTCCAGAGATAAACGTTGCTGTACTGAACTGTATACAGCTGGGAATGTCCTTTACTTAGCGAACACAAAAAGGTTCGTTGGTTGAACCTGTTAGAACCGGGTATGGACCGAATGTAAACCCCGTGGTTGCGAGCACGGGAAGGCACAGAACCCATTTCCCGCTGCTGCAGCTGTCCTCAATGAAGGTGCAGTTCCCGAAGATTCACCAGCTCTTTCTGGAGCACAACACTGCCGTTCCTTCGAGCGCGTCGGTAGAACGAATCGTCGCCGGAGGTGTCTCAAGGGAGCGGGGAAGAATAACCGAGGCAAACTTGGAGAGGCAGCTACTGCTTAAAGGGACCATGAAATGACTTTTTTACTTTTTCCAGATAACTTTTACATTAAACCGTCAATGTTCACTGAATGCCGAACAGTCATCCGTTTTCGTCTCGGTTTATTAACTTCTACACAAAAAATTAATGAAATATCGACTTTTTCTTGACCGCAAAACAAGCCGTGACGTACGCTGTTTCCGGAACCGGAAGTTCTCTCGGCAGTAGGAGATGGGAGCGTTAGCGGCGACGAGTTGGGGTGCGCCGGTAGGTTTAACTGCGCCGATGTCACCGACGTATTTTCTGAATCGGCGCCTCTCATCGCCGCATCGCAGCTGAGCGAAATTCAATGAGATATGTTGCGCTACAGCGACAGCATGGGACTAGTGACTAGTCCCATACGCCGGTATGCCTGTTGGGAAGTGCAGCGAGTCTTCCGGTGAAGACTCCAGAAGTCAACCCAACTGTCATTGTTGGTAAAAGGCTGCCACAGACTTAAAATTTTAACACCCTTATTGGTGTAAATGGCTTGTCCTATGGGGAGCACCCTTATTCGTGTAACTGAACACCCTAGCAAATGGGTGTAAGTCTTAGCACCTTAAGAAAGGGGTGTGATTTCCGGACACCCTAAAAAGGGGGTGTGATGTTCTCACACCCTAGAATAAAGGTGTTATTTTTCTAACACCCATAGTCATGGGTGCGATTTCTAACACCCTAAAAATGGGTGTGATTAATGTCTAACACCCTAAGAAGGGGTGTTACTTTCTAACCCCCCCCCCCCTTCCCCCCGGTAATGTCCACCTCTCAGAAATTCCTTGGGAGAACCCTGCTTGCGACATTTATTCTTTCTAGCACAGGTGACGTAAGCAAAACTCAACAGGCTTGGAAAGACGGAACGACCGGAAGTTACTTGGGACGCAAGCGGCAGTTCATGTTTTTAAGCATGCTTGCAAAGTACTTACAAATAAGAGAGCGATCCCATGTAATCCGTGATAGATGCATAATCCGATTCGGGCAGTAGAGAACAATTCGCAAACACAATGCCGGGGATTAAGGCGGTCGCTCACATTCAACTGAAGCCTCGCAGTCACCGATGAGCAGCTCTCTGTCATGATAGATGCACAATCCGATTCGGGCAGCACGAAACACCGCAAACACAATGTCGAGGATGAAGGCGGTCGATCACATTCAACGGAAGTCTCGCGTACGCCGATGAGCAGCTCTTTGTCGAAACTCGTCCAACAAACACAGCACAATAATTCAATAGACTCCGACGAAATAAATGGCCAATAGATGAAAAAGTTGGCATAGATGTATTCCGGCCGTTCACGACGAAAACCCACGGTCGCGAAATGGAACTCGTCAGGGCCTGCTTGCACGAAAAAGAGAACACTGATGGACGCTTTTTGGAAACCGGATTCACGTGGTCCCTACAACCCACCATGAACTGGCAAACGGCGAAGGCTATGACCCCAGTAAGCCATCAGCGCGTCAGAGCGAGTCGCGTGACAAATGTTCGTCCAAGCGTTTTTGTCCTACGGAGAGCGGTCACGTGTTTCGCTCCACACCTCTGAATCGCTAGAAGCGGCCTTCGCACTCGCTCACAGCCACACGGACACAAAAGAAAGTGGGGAGACTTATCAGAAGAAGAGGTCAAAGGGGGGTGGACAAAGCTGCTAATCTCCCTCTGCTGCCTCCTGGGCTGCACAGGGAGGGTCGCCTTGTATGTGGGACCTTGAAGTTGTTGTTCGAATGGCGGTTCCCTTTCGAAAAGTGTGGAGCCAGGGAGTGGCTTATGTTTTCTGGGTAGAACTCGTTGATCGTCGTCTTGTTTATGCGTTTGAATTCCTTCTTTTTCTTTCCTTTTTTCCTCATGTGTTTGGAAGTGTATTTATTGGTTCAGTCAGGTGAGTTTGTGCTACCCAAAAAAAGGCGCCACTGTTTGTTCCAAGCTTCAGCGCAGTTAAAAAGAAAATGAATAAAAAGATTAAGCAAAGCGGAATTTGTTCCCTTTTTTCCCGAGAAAGACTTCTCGGGCTAAAGCAAGCAGATTCCGTTTTGGCTAATCTTTTTTTTTATTTTTATTTTTAACGTCGTATTTTAGGCGGCAAAGAAATAGAAATACCTCTCCGGCATAGCGATTCACGCAGGATACTCTCAACACTCAATTAAAAACGGCGTCGCGTACGTTATGTCAGGATATCGTTGGTGCGACTCATCCCATTCGTTAAATATTGGCTAAACCAAGATGGTGTGGGCACAATCTTTTCGAATAGATCCAATATCGGCGACATACGGTGTGTTGCCTGGGCTGTATATTTACACGTCTTCGGTCACCTTTTGCGAGCGGAGGTGATTATTTAAATTGAAGTTGATTTGATAAAACTGATGCACGCGCGACACGTAATTTTCGGCTCCTCTCGGATGAAGAGTTCGATCGGAGTTGCAAAAAACATTCTCTATGACTTCCTAATCATACGCGCCTTTGTGTGGCGATTAATTATATTCGATGTTGGTACCGCCGTACATTAGCAACCGTTTCTTTAAAGCAATAAGCATGAACGGTTATAAAATCATGGGTGTAATCGATAGTATCAACATTAAGGCCGTCTCACACCGTGTGAGTGAAAAGTGTGTGGACGTCCGTTAAACACTTGACCGGGGACGGAAGCATAGAGCGCTGCTCATCGTCATTTGCGCCGGGTTTTCGGGCAAAAACCGGTAGGAATAAATGGCCTCTCCTCTGGCGTGAAGAAAAACGGCGTCGATGACAATGATATTGACCGAACAGAGGGGAAAGCGGATTTGTGTAAGATTAATGTGACGCGCCATCTTGCACGTTCTCGTTGATGTCCTGAAGTTTTGACGGGACGCGGATCGATGCATCGCTACATAATTCCAAGCAATTTGAGCTACGTCTTGGTATTTCACAAAGTATAAAATCCACCGCTTAAAGCACATATTAGATAAAAATTCGAGCTTGCTAATATAGGCGACATTTTTTTTCCGACTCATTTCATAGCTAGCTCCTCGATTTGGGGCACATGCTGCTATACCGCGATGACGATCAATCGATGTCACGATGTCCTTACCGGTTCGTCTCGTAGACAAGAATTTCTTCGACGTGATTAACTCCGACTCCTTGAAATCATACAAGTCCATCACACCCCTTCTACACGTTATGAACGGGGTGTGTTGCGACGAGTGCCTACACCCTTCTAACACGATTTCCTGAGCATATTTCAAATTGTGGGTGTGATAGGGGTGTAAGAGGGGTGTATGTAGGGTGTAAGCCTTCTCGTACACCCCTGTTACACCCACCAATACTCAGAATCGTGTAAAAATGGTGTATGAAGGGTGTAGGAAGGGTGTTGGTTAAAACAAACACCCTTTTAACACGATTTTGGGTGTTAAAATATTTACTGTGCAGTGTCAGTCGTTTGCAAAGCGAGGTAGATGGAAACAAATTGCCGCGGCGTTTTTCGCGGTCTCGGAGATGCACGAGCGAGCCGACGTTAAAAAAGATACGTTTGAACTACGAGTGTCAGCAAGAGCCACGTAAATACCTGTTCACACTCGGAGCGGACGCGCGCGCTTGATGCAAGTGCTGTATTCGCGCTGTTGGTAAGCGCTTCGGGACCGATCTTTTACTATTGCAACTCGATACTGACGCGACACTCGGCAAAGAAAGGTTGGACCGGTATTGCACGTATACCTCCCACGAACTGTTACAGCTCGACAGTGACGTGCAGTCTGTCAGAATAAAAGTGGCATACCAATAACAAAGTGTACATACCGTGTTACGAAGGTAATCCATACAGCGTTTATTTCAGCTCTATATCACACAAACCAAGAAGAGAGAATCGACGAGGGTCCCTTTTCGACGAGTGTTCGTCAACACTGCCTCGGAAAACAAAAGGAAGAGATTGACCTCACCTCTTAACCTGAAATTGAGGTCAGCGATCAAACTATAATACGGGAAGGATCCACAAGGGTAGCGCGGGCATATTCCATTCAGCACGCCAGCCGGTCGTAGGCAGACAGACGGTCTTCCGACGAAGCAACGCTGCGCCGAGTCGGAGTGCCCGCTAGGCCTATATTCGAGAGCTTCGTCGGAGCGGGATTCGCGGCTGTTGTCGCTCTTCTCGGGTGCTTGTGGATCCAGCGTTCTTGTTCGTCGTGGTCTGTTTTAAGTACATTTTTTTCCTTGCTGCTTGAAGTCGGCACGCGCGAGATGAACACGTAGAAAAATAAACGTTCAGTCAGTCAGAGTTTTGAGAGGAAGGAAACCAAAGGAAATAACCGTTCTGAAGTCGGCCCTGCCCTACTGCGCACGCGCAGTAGTTGCTTCGTTTACCACACGATAGATGGCGCTTGGCTCTCAGCATTATCGATTTGGCAATTTTCGCCACACATCTCTAATTATGCTACAAAATGTGGATCTGAATATTATTTAACAAAACTTTTAGGAAACATTCGCCGGCTATTTATTGTTTACGATCGCGGTGCTGGTGAGGTAGGCTCTTACCCAATAGGCAACCTGGATTTGGCTGACGTGCTCCATTTCCGCGGATGCATCGTAGTGAACAGGCGAAGGAAGGAAGGCGCAAAAGAGTCCAGTTTTCTTTTAAAAGTTCTATAGCAAATATTTTTTTTGGCTCCCTAGTTTTGTGTTTTTGTGTTTCTTTTCATACCTTTTACGACGTGCGGTGGATGAAATTCGATTTTAAAATCATTTCATGGTCCCTTTAAGTTCAACGACTACTAAAAACAAAAACAAAAAAACTGTGAAACAAAAAAAAACAGTTGTGTATTCGGTCGTCAAAGTAACGTGAAAAGTAACCGGTTACTTTTGAATTAACTCGCGCGTTCCTTTTGAGAATCGGTAACGAGCAGACTTGTATGTAGTTCAACTACTCTACTCAAGTTGCTGTAGTTGAACTACTTTTCTGAGTAGTTTAGTAACTTCCAATTACAATTTTATTTGGGTAATTAGTAGTTTACTTTAATTACTTTTTTAGTACCTTCTACTCAAGTTACAAATTACATTCGAATTTTAGTGGTTGTTTTGCTTATCAACAAACATTCCTGCACAAAGGAGATAAGATGTTCGAAGATCAGCTGATATTTGCAAAGAGAAAGAGGCATGTGGCGTAGGAAAGGGGGGCGGGGTAAAAATTGTTTGTAGAGACCGAAACTCCCCCAAAAGATTCACAAGCCCCCCCCCCCCCCCCCTCGCCACACACACACTCCAACAACACTGCTACAAGGCTTGGGGAGCGAACAGACACGACGCAAGAGAGGCCGAGTAACTGCAGGATTGGCGCCGAAGACTGGCGTTTCTTTGTGTCCCGAAGCTCAAGGAGACTCGACCCTTTGGAAGCAAGGGCTGGTCCCCGCTTCTGCCAGCGTGGAAACTCTCGCCCACTACAGGAGGTGCACACACTGCATCCTCACTCAAAGGAGGCAACAAAATGCAGCGCCATGCTCTGAAACTCACCTTGTGCTCCCTAGTTTGTGCTGTACTCGAAGAGTCGCGTGCTAGAGGTCAACGCAAAGGTTATCATTTTGCGTTGCTTTCCCTCCCAAAACTCAGAATATGCAGATCTTCAGTGATTCACAGATTGTTCGATAAACGTGTAGTAATTCCCCCACCGTTTTTATATAAAAAATAATAAATAAGCAGCGTTGGGAAGTACTCTATGTACATGTTACTTAAAGTACTGTTTAGAAAAATGGTACTTGAAGTAGATTTTCTGAGCATGTACTTCTATTTTTTGAGAAAAGTAGAACTCCCAGCTTCAATGCACATTCCTCGAATTTGGAAAAAAAAAAAAAAATGGCGGTATCACCGTGTGAAAACGCGCTCTTTCGAGACGTCATCTGGTCATTTCTCTGAGTGAAGTAATGGCGGCTGTAAGACCGATAGAAATAAGTGCCTTTAAGTTGATTGTGTCAAATAGCTCGTCAGCGAGAGTAAAATAACTGATCTGTGGCGTCTTGACCTTATCAGACATGTACAAATTACTCAAAAAAGGTAGTTAAGTTAAGTTACTGAGTATCGACGCCAAAAGTAAATGGAGTAGAGTAGAAATTACGCATTTGCAATAGTAATCGAGTAAACTACTAACTACTGTAAAAAAGTAGCGAAATACTATGAAGTTACTTTCGAAGTTACTTTTTTATATTTTTGTGGTAGCGAAATGAACAGAAGTTTTGATCAATGAAAAACCCTGCGAGCCTAAAATCAATGCAATCTATCTATGGCTTGCGTTTTCGCCAAAATAGTTTATTCACTCGCAGAAGCAATTGACTTTCAAAGTTCTTGATAGGAGAGTTTTCCCCTTTTCCTTCTAAGGACGTCCCCAGCCAAGCTAAATAGACGTTCCACCGACGGGCTGGATGGAACGGCAGCGTTGAATTTGAGAAACAGGCTGTGCAGGGTCGGGTAAGCGAGTGTCGGCATCTTAGGTGTCCATGACTAAACATGTGAGGTTTGCCTCGGGTAGAGGATCTTTTATAACAAACTTTCCTTCTTTTTTTTTTTCGTCGTCAAGTTGAGATTGTTATGACTGGCGCCTCTTTATTCCGACGTCGTTCTGAGAGTACGCTGATCGAGCCCACCAGACCGTCAAGGATTCAAGTCTCGCGCCACGATGATGAGATCATCCGGACGACTGCGCGTCCCGTTGTAGTGCTAGTGCTATATAGTGAAAAAAAAATTGCTTTGGTTTAACAGATGATGAACCGAAGTATACTTTGCCGCTGACGCCGGGTCCAACAAAATGATCTCCCAAGGGTAACTCGCAATCCTCCCCGGCGACTACAATATTCTGATGCGCCTGACACGCCTGACAAGTAACTCGTTTTTAACAAAGAGGAGGTCTCCCAGGCATGGATGGTCGGAAGGACGCGAAGGATTACGTGAACAAGCATCGTCGCTCGTATACAGTTGCAGCTGGAAGCGAGAACGTGCTCCCATGAACGGATTATCCGTGCCAGGGTTTGTGCGCGGGGGAGTCCGGCTTTGGAAAGGCGTATGCGCTGACGACAACGCGACCATGGGAACAGGCGCCCAGCTGCGAGGTCATTCCAGTGGCGCCTCCCGTGGAACCTGCCGGAAGTCAATAAAGACAGACAACACGAAAACAATAACAACTCTCGGAATGTCCCCGTCTTTCATGGTTGCAGCTGGAAACGCGGCGCCTGCATGCATTACCGGATTTGGTCAATACCCGACCAAGGCTTGTTAAGCATCTCTTCCTGCGTTCGTGCGTGCCGGTGTTATGTTTTGGCTGCTCGTCGCCACCTTGGCCCAAGGACGCCTTCCCGAACAAGGGGGCCCCTTGTTCGGGAATGCCACTTTATCTGCCGGCGTCTTATTCATTTCTGCGCTCAAACTTTCGTGATGGAAAAAATTAGCACTATATATTTTCGAAAGTAGTTAGTAATTTGAGTAGAAGTTACCTGAAAAAAGTAGTTAAATTAAACTACTAATTATCCAAATCAAGTTGTAATTGGAAGTTACCAAGTTACTCGAAAAAGTAGTTAAACTACAGTAGTTTGAGTGGAGTAGTTGAACTACGTCCAAGTCTGGACCTTATACAATATTTGCTGCCATTGTTGTAAAAAACTGATGCGCCTCCGATTACCCCTGGTGAAATGCATATAATTAAAAAAAAACACAGTATAGGGAATGAAAGGGCACCATGAAAGATTTTGTTAAAATTGCTTGTACTTTACCGTGAAATATATAGTATTTATATACTTTACTTCAAGTACATTGCAGCCGGTGTACTTACTACTTTACTCGAAGTACATAACCTCTCATTTACTTTGTACTTTACTTCAAGTACTTTTAGATGCACTTTATGCAACACTGTGAACAAGCAACTCTGTCTAAAAAATCTATCTCAGACAGTGCTAACCTCTAAGTAGAAATGACACATTCGCTGTACATCATTGACCAAACAAACAAGAAAGTACAAAACAATTAGGCACGCAGTAGCAGAACCAGCTATTAAAGCATTTCCGTGAAAAAAAAAAAAAAAAAACGATTCATATTTGGGTAGCACAATTTCGCTAACGGACCAAAACCTCTGTGCTTTCTTTTTACCATAAAAAAACATTAAAGTACCTTCAAAGTAACTTCAAAAGTAATTCGCTACTTTTTTACGGTAATTAGTAATTTTTTTCAATTACTTTCTATATGAGTAATTTCTACTCTACCCAAATTACTTTTGACGTCAATACTCAGTAACTTAACTACTTTTTTGAGTAACTTGTACATGTCTAGTAACGAGTAACGTACCTATTTAGTTACTTTTTCTTCGAGTTACGAGTAAAGATATTTAGTTTTTTTGGGGGGTATACGTGTACATGTCTGGCGCCAAACCCAGTTGTCTTGACCGTTTGACGATTTTCTTTTTGAAGTCTGAGAGGTCGTGCGTGGGCACCTAAGAAAGAGAACTTCGTCCGATTCTCCGACTCCTCGATCACCCTCAGTGCTATACACTCTAAAAAAAAACGTGCCAACTAGCATCTTTTAGGGTTCTTTCGCTTGTCCAATGGGCGGCACCCTTAAAGGTGCAGAAAAGAACCCACAAAAAGGGTTCTTTCTAATGAACCCTATATCGGGGTTCTTTTCGGATCGTTTTTTGGTTCTTCTTAATGAACCCTATTTTTGGTTCTTTTTAGAACGCTTCTGGGGTTCTATTTAACGAACCCTATTTCGGGGTTCTAGGCTCTTTTTTTGGTTCTTCCTAATCAACCCTATTTCGGGTGCTTCCCCGAACCCTTTATGGTGCTCTTAATGAACCCTATTTCGGGTTCTTTCCAGAACCGTTTTTGGTGCTCTAATAAACCCTATTTCAGGGTTCTTTTCGTATCCTTTATTGGTTCTTCTTAATGAACCCTATTCGGGTTCTTTCCAGAACCCTTCTTTGTGCTCTTAATGAACCTTATTTCGAGGTGCTTTACGGATCCTTCTTCGGTTTTTCTTTATGAACCCTATTTCATGTTTTATTCGGAACCCTCCTTGGTTCTTTCAATAAATCCCGAGCGATTTAGATTATGTTAACTTTATTTTAGTAAACCATATTTTGTGCTTCTAACCCTCTTTTATGACAAATCGTTTTGTTTTCACATTCCTAGTTGATTTTTAGTAAATCGTATTTCGTATTTCTTCCTCCATAAGGCGAATATTTTTCTACCAACCAAAGTGTCTTTAGATTGTTCATTAGTCACTAGCACTGGGCCTTTTCGACAGGTTGGCAAACATCAGTCTGGCCAGCGTCAAGACACTTTATTCCTGTACGTAATTAACGAGCTGACAGGCAGAAAAGTAAAGATCATGTCCATTGATATACTTTATTGGGGTCGCAAAAATTGATTCTTCTGTTCGCAGTAAAAAAACTAACAAAATTTGAAACAATTTGAAGACGAGAGGGGTATCACTGCCACCAATGTGCACACAGCTCCTACTGTCGTTCTTATGCCGCTCACTGCCAGGACACCATCCAAAAAGATGTCAAATTAATTTTTCTGGAGATGGATGAGTGGCATCAGTGTCCGGACTTCCGACAACAAGAAAGCAAAAATGTAAACACATGTATTTTCCTCTGTATGATTATACTGCGAGTTACTCATTCGCGACGCTTTCAGATCAAATATAATTGCATATGTTTCACTAAGCATTTTCTTTCTCGTTTAGCCTTACGCTCTAAAACATACCCGCAGATCTTATGTCCTTTAAAACATTTAGTGGGTCAATCAGTGCGATCTAGAGAGCGCGACCAGCGGATGACGAAGCGTGAAAGGAGGACTTTGCTCGGAAACGTTTTCTACGCAGGGACAATGAGCAAGCGAAGCGTATGCTGCCTTCGGAGATTGCGCTTTCGAACCAAAGTCGTTATTTAGGCGTCGTCTTTCGATAGTTCCGCTCCCTAAATTACAGCGGTTGACCCACCGCAACTTACGGAAAAGTAGGCATGAGAAAATATTTGGTGCGGTTAAAGGCTGCTCCTTTTGATTCCACTTAAATTGATGCAATCCATAGGTTTCCTGCTCTAATTCCTTTAGGAATATGTTTTTACAAATGAAAATGTCGTGCACTTATTAATAAAGCTATGTGTGAACAGCTTCAAGTACCTCTGAAGTGAAAAGAAGCTGCCGCTTCTCATTGAATACGAGAGGCAAGTTTGGGAGAGCCACGTCCCCGGGATCCTCTGAAGAAGATATATATATATATATATATATATATATATATATATATATATATATATATATATATATATATATATATATATATATATATATATATATATATATATATATATATATATATGCAGCCCTAAAAATCTCTATTTGACTTTTTTAGGTATGAAATAGTTGGTTCGCTCTTGTTGACAAATACTGTTATTTTATATGTAATAATATAATGTATACTCTATGTGCTTTCGCCCAAACCGATCTTTAATCATTAGCCTCACGATGTGATCGCAGCAACAAAAAACAATAGGACTATTTTGACAGGATTGCTTAACATTAAGCTAAGTAGGTTAAGCTAGAAGAGACAGCGTGTGGATCCGTCACAATCTATATGGAGGTGAGCACAGGTGTGCTAACGGCGTGCATTCGTGTGAATGTTGAATGATGCCCGCTAAAGAACCCTCGGGTTAATACCCCTTGTTTATCGGAGGAGGAAGCGGGCACAAGCTTGTAGCGGAGAGGAGAAACCTCTCCACTCCAAGCGTCCGTCGGCTTTCTTCTTTTAGATTTTTCTTAACCTGACATTGACTTTAGTCGCTTATATATTTCCTTCAAATTATCTTCAGAAAATAAAGCAAGGATTTGTTTTATATTACTAGCTCGTATATTGAGACTATGACACTGACAAGCTTGCACTACCATCTGTGACAATGCACTGCACTCGGGGGTGACTTGGGCAACTTTTTTTGGCAATGTAGTCGAAGTTAAAAACGCCCGCGCATCTTGAGCGCCAATCAAAGCTATGCACACGCACTCTTCACTTCAGAAACGCCACAGAAAGTTGTTTCCGTGTGTAAGTTAACCCTGTCTTAAACGAATGGCGCCGATAAGCGGTCATCAGTTCGTAATGAGATAGTAAGTTAACCCAACATATTTATGCTGGACGAAGGTAAACCTCTGCATCATCGCAGCCTGAAACTTGTGGTAGATTACAAAAACACCGACTAAAGTATACCTTCAAGCAGCTCTTCAAAGTTCAGAGTGTCGTTTTTTTTTTTGCTTTGAGGAACACCAGTGAAGAAGCTGTAAATGCCTCCATTTTGGCTCTCATTTCCTCCGGATGTCTTTGCCGAACGGCAGTTTAACGATTGTAGTAACTGGAAAATAAACAACGAATGGAGAGTGTTGCTGGTTTACAAAAGTACATTTATGTGCTATTGATTTGTACACACGGTTTATATATATATGGGTGATTTCATCTCAAATCGGGCAGGCTAAGAGAATCTAATTTTTAATTTTCACAAAAAAAAAAAATGTTTTGGGGGTATTTCTCAAATGAAGGAGGGCGCAAACCGCATGTTCTCCCGATTTTTTGTTCTCGAGTTACGAGCCGTAGAAGTCGCAGCGGCAGAAACTAGTGTTTTTGCCTGCCGTCGCAGGTCGCGTGTTTGACACCGTCTGCTGACGCTATTGTTTTCTCTACACCCTTTTAACTTTTCCACCTCATTTAATAGGTATTATAAAGATACCTTGATGTATTCAAATGTTTTTAGGAATTTGATTGTTTTCTAAAACACGTGTCAAACTCGTCACTCCGGTCGCTTTTCGGTCAAATTTGACAGGTCATTACTTTGTCTGTACTTAAGGTAAATTTTCTTTCTTTGACTCTACAGAAAGCCCGAAGCAAGCCCATTATAGATATAATGATACCATTATGATCTGTCAACTAGCCTCTCCGCTACCTTCGCGTAAACGTTGTAAGAAATAACAAATGTTGAAAGTTTGAGGTCGACTTTCTCAAAAACCCCATCTTTGTAAATTTTTTATTTTTTTAAATTCTTTTAGACATGCTAGTCGACTACAAGAAAAACCAGTCTAGAAATGTAATATTTTGGTTGTATGTCCTCTGTTTGAGCCGCAATCGCGTGAAATGTGTGAACATTTGTTATTTTTCACAACGTTTACGTGAAGGTAGCGGAGCGGCTACTCGTCATGTAATAATGTAATTATTATATCTATAATGGGTTTGTTTTGGGCTTTCTGTAGAGTCAAAGAAATAAAATTTACCTTAATGTCAGACAAAGTAATGACCTGTCAAATTTGACCGAAAAGCGACCGGAGTGACGAGTTTGACATGTTTTTAAGAAAACAATCAAATTCCTAAAACAATTTGAATACATCAAGGTATCTTTATAATACATATTAAATGAGGGGGAAAAGTTAAAATGGTGTATAAAATACAATAGCGCCAACAGAGGGTGTCAAACACACGACCTCCGACGGCAGGAAAAAACACTAGTTTCTGCCACTGCGGCTTCTGCGCTTCGTAACTGAAGAACAAAAAAATCTGAGGAACATCCGGTTTGCGCCCTCCTTCATTTGAGAAATGCCCCCAAAACATATATTTTTTTTTCGTGAAAATTAAAAATCAGACTTTTTTTAGTCCAGTTATTAATTTTCACGAAAAAAATATATGTTATAGGGGCATTTCTCAAATGAATGAAATCGCAAACCGCATGTGCCCCAGATTTTTTGTTCTCGAGTTACGAAGCGTAGAAGCCGCAGTGGCAGAAACTAATGTTTTTGCCTGCCGTCGCAGGTCGCGTGTTTGACACCCTCTGCTGGCGCTAGTGTTTTTCTACACCATTTTAACTTTTCCTCCTCTTTTAATAGGTACTATAAAAATAACTTCACGTATTCAAATATCTCTAATAGTTTGATTGTTTTCTAAACGAAATGTCAAACTCGTCACTCAGGTCGATTTTTGGTCAACTTTGACAAGTCATTACTTTGTCTGTACTTAAGGTAAATTTTCTTTCTTTGGCTCTACAGAAAGCCCAAAGCAAGCCCATTATAGATTTAATAATATCATTATTATCTGCCGAGTAGCCGCTCCGCCACCTTCACGTAAACGTTGCGAAAATTAACAAATGTTCACACATTTCACGCGATTGCGGCTCAAACAGAGGATATACAACCAAAATATTACATTTCTAGCCTGTTTTTTCTTGTAGTCGACTAAATAGCTAAAAGAATTTAAAAAATAAAAATTTACAAAAATGGGGCTTTTGAGAAAATCGATCTCAAATTTACAACATCTGTTATTTACAACGTTTACGTGAAGGTAGCGGAGCGGCTAGTCGAAAGATCATAATGATATTATTATTTCTTTAATGGCCTTGCTTTGGGCTTTCTGTAGAGCCAAGGAAAGAAAATGTACCTTAAGTACAGGCAAAGTAATGACCTGTCAAATTTAACCGAAAAGCGACCGGAGTGACAAGTTTGACGTGTGTTTTAGAAAACAATCAAATTCCTAAAAATATTTGAATACATCAGAGTATATTTATAATGTCTATTAAATGAGGGGGAAAAGTTAAAAGGGTGTAGAGGAAACAATAGCGTCAGCAGAGGGTGTCAAACACGCGACTTGCGACGGCATGCAAAAACACTAGTTTCTGCCACTGCGGCTTCTACGGCTCGTAACTCGAGAACAAAAAATCGGGAGAACTTGCGGTTTGCGCCCTCCTTCATTTGAGAAATACCCCTAAAACATATATTTTTTTCGTGAAAATTAAAAATTACACCCTTTTAGCCTGCCCAATTTGAGATGAAATCACCCATATATATATGTATAACAAAATGAGAAGGGACGGACCTTCTCCATCCCTTCTCATTTTTTTCCTCAAGTTTAATTATCCATACCAACCCGCTCGTTTTGTCCTTTCATTTTTGCCCGTTTTCGGTTTCTGGTGATATAGAGCCCCATGTGTTGGAAAACTCCGTCGGCCGCCATTTTCCCATTGAAAGTTTCAGAAAATCAGTTATAACTTTTGACCAAGCTTTTGGATCGGGCTGAAACTTTGGCATCTGGTTGTGACCTCATCGCTATACCTTTGAGCGGAGAATGAGCGTTCGGCGATGCCTAGTTTATTTTTCCGGGAAAAAAGACCGTGTAAATT
This sequence comes from Ixodes scapularis, assembly GCF_016920785.2. NCBI lineage: Eukaryota > Metazoa > Arthropoda > Arachnida > Ixodida > Ixodidae > Ixodes > Ixodes scapularis. The sequence goes on from NW_024609873.1 coordinate 1,944,091, forward strand.
TTCTTTTGTGACACCCTTTACATAGCAACTTGTCATTGTGCCTCATACAGAAGTAAGGCATGGCAAACATTTAAAATAAAATATCTGCACTTATTTGTACAATAACAAGTTCAAATAGCAACTTGCCATTGTGCCTCATACACAAGAAAAACATGTCAAACATTTGCAATAAAATATTGGTACGTTATTATTTAAACTTCTATACCACTCTAGATAATATTCATATGAAACACTAAAGTAGCCATGAGAGACAATTGGGTTATACACCCACAAAAAGAATTAAATGAATATTCTTTTTACTTTTTTGTTTTTGTTTATAAGACTTTTCATGACTCTAAATTCAACCAATATGCCCATTAAACTCACTTGATTTAGAGTAAAGCAATAGTTAATTAATCGGAATGGTAATTAATTCATTGCTTATTCTTATTACGAGATAAAATTATATCATTTAGCATGTATCAAAAGCCCTTATCTCATTCAAAGGCGATAAAACGGGTAGTAAGAAACTTTCGAAGTCCTGATGACCTGTAAAAATCTCGAAACTTTAAGACTAAATATAAAGAAGACAGTATTGAATTACCATTCCGGGAATCGTCATTGCCGGAAATTCCTCAAGGACTGTGCGGACCCCAGCCTCGCTGAGGACCAATTCTTGGCAATACTGAAACGTCCCCACCATGCGGTCTTGTATCAGGTCGACGCTCAGGGGCACTTCAGTTCTCTCTTCTTTCATGAGCAAGACGTGACGGCGAACGCTCACGGCGTCTTCACATTTGTCAGTATCAACGAGTCCCTAAAATAAAAACAATTTGTTTTATGCGCTGTTTACGCATGTAAGCTAGCGACATAATAGCAGCACTGGACGTAGGGCCAAGTAAAACAGTTACTTTTATCAAACATACAACCACATTTGTGCAAACACAAAATGCACAAAAAGTTCGCGACTGTTGATTCCCGCACAACACTCCGAGAGCCAATCGTTACAACCTGCGAAGTCCGCTCAGTGAATGAGACGCGGAGCATACGTTTAGACCAAGAAATGGAGTCTGCGCTGTTACATTAACCAATGCAAGCGTGACGTTCTGCGTTCCTTAATGTCACAGCGCAGACTGCATCTTTGGGTCTAACCAGCACCCGAACGCTGACGCGGCGCAAATGCCCAGTCTGCGTCAGCCTTTTCTATGCGTGACATCGAAAATTTAGCGCCTCCTTTTTGTACAAGGTGCATGGTGCGCAGCGCGATTTTCTTCGCAACAACGCCAAGAGAAAAAGGGAGAAGCGCCTGTTCTGGCGGCCGTGCTAATCAACGTCTGCCTGCCTCGCCTTCCGCTGGCGGCACGCACGTTGCGTCGGTCGGCCTCGCCGAGGCTTCCCCCTCTCTAACAACCTCACCTCTCTCTCTCCCTTCGTCCTCTCTTTCTCTCCCCATTGCTATCGATTTTCGAGGGCGTCCTCCGCATGGAAACGGCTTTGGCGCTTTTGCCGGCTTCGGCTCACCTCTTCCGCCGAGGTAGCGTGAGCACGTTTCCGCAAACTGGCTCTGGCGCGTGTGTGCGGCGCGCGCTAGTCGGGGCTCGGAAGGCTGCCTGTCTTCGGGGCGGCTCCCTCGGGGCAAGTGTCGGCTTCTTCGGAAGCCGCCTTTGGACGACTGCTGCTCGTCACAGGCGGTGGCTTGGCACCGTATCCGATGTGGTCGACACCTCGAGCGGATGAGCACCATTTTGTGAAGGGCTTCCCTTTGCACGTGCCGAACACGAGCAGAGGTTATCTGAATGGTGGTTTAAGCGGAGGGAAGAATAATGTCCGGTGCTTTTCCTGTCGATCCGTTGGGCGGAAGCTGGCATACCCAGTTGGCGACGACGTGTGTGACGTTGACTTTATTATTTCAAATGGGAACCCTCGGAGGCGATGCGAGACTCAGATATTCGAATAATTTTAATAAAGATAAAGATTCAAAAATATCAGATAAAAAAAAGGTAAATGTCGTCGAGGGCCACTGGTCGTGTCCCTCGGGGCACGGCGAGTGTGTTGTTGGCCAGTCTTGAGATGCTTTGAGGATGTTTGTCACATCGGCCGCACGGTTCTAGTGTCTGCGACTTCCGATATTGCTACTAGGCAGGCACGTAGTCAGGATTTTGTTTGGGGGGAGTGGGGGGCGGGGGGGGGGGGGGGGGGCGCCCATGACAAAATGATGTATGAAAGCCTAGGGAGGGGGGAGAGGAGGCCTTAGCAAAATGGAAGATTTCGGGGGGGGGGGGGGGGGGGCCGGGCCCCATGGGCCGCCCCCTCGCTACGTGCCTGCTACTAGGGCCTGGGCAAACCTACTGGCTCACCGCTGCCTCTTCCTCGGTCGCTCTATCTCATGTTCCTTTCAGCTGGCTCAGTGTTTTAGGCGTTAGTGACATAATATGGAACCAAACTCTTTGCTAATTTCTCGCAGACAAAGGAAATGCGTTACCTCCCTACGTTACGTATCAGTAAACGCAAGCCGTTACCTTCACACACACACACACACACACACACACAAAACGCCCATTATTTTAAAACAAATTAAAACACAATACAATGAATGTTATTCATCTTTTCATCAAACCGCCCGGGAGTGTAATGCCCTTCCGGAAGAACTGATAGCTGTTATCAATAATGACGTCTTTTATGAGAGACTGCAGAGAAGCGTGCTCGAGTGAAATTGTAGTACTGAATGATTGTCGATTGCGTTACTGAAAATGTCTTTTGAATGTTTTTCTTTGTTCCCCCCTGCATAATGCCTAACGGCGCAGCAGGTATTTGTGTAAATGATAATAAATAAATAAAATATTATTGACGAATTTGCACTTGGTTATTTTTTCGCGAGAGATAAGTTATACTCTCTTGGCATTACAATACGCATGCGGGATATTGTTCAAGAAAGAACATATGCATCCAAATAATTTTGCAGAAAGATCATATGTTGCTTCCTCTTAGTGTGTCCCTTGTTTTGGTTTTTTCCAATAATTAATCATTAATAATGCTTTCGGGCTGTGACAGCCATTTCATTTTTTTTTTTTTTTTTTTTTTTGGCAAGGGTTAAATTTAATATTTTCTTCTCGCATGGAACGAAATGTCAGCTTAGAAATATTGTCACCTTAGGGAAGAGTGAGGCGGTTACAGAACTTCCGCCAAAAAATACCCAGCAGCGCAGTCAAGTGCACCCAATGCTTCCTTCAATTTTGCGCGATGCAGTGTGCAGTGTGCCGAATACTTTTACCGTCCGTGTTCAACTCTCAGGGATGAAAAGGTACGTTGAATGACGGCAGGTCATTATGTCAGCGCCTTGCGGTCTATAAATAACTATAACTCGCAAACGAATTAAATTTTGAAAGCTCTGGCAACAATGTGCAATGAGTAGCGTAATCCGCCACGCTATTGAAAAATGTCGTATGTTGCACGTTACTGTTGGGGAAGGTCACGAGTTCGTTTCTACGCTACCGCAAAAAGTAATGCGTGATCCGTGGTAATGCCGGTACTCCTAACCCGCTATTGCCGACACTTCGAACACAGAGAAATACCTCAATGCCAGTTAACAATCCGGCACATGCGATGAACCCCTGGCGGCAGAGTAACATTGCTCCACTGGAACAAAAATTGTAAGCAGCACGGTAAATACTGACGAACCCAACCGCATGGGTAGCGCCACCAGTAGAATGCAAAAATGTACGCTATTAAGAATATTGCGCTTTCGTTTAAGCCGTAATATTTTTAATCTATTTCATACCGATAATGCTCCGAGGAAATCTATGAAAATACATTGGTTTACTATTGAACTGTCTACTGCAACTCGGTGTCAAGATATTTTTTATTTACGCTTTCATTTTTTTTTTTTTTGAAGTGCGTCAAATTGTTTGTGAGAAGAAAGATACTTTTTTGGCAATTGAACGCTCAGTGGAAATGTCTTTGGAGCACAATACACCCCGACACTCGGAGGCAAATGTAGTTCTGCGGTTTTCGGTGCACTAGGACGGCCACCTCCTAGCGTCGGGGCGCCCCCTGTCGGTACATCGTAGTCGGCGGCGGGGATCTCCCGAGCCACGCGGTCTCCCCTCCCTGAATGGCTCCGTCGGAAGGGACGGACCCTCTTTTCTGTCTGTGTTCGATTTTCTCTTTTTCACTTTTTTTGCGTCTTTGGGAAGTGGCGGGAAACCAGTGGGGGGAACAAGGGGAGTGGGTGAAGGGGGAGCGAGGGGCGGGGGGGATCAAGTGTTTAGCGAGGTGCATCGTGAGTTGACGCACGGAGCTATCTGCACCATTTAGCCCTCCCCTTCGGAGACCCCTCTTTCTGTCTTCTTGCTCTGTGCAGGTTGTTACCTAACGACGTGTTTCTCTTTTCCTCTCCTTTTTTTTTGTTTTGTTTTGTTTTCGAGCGGCATGCTCGCGTGCAGTCAGTCGATTGAGAGCTGCCTTGCGCGACCTTGGCCGGCGGCATTTCTCCGTCCCCCCATTCACCGGTAGTCGTAGTAACGAAATGTCAAACCGTAATTTTTTTTTTTTTTTTTTCTGTTCGGTTTGGGGAACGGTTTCGGTTCGGGTTGAGTTCCGGGGAGCAAAAATAACGGTTCAAACCGGTTGGAACCGTTTTGGACCGCTAAATTTAGAATCTATTTGCCGCGTTGTTCTTACAATAAGCACCTTTTCCCGCTGTGAAAGGCGAGTAACTATACTGTTTGCTATTGTTCGTACAATCCACTTTCATTTTGAGGTTTCATGAAGTTGAAACTCCGGTAATTCATATGGACGCAAAAAAAATATTATGTTAACATACGAAACGTCGTGTATATACAAACCAATAGCCGGCTGGATTGGAGTGCCGAAGGACAGGGTTACAGTGAAGAAGGTAACGGCAACACTGAGCGCTCTGTCCCTCTCCTTCGCCGCGTCTATCCAGTCATGAACCAACTAGCCCAACTAAACATTCTGTTGAACCCATACCATTTGTTTACCTCAATCACAAATTTTTTCCCTGTAATCAAAAGGTTGTCACGAAGTGTGGTTGGTCGCATAAAAATATCCATTACTGGTACGACTTGGCGTCCCAGCATTAAAAGTTGAATCGTGGTTGTGCTCTTCAACTAAGGAATTAATGGCAGCGCTTTAAGTCATGGTATGGGCACCTCGTCACCATCTATATTGCGAAATATAGTTTACGAAATAAGTTTCACAAGGCACGGCTAGGGTGCAGCCGTAAGGACCAACAGATTCGGCGGGCCTTGCAAAATTCGAATTCCAAATGTACTACATACCTGAAATTGGGCACGAGGACGTAGTTTCGCAAGCAGTTGTATGTTATTTTTTATAGATAATTTCTGAGGTAGGGAAATATATGTATATATATATATATATATATATATATATATATATATATATATATATATATATATATATATATATATATATATATATATATATATGACCAGGCGGAAGCAAGCTCACAAACCAGTGGGCAGACGACGAACATCCGCTATAGGGCATAGGAAATCACCGGCCGCCGTTTTTACTTTAATTTTAGTAATATACAATCTCTGTTCAGAGCTCTAAAAAATAGACGTAACACTTATTGTGAAAATACGTTCGCGTACGGAATTTCTAGTATGTATATTTGGAATTCGAATATTGCGAGGCGCGCGAAATGTATTGATTCTTACGGCCGCAGTCTCTATTTGACGACGACGCAATCGAGCTAAACGCAATGCTTTCAAAATGTCACGCAAGTTTTAGTACCAGCCCTTCAGTCTAGATTTTATGGAAACACTGAGCGGCAATCACGGCACTTGTTTTCCTAACCCAGATTGTTTACACTCAGCACCGTGGTGCAGGTAAAGGATCAAGCAGAAAGGAGTGATCGAAATTCTTCACTCTAATCTATATGCACCTTCGTTTACTCACATCGAATCTGCTCTAAAATAGCGTGTATACCCAAGTCAACATTTTCTTTGACAGAGTAAACTGGCATAGCCTGGCTGTTATGGTTTGTTCTTGACAAGATGCCGTTCAATTCAGGTCACAAATATGTATTACCATTGCTAATTTATGACGTTGGGTTAAATAGTGCTCAGTAGTATTTAATGTTCTACTCGACATGGCAGCTACTTAATTGATGCACTTCGTTACGGTCTGCGTGTGTAATCTTCATAGTTTTGCCACACGTCCTTTGTTTTCGTCCAGCTAGCCCACATACCCATAGAATTTCTGGCCATCACATAAAAGAGGCAATACTTATATAGGTAGATCCTTTTACTGAGAGAAGGCAAGAGAAAAGAGGGGAAAGGGCTACTGGCACTTTCCTCCTTTCTGGGTAGCTGCCCGTACAAAATGTCAGATATGGCCCTGACGTATCTTATATATGGCCATATATGATAATATAAGGAGTCAAATATGGCAGTATCCCACTATATATGAGCAGACATGGAGAAATTACTCAAAACCATAGTTAAGTTAAGTTACTGAGTATTGACGCCAAAAGTAATTGGAGTAGAGTAGAAATTACGCATTTGTAATAGTAATTGAATAAACTACTAACTACTGTAAAAAAGTAGCGAGTTACTTTGAAGTTACTTTCGAAGTTACTTTTTATATTTTTGTGGTAGCAAAATGAACAGCAGTTTTGATCCGTGAAAACCTCTGCGAGCCTAAAATAAATGCAGTCACTTTATGGCTAGCATTTTCACCAATATAGTTTATTCGCTCGCAGAAGCAATCGACTTTAAAAATCCTTATCGGAGAGTTTTGCCCTTTTCGTCCTAAAGACATCCCCAGCCAAGCTAAAAAGACGTTCCACCGACGCGCTGGGGGGAACGGCAGCGTTCAATCTCAGAAATAAGCTGTGCAGGGTCGGGAAAGCGAGTGTCAGCATCGTCGGTGTCCATGACGAAACATGTAAGGTATGCCTCGGCTAAAAAGTCATTTATAAAAAAAAAAAAAGTTCTCTTATTTTTTTTTTTTTTTAGGCAAGTTGAGACTGTTATGACTGACCCCTCTTTATTCCCACGATGTTCGGAGTGCGCTGAGCGAATGTACCTGACCGTCAAGAGTTCAAGTCTCGCGCCACGGCGATGAGATCATCCGAGCGACTGCACGTTTCGTCGCGGTGCTAGTGCTACCCTACTGAAGAAAACAAATTGTTTTGATTTAACAAAAGATGAAACGAAGTATACTTCGCCGTAGACGCCGGGTCCTACAAAAGTGTGACTCGCAATCCTTTCCGACGACTACGGTATCGGAATGACGCGAAGAATTACGTGAACAAGCGTCGTCGCCCGTACAGTTGCAGCTGGAAGCGGGAAGGTGCTCCCATGAACGGATTATCGTCTCTGCGTTTGTGCGCGGGGGAGTCCGGCTTTGCAAGGGAGAATGCACTGACGACGAGGAGGCCTGGGAACAGGCGCCCAGCTGCGAGGTCATTCCAGTGGCGCCTACCCGTGGAACCCCCAACCGCTTGAGTCAGAACTCACTAAAGGCAGACAACATTAAAACAACAACCCTCGGAATGTCCCCGTCTTTTTTGGTTGCTGCTGGAGGCGCGGCGCCTGCGTACATTACCGGATTAGGTCAATACCCGCCCAAGTGTGCGCGCGGGGGTTATGTCTTGTCTGCTCGTCGCCACCTTGGCCTAAGGACGCTTCTGATGCAGTTTCTACGACTGCCGAGTATAAGTTTATGGGAACGGATTGTGATAGGGGCCATGCTTGGAAATGTGACTTCATCTGCCGGCGTCTTATTTATTTCTTTGCTTAAACGTTTGTGGTGAGCAAAATTAGCACTAGATTTCGAAAGTAGTTAGTAATTCGAGAAGTTACCTGACAAATGTAGTTAAGCTAAACAACTAATTACCGAAATAAAGTTGTAATTGAAAGTTACCGATTTACTCAGAAAAGTAGTTAAACTACAGTAGTTTGATTAGAGTAGTTGAACTACGACTAAGTCTGTATGGGAGCAAATACGGCCAGATATCCCCCTACGAAAATGGCAGATCTGGACTTATATATAAAAAAGCAAATATGGATATATAAAAATTGGGCAGATCTGGCCATATCAAGCACATCAGTTTATATAAGCCTTATATAGCCAGATCTGCCCAATTTTTTATATACCCATATCTGGGTCTGCCAAATAGGGGTACATCTGCCTCCCATATCAGGGTTTTTTTTTCTCTTCTCGCAGATTTGTTGTTAAAAAAAATCATGAAAGCTACACTGATGTGGTTTCTGCGGGTGAGTTATACGCCCAGAAGGACATTATGTGGGCGCTAAGCTGTGCGATTACTCGGCTAATTAATTAATATTCACTAATTAACTTTGCAATTAGTGAAAATAGACATACGGTTCCAATAAGCCGCTAGCGGGGCGTCGTCCAAAATCCCTAAATCAGACATTTTCAGAAAGACTTTCAGCGCGTGAGAAGTGTGGTAGTGCATTAAAGTAACCACTCGTGGAGCAGGTACAAGGCTAGCGGTTTCGGTAAGGCGCCCGCGCAATTTTTCTCTCTTACCTAGCCCCAGCCTTGTACCTGGTCCACCAGTGGTAACTTCAGCATACTACTGCGCTTCACACGCGCTCAGTCTTTCTAAAAATCACTGGTTTAGAGGTTTTGGACGACGCTCAGCAAGTTTCTAATGAAACTATATGCCTATTTTCACTAATTAAAAGTTAATTATTGAATTTTAATTAATTACCCGACTTATCGCAAAGATTAGCAGACTACATAACGTCCCCCTGGGCGTATCATTCTCGTACAAACCGCATAAGTGCAGCGTTCACGGCTTCTTTTAAAACAAATCTGCAAGAATAAAAAAAAAAAAAACAAAGACGGTATCTACCATGCTGGTAGTTGACTCTTCGACCCTCCACAGCGGGAGCAATGGTAAACTGTGCCGCGCTCGGCTGTAGCAATTACCCGGTATCCCGACGATCGTTTCGTCGGCATGAACCGCGAGACAGAGTGTCCGTCAAGTTAGAGAAAGTACAAGCGGGAGGAGAGGGATACGCCCGCGGATGACCGAGTTTGCGGCACGCATCTCATAGCGGCGAGCAACGGCACTTTTCTACCGTTGTTTACGTTCGCGCACGCCTTTGCATCCGCTTTTGTCCATTCGTGGAGTAGATGTCTTGTGCCTATCGTCACATAACGCCGATAACGGCGATCGGTCGGCGGCGGCCCCGCGTGCAAGTTCCCCGAGACCCCGCTGTCAGGTGATCGGTTTGTGCCGTCCGCGAGACGCTAACCCTTGCAAGGAGCGAAAGTATGTTGGCATGCCGGTTAGGAAACATCGTAATGTAAAGCCTGAGTCAATGAGAGTTGTCCGTTATTTGATTTATCCTCATCCCAGGGTTTAGATTATGACGGTAACCTAGCATTGTTTACCAGTATTTCGCAAAATCGTAACAATCTTTCTACAAGCGACTCGTAAAGCCGCTCGTCAAATTTTGGAAGGCGTAATTAAGAGTGTGCTGCTGTTGTTTTTTGGCGACACGTCAAAACTTTGTCGGCGGCATATCAAAATGTTCTGCTTGTTGCGCAATCGCACTAATGCCGAAACATTCTGCACAATGATTCTCCCGGCTGCCAGGAGATAGACACGGCCTAGATCTAGAGGTAATCTGGAATACATTTAGGAAAAACGATCAATTGTCACGAAGTAGGTTGCAGCGCACTTACGTTGACGAGACGCAACTTGAAAGGTGTTGTCCAAGGGAGATGTCGACACGGCCACGGTAAAACCACCACTCGAACGCAGAAACGCGAAGGTGCCCGTGAAGATTGAACACGATGTAGCACAAGCTGTCGTTTGTAGAACCGAACACTAAACGCATCACAAAACATTCTTGGGCTTCTTTGAAGAAATCGCTTGCAAAAGCAGTCATACGCAGCAGCCACACAGGGAGAATTCACACGCCAAACTAGGTCCGGCTAAACGCATTCCGAGATCGGGAACGGCTAATGCGTCATCCCTCAAACCCCGTGACCACTCAACTTTTACAACGCTTTCAGCTTAGGGAGAGAGAGAAAAGGATCAAGGGAGAGGCCAAAACGGGGTTTCACGAACAAAAGGCTTATCTTACGGGGCCGCAATGAGGGGATGTGTCACTTGTAACGAAGGTTGACAGTGCTGTGAATGCTATGTGTGGCCTTGGGCGCCAGGCAGGTGCGATGTCCTGCTTTGTCACCAGATTCTAAACTGTAGTCACGTGACCCTAACCGGAGACACGATTGGCCTAAAACACGCGTAGCGTCTACCCTGCTGTCAATACCGAGTGAACATACAGCTCTATGAAGTCTAAAAAAGTCAAATTTGGGGGTTTTACGTGCCAAACCTACAACGGGCATCTGGCACGCCCCAGCGGAGGACTGAGGATTAATTTCGACCACCTGGGGATCTTTTGACGTGCAACCGAAAGCTCGGTTACACGGCGCCTTCTCCGCAATAAGCCTCCGTCATATTGCGGGCACCTCGGTCGGGATTCGAACCCGCCACCTGGGGATCCGTAGGCCGGCGCTCTCGCCTCGGAGCCACCGAGGCGGCCTATGAAGTCTAGCTTTTGAACTCAAAACGATGCGAGTTTCATGATACTATGTTTTACGCTGTATAAACCACATTATAATTTTAAATAAAAAAATAAACGCGACAATTTTTTGGTGCATGATGTCGACAAATAAATAAATAAATAAACATGTATATATATATGTTTACCAATAAATTTAAAACCATGTGTACACTGTTTCAAATTTTTTTACGAACGAGTTACACATAAAATACCACGGACAGCACATCTTCCGACTTTCAACACACGATGAATCGCCGACGCTCGCAAACGAACGGATGCGATGCTACGCAAACGGTTTTGAAAGAGCAGCGTATTGTACTCCGGGCGCAACGGCTTCCGTTCGAAGGGAAAAGGATTCGGGACGGCGAAGTAGCGTCTTGCATCTTGAGTAAGCTAACGGTTCGTGTTTAGCCACTCAATTTAGCGGTGAAATATGAAAAAAATTTGTTTCACTGCCAGATTTCGCGGGAAAATTGACGTCACGTGACATACGTACCAATTCAATTTCTCGCTAAATTTAGCGGGGCGGTTACACCGATGGCGACGCCAACACCGCTTAATTGGGAAAGGGGTGCCTAAGAGCTGCGACTAAAATTCATTGTCTGATTAAGTCGCGTTCCGATCGCACTACGTCATATTGTCACACATCAAACATACAACCAAATTTCATTTGTCTTTCAATCTTCAAATTGCGCAATTGATTAATTGGTCCAAATACCTGGAATAACTTCACTTTAAGGATGTTAACAATAGTTAACCAATTACATGAGACTCATGCAATATAGATCAATCAACTAGTGTCTTAGCGAGTACATATGGCTTGTTGCTTCCACAACTGAAACGGGCCCATACATCATTATCTGGGGCTATATTTGCACGCGTATATGGTGATATATGCCCGTATTGACGCACTTATACGACCAGATCTGGCAGTATTTGCCCACCTATATGCCGAAATACGGCCGTATTAGCTCCCATATCTGGCGAAATACTGCCCTATTTGACTGCTTATATTATCATATCTGGCCGCATATAAAATATATCAGGGCCATATCTGACATTTTCGTACGGGTCACCATGTAAGTGAGCAAATACTGCCATATGTGGCCATATAAGTGCATAAATACAGCCATATATCGCCATATACGCGTGCAAATACAGCCTATATCGCTGTATAAAACGTCAAATACTGCCATATACAACATATATGGGGAAAATATGTCCCCTGATAATGATATAGGGGCCCGTTTCGGTCGTGCAAGCAATAAGTCATATGTACTCGCCAAGACAGTTGATTGGTCTACATTGCATGAGTCTCATGTGATTGGTTAACTATTGTTAACCTCCTTAACGTGAAGTTATTCCAGATATTTGGAGCATTTAATCAATTGCGCATTTTGAAGATTCAAAGACAAGTTAAATGTGGTTGTATGTTCGAAGTGTCACATGACGAAGTGCATAAGATAAGAAAGCGAGTTAATCAAATAGTGGATTTTAGATCGCAGCTTTTAGGCGCCCGTTTCCGAGTTAAGCGGTGTTGGCGTCGCCATCGGTGTAACCGCCCGCTAAATTTAGCGAGAAGTTGCATTGGTACATATGTCACGACGTGAAGTTTCCCGCTAAATCTAGCAGTGAAACTAATTTGGTTCATTTTTCCCCTCTAAGTCGAGCGGGGAAACACGAACCGTTAGCTCACTGAAGATGCAAGACGGTACTTCGACGTCCCGAATCCGTTTCCCTTCGAACGGCTGCCAAGCCGTTGCGCCCGGAGTACCCTACGCAGCATCTTTCAAAATCTGTTCCCGCAGCATCGCAGCCTTCCTTTTGCGAGCGTTTGCGATTCATCGTGTCTTGAAATTCGGAAGATGTGCTGTCCGTGGTGTCTTTTATGTGTAACTCTTTCGTAAAAAAATTTGAAATTTAAAAACGGGAACCTAACAGTGTACACATAATTTTAAATGTATTGGTAATATATATTTGTGGACATCGTGCACAAAAAATAGTCGCGCTTATTTTTTCATTTAAAATTATAATGTGGGTCATACAGCGTAAAACATAGTATCTTCAAACTCGCATCGTTTTCGGTCACTTTTGAGCTGGTCAGCTCATTCGGAAGTTAAAAATCTGGACTTCGTAGAGCTGTACTTCACTCGGTATTGACAGCAGGGTAGACGCTATGCATGTATTAGGCCAATCGTGTCTCCGGTTAGGGTCACGTGACTATAGTCTAGAAGCTGGTGATAACGGAGAACACGGCACCTGCCTGGAGCCCAAGGCCCACACATAGCATTCAGTGCACTATCAACCATGGGTACAAGTGACAAATCCGCTCGTTGTGGTCGTTGATGCCCCATAAGATAAGCCTTTTGTTTGTGCACTCCTGTTTTGGCCTTTCCTTCTCTCTTTTTCTCTCTCTCCTTAAGCTGAAAGCGTGTAGAAGGTACGTGGTCGCGTGGTTTGACGGATGACGCATTAGTTGTTGGCAATCTCGGAATGCGTTCTGCCAGACCTAGTCTGGCTCGTGTTGCACCCTGCGTGGCTGCTGCGGATTTCTGCTTCTGCAGTAAATTCGAAAAGTCCTACCCGTATATCGGCAACAAGCGATTTCTTCAAAGAACCCCTAGATATTTTTTTGTGTGATGTGTTTAGTGCTCGGTTCTACAAATGACAGCTTGTGCTACATCGTGCTGAATCTTCACGAACACCTTCCTTCTCGTTTTTGTGTTTGAGTGATTGTAATGCCCGTGCCAACGTATATCTCGGGTTACACCCTTTCGAGTCCTGTATCCTCAACGTAAGTGCGCTGCAACCTACTTTGCGATAATTGATCGTTTTTTTGCAGGTACTCTTCCAGATTACCTCTTCAATTAGGCCGTGTCTATCTCCTCGCAGCGGGGAGAATAATTTTTCCGAAATCCTAAAATCATGTCATTACTGCAGGTAGAATATTGATTTTTTTCATTCTCCCTGCGTTTCGTGATAACAGGTTCCACAGCCACCTTCTCGTGGATACACGCTTCATGGACACACGTTTCGTCGACATTAACGTTTCATCTACATTCGTTAAGCGAATGTCGGTAATCCTGCTTTCCCTGGAAATTAAGTTCTGCGAAATCGAGAGTGGCGTAAAGCGCAGCTTATGTTAAAATGAACAAAAGTTGGTACATGCTCTGTATCCAATTTGTATTTTTTTTATACAGATGAGAAGTCACTTTTGGTAGTTATTTCTAGAAAACAACAATATATATATATAAAGGTTTCCTTATTTGATTGGGACATATCTGGCCTGATATGGGCGGCAGATATACCCCTATTTGGCAGACCCAGATATGGATATATAAAAATTGGGCATATCTGACTAGATATGCCGTATAGAAACTGACGGGCTTGATATGGCCAGAGATGCCCAATTTTTATATAGCCATATTTGTTTCTTTTTATATAAGTCCAGATTTGCTATTTTCGTAAGGGTGGGAATCCGCGTGTTCTGACCGCTCAGGTTTTAAAATGTGTCTATCTCCTTGGCAATGCTCCCTTCATAACATGGCAGCTATAAGCCGTTAATCCGTAAGCTGACAGTGTGGTGGAAGCGACGTGCTAGTTGGGCCGGTCACACCTGTGTCTTTAGCCACATAACCACGCTCTCGTTCGTACTGACGCGCAGACAAGGGGTCAGGTGATTAAAGGAGGGTCGTTGATTGGTTCCAGTGAGGTTGTAGCTCCCACCGCATTGTCAGCAGAGGGACGAATGATGCACGGTCCCGTCGTGATGAAGTGACGCCGTAAATCTCTCCTGCCTGCAGAGTTCGTGAGCCGTGGCCCAATTGTAGCGGTAATATACCTATCGATCTGTTACCGCTACAGATCACTTTCGCGGAAAAGTAACGGATTACTTTACGCGTTAGTTTACAAATGACTTTCACGTTACTTTTTTCGAAGACTTACCAAGAAAATCGGTATGAACAATTTTTATGTTTTCAAAAATGTTCTGCGACACTACGTTCGATGTCTGTTCAGGTAGTGGGAGACGTCGAAGAAGTTCAAATAGGTGATATAGTTGAACTTGCTATCTGTATGCTGCTCATATCAATGCAGTTTCGCTATTGTGTCATATTTTTTTTAATGTAACGATTAATTCAAGTAATCTTTTAGCAATATTGTAACGAAATTACCTGACAGGTTACTTGCGGAAAAAAAGTAACGTGACGATTACAAAATTACTTCAAAAAGTGAGGGTTAATTCTTAAGTCTGCTCATTCGGGACAAAAGTAATGAGTATGTTTTTTTTTAACTACTTGTCAGCAACTCATTACAGTAGCATATTACCAGCCTAGAAAAGTAATTAATTACATCACTCATTACCCCAAAAAGTATTTTACGTAATGTTATTACTGCCATCTTTCGAGGCGAAAGACCGCACCCTCGCCGGCACCGGTCCGGGCTTCAATTCGACCTCACGACGTGACCATATGCGCGGGGTGTGCGCACGAACTCCCCGCAGCTGTGGATGGAACGCGCCAGGTCCCGCACGAGTCTGGGCGTCGTTGTCCGCACGGTGTACGTTTCGCGCATTTCCTCGTCACTTTGGGCCGGTCTGCGTCCGCGGGTGTGCGAGCGAAGGTCAGACGGCGCGGGAACAATGGGCAGAGCGTCGCGGGGACCAGCTGAGCCAAGCGGGTGTGGGCACACGGACCGCGGCGCATGTGTGCGTGTCGGCCAGCGTTGGCTGATGGATGACCGATGGACCCCGCACCAACTGCGTTCCCTTCCAAGACAGCGGCCACTCTGACGGAGGACTGCCGAGCACGGTTTGCCTGCGGACGAGCGACTGCTCCCCCCCCCTCCTGTGTTGCTACCGGCCGCCTACATTTCGAGCGACGTCGGCCGAGAGTACGACTT
This sequence comes from Ixodes scapularis, assembly GCF_016920785.2. Taxonomy (NCBI): domain Eukaryota; kingdom Metazoa; phylum Arthropoda; class Arachnida; order Ixodida; family Ixodidae; genus Ixodes; species Ixodes scapularis. Next base: position 1,959,567 of record NW_024609873.1, read on the forward strand.
TCAAACGCCTACGAAGACTATACGGCGATGCCTAAGCTTTATTTTAAAAAATGTGCCAAGGGCCCAAACTCCACCTTCGGGGAGTTTGGGCCCTTGGCACGTAGCCTCGATGACGCCACAGTGTCCCGTGCCATGTAAACCTACGCATTAATGTGGGCGTTACTGAAAACAAAGTAACGAAATATGTTACTCGTTACTTTCCAACAGAATTTACCCGTTACCGAGCTACATTACCTCAAAATAAAAGGAAGGCAATAGCGTTAGAGATAAATGCGTAAATTTTTTTTCTTCATTTATAAATGAGGACGTTTTGTGGTTTTAGGGTGTTTTCGTAGACTGCGTTTCCTCCCCCGCTAAGCACTCCGGAACGAAGAAGGCCGCTGCTGCGCCTGCGCGTCGGTGGCCTTGACTCTAGAGTTCCAGGTATCGTAGCGGGTTGCGGAGAGCGTTGCGGGACGGCGAAAACGTTCTACGAAAACTCCCGATTGACCATAGTGCCGAACCGGAACCGAACCGAAAACAGAACCGTGATTTTTAGTCGAGTTGGAACTGAGTCGAACCGAAATCGCCGTCACCATCTTGGAGCACAACCGGAACTGAACCAGAAAAAAAGCAAACGGTAGCCGGTTCAAAACACTTCCGCTTTTTTTTTCTTCTTTGTTTGGTTAAATATTTTATTTTGTAAACAAAATATTTAGGATCACAAATGGAAAAAAAAGGTTTTTCTATAATGGACCTTTTGTAGAAACATCGGTTCCAGAGTAAATGGTTCCAGTACCCTCTCTCTCAGAAACATCGGTTCCAGAGTAAATGGTTCCAGTACCCTCTCTCTCTCTTCCTTCCGGCCAAGCAGAGAGGAAAGATGGTTTCTTTGTGTCGACTTCGGCGCAGAAGATAAGCCACGATAGGGAGAAAGGCGAGCTTGGGGGAGTCGTATCAAGGTCAAAGCGCCTCAATGGGTGAACAGGATGTAGCTGACGTTTTGGGTGTGGAACGGGTGGGAGAGGCCTTGCGAGCGGCCCTACAAAGAATGTATTACAATTTCCGTTGGTAGTCTCTGATAGACTACTTTATTGAATAACCGTGAATAAAATATAAAAGAAATAAAAAGAGTTTTTTTTTTTTTTTAAATATTCGACTTCAAACTTGCCAGTTTTTCAAAATATTGTTTCTCGGGCACATGTAGCGCATTGTATGCTTATTGCAAAATATTAAAACTATACTCAAAAGAAAAAGCTTAATTGGAGCCTTTACGGTGATATAAATATCATAAAGATATGTTGATTTGGTCACAGAGCACAGCTTGCTGAACTTCATCAAATATCGTCGCAGAAAGGCGGTTTCACAAATAAAAATAAGACCATTAAGAATGGTATGGCCTAGCCACTTAATTAGCACGAAAAAGTCTAAGAGTTTTCCCGAAAAGTAATATTGATGTAGCGTAAAAAGTACGGAAAAGGGATGGAGTGAAATATGGCTCCTCCGATAGGCTGGAAAAACGTCAGTTTTATCCTTGGCCGCTTCAACGGTTCATAACTTGACAACAAGAAATCCGACGAAATTGCCGTTTGCGTCTTTTTTTATTATAGAAAATGCCCCAAAACATGTATATTTTTCGTCAAAATTAAAAATTCGCCCTAAATTCGTGCCTGAGTTGTGATGAAATCACCCATAAAATATATATATATATATATATATATATATATATATATATATATATATATATATATATATATATATATATAACGGGCATGGGGGTTATATATATATATATTTGTGTTAATTAGTTCTGAAAGGTTGGCTTCTGTTTTAGATCGCTATTGCTACATTTGGGTTGATGATGAACGTTCGCCGATGCGTATTTTATTTTTTAGATGAAAAAAAATAACACTATATAAGCTGTTTTAGAACACGCTGCATAACAGAGAAAAGAAAGCGTGGCCCCGGAAACTACTTTGTTTGCACAAACACTCGTGCCTGAAGGCGCGTCTTTATGATGTCACGCTGTCGCGCCACTCTTGACAACACCGCATCAAGCAGCACTAATTTGTTGCTCTCAAACACACTGCAGTGATTTAACACTAAGTGCCATTTTAGTGGCCTTGCAGCTGCTGGTCACGTACCCTCTGCAGCATACATTCCTCATGGCCAAATTTGTTTTCTGCCCGCAAAAAATAGTGGCAATTAACAGCAGCATGTTTCGATCACTTCAAGTGCAAGATGTTTATTAGAAAAAGTTTAGTTTCCTGGCGAAATGCCGTATTCGCCGCACATCAGCCAAGCAGACGGCATTATAACCGTCCAAGTTAAAGAGTTTTCCAGTATGGAGAAAAAAGCTATAAAAGGCTTCAAGATCAGTTTTAATGTGTTTTCTGCCTGCTCAGTTCGTCTGAAAACTGGGATAAGCGCCGTGAAAAGGAAACCAGAGACCGTCAGACCACGATTGCTTGTGCGGGAAGCACTTAAAGTTGAATTCACGGATATTTGTGGTCTTCACATTTATTTGTTTTATTCCTACATGAACTTGGGAAAACCGCCAAGTTGTCAGGACGTTGAGTGCGCGTTTTTACCTTCGAACGGGCGTCGATCGTTCAAACTGCCGTCTGCTGATTGAAACGACAGCGGCCAGTAGACCAAACGTTGCGACAAGAAGTGAGTGCAGGCCTCAAAAGACTTCTAAGTTTGAAGTTTGATCGGGGCAAGTAGTGTTGGTGTAAACAGTAGACAGAAGGAGATGTTGACTATTGTTACCAGTGGTCATCGCTGACTTGTTATTCCGCGATTCAGGTAATGTCGCCCGTGATACTGGGACATCTAACGTAGATGGTTCACATAGCTCACGCTTATGAGTTACCACATTATCCGCTAAAGCGGCAATGCTAAACTGCGTCGCCACTCTCCCGTCAAAAAGCACCTGCTGTTGGGCGCCGTGTAGTGAAAGAGGTTGAGGGTATGCTTGACGACTGGCGATTAGTTCATTCTCGTTCTCTCTCTCTCTGCCCACTCGGCAGTGTGACAGATGAGGAGGAGAAGGGCAGCGTTCCGAGAGGATGCCCCGCGCCCTGCTGCGCGACCTGAACGCCGCGCTGTCCTGCATGCTGTGCGGGGGCTACCTGGTGAACGCCGCCACGCTGGTCGATTGCCTCCACTCCTGTGAGTGTGCCTTCCTTCTCTCTCGCTCTGGAATGCACTGATGAGGACGTGTCCCTCTCTCCTTGCAGTCTGCAAGGTGTGCATCGTGCGCTACCTGGACACCAGCAAGCTGTGCCCCATCTGCGACGTGCCCGTCCACAAGTCCAGGCCGCTCAGCTGCCTCAGGTACGTCCAGGCCGCTCTGCTTGCCTTCGTACTTGTCTTTCTACCACCCTCGACACTTACTTCATTCCTGCCCCTCACCCAGGGTGGACAAGACTCTGCAGGACATCGTCTACAAGGTGGTTCCGGGACTTTACCAGAGTAAGCGTTATTCTCAAGTATTTTGCCTTTTTTCTTCTGGCGTCGGTCTTCTGGCCTCGATCAGAATGAGTCTTGCCAGAGGTGTCGCGATAGCTCCCCTTCACCAAGCAGCCTGCACCACTCTCACTGCTCCTTCCATAGTTTTGTGTTTTGTTCCTTGTCTGCGGGAACTAGACGTGAGCGTTGGTCGTCCTCTTTTTTCCCCAGGGGAGATGAAGCAGCGCCGGGAGTTCTACGACCAGCACCCCGACGCAGGTGAGAACCATTGTAATGTACATGGTCGGTGCAATGCATGCCGTCGCCGGATAAACCGGCGCTGAAGCTTCGCTGCTCTGTACTCGGTGGGCTAGCTAGCTGGTGGACGTCAACAACGACTTGTGGCTCGGCGGTAGTCATAGCCTTTGCCGCTTCTCAGGTCTTGCTCTAAATAAAGTATAGTAGCTTTTTCCTCCTTTATTCGTTGTCATGTAGTTATAGCTATCGCTCTCTTTTATAATTCTGCCTCCATTGAGTTTTCGCCATTCTTTTGTACCTCTGAATGTATGTGCGTCTGTTGAAGAAAAAGGGCGGGGGCTGAGTAGCAAGCAAGCTGTTTGCCAGGTCATATCAGTTATCATACCTATCTAGCGGACAAAGCTTCCATGATTATTGTGTATACACACAGTATCACTACTTGGTAAGTTCAAAGGGTACCTCCTGTCAAAACTCAAACTAAAATAAATTACTGATCTCGATAAACAGACAAACAGAGTACGAGCACTGCCGAAGGATGACACAAATGGGAAACCGCGATCCACTCTGAATCCGCTATTAGAAATACTAGCACAAGCTTCTCAGCGGGTTGACTGTTTGTCAAGCAACCTTGTGCCATGACATCATGTTCGCGTACTCCAGTAGGTCATTGTTCCTACTGCCACTTCTTTAAGCCGCGTTTTTCTGCTGCTTTTTCGGCCGTCCCAGTAGACGATTTCTGCTTATTGCGTTATGTTTTAGCTGCCGTATTCGTAAGTGATCCTCAGCGATTGCGCAGGATTATTTATTCCCTGTTCACTCAAGTGCGTCCTCGTGCCGAAGGCGGCATGCACTGGCAGCCATGGTTTAGTGCGTGTCTGCTTAGTGCGAGCTTACGATTATGAATATGTATTATTTGCTACAGCCGTTTGTATCTACGATGCAAAGCAGTAAAACAGAGGCAGTATCTTACCTGAATAATGGGAACTGCTCTTGATACTAGACCAATCCGTTTTGCGGCACCGCGGTACAAACTTTCCGTCACACGATGGTCTTGCAGCGGATCACAAGGATTGCCGTCCTGCACGAGCCGGTATAGAGGGTATTCACTGGCGGCCATATCCGTAGGCGCTGGTGCTCAGCGCGTGCTGACGGCGAGCTTCCGCAGTCCTTTTGGAGCGTGCACTTAGCACCATCAAGGTTGCCGGCCTTAGCTGGCTATTAATGTGAGCTCGTTCTGAGCATGCGCTCTAAACGTCGCCCTCAAATATGGCGTCCAGTGAATACCTCCTGTAGTTTCGGTTTCACCGTAGACCCCTGAAACAAAACTTTCATATAATAGGGAGTTTTAGATCAGCGTACGCTAAAGCTTTGCGTGCGCAAATTATAGCGTCGTCGGCACTGCGCATGCGCCGAACGCTAACCACGTTTTGCGCTTTTTGTGCGCTATTTTTTCGGAAATTGCATGCGTACACAAAGAGTCTTTGCGCTCCTTCAAGGAGAATTCGTGAAAAGGAGTTGGCTAAAGCCAAGACGAGCAAAGTTAAAAAATGGCGGCCCCCAGGACCAAGGCTGCGGCCACTTTGACGGCGTCGTAAGGGCAACGTTGGCGGCATCTTCGCGACAGCAATTTTCAATATGGGACGACATTGCAGTCGGTTTGGAAAACCCAGTAAGGTGGGCAACGATCACCGGCAACTTAATGCTTGCGACGCGCGAACATTTCTTGGCGAAAATACGGGTGGGAAGGTCAGTAAGCGAGACACCTCTTGCCGAGGCGACGCAAGCGGGGGTCCACTATCAAATGACCGCTCGCGTCGCATTCTCGTGTTTTACCAAAGCGAAAATGTTACTCTGGGCCAAAAAGCTTGTTTTTTTATGAAGTTATAGTGTTTCGTGTGTGAAATAAAAATTGTGACTGTATCTCGGTGGCGTTGCAAACACGAGATGCTTGGGCTTTTGCGTCGTGATGGAGAAACGTTATTGTAAAACTCTCCTGCGTAGCGTGCGCTAACGCTAGCGCTAAATTTAGCACCAGCGTGCGCTAAAATTGGGTACGTTATTCTAAAACTCCCTAATATATCTACAAAATTACACCAGCCATAGAAAACAATTACACTTCGTAACCCTAAACTCGGCAAAATTTACCGTAGTTAGGGGTTCTCCAAACCAAGAACGGAAAGCGGGAAGTGTGCACTTTTAGCGGAAAGCGGAAACTGTTCGTTCCGTTTATCGGTTTGGACGTGATTTTTGCCGGAGTAAGACGGACACATCGGGGAAAGAGGGTGCGCGCGACATCGATTCAATTGTCAGAAAGATGTCATTCGTCGTGACCGACCAACGAGAACGTCTGTCCACCTGCTCCTTCGCGTACCTCGCCTCTCTTGGCCGCCTCCTTGGTTCGGCTCGAGGTTCCTGTTTGCTGCTTCGTGCCTGGTTTGCCCGCTGCTCTGCACTTTCCTCGTCCCCGTGATTGGTTGCGCCCAGTGGTTTCGTCACGCACGCATTCCAAGATCGCACCCGGGTGCACCCCCCTCAAAAGACGGGACGAAGCGGAACGCGTCGGGAAAACTCTCCGCCAAAAGGGCAGGCTTCCCGCTTTCCGTTTTTGGTTTGGAGACCCCTTTGTCCTTTAAAGCTCCAAAGGGGAAGACAGATGGGTTCCCAATCTTTGGCTCTCCATGGGTGAATCCGTCGCCATAGGGGCCTAACATTCCCCTCTCTTTGGCTCCTCCGTTTGCAGCTGCCAAGCTGTCGTGCCTCGAGGACCGCGGCGTGGTGGACGCCTCGACCAGGCTCATCTTCAGCCCCCAAGACACCGTGAGCGTGTCGCTGGAGTACTTCACCGGGTGAGTGGGCATATAAGCATGAGAGGAACACCCGAACGCTTTTGCCCGAGGGACACACCCATCGCCACCGGCCGTTAGCGGGCATGTCCCTCCAAAGCCCCGGGAGTCCCAGTGTTTGAGGCTGTTGGTTTTCTCCCAGACGTTTCGTGCGTGGAGTGAAGAAATCACGTTCGGTATTATTATAGGACTCACCTGAACGCGGGGAAGTGGTACCGCCCTTTCTGTCTTTCAACTTAAACCGCTTTGGCCATTTTTTTTTTTTTGCTTTTTGCTTTTTCTTGACAATTCAAATAAAAAAAAGGGAGATATTTCAGTAGATCATGTCGTTTGTTTCGTTGCCAGTTTGTATTACAACACGATCGTGGAGGCAAAGTTGAACTTTGATAAGTATCTCGTCAAGTGGACACTCGAAAAGTGTGAAGTTGTATAAATGCAATTTCTTGAGATTCCTGTAATTTTCGCCTAATCAACCGAATCCCCGTGGATAGTGACGAAGTAAAGTCGGTCGGATATGGATAGCGTTTTAGATGTTGTCGGTATCCCTGTCCTTTCTGGTACTCTAAACTTCGGTACTCGTTTCTATTGCAGTCAAGTTTCGGGGTTCGTCTTGTATCCTCGTAAGTTTCCACCAACTCGCAACGAATACTTCATCACTGACCCTAGGATATTCCCGCTCTTCAAAAAGCCCTTAAAAGAAAAAAAGAAAAATATTTTTTTTTATACAGTTTGGATGGGACACACGTGTCAAGATATTAATCTTACGCGAAAAACAAAATATTTTAGAGCAATCGCGAGACGGGATGTAGTCTGCAGTCACCTCCTTTTCACTTCTCTTCTCTCTCGGCATTTCGGGCGCGTAGAGGCGAGGTTAGGCGGCTTGGCAGTCACGTTGAGGTGGAGAAAGTGTATGACCATATCGTTTAGGAAGGCATGATCATTCCCTGACGTCGTGGACTTCGCGCAGAATTTAAAATAAATCTCGCGCCGCCAATATTGCTCTAAAAACCTTTTCTCGCGTAATTCTTTTTTTTTTTTGTAACGCTTGTTTTTACCAGTCTGTTTAAAAAAAAAAAAAGGTTTTTCTTTCTTTTTTCAGGGGCCCTTTAACTTTTATTCCGTCGAAGCGTTTAATACTAGGGAATGTTGTTCATAGGTTCGTTTGGGTCATCAGTATATTGTTAAGGCTAGTGTTTGTTCGGGATTGCGTTGTTCTGAGATGGGTGCCGTGCGATAGAAGCGGCCGGTTCATCCCAGAAGCTAGCTTCTCATTGAGGGTGGTCTCTCGGGGGCTGGTTCTGTGCGTCCCGGTCGTCACGTGACCTCATCCCGCTTGTCCAGCCCGACGGATACCGGAGAGCCGGAAGACGACGTCAAAGGCGGTGCTGCCGAGGCTGCTGACGGCACGGTAAGTTGACGCTCACCACCCTTGAACCCCGCCCTCAGATTCTATGTCTGAATCTATGCGCTGCATTCAGGATCAGGGGCTCGTTTTATCGTGTGCCGCTCGCAGAGCATAGCGATCGGTAAAGTCTGCAACTAGACGGCGGTAGTAATACTGCTGCCGTTTTCGCGTAGCTGAGACAAGGGATGGACAGTATTTCAGATGCAGGTATTTAGTATACGTATTTAAAATGATTTGAAGATTTTGTTTTAGAGCGCAGCTCTTAGGCGGCCGTTTCCGGCTTGAGCGGCGTCGGCATAACCGCGCGGTGCATTATGGGAAACGTCCCAAAATGCAACGCGCGGCTGTCACTCGTGACCGTCGGGTTGCATTATGAGACGTTTCCCATAATGACGTGACACGTGACGTCACCAGTCACGTCACGAGGGTCCCGCGCGTTGCTTTATAGGAAACGTACCATAATACGTACCATCCTCTACTGCTCCTGAAGAGCTGCGCGAATTAACAAGACCGGTCCCTGTTCAAAACAAGCAGCCGTGCTCTGCTCATGAAAGGGAATACTGAACCTCCAGTTTGTCGTCGTGGTTTCAAACCTCTGTAACAAGTTCGGAGGATCGGTCATCGTGGATTCTGTTCAAGACACCGATGTCGCCTGATTTTAATTCGAGGCTTACAAACTCTGCAGCGAAAAAACAAAACATGTTTTATTGATTTTTTATACAACCGAAATCCACAGCGTTTGAATGACAAACTTCGCTCCTTAGACATTTTGTGCATGTTGTCCGGCACGGGGCATGCGTCTGTTTAGTGTAATAATGACGATGATGATGATGTTAGGCTGATCAGAAAAGTGAGGACATTTGCGGTAAAGAAAGAATGATGGACGACGCTCTCGACCGCGCGGACGCACGCCAGGGCGCGAGTGTTGCGTCATGAGAATAAATCATCTAGGGACCCACATTTTAGTAATTAGCTTTTTAGATATTTGTTTTAGCGCACGTATTGTAATCATAGACTGGAATGTCGCAAAATGGGTGAGAGGAGTTTTTCGGTTTTAAGAAGAAAACGTGTACGCCGCCCAATTGGCTATGGGGTGTGTGGGTATGTTTATACAGCCTGAACTTAGTCTGCCTGAACGGGCGACTTGCCCCTCAGCTGCAGATGGGAAATTGAGTCAGTGCAGTACAAACCGGTAGTCCGGGGTCTTTAACGGGCATTACGCAACAGTGATACACGACCGCACTCCGATCTAGATGCTCATCTAGATCGAAACGGGCAGTGGGCGGGGATTGAGCCCAGGATCCCTGGGTTTTGCAGCGCGAGCTTTCGCTCCACGTGCTCCGAGCTGCAGGTGTGCGCTAGCCCACTCGGCCACCGATCCCCCGATTCGCTATGGGCTCCAATAGATAGAGTTCATTTCTTCCTGATATTGTTACAACATCCTGTGCTGACAATCGCTTATTGTATGGAAAGCCCCTGTGGGCACAGGCATACATATTAAGCTACGAAATTAGAAACAAAATAAAATAATCAGAAACGACGTTGATATGTGAATGCCCTCGACGAGAATTCTTTGCACGGAGTGAAGTTGTTTCTTTTGCTTGCGATGCATCAAGTCGAATGTAAGTGAAAACTGCGCACCAGAGAATGAAGCCAGAAAAAGCTGGCAGTGAAACAGTTCGGAGGCCTTGCCTTGAGGAAATTCAGGAAATGCTCTTGTCTGCGAGGCAGTTCGCACACCGAACGAGGGGGTACAATAATAGGGCATATGGCATTGTTTAGGGAAAAAAAATTAAACAAAGAGGGCCCGTTTATGTAATTTGGAGAAGACGACATAGGGGTTTATGAACGCACAAACCGCGCTTGCGGGTTCTGTGCATGCACGCGGAGCGCGCTGAGCCATGACGTGGCGGCATGGTCGGTGGCGGGGTGGCACGAAAGAGACACGCTCTATTCTTGGCTCATTTGCTTTCGGGTTCTTGGCGTCGGTTGGCGGAGAAGTATTCCGCGTGAAATATCCGCGCGCTCGTTTCTGTCTGCGGTGTACAACAACAGTGCACTCCGTGTACAACAACAGCTTGCTCCGTGAGTGCAGCGTAGTTGTGCGGGGGCACAGTGATGTACACAGCTATCAGGGAAAGTAGAACGTCGCTAAGTCATTATTTTTTTAGGCTTCCCTCATCCTGGGCCCGGTATTCTCAGAATCAGAGATTCGAAAGTGGTAACAGAAGCGCCTGAGTATCCGACACTTTTAATAACTAAAACACAAATGCGTTGTTTTTTTGTGTGTGTTATTTTGAAGGGGGGGGGGGGGGGGGGGTTGTTTTTAATTGCAGAATCGCATTCTTTTTTTACGCTAACTCTATTTAGCATTTAAAGTGTGAGCGAAGCGTGCCAACGTCGAAGAGATTTGGCATGGTTGGCCGGATTCCGAACGCCTGCACCATGAGCTAAGCCCACCAAACAACGCAATTGTGAAAAAGAACAAAAGAGAGGTCTCCAAAACACTCCGAGAATATCTCGCCAGCTCCGAAATCCTCAATACTAGAGAGGGAAAAGAAAAGAGGAAAAAAGAAACTAACACACGATGTCGCGTGCCTGTAATGCTGAAACTAGAGTTAGCGTCTCCTGCATTCCTCATAAAAAGCAATTCTGCATCTGATGGTTTATTCACTAAATTAAAATACAACTGCGATATTTTTATTTTTTACTTTTGTATTAAAGCTGAATGCTTTAGAAAACCTGAAAAGAAAGAGTTTATCGTAAGAACCTGATAGTCAATTTTCGACAACAAAGGTAACGAGATACTTCCGGCAGTGTATCGCTATGCAAGCGATACATTGTAAATATATGTATTTTCCCTGGGAGATACAATGCTCGACTGTATCTCGATACAGAAATACAGATGCCTGAAAGCGTTTCCGATGTACTATCCCGATACATTTGTATTGCGATACTGCCTTGCCCTGATAATGACCGACGTTTTCTCCTTTCTTCAACGCCATCATCATCATCTCAACCGGCCCGAGCTGGAACCTCCTTTAACTTTCGCGTTTCTATGAACGTCTGAAGCCTTTTCGGCAGCGTTCCTCTGGCAGCTCCCTGCCTGCCTTCGAAACTGTCGAGGGTTTCCGGCCGATCTCCGTTTAAACTGACAGCTTTAACAGCAAACATATATTTTTGGTGTAAAAGCAAGCTTCCGGTGTCACATCGCCGACACATCTTCTGCTTACACGGACGCGCTAGTGGGAAGTCACGTGGCACAAAGCGCCCAGATGGTTGGCCCGCAGTATTTAGCTTTCACAACGCTCAGGCGTGAACAGGGGCGATTCCCCACGCTGGCTTTTTGTATGTTTTCAAGGTTGGTCGCTCAGGCGGAAACAGCAACAAACAATCCACAACAGGACCATTCTCAAAACGTCCTTCTCGGTTGGGCCCGCCGCATTTGGTCCGTTCTCGATACTTCCTTCACATTTCATCATCGAAAGAGGGGAAAAAAATCAAGTGGGGGCTGTTTATAAGCTAACAGTGTCATTCATGACTTAGTCACCGCATATCCCCGAAACATCTTCTTCGAGTCCGTCCCCCTCTCCTCCCAGCTCGCCTATACACGCACGCGCTGGCTTACACGTGCAAACGTGTTTTGATCCCCCGGTTTGGCTAATGGTTACGTCCGTTCTCCTCTTGAAACGAAGCGAAGGTTAGGACCCGCTTGTTGCGTTGTCCGGAAGTAATTGCATAATGCCCGTGTCCTACTAGAGTGACAAACAAAAACGAACGACAGCGACAAGCCTCAAACCATAGTATTTCGCGATTTGACAGGGTTTCTGGAATAAAAGAGGTTATGCTCAGCATCATGCACGCGAGGGTATCTTTGGCGGGCTTGTATTCACGAGCACCGAACGACTAAACCCCTGCCAAAGGTGCCATCGCGAGCATGCTGCATGTGTTTGAGGTTTGTCGCTGTCATTTCTTTCGGTTTGTCGCTCCAGTGGGAGTCGGGCATTTGGAGAAGCACGGATCTAATCGCATCGCTCTTCTGCCATCATATTTTCTTTCGGCCGGACGGTACAAATTGAACCAGTAATTGTCAGTGATTCGTTTCTTAGAAGGTAATTAAATTTCTGAACAAATTACACTTCTCAAAAAAATGAAATAATTACTAAATTATAATAAAAGAAATAACAGATTACGAGTAATTTTGTTACTTGTAACGGATTACCTCCATATCTGGTTGCTGCCAGCCCATTTCAAAGACGCACGCTCTCGCCGTTCACGCAACAGCGTCCCAAAACGGAGTAAAGCCCCTAAACAAACGCAAATCTGTCCCCTTCAAGAAGAAAAGGAAAACGCGCACCAAAAAGCGGATGTAGGCGCGTTTCGTGAGGACAGCCCCCCTTAATTAGGCACTCTCTCCATAAATACCCTCCCGCCTTACTCCCCCCCCCCCCCCCCCCCCCCCTTTCTCCCCTACTTCCTCTCCGCAACGACGCTCCTCCGCAGCTTCGCACACTATTCTGAGGGTTGGGAGCAAAACCGAAAAGGAAAACAAATGTACCGCGAGACAGGTCTCCGTCGTGCGAGGAAGGTACGATAAAAAAGACAACCTGTAAAGGCGAAAAAAGAAAATAAAAGCAGCGGCCGGCGTGATCGCTTTGTCACGTTGTCGACCCGACCGACGAGAGTAAAGGGAAAGCGGCGAGCGGTAAACGAGCTTGTGCGTGGCCGGTGCGATACAAATCTTCGCCCCCTTCTCGCCTTGTCGACGATTGTTGTTGACATCGCGCGAGCGCCGTTGGTCGCTGCCGGTCTCGAGGCAGTTGCGGTTGACCCTAGCCTCGGCAGTGTCCCCCCGCTTCGCCGCCTCTTTTGTCGCCGAACCAACGCCTAGATAGACGTCCCCCACGAGGGTCCAGCGCGCGTGCACAGATTTGATGCTAGCACCGCGTCACCGTTCGTCTGGGATTCGTATTCTCACCGATTGAACACGAGTCCTGGCCGTTGGACATTATTTTTTTTTTTTTTCGAGAAGACCTCCGCGCGGGCCTTTGCCACACAGCGGCGATAGCTCAAAACTACGTTTGGCGTTCGCTAAGGGAGATGTGCTACCCCTCTTGTCTCCTGTGCGACTCGTCTGAGTCGCGGACGAAACAGGAAAGGGAACCCCAACTCCTCTTCCAGACGGTAACTGTAGTGCAAGCTTTCGCCTCCTGGTGTCTGTGAACCGTGATGGCGAAAATTCCGGACTGAAGCCTCGCTATCTAGGAGCAAATGTTGCCGACAGCGCTTCTCTCTCTCCACAGGGCAAGGAGGACCGGAGGCAGCGTCGGTTCCTCAGCTGCCCTGCTGCCTTCACTGTCAACCATCTCCAGAAGTTCCTCCGCACCAAGTACGCCCTGTCACCCAGCCTCAAGGTACGTTCGCCGAAAACTTTTCGTTGACGTCCTGGGGGACCGTTGTTCTTCTTTTTGGGGATTCACGTCGTAGCCACCAGGTGGCAAGCTAAAGTGTTGCGTGCCGCCTTGTGCCTGGGTAGGCAGCCTGGGAACGGCTTGAAAATTCTGATGGATCCTTCGAAACTCCGAGGGCGTTCTGAATCAGCCGTGCCTAGATCGCTGTGACTAGTCGTCTCGCTGGAAGCATTTCTCGCCAATCTCAGCGCGTCTGGCGCCCTACACTCGACCAGCCTGTCTGCGTGGCTTATCTCGACCGATTTGTTAGAATATGACATTACAATTCGTGCGTGTGTGTGTGTGTGTGTCTGTGTCTGTGTCAACACGAGGATTATATTGTTTAAAGGTCAACTGCGGTCGAAAACAAAACCGAAATAAATTTTCTGGTATCGCTTTCGTGGCACGAAATACGATCCCAGTCGAAATATTACGTCAACGTGAAGCGGCCTACTCCACTAGAACCGATTTTAAGGAAGCGACCAGCTGCTCTCTAGCGGGCGGCAAGCGGGTTCGCTTTTAGTCGAGGAACCCCGCGCAGCACCTTCGTGGCGTCATGTCGCGGCCCTATTGCTGAGGATCAGTGTTGCCATCCCTCTAGCAGATAGTTTTGGTTTTGCCGTACACGCCCGAAACCAAACTTTGAGCCCTGATATCTGTAGGGCTACACACAATACAGAGAAGATAAATTATACCTCGTAATTCAGGGACACTGCGTTAGCTGAAAACAGTTGTAATCCCAGATTATATATATATTGACCGGGTTGTCTTTGAAACCACCGGACATCTGACAAGTTGCAGGATTGCAAAAGGCGCGATTTTTTTCCTCTTTTTTTTTCTGCAATATATATAATATGTATATATATATATATATATATATATTTGTAGCTTTAGCTGAAGCTTTTCGTGCTCATATACAGGTAGCGGTAGTTGTAGCCGCAAGTAGTATAAGAACTGGGGCTCTGATCTTACCACTAGGCAAAAAAGTCGGCTAGGAATTCGACCGCCGTGATTGACCGGCGCCGAGGTCATGCGCGGATCCGGCCAGTCGCGGCCGCCGAGTCCCTCGTCGACTTTTACGCCAAGTGTCCATATTAGATCCCCTGCAGGGATGTCCTTCAGTTATCCCGTCTTCTCAAATCTGCTGGATCTGCTGGGTCTATTATTTTGTTCATCGAACACTTGCTGTCGTACCAAAAGCTACACATTTCTTCTTAACACAACGGGTGTCTGCCGCTTTTTTTTTTTTCATTTAACGAGGCGATTTTAAAGAGCTGAGGGAGAACGGCCGCCCTCCTCTCCCCACTCCCTTTCACCTTAAATATGTCCATGATAATTCAGACAGTTTACGTTTTCCTCCATGTACATAAAAATGCAAGAATATTTTTACTTGATTTTTGTTTTCAGAGACCCACACTTATGAAATTTAACGATGCTAAATGATCTACCCAAAGACATCTTGTGAAAAGTTTAATTTCACTCTGTTTATTTCTCATAGTATAAATTTGTTCACGAACAAGTACGCTCAAAAACACGTTGGTAAACTTAGGGCAAAGACAAGGAAGGAAGAACGGGGAGACAGATAGTGCGCTCTATCCTGTCTCTAAGTTCTTCCTCCCTTGACTTTGCGCTACTTTTACCAAGTTGTACTGTCAACCAGCCCACCAGATGATTTTAGCTCAGAAACACCCCGTATAGTTTGCGAACTATGCTGATCAAAGCTATGTCAGCGTCCCTGCACGAACGCGCCCCCGTACCGTGCGGGCCTAATTCAGGACAACATGCTCGCGTCTTAGTAGCTTCCGCAACGTTTGCACATAAAGTGAAACGAGCTAGAGATCGACGGCGTTGATCCAGTCTTCGCAAATTCTTTGCTAAAGTTTTCAGTTTTTTAATGTAAATTGTATTTTGTTTTGCTCGCTAGCATCTTCAACTGATGGTTGTTTGTAGACGTCTTCCTAGGCATAAGGCAAGTAGCCACGATCTTGATCCCGGGGGGAGAGGGGGGGGGGGCGCCTATGACAAAATGCTGTATAGGGGGGGGGGGGGGGGGGGAGAGGAGGCTCCAGCAAAATGGAAGATTTTGGGGGGGGGGGGGGCGTGCCTGCTAGACTGTATTCAAACTGCGAGTCGGGCTAGTTGGCACTTTTGCAGGGTGGTAAATGCGCCTAAAAAAACACGGACAAGAGCACACAGAACGAGGCGTATACGCCTCTTCCTGTGTGCTTTTTTCTTGTCCGTGTTTTTTTAGGCGTATTTACCACCATGCCTGCTAGACATAGACATGCACATGTTACGGCGAAAAGTAATTGAATACCGCTACTCGTTACTCCGCCGAAAGGTAAGGAAAATACGTTACTCGCTCCTTCTTTTAAAAAGGAACTAAGCTTTTGGAAGCAAAGCTTTTTGTAACCGAAAACTGAAATTAGAGCGTGCCCACGATTCCGGATGAAGCCTCTAAAGGTGTCGCGAAAATCGGCTTAGTAACGTATCGCGCTACGATTTACTACAGACGTGCCCGAAGGAGGTGGAAGCGTCGCTTGAACATTTCAAAAAACAAACTTACCCGAGTAAAAAAGAAAAAAAAATCTCGCGATAAGTTATTAAGTTGATTTACACGGCCTAAATGTTTCATCCGGTTTCGTTGGCACACTGTAGATACAACTTAGCACCTCACTTTTAGCACGTTATTTACAAGGGCGTTTCCTAACCCCCATTACCCAAAGAGCGTCAAAAACTGGCGCCGCGCGGCGGTTTCCATGGCAACCGCCGCGGGCGCTGTGACGTGACGCCACGGCATCGGTCTACGTCACAGCGTCCGCGGCAGTCGCTATGGTAACCGCCGCTCGTCGTCGTCCGTTTCCGTCGCTCGTGTGTGACGGGCATCTTGCTTTCAAACGGCGTTGGAGTGTGTTCCGCACACCGTGGTTCCGCGCGAGCGCGGCGTGTCAACACCACCTAAAGGAGAAGGCCAGCACACGCCTCCAGTGACGTCACGGCAGCAGGCTGACGAGCGCCGCGCTATAGAGCTGAGCTGAAAGCTTCGCGCGCAGCTTTTACGTCGTAGAAACGCGGGTTTTCGCACTATTTATTTTTTATGAGCTAACATGCGAGCTGTGAACGCTGATTGATTTAAAGAACCAATTTTAAAACGCAGGAAAATTATTATAACCTACAATTATTGTAGTGAAATACAAGAAAGTGATATCTTGACTCAGATGTGTTATTTTTTTTAAGCGATAAACTGGGTGGTGTAATTATTTCTGAGTGACATGGGAGTTGTATAAAAAAGAATCCCTATAAAATGGCAATAATCGAGGTAGTAGGCAATAATCGAGGTAGTATAAAATGAACTAAATTAACAATTGAATAAATGATGCAGAGGCATTCGTGTCATTTAATTTGATTCACCTCAAACGCATCTAAAGACGCATTACATCAGGGAGGATTCAAAAATAAAAGACAGAAAAAGTAATTAAACATAAAAAATAGGCACAAACAAAAAAAAATGCTACACACACAAAAAAACACGCTTATTAGCAGGTTATTGTTATGATGCAGTTTTACAAATCAAGGTTCAGTTACACAAATTGATGGACTTTTTTTAAATGAAAAGGGGATATCTCACAGTTACAATATGGCCAGGTAGTTTGTTCCAGTCAGTGTTGCAAAGTACTAAGGAAGAAAAGAGGAAAGTGTAAGTATGGCACTGAATTGGTTCAATCTTGCAGGACTTTTCTAATATGGATGATATAAAATTGGCAGCCCAGCACTAAATAGATTGAAAATTGGAATCTGAGTAATATAAATCTTGAAAAAAACACAATCGGGCTATTTTTCGTCTTCTTTCTAAATTAGGAAGATTTATGCTAGTTTTTAAAGCGGAGACACTAGTTTCGGATGAATAATCACTGCATATAAATTTGGCTGCTTTGTTCTGAATATTCGAGCCTCAAGGTTAGGTAACTTAGGTGTGGATTCCAAATTATGCTTGCATATTCTAATGTTGGCAGGATAAATGTTTTGTATGCGAGTAGTTTTGTCTTGATGGTAGCTAGATCCCTACTGAAAAATCTCATTTGTATGAGGAATTTCTGTGTCCAGTACACATATGAATCATACAAGATATATAAGAGCCCTATAAGAAACATATAAGAACTATATAAGAACTTATAAGAAACTTGTAAGAAGTTTCTTATGTATCTTATATAGTTCTCATATAGTTTTTATATGGTTATTATATATCTTGTATGATTCATGTGTATGATTCATGTGTTTATTGAACACAAGAATTTTCTCATACAAATGGCTTTTTCCCAAACTAAGTGTTTTTAGTGCGCTATTTTTTATTTGCTCAATCCATGATAATGAGTCTGTAAAATACACGCCCAAATACTTGAACGACAATGATTGTTCTAGTGGTTGGGAAAGTAACGAGTACTGAGTTAGTGTTTTAGTGGAGGACTTAATTACGGACATTTCTTTGCATTTACATGTGTTAATGTTCATCTGCCATAGGGAACACCATGATGATATTGTATCTAAATCGTCTTGGACAATATTGTGATCACTAAAGGTGTATTAATTTTCCGGTAAGTAAGTCAAGCATCAGCGAAAAGTCTAATTGTAGATTTAATTGATGTTGGTAGATCATTGATATATATTAGAAACAAAAAAAGGCCCGAGTACACTACGCTTGGGACACCTGATGCAACAGCAACGGGACGCGAATTGCCAGACAAGTATAAAAGTAATAACATTCTAAAAATGTGATGTGCTGGTTTGCAAAATGTATTGCACATAGTTTGAAAAATGTATTGCACATATTTTGTTGAACTGTTCTTAGACCTGTGATAAACCTGCATAGGTTCAGCAATTCAATGCACTCTGCTTGTTCAAATATAGTACTTGTCCTGCATCAAGCAACCTATCTGGTTACTACATCGAAAAAACACCTGTGACCTATTTCTTGGCACTGTCAGGATCTAAAAAGTTTATATTTGCAAAAAAAAAAAAAGTAACGTAATACCCGAGCGTTGCCCCATACGCTGATGTACTTCGACAGTACAGAGTGTGTGAAACGACACAGTTAGGGAGGCTAAAAACAAGTTTTGTACACAAACAGAAGTGGGTATGGGAGCTTCATATTCAAAGTTGCTTGCATTTACAATACAGAAGAGAGTCATAAATAAGAAATCGGTCACCTTTGAACACCGCGAAACGAGCCTCCTGGTATCCATAAGTTCTGAAAATATGAAAATATCCGTCTTGAAAAACATTTATACACATGCATCTTAGATGCTGTAGATGTCGTGACACCGAGACACACAATATCTGTGCAGCATGTTGGCATTTACACTGTAGCACCACTAGATACCAAAGAGACTGCTACAAGGACAGCGACTGTCTGCACACACGCACGCACGCACGCACGCACGCACGCACGCACGCACGCACGCACGCACGCACGCACGCACGCACGCACACACACACACACACACACACACACACACACAGATTCACCGACTTCAGAGAGCAGTTGCCTTTGCATGAGGATGAAGCGCAAGCATGTTGCTGGCCGGACAGGAACTAATTTGTTTAAACTTGACCCCTTAGCTTTTTTTTTTTTAGATGCTGCCTGGCGCTTATAATATTGTTGTCATGTTGTAAGAAAGGTTTCTCAGTTGAATGTTTTCACTGCAGTCCAACACATGCTTCAGCTCGAACTCACGATGGGTTCATCATCACAGGCGTCAGACATACTCTTCCTTGGTCTGAGTTCGCTTCTTGACATCCGTGACTGTTGGCAGCAAGTGTCTTTGATTGCAGAGTTTCAGCTTTTCATTTCTTTTCTTTGGCATTCTTGGCATTAATGCGAGCATTCATTTTGCTGCAAACATGTCACAAAAATGCTTGTGCATTTTCTTGCAACACGTGTTTTAAAATGAGCTCACTCGTATATTAATTTTCACAGTCGCAATTTTTACAGCCCAGGGCCACATTGCAGGTATGTCAAGTATCCGGTCGCTTGGGAAGATCTTTCTAGTTTCCATCTTTGCTAGCTGTAGTGATCGTTGACAGTGTGCTCCTCAGCAGTATTTTGTTTTATCTTCGTAAATGTGCCTTGTAGACGCGTGATATTAAAAGCAAGCCAGTTGCCTATACATTCCGAAGCACTCTTCTAAGTTTTCAGTTTTCAGCTTGTCCCATGGAGGCCGTACAGTAGCCCTAGTTCATCAAAGCAGTATCCAGGATGTTTATTTGACCGCTTCTGCAGGAAATAGAACGAAAAAAAAAGGAAATCAAATTAATCCAAAGAAAGGTAATGTAATCGAAAATTATTATAAAGATACAAAACATAAAAAAAATGCTCTTCTTTAAAGTGCAGCTGAAGGGTTCTGGATTTGAGAGAAAACACTGGGCAGTGTTTCGATCTGGTATTTCGGATCACAAACGTCAAAATTATTCTTGAATTTGATGTTCCGAATGCGCTATAATAATAATAATAATAATAATAATAATAATGCTTATTGCACGATCAGATAATACCAGGTACAGAAAATAATAATTATTAAGAATAATAATAATAGTATGCTCGATAAAGCTTCCTGGTGTATGGTGGGGTTCCTTGGGGAGCCTGAAGGAGCTCCAGCTAAATCGTTAGTATATGGCTCTGGTGTGTGGATAACTAAACTGGTCAATGAACCATATTCCGGCTTGCGTGTACTCCAAACTACGGCTCAGAGACCCGCTAAAATATAGGTCTTACCAGTTAGTTGTAGCGGATCGTTTCTGCGCTCCGATGAGGATACGCAGAAACGACACAATGTACTTCTGTTTTTTTTAATTGATGTGCTGGCTGCAACCGCGATAACCTATCACTTGCATACCTTGCAAGAACATTCCAACCTGAACTCATAAATCAAGTCATTTTATTTAGTTCTGCACCTACAAGTAGCGCCAGCATTTGAATATGTTGCTTGAAGGCCACAACCAAATCACTCCCAAGCATGCATTCAGCGAAAAGTAAAAACAAGAAACATGACCACAACCATAAAAATTAAAAAGTTCTCACCCTGCCATGCCGTCAAGGAGCGAGATCTTCCCATCGATTCGCTTTATAGTCCACGCTGTCGTAGTCATCCTTGCAGAAACTCAAATATGGACACTTTCACATCCAGTTTTCCGTCAAAGCGCGGATAAACAACATCTGTACGGAATGACAGCACCGACAATCGATAGCCAACGTTCACGTTCACACACGAAGCCGCGGTTTTGTTATATTCCAAAATGTGCTCGATCTCACTCAAGAGTTGAACTTCCGACCCTCGGCGTCCAAAAACCTACTCGCTTCTAGAGTTGTTCTAGTTGATTCCTCCAGCCTTCTTGTCACGTGACCCAACCCGCAGGAGTAGCTAAAAAAGGCGTCGAAAAAAGGAACGCGACGGACGACCGTTGAGAAAAAAAAAACGCGACGTTATGGCGCCTTTTTTTTTTTTGCGCCGTGTCAAGCATAGAGGGAAAGAGAAAGTAAAAGAGAACGTGCATTGCAAAGAAGCCAACTGTCAAGGGGAGCCTTGCGGAGAAGCGCACTACCAGTTCAGCCTACTCATGCCGACGCTCCTTGAAGGGCGAGAGGGAAGCGCTGCGGCTTTAGATCTAAGTGGTGTTGGGCGTGTGCGCCGAGCAGCATTCCCCTCCCTCCCCCCTTTCCCGCGGCCGCCGATGGATTCGCCCGCCGCCCTCCCCACAGCGGTCGAACCCACGCACGTGCCCGGGGGAGTGTCGGCACGCCGGACGTGTTTGTCGGCTCTCGAGACGCTACGCGGTGCTCCCCGCCAGCCTCTCCTTCCTCTCCGCGTGGATCAATGAGCGGTGGAGGAGGAAGGACAGGCCGCCGCCAGAAAACCGGGCTCGCGTCGTGCCAGGGACGCTGTCTAGACTCCTCTTGGCAAACAGTGTACGCTGCGGCTGTGGCCCACTTCATTGAATGAGGGAGGTGGAACGAGATACGTGAGAAAACTCCGGCTACTTCGCCAAGCGCACGGGGCCACTCTGCCGTTCCCTGGTGCGACGCTGACGAAGTTAGGAAAAACGTTGCTCCCCACTGATGCACCGACCGCTCGTGAAATGGCATTGGGTTGTTTCGAGGATTCGTTCGGGTAATATATATATGTGAGATGCTGTCGTCGGCTTGCGAACTTGCATTGGACGCTCCTCCGGGAGTCGAGGAGCTCGCGCTCATTTCTACCAGACGGCAAAAAGCGACTTCCGTTGCACGAAAGAAAGGACTTGCGCTCTGGTACACCCTAGTCCTGAGGCGGTGTGCGAGGAGTGCAAGGAGCGCCGTGTGACGTATTTCCGGATCGCAGACGAAGTTCCGCTGCTGAAAGAGAAGAAACAAACAAAATGGAGGCGGGAGAGGCTGCGGCGTGGGTCTGCGTGGTTTGCTCGCCTTTGTTACTAAAAAGTGCTGAATGCGGTCTTGGGTAGTATCGCGGTACTGGAACTTGTTACTTCTTTTTTTTTGGTAACTTCTAACTGTAACTTGATACATTTCTTTTTATGTAACTGCAACAACAACGTAAATACGTTTTTTAAGTGACTAAAAATTATCCGCAAAATTAGAGATACTTTTGGCGAAAAAAAGAATTACCTATTTTGCGAGCACTACAGCGGGTTCGACCGTGTTTGGAATTTGGGCTCCGCATTAGACGCGACAAAATAAAACAAAAACTCGAGACTTTATTCCTCGCCGCAAAGTGCACGAGCAGAGTGCAGATGTTTTAGAGCGCAGCTCTCGGACGCCCGTTTCCATATTTCGTGGCGTCGGCATCGGCGTCGTAATTGCGCTAATTTTAGCGGGAGAATAGACGTGACGTGACCTCAACACCAATTTAGTTCCTCGCTAAATTTAGGCCGGAAATTCAGTTCTCAGCTAGATTTAGTGGACAAATTCAGTTTCTCCGCTAGATTTAGTGGACAAATTCAGTTCCTTTGCTTAATTTAGTGGGCAAATTCAGTTTCTCTGCTAGATTTAGCGGGAAAATTGACGTCACGTGACCTCAAAACCAATTCAATTTCCCGGTAAATTTGGGAAGAAGTAACTATTCTACCCGTTACTTAAAATAAGTAACGTTAGTACGTTACCCATTACATTATTGAAAAAGTAACCAGTACGTTACTGCGTTACAGAAAAAATTAATGCCTTACCGGTAATGTCCTAGTTGCAACGCGTGACCGCCAAAACTGGTTTCAAGGCACACAGCCAGGAGAAGTCGCAAGTGTGTGAACCAGACTTTGTGTGTCTGGTTTCAAACTTTTTAAGCAATAAGTTTCCTTTAAACAAGGTAAAACGATTAAGTCGATCAATTAAGGGGGAAAATATAATATATTGCTCAGTTTTTTTTTATATAATAATACTGATAATAATAATGATATATTTATTTCCCATCAAAGGTTGGTGGCGGAAAAAAAAGCTCTCAGTTTGGCCGAGCTCCTTTCTCGCCAGGAAGTATACACGTGGACCTGAGGCAAAACTAAAAAAAAAGAACATGCGCGCACATGTATATCGACAGAGAGAAAACAAATTCAGCGTAATTCTGTACCTAGGATTACGCATAAACCAGATTCACGCGAGACGTCTGCCGGCAAGCTCTGACAGCAGCGCCACCGTAGTAGCCTGACGTCAGGAGTGTGTTCATATTTGAACGCGAAAGGGAGTGTAGGGTGTCGTAACCTCTCTGTTTAACTCCGTTCTTATGTATATCGCGAGCATAAATACGAGGAAGAAAGAAGACTACGCTTTCTTCCTCTCTTGTCTTCGACGACCAACGTGCAACAACTCCAGTGATTTTCATTATTTTCGAGGAACTCCCCAAAGTTGAGAAGGTATACACTAGAATAAACGGGCTTCCAGGTAACTCGCGCCCCCTCTAGGCAACTGGTGCGCAACTGAAGAAATCGGTCGGGGCATCGATCCCGCGGGACCTCCAAAAAGACATAGCGGAGCGCTCGGGAAGTCTTGGAGAGGTCTCGGACCAAGCGGATTTCTTCATCCCAGCTCCTGGGTGGTCGCCGGTTGTGCTTCATCCCAGGTGGAAGCCAAATGATTCTGGCGTAATGCAAGCGATGCGAGCGAGTCGTCGAGCACGACGAACTGAAAGGGCTGGACCACAAAACCGTGAACCATCTCTGTACTTATCAGTGTTTCTCCTCCGCAGATTGACATCCTGCACATGGACGACGTTCTCTGCGACGATTACTCGCTCATGGACGTGGCCTACATCTACACCTGGAAGAGGGTGAGCCTTCAGCACCCCGACGAACGCGTGCCTGCTGAGTGTAAAATAACTCCCGTTTGCAACTGCCCCGAGGGATCACCTCTCAGCTTTCGCTAATTTTGTGACGTCGTCACGATTCGCAGTGCTTTCAATACCCATTACTGCGGCGCATCCTTGGGCTTGTGACGCTGAGAGGCGCAAGCTTTTTCTTTTCAATGCCGGGCCAAGGGCCAGGCGTTGCGTAACAGTCCTATTTGATGATGAACATCGCATAGGCTACAGATGCCATAGGATCTGTATTCCTTGCTTCCCAGCAAGAATAAATGGCTGGTCTTCACCCCGTTGAATCTGCAAATATTTGCATTCATAGAAATAACAGAAAAGATGGAGGCGAGCTGGTACACTTTCAACTGTTGTGTGTGTGCTGTCCACTTTCTGTTCCTCCCTCAACCCCCTTACCCCCCACAGCGGCCTTGTGCCATCCTGCCTCCGAAAGGTTGAATAAATAAATAAATTAGGGGTGGCGGTCCGCCTTCCGTCGGCTAACTTTCACCCGCCTCAATGCACAACCGCGGGGGACTGGATCCGGAAATTTGCAGGATTCTCCTCTCCGCCTCGCATTCCGAGTGTACCCCCATCCTGCAAAGCGGCCGACCCCGACGGAGAAGACTGAGGACGCGGCGGACGTCGACGCGAGGGGCTGCAGCGGGGACCCGGACGGGCAGAAGCAGCAGTACCCCCGGGAACAGCTGACGCCGGCCTGTCGACTGGCGCCGGAGTTTTTGGCGGCGGCCAGCGTGGAGGAAGTCGTTGCCCAGGGCGTCGCGAGTCCGGAGACGAGAGCGGGACCACCCGCGCTGGTGCCGCGGGACGTCCTGCTGGAGGAAGAGGAGGAGGAACCTGCAGTTCGGACCGTCGTTCCCGCTGCCGCGACGCGCCGGCCGACGACGCCGGACGGGTGGTGAGTGCCCGAAACCGAAGCCTGGGACTTCTCAGATTGGATTTTGGCCCTGTAAATTTAAACTCGGGAGGGGAGGGAGGGGCGGGGGGGGGGGGGGGGATGCGGCGGCAAGGTCTACGTGCGGGATGGGCCAATTGACCGTTGGCCCATGGACTCCTGAACAGGCTCCGTGCATTGGCAGGGAGAAAGCGTGGTCACATGGACCAGTGTGGAGTTAGTGGACGGTTGATTGACGATACAACCCGCATGTAGCCTGCACTTAACCATATACCGTTTGGTGTTTAGATTCTCACTTCCCCGAACCGTTTCGTGTTTCCTTCATCCTTTATAGGCTCCTGTGTTCGCGCTCTCTCATCTGAACAGTCCCTGCTTAAACTTTACGGAATGCAAATTCTCCGGGCAATCGCGTTGGACCATAGAAGAGCTGTGGAGCGTGGTAGTCCACTCGTGGAGTTTGTCACGTGGCGATTAGTTCAACCTTTTGTGTGCCGACCGACGAAAAATGTATTTGTATGCCCGTTTCAATCCAGGGGTCCTCCTCCTCTTTATATTGCTGGTTTAACTGTTCCGTCATTTATGAATGATCAAAAGGGCGATTTTGTTTAAATCGTGCGGGAAAATGGAATCATGGTTCGAAAACTTTTTAAGAAAATATATACGCAGGACAAACTCTGCCCAAAAACGAAACTGAAAACCTTTTTTTTTGCGTCATATTTTGAGTTTTTGACTTCTAAAGGGACCAAAGGCGGATATGGGAATGTGAATGATCGTCACAGGTCGCACACTTCGGAGCTTCACCAAGCTCAAATACCTTCTGCACGCACACAAAAAAAGTTTTTTACATGGCTTTTAACACTGCATGAAAAGTGCCAAATGTTAAGAAACAAAATATGTCGTTGCTTTTAGTTATGTTTTGTAAAAAGTGCTGAATCAGGCTTCTTTGACTGTAATTTACCTTGTTTGGATGATAACTTTTGTTACATTCAATGTTGTGGCATAAATAATATAGGAACTGAAACTCTAAACAAATACCTATTTCACAAGTACATTATCGTTATTGTGAAGTCAATTTACCGCAGCGGAAAAAGGCTATATATTAGAGGAATTAAAAAAAAATTCAACGAGAACAATTTTAAAGGACAGTTTCTTTAAATGTTTTTTGTAGGGTCTAAAATAAATTTATAATTACGCGTAATATATTGTTTGGAAGTAGAAAACCCTACATTCATAAAAATCACGAGCCATTCCACTCTTTGAAGGTGCATGACCAGCCAAGCTGTTTAGTACACGACAGAGACCCGCCCCGAGGAGCCGGCGGAAAGTAGACACGCGCGACGGGACCGCCATTCCGGGAGAGCCGAAGGAAAGGGAACTAGGCGCGCAAGGCGCGGGGGGGGGGGGGGGGGAGGTTTGGAACGACGACAAAGACAGGGCGGTGCGAGTGCAGACATGGCCGACGTGGGTCGCACATGCAGTAGCGAATCTTTGAGGAACCTTTATTTTCTACCTGTGAGTCTACTGATCTTCAAAATGGTGCCTAGTGATAACTAATCTGCTGAATAGACCTATTGCTGACTTACCCATGCATCAAAGAGAATGCAGGGAATGGGTGTTCCACGCGCCGCACGCGCCGGCGTCTGCAGCAGTAAGTGTTCGAAAGCAAAAGCCTAAAACAAATGGCATCTTGCACGCGCGTTTGTCAACGCTTTATTTTGGTTGCTTACTTGAAATCTTTTATACGGGGAAGGCGTGCGCGTCCGGCGATGCAAGCGTAGAGTTCTTGGTCACGCTTACGTAAAACCGGAACCCTAGCCATAAACAGCTTCGCTGTTGAAGGCGATATATTTCAAGTTCACTTTTTAAGATGGGACTCTCGGTCTCATTTATTGGTTTCCGCCAGATTCTAATTTTATTTGTTGATTCAGCGCCTCTCCGGGGACTCCTTGCAGCATGGCGGCGACTGAGGGGTCTGCTGCCACAGGGATTGTCCAGGCCGCTGCCCCCGTGCGGTCGTGCTCCCCGCCGCAGCAACGGCGGCAGAAAGAGGCCGAGCCCCCCGCCGTGAGTCCCCCCGCCCTGTCGAAGATCACCATCAGCACCCTGGACAGGAGCAGCAACAAGATCACCATTCAGACGAAGGAGGTGCCCCCGGCGGTGGCGCAGGCCATGTCCCCGCCCCGCTCCCCGCAGTCCAGGAAGTCCAGGCGCAAGGAGCAGCGTTACGCCGAGCGGACGCTGCAGCACGTCAGGCACCAGGGACGGCCCCCGGACAGCCAGGACGCCCAGAGGCCCCGACGTCCCCGGAGCCGTTCTCCGGGGCGACTGGACGGAGCGACGCCGGCCAAGAACGCGAGGCTAAACGGCGCCGACGTCGCCGAAGTCGCTGCCGCGGACGGCCGCCGCGTGTCCCGCTCCGCTTCGCCCGGCAGGCTGGTTCCCGAGCGCGCGTCTCTCCCGGAGCCGGCCCAGCAAAGCCAGAGTCTTGCCGAGAATGGCTCGAGGCCCGACAGTCCCGGGACGCCCGTATCTCCGCCCCGGGCCCACCCGCAGACCCCGAGGACTCCTCCCGCCGCCCCTCCACTTGCCCCGAGCGGCACGAAAAGCCAAGAGGACACGCGACCCCTCGACCTCTCGGTGTCACATCGGGGCCTGCCAGCGCCGGCGCCCGTGCGCAGGCCTGTCGGGAGGCCGCCCTTCGTGTTGCCCTCGGCGGGCCCACCGGGTACCGCCAAGGGGACCGCCTCGCCCTCCCCGCACCGCAGGGCGGCGGCGGCGTCCCCCGCGGTGTCGCTGTACCAGAAGCCGGCCGTGGCGGTCAACCAGGCCGCTACGTCCTCGGCACTGTCCCAGCAGCACCACCACCACCACAACCACCACCGGAGCGGCAGCAGGGGCTTCCTCAAGGGCGCCAACCTGACGTGCATCAACCCGGACCCGGACGCCTTTCACCCGCGCATCGTCATCAAGAACCTGCCTCCGCGCACTTCCGGTGCCAGCTTCCACAGGGTGTGATATGTGAGAGCGCGTCGCTTTGCCGCCCTTTCCCTCGAAGAGACGGCGCGACTCGTGGTAGCGTGCGCCTTGTTTCTAGTCTCCCTTCAGGTGTCTCTCCTACTGCTACCGCGAGCGCACGTGCAGCTGGCGGGATTCGCGGGAGACGACGCCGTTTGTTTGTGCGTGCGAGTGAATGGAAGCCGTCTTGGCGCCAGTGAGAAGACATCTGGATACACACTCCCTGCCGCTCGGATACATCCTGGTGGGTCGGGCAGATGTGCTCTTGTGTTGGGAGGCGGTCGTGTATGCTGTGCTCGCTCCTCGTGACTCGTGGGGCCCGGCCGCCATGCGAGCCCGTGAGGAGGACTGCTTCATGCGCGGCCTCCGGCGTATGTGGGTGGCACAAATCTTGGTGTGCGCGAGTTCGTGTCAAGCTGCGTGAGCGTCTTCAACTCGAGGAATATGTGCACACACCTGGATTACCTCGGAATACGGTCCTCGTGAACCTCAAGCCTGCTTCTTGGGAAGATTTCTTTCTCCGATTCTCGCAAACTGCTCTTCGCCAAAGAGCAGACGCGGGAGCGCTCTTTGCGTAAGTGCGTGCTGGGAACGTAGTCCTACCCTCCAATAGTACAGTAATGCGCCTTTACGTTTAGTGACGGCACCGCATCAAGATAGTGCAATACTGCGAATATGCGCACATGTTAGACCGAGAACTTCCGAAAGCAAGCAACGCACGTATTGTGAATTGTTTAAATAGACCTCACTGCCTATAATTATTTCTTTTAATCCTGTGTCTAGAAAATTCCGGAAGATAAAGGGTGCCCTGAGGAGATTTCTAAAATCGCCTAAATATGGCGATAACTCATTCTGCGGACTCGAATCAACCCTAGACATCCAGAAACCATTACGATGCGTGGTCCATTTCCCCATTAAAAAAAAGTGAAAGCTGTTTACAACTCCCTGTAACGCCGAATTAGAGCGCAGCTCTTGAGGAGGAGGAGGGAAGGGTACTGGGGGGGGTCAAGTGACCTTGAGGGGTCACGTGACCTAGTTGGTCACGTGACGATGCCGATGACGTCATCAGTAACGATGACGATGCGGATACCATTGACGTCATCAGTGATGATGACGATGCGGATGCCGGTGACGTCATTAGTGATGATGACGATGTGGATGCCGGTGACGTCATCAGTGACATCACTGATGACGTCTTCAGTGATGATGGCGTCATCGCATCGTCATCAGTGATGATGACGATGGGGATGCCGGTGACGTCTTCAGTGACGTCACTGATGACGTCATCGGGGGTCACGTGACCTCGGGGGTCACGTGACTTTGGAAGTCACGTGACTCTGGGTGTCACGTGACCTTGGGGGTCACGTGACCCTGGAATAGGTCACGTGACCCCTGGGGGTCACGTGACCTTGGGGTCATGTGACCATGGATGACCTTGAGGGTCATGTGACCTTGAGGTGCCCTTGGTTACGCCGACGCCGACGCCGCTCAAGCCGGGAACGGGCCCCTAAGAGCTGCGCTCTAAAAACAATCAAAGACGGAACACACCACGAGGTCATCTCCGGCGAGGGAGGAGCATGTTCCAAAACCAGGACCGCTGTCAGCCAATAGCAAGCAAAGGATTCTCGCGCCTCCGGCCGGTTGAACCACGGAGTGAGATCACGAATGTGCGCGCGGCTCGTCGCCCATACACCCCATACTACGATAGAACCCAGCGGGCGAGAGCTCGAGAGCTGACGACCAGACACCATCGCTCCCCCCCCCCCCCAAAAAAAAAAAGCAACAGCAAAAAACAGTCCGCTTTTTTAGAGCGCAGCTCTTAGGGGCCCGTTCCCGGCTTGAGCGGCGTCGGCGTCGCCGTTGGCGTAACCAAGGTCATCCCAAGGTCACGTGTCCCCCAAGGTCATCCCAAGTTCACGTGACCCCCAGAGGTCACGTGACCCCTCCCCCAGGGTCACGTGACCTTGGGGGTCACGTGACACCCAAAGTCACGTGACCCCCTGAAGTCACGTGACCCCCCGAGGTCACGTGAAACCCCCCCCCCCCCCCGAGGTCACGTGACCCCCCCCCCCCCCGAAGTCACGTGACACCCCCAGTGTCACGTGACTTCGGGGGGCATCCGCATCGTCATCATCACAAATGACGTCATCAGTGACGTCACTGATGACGTCGCCAACATCCGCATCGTCATCGTCATCATCGCTGATGACGTCAACGGAGTCCGCATCGTCATCGTCACTGATGACGTCATCAGTGACGTCACTGATGACAGCATCGGCATCGTCAGGTGACCCCTCAAGGTCACGTGACCCCCCCCCCCCAGGTCACTTCACCCCCCCAGTACCCTTCCCTCCTCCTCCTCAAGAGCTGCGCTCTAATTCGGTGTTACAGGGAGTTGTAAACGGGGCAAAAAAGCAACAGCAAAAAACAGTCCGCTGTTTTTGACACGATTATTACAGCATTATGTTCCCTCTACAAAAGCATTCACATTTTGTAAATATTGCGTTCACAATCTCAACGAAATGTCGCGTGTTCATTGCTCACATATCCCGGCTGCCGGAGCAGTGATCCTCCCATCGCCTGAGATGACCTCGGTGTGTTCGATCTTTACTTGCCTTTTGTAGCGTGAGCTACACTGGCCGAAATTGAGCAGTTTCGCGTGGCTCCTGGAAAGCCGTGCTGCGCATGCGCGAGGAGCAGTGACGTCACACGTCGCACAGCTGACGCGCCGGAGCCGCCGCCGTCGCGCGCATTCCAGAGGAGTGACGTCATAGCCGCGGCAGCCGCACTGGCGCCGCCGCGTGCCCAGCTTGCGTCTGTGCCCAGACGTTGAGCAAAAATATATATATATATATATATATATATGTATACATGTCACATAATGCGTATACGGTGTGTGTGTCATTGAAACAGCAGTAAGCATGATAATCAAGCTAATCCTAGACTACCAGGAAAGCTAAGAATGACCAGCTGAACCTAAGCTCACGCTACGTATATCCTGGCATAGGTGAGCTAAGCCCCTGCAATTTTTTAATAGGGAATTTGGCCGCGCATTGTTATGATGTATAGATTTACTTAGAGCCTGCAGAGCGAGGAATTGATATATATTAGGCGATCCCAGAAATTTCCTCAGGGCACCTTTAATGAACAGATGTAGTCAGCTGCGCGTCACGAAGACGGTCTTTAACGCTGATTGCTTTATTTGCCCCAAGAATAAAGACCCAATAATTGCAGAATATCATACACGCACATGTATTGGTGTGCACTCGTACGATGAAAAAGTGGTTGAGGCTGGACAGGGACAATTTCCTGTCCAGCCATCGGTGTTGTTCCTCGTCTACACCTGTCTGTCTATGCTAGAAAAAGCGGTGGAGAAACTGCATCGTGACGTCGCCGGTGGGAGGAGCCTAATCTCCATCGCCAACAAACTACATCGGAAGAGAACTGCACCGTGACGTGTCCGGTGACGTCGCCGAACAGTTGCGATTGAGTTGAAACTACATCGTTTCTTTTTTCCCTACAGGGAATTTCGGAGGTTCGCCGAGTGGGCTAGCGCAAACCAGCTCGGAGCACGTGGAGCGAAAGCTCGCGCTGCAGAACCCAGGGATCGTGGGTTCAATCCTCGCTCCTGCCCGTTTCGATCTGCTGGATGAGCATCGTACCGGCGTGCGGTCGTGTACTGCGTGATTCACGTTAAAGACTTCGGGCTAGCAGTCGTACTGCAGTGGCTAAATTGCTTATCTACAGTGGGTAACAATGTCGCCATGTTCAGGCAGACCAACCTCGTGCTGTATAAACAACTAACGACAAATTTTACTTTTTGACTATGTTTGACTGCGTCAGTGCAACTTCTCTCGTGCTGCACGAGAAAGAACAAAATGTTCGTTCGGGGGTTAAGTTTTCGGTGAAGAAGGAAGCAAAAAAGAAGAAAAGAGAATATTTCCCTCAAGTTGGGCTCGTAGTCGAAGAGGGGGAAGAAGAAAATCAGTTGTTAGTCCCACGGTGTGTATGGTGTTTTCTCTATGTGTATGTTTATTCTAGTTCAGCTGGCCTGACCTGAAGTAGTTGCTTTAAAATAAAGCTTATCTCGCTCTCTCTCTACCTGAAGTATGAACGAACTAGCTCAACTTAAGCCTGTTACTGTTGCTTGCTTGGCTTTTCGCTCAGCCAAATCGCTTATATGGGGTGCACTCAAATGAAAACACAATCGTGTTAATTCGTGTAAGAGTATTTAGAATATTTATCGATCACGCCGCTGAACTTGCATCGCTCGAAGAACTTCCTTTTTGTGAGCGCCTTCTCTGCTTGAGTTTGTTGGAAACACAGCCACTTCCATCCGAGGCAATCGATGATAGCGTTGGTGACATCACCAAGTACGTGACTCACAGAGTACCGGAGAACACCAATGTTTTCGTCGCTCCCGACGGTTCCCTGGGAGCCGCCAACGGCGTAAAAGCGTAGAGCTGCGAGGACTTGTTTTTCGACCGTCAGCACACGGGGCCCTTGAAGACAACGCTGGAGCTTTCCGCGAAGTTGTCGCACAACCAGCGAGTCGCCCCTTTGGTCAGTTGGTATTCGCCCACAAACCTCGCATCGCTCGTCTGTAAAGCATCCCGGTGATCTCTAAAAACTCGATCCGCTGGCGAACCCAACAGTAGAGATCCATATGTTAGGGTCGCCATCTTTTACGATGCAGATTGATCTCTGGCTTCGCCTCGACCACTCAATTAACTGCATCGTCAAAGTGCATCGTGACGACATTTTGACGTCACCGCTAAATGCATCATTTTACCAGCATAGCTCGAACTGCACAGGGAAAAACTACATTTCAACGTCATGTCACGTGACCCGAGAGAAAAGCCAATCAGTGCCCGATGCAGTTTTCTACATCATGTAGTTGGCGTTCCAGCATAGACAGACAGGTAAGAACAAGCGACGAGGGGTGCACCTGGCGTGAGTGAGTGAGTGAAAGCGATGTTTATTATATCTTTTTTTTTTTTGGAAAAATCGACTGTTGCTTGTGCACTTAGTGTGCACATGTCACTGTCGATAGGAAAGGGGATTGGGTGAAAAAGAAAGGATAGAAAGAGAGGATTAGGTTTGGAGGGGGGGGGGGGGGGGAGCCAGGTGCAGGGGGATGTCCTGGCCGTCGCAGGCATGTCGAGTCATAGGACGACCCAAGCCACAGAACCCAAAGCCTGTCGATGTTTGATGTGGAGCCGTCTTAGGGCGAATAGCTAAATATCTTAAAGCTGCGTTGGCTGGTAACTGTGCTTCAAGGCTAATATCGGCACGAACGTTCGGTTGAAGGAATGACCTTTCTTGTCTTGGCTGAACAAGCTGTGTCTGAAATGCAGATTTCGTAATCATGAGCTGGAACGGTAGATTGGGTAGTCGTGCCTTGTTCTGGTGTGTTGAACTGTAGGTGGTCTCCTAAAGAATTTCTAGGAGTTCCGTGTCCTTCATGTAAGTTATTAGTTTTTTTAGTGCCATGTCTGTCACAGCTCGCGTTGCCCGCGGATGCAGAAAGTCCTCCAGGCTATCACTGGAGAGTCCGAGGCGGGAATAGGCGTTATGGAGGGCAGTACGCTCGTCATTGTAGTCGGTGCCGTGTAGGAGGAGGTGCTCGGCGTCAGCAGTTTCCTGGCAGGTTTGGCAATCGGGGTTGAGATCAGGCCTGAAGCGACCTATCCACGCTGGTGTGAAAGCGCTTCCGGTCCGCAGACGGTGGAGCACCGCAGCAGTGTGACGATCCAACCCTCGTGGGAGACGGGCTGAGAACGTGCCGTCCGCCAGTCTCGGGTCCGGGTTCTGTCGTGTGATGGTTCGTCTCACCTGAAGCTTGGCGTCTGAGAAACGGGGAACTCTAGAGAGCGGACATCCGGGGTCTTTGTGAGCCTGCGCTGCTAGGGAATCGGCGACTTCGTTTCCCCTGATACCACAATGACTGGGGATCCACTGGAAGATAATCTCGTGGCCTTTCTCCCGGAGCTCGGCCGCATCTTGTGCGACTGACCGCGCCAGAGGCGTAGCCCTTTCTAGCTCCGATAGTAGCCCGAGAGCCGATCTTGAGTCGCTCAGGACTACCCAGAGGAAGACGAAGTGTCTTTAAGAAGGTTGCACTTTTCTAGCCTCGTTCGGTTGAAACCGAATATTTATTGTTATCAGCTGCCTTAATAGCCAGAATCGAATCAACATTGAAGAACGCTTATCCGGTCATCAACTGGCGGGATCCCCGCACTGGGTCTTTCCCAGTGCAAGTGAATCGACCTCGCCATGTCCCTCAAGTCATCTTCACTGCATTCGAATCACAAGGCCACCACCGAAAGGTACAGTCTGCCTTCCTCCATATGCGGTGACTCAATATCCGCATCAGAAGCTGATAACAACAGCCTGACTGGAAATCCTGCTGTGGGTCCCACTCTAGAGGATCAGGGTGCTACCACATCCCAGCGGCGGGTGATAATTCCCCCTAATGACATGGAAATGTCCGACATCGATGACGAAGGCTGGACCCCAGCTAAGACATCAAAAAAGCGGAAAAAAACCTAGCTCGAATTCAAGCAACAGCACGGGCGCAATCCGCACAAGCACCCTAATGACAGAAGGTCTTACGGTTATCTTTGTACCAGCTGCCGAAGACACTCTTATTACGTCATTGAGCAGTCTAAAAGTATCTGATGCTCTAAACTTACTCTGCCCAGAGTGCATCATAGAAATAAGGTACAACAGACGGCTGAACCTCATAGCAGTCGATACAAGGAATGGACAGACGACGCGTGTTCTTCTAGACTGCAAGAAGCTATGTGGGATTCCAGTAAGAGCTTACGAACCACTTCCTCGGCATTACGCTGTAGGCGTAATCACAGAAGTGGACACTGCGCTGTCCGAAGCAGATGTCTGGGAGCATTTAAGATCGCCGGAAAATAGGGTAGCAAGACTTCGTCGACTTGGGCAGAGCTCAGCAATGAAGATCTCCTTCTGCGGTACAGCACTACCAAATTTTGTCTACCTTGGCCTTGTGCGTCATCCCGTGACCCTGTTCAAAGAGCGCCCTATACAGTGCCGCAAATGCTGTCGCTACGGGCATCGCGAGGCATCCTGCAAAAACGCTCCTGTCTGCAACCGTTGCAGTGGCACTCATCCAGATACAGAATCCTGCACCGCACAAGAGAAGTGTGTAAACTGTGGTGAAGCCCAGTCTGCCAAATCTCCGTCTTGCCCAAAATGGAGGAAAGAAAGGAAAACTCGCAACTATGCTAGACATCACGCGGTCGACTTTCGCACCGCCAAAGTCGCCTTACAAGAGCCGAATGCTCCGAACCCAACAAAGGGCAGCGATGAGTTTCCTCCACTTCCCCAGATGTCTGCGGCCGGGGAAACCGGGAAGCAGGGACAGAACCAAGACACATACGCTTCTATTTCAAAGGGACAGGGAAAAGGCAAGCCAAGGGCAGGCAGTACCAACAATGGGCAGAATTCAGACGAAAGACCACAAGACACCACTTCTGTGGCCACAGTGTCTAAAGGTGCCAACCACCAACGTTCTTCGGAGAGGTCCCGTCCACCACCACCAAGCACAACACCACCAAGCCAGGGTTGGATTCCTCTTCTTAAGGCAGCAATTAACATGGCTTGCACGCTGCTAGCAACAGTGAATTCGGAATGGTCACGTTGCATACTTACATTTCTTCAAATGATACTTCCACTTGTGAGATCACTGTGAAACCGGGAGGGAACCAGTGCAACAAGCAACTTACGCGCGTTCGTCACCAAAAACATTCATTCATACCTGAGAGGAATATAAATAACCTTCAAACTCGTTTCCCTGAGCTCTTACAGGCGAGGCTGACTGCAGTGATACAAAAATC
This sequence comes from Ixodes scapularis, assembly GCF_016920785.2. Lineage (NCBI taxonomy): Eukaryota > Metazoa > Arthropoda > Arachnida > Ixodida > Ixodidae > Ixodes > Ixodes scapularis. Next base: position 1,995,082 of record NW_024609873.1, read on the forward strand.
TAACATTTTTCCTCTAGAGGTACAGATATTTTCTTATTTTTTGTACAACAACAATGAAGCCCGACCCAAAGACCAATCTCGGGTATCAATTCTTCTAAAAGAAAGCTTTAACTACCAATCCACAGACATCCACGATTGAGGACACTAGTAGAAGACCTACAGCCCGCCCCCAGCCTCTCACCTGTTCCGCCCTCCAGTGGAACTGTAACGGCTTGAGAACGAGACTCCCGGAGCTACGCGACCACCTTTTACACTACACCTACGATGCTGTGGCCCTCCAGGAACCCAGAATGCCAGCCGGCAGCATACGCATTGCGGGTCACGTAGTTTACTGCAGCAGGCCTCTGGTGGCGGGCGTGACACCGCGAGCAGCCCTCCTAGTTCGACGAAACCTACGACAGATAGAGATAGACCTCAGCGATCTTTGCAGTGAAGGAGCAGATTTTGTCTCAGTAAAATTGGAATTTGGAGACCGTTACCTGACCATGGTCTCGGCATACGTGGCCCCTAATGTACCTTGGGACGTCCATGTACTCGCGAACATTCGCGCACGGGCCAAAGGAGAGGTTATAATTGCCGGCGACTTCAATGCCCATTCACAGTCCTGGGGGGACAGAAAGGACTCTCGGCGAGGTCGAGAGCTACAGGCAATGCTAGATAGGCTCGACCTCAGAAATATTACAAGTGTGAACCCGACATTTGTACGGCCTGGAGTGACGGGAAGCGTAATTGATCTGACTTTCACGACTTGGGAACTACGTCTCAATGCAACTCCTCAGGCAGACAGCTGGGGCAGTGATGATCTACCCATTGTCATCGGAAGGCCGCCAAAAGCTCCTCTTAAGACTTGCCGCGTCGTCGACTGGGATCGCTTCCGTACCCTGCTCGAAGAAGCGCTGGAAGAAGGACGATCCTTCACCCCGGAAACGCTCTCCCGCGTCCCCCAAAAGGTCACCCACGAAGTCAGAGTGCCAGCAACACGTCCCAACCCCGACCTCAAATGGCTAGAACTGCGGGCAAAAAGACGTCGCGCCCAGCGACGGTCATGGGCCACTGGAGATCCGGCAGATGTACTGGCATACCGGCGACTGGATGCCAAGTTCAGGAGGCACGGTAAAAAACTAGCACGCCGACAATGGCGCCTCAAATGCACCACCTTAGACAAACCAGCCGGAGGAAGCCGGGCCTGGCGGATGGCGAGAACACTAGCAGGTCGCCCAATCCCCCAAAACCCTGTCCTTGGAATGGCCGTGGCAATGAACCTTCGACCAACAGAGATGGCCGAACTACTCGCGGATGCATTTACTGAGGTTCCACCACTGCCGGCTGCCAGCCCGCCCCCCCAGGGTTGGAGCAAGTTCCGTCACCCAACAGCGACCCCCATGCAGCAGCCAGACGAAGACTTCACCCTGCACGAACTGCAGCGCGTTCTCGGTGCTCTCCCGAGACACCGTGCGGCCCCAGGCCCAGACGGAATCACCAACCAAGCATTGAGAAACGTTAACGAGTCGGCTGTCCCAGCAATGCTGACTCTAATCAATCATGTGTGGAGGACCTCTAAAATACCAGAAGCGTGGAGAGAAGCAACCACGGTACCACTACTGAAACCCGGGAAACCCCAAGACCAACTAAGCTCCTATAGGCCCATCTCATTGACATCATGCCTTGGCAAAGTGATGGAACGAATGGTGCTACGTCGCCTAGTCTACCACCTTGAGGCGGCCGGGGCTCTGCCAGACTGCTTCTCGGGGTTCCGCCACCACAGGAGCACCGCGGACGCAATTGGTGACATCACCAGCTCGCTGGAGGAGGCCAAAGCACAAGGTTGGTCGGCGATGGCCGTATTCCTAGACGTCCGCAAAGCCTTCGACGCCCTCCCGCACCGAATCATCATCTCAGCCCTGCGTCGTTTCGGGGTATGTGGACGACCTCTTAACTACATTTGCGCATTCCTCACTGAACGTACCATGTGCGTAAAGGTCGGCGGAGCACTGAGCAAGCCCCGACGAGTCGACCATGGCGTTCCCCAAGGGAGCGTAGTCAGTCCGCTCCTGTTTGCACTGGCGATTGCATCACTCCCAGCCGCAGCAAGAGTAGGCGAGGAACCAGCACTCCCGATAAGCATGGCTGTCTATGCGGACGACGTGGCGCTCTGGTCCACGGCCCCAGGCTACCGTAGGCAACGGATGGCACTCGTCCTCCAGAGAGCACTTACAAACACTGTGTACCACTTGCATCAACTGGGTCTGACAACATCGGCAGAAAAGACTGTTGCTCTATGCTACGCACCAAGGAGACCCTCAAAGTTCCAACCGACCCTGTTCATCGGAGATGTCCCGGTGAGAGTGGAGAAGACAGTCACGTACCTAGGACTCACCTTGGATGGAGGCTATCCTGGGGCCCAGCAACGCAGGTGGTGCTCCAGAGGATGCGAACGCACACAAATATCCTCCGCGCGCTTGGTGGAACTACCTGGGGCACATCGCAACAAATGCTACTACAGCTATACAAGGGTCTCATTCTGGCTCGCCCACTCTACGCCTTACCGCTCATTCGACTGAGCGGCAATCAGATCGAGAACCTAGAGAGAGCGCAACGCGTAGCTCTACGAATTTGCATCGGAGTTCCCCGTTCGGCATCGTCACGACACACTCTTACCGAAGCAGGCATGAATACCGTTGAAAACCTTCTGCAAGAACGAGCGCTTGGACATCTCATCCGAATGAGCAACTGCGACTCTACCATCACGCTCTTGATAAGCATCGCCGAACGTACGGATTCGGAACTGGGAGCGCAGCTCTGCACTTTAGGCGACATCGCGGGTACACCAGGACCGCTAGCGCCACTTCCAGCACTACACACAGATCCTCACCCTTTGAGGGTTAGTATCAGCATACCAGGGCTGCGGACCAAGAAGAGCGCAGCAGTGGTAACCGCTCGGCAGCTGACGGAAAGTCACTTGGATGCGGGGTACGATGGGCGGACACGCGTTTTTACCGATAGGTCGGTAGACCCATCTGGAGGCACAGCAACAGCAGCGGCCTTCTTTGAGGCTGCAGCCGTAGGTATTCACGAGCGCCTGTCCCATCAGGCATCCTCTACTACCGCAGAGCTGGCGGCCATACGACTTGCCCTCTGGGGAATTCGGATGCACCTGGCGCTGATCCAAAGCCACCTAGAGCGGAAGGCCGGGGCTCTCCGCGCGTGACGTCACGCTAGTCGGCCTAGGCGAAGCCGAAGCGCGCCGCGGAGCAGCGCTCAAGGGTAGCAATTACTCCAGTTTTTCGGCACAAACGCGTGTTTATTGACTCGCGCGTTAGAAATCTTGAACAAAACGGTTGTCACTGTGCATGCTAGAATATCCACATCATTTTTTTGTTAACGTGGCCAGTTTTCGTTTCTTAGATTTGTTGTTCGTTTCGACAACTTTGTCGTTGAGCTTGCGGCAAAAGTTTTTTAGTAGAATGTTTGTAGAGCACCACAACAGATGTTTCAGCACGACCTCACTCGTGTGTCCTTCTTCACACACATCGAAGTCGCAATCCTCGTCGACTAGCAAGTCCAGTGTGAGCTCCGTGACCAGCTGGCGTTGGTTGCTCATCGTTAAGAAGTCCACCCGCTTCGACATTTCCTCCGCGACAACGTAGTTGTGGGCGACGGCATTGACTGCGGTCATTGCTGGGTACAGAAGGCCTCCTCTGTCAATCTCTTTGATGAGATGATAGTGCTCATGGCCGGTGGCGGCTGTGATCGTGTGGTCTGTTGTCAGGGCATTTTTGCAGTTCTCGCACTTTAGCTTCTTCACCGTCGCGTGCACCGCATATCCTGCCACATAGGCTAGAACGGGGACGATGTCTTTTATTTTTGAAAGGGAGTCTTCTGTTACTACTATGTTGTAGCTAGGGCGCGGCGCGTCTCGTCGTTTTTGCATTTCCTCCCATTTTTCATCTCTCTCTGTTTCAGAAGCTTTGCCAATCGGTGCAAGTGTGTTCTGCAGCCGAAGCTTGTTTTCTCCTTCATAAAGCTGTCGTATTGAGATATGGTATTGGGAACCTGCCAGCCGCCGGTACCTTCCGAAGCGGTCCTCTAAACAGTCCGTCTGAAATTTCCCGAGGAGGACGTAGGACAGGTTGAGTTCTTCGAAGCAGTACCTGCATATTTCGAGAAGCGCGTAAGTTGACTGGTGCAGTGCGGTATGAGTTTTGTCGGTCAATTTGCAGTTGTTTGCATTTTTCTGCCATTCGTCCAACCAGTCTAAAATGTCGTAGAGAAAATCTACCTTCTCGTCGTCTGGAGCCGGGCGCACAGGTTCTTGGAACCGATCTTTCAGCCTGCTTCCTTTGCCGGGTGTCTTTACATTGACAATTTTCCACCACGTTACTATAATCTCAATGAAAGTGGCCGTCTCCTTGAAAAACTTCAGGTTGTGTTTCTCTCCAATGGCACGGAGGGCACTGGGAAGAGAGCTGTCAAATATCTGGAGAGCAAGTTTCACGTTCTGCTTCTCAATACTCGACGGGCAAAGGGATTTCCTTGACACTTTGTATCCATAGCGCAGCAGTTGGTCACATTCCAAGTCGTAGGCAGCTTTGATGGTTTTGAACGACGCACACAGCATGCGCCGCTGGCCTTCCGTGTCAGCATGAAGCTCGGGGAACCAGAAGCATTGATCGTCTTGCTTCAGCCAATTATTGCGTATGCACTTGATTATGTGTACAGTGTCGATCACAAAAAACAGCGGCCTGTTGGGATCAGACGGATGTGGGTAGCAGAACTCGTTTGAACGACGCATCGTTGTGTCAGGCGTGTCCTGGTTGCGCGTTGTTGTACCAGGCGTGTCGTGGCTGTCCATCGAGCTCTTAAAGAGAGCCATAGCCTTTCGATTCACTGCGTTGTTATCCGTTACGACGCACATCACTCGGTACCCGATTTTCTCGAGCCCGCAAATCACGTCTCTAAGCAACTTGTGCAGAAACTCGGCGTTGGCTCCGTGCACGGGTACGACGTGAGCGACTTCCTTAAATTGGCACTTGATGCTTTGCACCATAAATACGAACGCACTATTCGCTACTTCTGTGGAATTAAGTGCGACACCGACAATGCTACCTCCTTTATAATCAAAAAACGGTTTGATGTTGACCTCGTCCACCACAAGGTCACATAGCGTTGGTCATCGTTCAAGTCAGAGATCCTCTTTGCCATGTAGCTGAGAAAACTTGAACTTTGCTGCTCGTTTTGAGGGCTCATTCCAAACGAGGAGCATATCGATCGGATTGTCCTAGGGTGTGGCAGAACAATGCTTCTAGAGCTACGGATGTACTGGTATGCATGAGGCGATATTGTGAAAAGAATGCATGCAAACACCATAAAATCCACTGAATAACGCCTTCGCTCTTTCTTGGAAGAAATCAGCTTCAGTTGCTCGGCGAGCAGTTGGATGACCGCTGCTTGATCTTCGCTTTGCGTTGCGGGCAGCTTGTCAAGCAGAAAACGAATCGTGGCACAGATATCGTTGTGCGAGCTTTCAGAGCTTGACTCAAGATCGTTGTCCCAATTTTCGACAGTTTCGAGTAGTTCTACAACTCCCCTCTTGCTGTTTGCGATTCTTGGTATGAGCAAGTTGGAGCCCAACCTTGTGACCTGAGTCTTCGCAAAATGTAGAGTTAGTGTAAGGTCAGGCTTCACGACGATCGAGTATTTTATCCAAGGGGCCTCAGTCTCAACAATGTGCACCAGAGTGAGGTGTCCATTGCCCTCAATAACATGCCAGAATGCCGATTTTACGTTTTTCAAGTGGTCGGACAAGTCCTCTATGCTGAGTATTCGGTCCGCTTCTTCCTCATTGCGAAATGAATCGATCGACTCTGCAAGCGCTCTTTCCATTGCAGAAGCCTCTTGACGCAATCGCTTGCTGTCCGGGTCTTCTCTTCTCGCATGGTGCTTCGACAAATAATCTGGACAGCCAGGGAACTTCGATGGAACTGCGCCTGGGCGAAGGCGCACCCTAGACAGCGGCGCAGTCACCGTCCTCCCGGTAACTTCGTCGACGTGAGACACCTCCCGAAGAACGTCGTCGTCGGAGAAGTGACGCTCGCACACCTATAAAGATATATACCCTTCGTATAAATAATAGCGACTTACCACTAAACGCGCTACACGTCGCCGTTATCGCCTATTCCCACAACCCTTCTATTGCTAGCCCGTCCAAATGGCGCTATGCCACTACGAATGCGAGATAAACAATTGGAAATGGGAATTCCTCACCTTCGTTCTCTGGGAAACGATCAAGTTTTCTCGGGGGATGGCGTTTATCCAGGCACTCCGCAGCGCTTCATCTTTGGGGAGTCCGAACACGTGCACTTTGGGCCCCGTTTTGTAATTACCGTTACACCGAGGCACACAGCATTTGTCAGGCATGACGGAAAGAGCACTTGATCATCGCGCACAAAACGCAGAGCACTCACAAGTTGTGCGACGTTTAAAACAAGACAAACAAAGAAAACAGCCGAGACAAAACCAAGCGTCTCCGAACACGCCGAAAGAAGCCGCGGAACGTTCTGGAAAGACGCCGAAGCAAGCCGGCTCCATCTGCCGAGCCGGAACGGAACTACACCGCGGCCGAACCGTAGGCCGAGTAGCGGTGACGTAGACCCACGTGATCGCGGGAGCCCCCAGGCTTTCCTCCTCTAGGTGGCTTTGGCTGATCCCACTTCTCCCCCTCGAGTGCTTGAAAAAGAGTGCTGCGCAGTGTTGTAGGAACTGTGTATTGATATAGCAGACGCGGTACCATTTCACTGTCATATTGTATGTGCGGCGGCATTTCAGAGAACAGGAAATGAAGAAGATTCCAAAGAAGGGGCGGGCGCATAGTTGAGGGTGTCGTACATTTGCAATAAACCGATCTCATCAGCCAGTTACGTTACACCGCGGATGCCGGAATGCGAGGCACATAGCCAGGGGAGCGGCTTGACCCCCCCGAAACCTTCCCTTTTGCTGGGGCCTCCTTTCCCCGCTCCCCCTGACACAGCATTTTGTCATGGGCGCCTAGTAAAATCGATCTATTCCTTCTCATGTCGCATTGCATGCCGTTTCGATAGCAGATGCCGCCCGTCGAGAAAAACATAAGTAAATGCTATCGCAATTTCACTCGCATCTGACGAATAAAGCGGGCGATTTATTTTTTGTTACGTTCGTGCGTTACGCTTTTCGCGTGAAGTCCCACCCTCGAACGGATCGTGTGGTAAAACATGCGATTGGATTTTCATTTGGCAAGCGGGCACTGAATTGAAACTAAAATGCCCCGACCATGCAGGAGGCACATGGGGACTTCCTTACGGAATAAAAACATGCAGCAAATCCAGGACCTTGATGTCCCATTGGAACGCCCCGCTCTGTCGCAAGCAGGAGACGGCCGTGATCCTTTCCCGCTCGGTTTGCTTTTTTTTTTTTTTAGATAAGAAAACTATGTGACAGTAGTGAACCGAGCAGCGTAGACGCGCGACATACCAAGGGCTGAGAGCAAGCAAGTCTCCGATGCGGCATCCATGGATACGCGTGAAACACTGTCAGCTGTTTACCCAAGCGGCAAGCCTTCTCTCCTCCTTCTCTGCCTACCGCGCAGGGTAACATGTGGACTAGCAGAAGAAAGCCGCCGCCACAGCGCGTCTATTTTCCGGCGGGCGCGCATTTGTGACATGCTGAAGAAAAAAAAAAAAGGCCAATCAGGGGTCCCGGATTCGCCGCCTGGTTCTACTCCGTGAGGAGGTACTGATGATAACCATACCTCTTTCTCAGGGCAACTCTTAGACCGCGAGAAAACAGTGATACGGGAGCCACTGCTGAGTAACTGCTCGGCTGTGACAGATGTGCACGCGTAGCACAGCTGAAAAGAGCCGATTTTCTTTTTTTTCATCAATACAGAATCCAAATCGGTCTGGAGAACCGCGGTCGAAAGAGTTTGTTCCACGTCATCAGAAGCTTGATCAACTCAAAACGAAGCATCTTTCACGCAACACAAGCTGGCGAAACGCTCGCCAATCAAAGGAACAGTTGCGTCTCGCGGCAGCGGACAGACGATTAAGAGTGCTGTCGCCAACTCCCAGTGCCACCTATACATAGATGACAGATCGAAAGGAAAACAGGTGTAATCGACTACACAACACGATGCGTGAAGTGGACCAATGTGTCTGGCAGATATTGCACGAAACCGCAACCAGAATAGGGAGTTCGAGTAGGTCGTTTTCATAGCTACACTCCTCGCTTAGCCGGCACCTTTGCCGATGCATCTCATCGGTGTGCTTATTATCGGAGCGGAGAAACAATCTGCTGTGTATCTAACATATTGCTCCGTCGCGGCTAAGTAAGAGAAAGCGCAGGCTTCGACGAGCGTTGTGAATCAGATTTGGCGGATAGGATGCGGATGCCCGGTCCTGCCAATGCGGATATCTGCGGGACCGAATAAACTTTTTTTTTTTTTTCCCGAGGTGAGCTATAAATTTGTGCGACCGCAGGATGTAGAGTGGTAAAGTGAGTGATACTATCAAATGCATCGTCAAATTGTTAATTTTTTTTTGGTGGGGGGGGGGGGGGGTGGAAATCGATAAGAAATTTGTCTTTTACGCCAAAAAGACATCATTCTCACCAAAGATCGCTTTAGATCGTTTTGTATCTCGCCTAAAATGCTGTCCGTAGAAAATGAAGATAATGCAGACACACTACACTCTCAAGAAAAAAGGGTGTCAAAAGGTGTATTCTTAAACCCTTTGTCCCATATAATACACCCGAGAATTTCAATTCGGCGTACAGTGCCCTACAGTCGAACAGAGGGCCCGAAATTTTACGAGGGGCTTGATAGCCCTGTGGTACAACATTTCAAATAGCTAAAGTACGTATCAAAGACCACATAGAAAAAACACCGAGTTTTTACAGTAGGGCCAAGAAAACCCGGATTATTTTTTTCGTGTACAGTGAAACGTACATTAGCTATTTTAATAAGTTATACCACACGGCTATCAAGCTCATCGTAAAATTTCGGGCCGCCTGTTCGACTGTAGTGCGCTGTATGTCGGATTGAAGTTGGGGGGTGTATTATATGGGACATAGGGTGTAAGAATACATCTTTTGACACCCTTTTTTCTTGAGAGTGTAGTCGTCCCGGGAGAGCGTGTTTTTGCGGGGAAGGGAAAGATGGAAAATGTTCATCGGGCAAAGTAAAGCCCACAACGTGTAAGCCACAAGAAAGTAGAAGCTTTCCTCCTAGCCAAATAAAACAAAACGTGTGCGCGCGTTTTTTTTTTTCTTTTTGCAAGTTGTTTTTAAGCAGTGTTGGAGGTAACGCGTTACTAGTAACGACGTCACTGGTAACGTGTTACATTTTTCGCTAACGCAGTAACGTACTCGTTAGTATTCTGAATGACTAACGAGGAAAGTATTTTCGTTACTTTTTTACGGTATCCGCTATCAAATTACGTTACTCGTTACTTTTGACCCAAAACTGCTGGAATACATTAGGTATTTGGGAAAAGGTCACGACGCCTGATCTAGCGCTTGGAATAGCAATCTTGTGCATAAAACTCGGGACGTTAGGGGAACTAAATAATTATGTCACTAAGCTCAATGGAGGATCTTCTCTGCACGAGGGGCAACTACTTGCGCTCGAGCACGCAATGGCAATGCCGTATCTTGCTGCTAAGACTTCTGAACCTTCGATTTCCTAAAACGGATTTTCTACTTATCAGTTCATCTGTTCACCCATCCATCTCAAACTCCTCCGCAAGCTTATCGCTCTACGGAACCAACATCCCTCACAGTAAACTTAAAAAAAATAAATAAAACTTACGATTAAAAATGACATTCGTTAAAAAGCGACACTACCTCGCTTCTCGAAGTCGAAAAAAAACCTTCGGCTACCAGCTAATTCCGTTCGTCCTCCTTTTCTTTTCTTTTTCATAGTGTCATCACTTACAAGGCTTGAACGAACGACTGCGTTACAGCCCCCCTCCCCTCCCTCTTCCCCCTCTGCTTTGTGCAGCAGAGGTGAACAGCGGGGTGGGGAGGGGGGGAGAGGAGGGAGGAGAGAGAGAGACATTCGTTTAACACAGTGGACAACTATAGTAAATTACAGGTCAAGAAGTTAGCGGCAAATGCCCGTCAAAGGGAATCATATATCCCTCCGCCCCCTCCGCATCCAATAGCGTCCCATCGTTTCCGTGACGTCGCGGCCGACGCGCGAGGAGGGTCTTGCCTTTTTCAACATATTAGAGCGCAGCTCTTAGGGGCCCGTTTCCAGCCTGAGCGGCGTCGGCGTCGCTCAGGCTGGAAACGGGGGCTGGAAACCCCCCCAAGTCGCCTGATCCCCGAGGTCACGTGACCCCCCCCCCCCCCCCCCCGAGGTCACGTGACCTTCCCTCCCCCGAGATCACGGGACCCCCCCCCCCCCCCCCGGGGTCACGTGACTACCCGCAGGTGACGTGACCCCCCTCAGTACCCTTCCCTACTCCTCCTGAAGAGCTGCGCTCCAATTCGGCGTTAAGGCCCGTTCGCACTCTTGCAACCGAGTGCGACCGAGAGAGACCACACTCTTAGAAAAAAAGGAATGGATAGTCCTCCCTTAGGGGAGGAACGGTCTTGTAACCTATGTTCCTTTAGAAAGGGAGAAACGTTCGTCCCTGAAGCAAGGGAGCAAGGTTCCTCCGTCGCTTGCATCTCAATATGGCGGCCCCGAATCGAGCAAATCGAGCCTAATAAGGCTTGACGAGGACGCTACGTCTCTTGTACGGGACGAGAGCAGCAGGAAATAAAAGCGTAACACGAGCTTTCCGCAAACGGTGTTTATTTCCGAAGTCAGATTCCCCCCACAGGTACAGAAACTTGAGTTTCGAAAGCAGTTACTCAGTCTTCTCGTCGACAGCACTGCGATGTTAAACGGAGACAGCCGATACCCAGTTACTTCGCGCACTTTGCGTCTTACCTTTGGTGTTCCTCGAGTCACAATTCCTTCGTCAACCGCATATCACAGAGAAGGGCAAACTCAATCCGCGAAACCAAAAGCCGCTCTCGAAAGAACAAACCCGAAGCCGCTGTTTATCGCCTGGAGTGAAAAGTTAAATTGCTAGCCACCAGATGGCGGGGTCAAGCAGAGTAATTGCAAGTAGCTAGGCTAGGTGGCGCTAGGTACCGCCCAATTCATGTTCTACAAAAAATATTTTGCTCTTCTTCCGCCACCACTGCGCTTGATATGCTCTACTATACACAGTATACACACATTACGCTTATTAGGCTTATTACATGCATCAGGTGAACATACATGGAGCACATACGCGGCACACACAAATGTCAATACAACGGAACACCACACTAACCCGAACACTAACCCGTGCTCTGCGTTTCCTTCTTTTATACTGGTCGTTTTGAACGTACGGAACTTTTCGGTGACTCCCTAAGCAATAAAAAATATTCCCAGCCTGTTGATTTTTGCCCAGCAATCTCATACCTCTTAGAGTATTTTGAATGGCTCAGGGGATTAATCTCTTATTAAAAAGTAAACGCTCGATGATGCCGTAATTATTTGAAAGCCAATAAATCAAGCCGCTCCAATGCGGTTCGAAGCCATGAGTTTGTTTCCCCACACGGCACGCCGTAGCCTGTATTTCTATTGGTTTTTCTATTTGTGATGTTCGCGCAAAGCTGCAATTGCCGTCTTGAATTAATCTCTGTAGAGCGGATATTCACTCAGCTGGAAGTGATGCTTCACGGGCTAAGAAATCGCTTTTCGATCAACTTCAATGCAGTCAGAGCCGCGACTTGCCGCAGGTGTTAAGTGTACGGAGCTACGCCGTGGCGAGCCCGAAAACTTCTAGCGCTCATCCCAGCGCGCCACTTGAAGGGCAGTTTCTCCAGGAACCGTAGTATATTTAAACAGCAAAATAAAGGGTAGTTTTTTTTACTTTTTTCGATTTTACCTACTATTATTTTTAATGCCGAAATTCCATACAGTAGATATACGTGCTTTCCGTCACGATTTCGTACTGTTCAGTCCTTGCCCCAGAGAGCAATCGCTCTCGGGGCCGAGACGATTCCCACAGTCGCATTGGCCACTGTACGATAGCGATAGGAGCTTCTACAATTCAGACCAGCGTTCCAACATGACCATCCGCACGTTGATCGATTGCACGTAATCCCTCAAGTGGTATCAAACTTTTTAATGTAAAGCGGAATGTCAACCTGCGACACACCGCCCCCTCCGATCACGGCCCGACCAACGGCATCATGCAGTGTCCGACAGTTTACGATCTCATCTTGTTACACCACTGATACGCGAACACACGGTCACATCGGCGATAATTCCAATCTTCTGTTCACAACCCACAACACTGCCATCACGATGTTGCAGCTCTGTTGCTGACACGCACAAATACAGAACCACGTTGAACGCCGGTTGCACTCAGCATCGGAAAACAGAACCGAACTCGGGACGGAAGGCACCCAGGCAGCCGGCAGCAAAACCGGCCTGTCTTGGACGCAGTTCCTGCGGTTCCCATAACGTCGAAAACGTCGACACAGTTCCGCGTGGCTTCGCTTCCGTAGTTCTGCGCCGCGCGAGTACCGCAATCCGGAGACGGCCATCCCCCAGTGTACGTGGCGCTGCTCCGGAACTTCGCTGTTTCTAGCGGCTTTGTTTGCTCGTTTGATAAAATTAGTGGTAAAAACGTCAATGCAACCGAAATGTTCTGCACGTTTGGACTAGAAGACGGAATTACAGGCGGCCTTCGCTGCCACTGATTTTTAATCAACTCACCATTAATTAAACAACGTGCGCGACCTGCTCGAAAAACGAACCGAAAGAAGATGAGTCGGGAGGGCGAAAGCTTTCTCCCGTCTGCCTGGAGAAGGAGGAAAACGTCTCGTTCCTCCCTTCCTCTCGTGTCCGCTTGGGGGCGCGTCAGTAGAAGGGAGGAAGACGCGCCGTTGCTACTTTTTTCCTCCATTTTTTCTTAGAGTGCAAACCGGTTTTTAAGCCTCTTGCGATCTCTTAGGACCAGCTCCGCTCAGTGCATCCGGTCCCAAGAAGTCTTTCTCGGTCGTACTCGGTTGCAAGAGTGTGAACGCGCCTTTACAGGAATTTGTAAACGGCTTTCATTTTTTGCTTTTCTTTTGACCTTAACTTAGCATTCTGGAGGCCACGACAGGTAGATTAGAGTTCTTTTCGCTCCATGGAAACAAATAGGACTTTCGGGGATTCGGTTCCCCCTCCGGTGGATACAAAGGTCGCTTTCTTAAAGGGGCACTGACACATCAAAATCATATTTTTTTTTATTATCCGAAACGATTGAAAACGATGCCGGGACATTACCCTCAAAATTTGAGATTTGGGAATTCAGTATTCGTGAAGTAAAAAAACAATTTCCAAATGCCGAATTCGAAGTTCTCGCGCGATCGGCGCCGGTGCCTTGACGTCAAAAATTGAGGAGACCTGAGAGTCCACTTTCCTGTCACCACTCCCTGCTGTTGCCATGGCGACCCAAAGCGAGGAGGATAGGAGCGAACGCCGGCTAGCGCCGGCGTTGCGGCGGACCGGTTTTGAGCGGTGTCGCCTGTTTTCCGTTGGAGGATACAAATCCAGGAGACGGCACCACAACGAACTCCCGATTTTTGGTATTTCAAAAAGAAGGGCCGTAGTGCGTTCGCAATTGTGTTAAAAAACATGTTTTAAGATTGCCGTTATTAAATGTTATAGAGATGTCGCCTACAAAGCTTCTAAATTTCCTGATTTTTGACGTCACCGATCAAAAGAAGCGAGGAGGCGAGAGGCGGGAAAATCAAACGCCAAAAATAAAAAGGCGCGCGCGCGCGCGGGAAAATTTTTTTTCGCGATGCGGTTTTTTTTGCGTGTCTATGACTACAACTTGCATCGTTTTAGACAATAAAAATAAATACGACCTTTGGGGTGTCAGTGCCCCTTTAAAAGAGGGATCGGAGACAAGTTGGAATCCATTGAAGCGGAGCAAGGAGCGTTTCCAGTGAACTCTTCTTTCGGCTGCGGAGGGATTTGAAACAGGCGCATCACGCTTGTGGGCGGAGCTTCTCCTACCTTCTTGACTTGGAACCGACTATAGTGGCGAAGCGATTTGCTCGTTTCTCTAGTTAGAAAAAAAAAAAAAAAAAAAAGCTTTGTGGAACTTTTTTATTTTCGCTCTCCCCCTGGCTGCCTCAAAGTTCCCGACCCACTTTTGTACATATAAGGATCTTTCGCTTAATTAGCCTTCACTTGCCTAAGGCCAAAATAAAAAAAAGTTTCAAACCGGAAAAGAGAACTTACAAACTCAAAACCTTATTTTTTTTGTTTTTGTTTTTGTTTTTTCGAAGAAAAATTAAGAGCTGCTGCTGGTAAGAAGCAGCAAGTGATTATAACCAGTGTGCTGGTAACCGGTGTCCTGTTCCACATAGTGAATGAAGTAAATCAGTCTCAGGTAATAGTATGAACCGGACTGTTACTAAAACCGGCGTAAAGATGAGGGATGTTGGTTGGCTGGTTGTGTTCCAGCAGTCCCCGTTCGCATGCTGCCAAACATATGTACTAAAATACAAAAGTAACGTTCGTTATTTTCTTAAAAGTAACGGTCACGGTATATCGTTACGCGTGTAAAAAAGTAACGTAGCTCAATAACGCGTTAATTTTTACCAAACTAACGAGTAACGCTATTTCGTTACTTGTCTTCGGTAACGGGCACAACACCCTTTTTAAGTGTTTGGAGAACGCATTTTCCAGTTTGTGCTTAAAACTGACGCCAATATAATGTGTTGCAATAGTAAATATTGAGATATTTTCGCAGTGATGTACTCTCGTCTTGCAGGTATGCACGAGTACTTCGCTGCGGCGAGCGACAGCCTTTCCTCGCGTTTTTATTGTGGACCTAAATAAAGTTACACAATGCTATTATTATTTCTTATGATAGTTTTCATTGCTAGAAAATACGGGTCTCGTTAATATAAATGTTACAAAGAAAAACAAATTCCCGTATTTAATTTAAGCGCATTTTTCAGGCAGAGCGTCGAACCCCCGTAATCAGGAAGGCTCCTTTTCTTCCACGAGCTCCTTTCCTCTCGTATGTGGGCGCACTTACGAATCTCAAATCAGCCTTACCTCAGAAGGTCTCGTTTAATCAAAGTTTTCCTTATTCGCTTCCTCAACTAATGAAGAGAGGGACGTTGCTACCTTGGATGCTTCCTTTCCTCTGTGAAGATGGCGACGCTTCTTCGGGAGATTGACGATATATTTCACCGGCGCCGTTATATACATATAATCAGGAATAAACAGTATTTCAAATACAAGTATTTGAAATAGGTATTTCAAATACTTTGTGTATTTTGAATTTGTATTTAATTACAAATTGGGTAATGTATTTGACGTGTGTATTTAAATACTAAAACGTGGGTATTTCAAATACAATAAGCCTTCTGCGAAATTTAGAGCGCCATCTACTAGCGCGCCGAGAACTACGTCCGCCATCTTGTTAGTGGCGAGAAAACGAAACCAGAGACCCGACCGGCAAAGACCCCATGTAAACAAGCGACCGCGCTTCGTGCGAGAGATGCGATGCCAATGATTGCTGCGTTCTGCTGCGGATGCACCGATAAACCTTCGATTCACGCATGACGTGAACGCAAACATGAACAGGGTTCACCTTTTTTGCTCATTTTTATTTGTCACTTGAGAGGCAGCTTTTGACAAAAACAATCGGTGACAACGCGAAGAAACATGCGGACGTTATCGCGCGGCGTTGAGCCATTTACAACTATTAAACTGGGCCCTTTTTCACGAAGTTGTACCAAATTTGTTTATTACCTTCTTTTTTTTTTAATTTTATGTGCGTTGTATTGTCGGCCTGCCTTTTTCTCGATGCGCAAGCAGCTCAATGCATGCGGGCGAGACCAAGGATGTTAAGCGAGGCAAAAAGATGGCAGTGTTATAATCTACGCCCCCAACCATAATTGAAGATGCGTATGGTTAACATGGTATGTTTAGGTCACGGTGTGGGTTAGGTTCATCGCAGTGGCTGAAGCTTCGATGTCGGCCGCGGCAAAAGTGTGCGTTGCGGACGTCGAATGAAACAACACGGGAGGTGCAAACTCCATTTTGTAACCTCCTTTTCTTTTTTTTTTTTTTTTTTTTTTGTCGCAGCCGAGGTAGAATTTTTTTTTGTGTGTGCAAAGTAGTTTGGGGTAGTTTTGAGAAAGTCACTCCAGTTATTCTGCCAGGGTTGAATACATCTTCACTAACAGCGCAACATCCGTCAACTGTGCTTGAGGTCAATGCTATCTGAAACCAATTTTAGCCCTTTGCAGCGCTTGGCACAATTTCTTTTAGTAGAACACAGAGTGTTCCACCAAAAAACCCTCCGCCAGTAAGAACAAAAAAAAAAAAAACTCATTTTGAGTTATGTATTTGCGTGGAGCAGTATGCCGATAAACAGTACTACTTCAAGCGTATTCGCATCGAAAAAAGAATCAAACGTGCTCTCAAAGATAAAACGCATGTCGGCCTAGTCCTTTCGGAGGCCTGTGCACACGCTGGCGACAACAAGGTTCCACAGCGAAGACGTAGACTTGGTCCGCTGCTTCGACGAGGTTGTCGCCAGCGTGCACAGGCCTCTGAGAGTTTCGTCAGGCAGTTGAGGTGGGTTGTTTAAACTTTTCGTTCACATAACATGGTCAGAACGCGGTAAACAGTTGCTGCGCCATCGCACATTGCCCGTAAGACTGTCTCCGATGCCTCCACCGTGCTTCGGTACCAACAACGCTTGCCAACATTAAAATGGCGACACTCTCAGTGTTGTCAGACCACAAAGCAATTTCGCATAAGGTCTATTGTAATTAAATACAATTTTGTGGGCGAAAATACATCCCTCAAATTTATTGTCACGACTCATTTTGCTCATCCTAAGTGTGCAAAGCTGCTCTTTCTTCATCTCAGCGCCAACGGGAACAACAAACCAAGAAAATTACACTGTACTGAGAAGGGCGAATATTCGAAATTTCAAATAGTAGTTCTGAATAATACACTATTCGATATTCGCTTCGAGAAGCACTTCACTATTCGCGTATTTCGAAGTGTTGATTGCGGCGGGTTATCCCCGTTGAGTCCGCTTCTTACCGAGCGCCAGTGCACTGCGGAGAAGCAATACCCGCGGAAGAGAGCTTCGCGGACGTTGTTTCTCCGCATTACATCAGTGCTCGGTAAGAAGCGCACTCAACGGAGTAACCCGCCGCGATGAACACATGAAAAAGTATGAATACTGCACTAGGCCGATCTCACCAGCCAGTTTGACTACGCCACCGCTGCCGCAATGCATCGAGGGAACTTCAGTCATTTTAGAAGTGCGACAACCCCGCTGAAGCTCTGCGCGTGTTTAGCACGAGACGGCACGAGCTCTCGCATTCGCGGCCGTCTGCCTCCTGTGAACTAAAGTTAAGGCGGCGTCACGCATGCGCCGAACGCTTAGTGAGATCGGTCTATTGCGTGCTTGAAAAAAACACACAAAAAAACATACATTCAAAGCGGGATGGTGCACGCGTTCCGGCTGTATAGGGAGTATTCACTAGACGCCATATTTGTGGGTGCTGTTTAGAGCGCATTCTCCGAACGAGCTGACATCAATAGGCTGCTAAGACCGGCACTCTTGATGGTGCGGAATGCACGTTGTAAAAGAACTGTGGAAGCTCGCCATCAGCACGCGCTCAGCATTCGCGCACACAGCTATGGCCGCCAGTGAATACTCCCTATATGAAAATAAATGGAAACTTTGTGAATGTGTATACTGTAAAACCTTTTATCTTTGCGGCCCATGTTGCCCGCGAATCGGTCACAAAGGACATAATCGCGGCCACTAAATTTCACGAATTCCAGAGACCTGTATTGAAATTATTAAGGACCAAACATTTTCGCATGCCTTCAAATTTCGCAAATTTTTCAATTCGCGATATTCGCGAAAATTAAGGGCTCGCGAACATTAAGGGATTTACAGTATCTACATCATAGTAAAAGTTCCAAAATTAAACTGACTGTTTTCCAAGAGTAATGTTAGGCAGAGATGCCCTTATAACCTGCGTTCATTATGCGCGATCCATTCTGTTTTAACTTCCAATTAAAGAAAAAAATATTTGAGATCTGTAAATTCAGTCAATTGGGTATAGTTGGCCATTTCTATCGGATTCATTTTATGTCAAACCCGTTGTTTACTTACCATCCCAAGACATCAGGCCTTATGAGGTCACAGTTCATAAATATAGGTAGATTAAACTTGGCTTATAAATGAACAAGTGGAACAACCTTCACAAGTTTAGCTGGGATTTCGTCTAAGCATTATGCTATGGTAGTGAAGGGCGTGGAAAAACTATTCGATATTCAATTCGAAAATATTCAGCCAAAACCACCATTCGCTTCTAATTCGCTTCGAACTCAAAATCCGCTATTCGCACAAGACTACTCTTCAATCTTGCACTTGCCTCTATTACATTAAATAAATGTTATTGCCAAAGTTACAATTCTTGTTTTTATGCATGTAATTGTAAGATATAGTCTCCATCCTTTATTCGGCCACGGGGCTTTTTTCTTTTTCTCCTCCGGCTTTATTTTAAAGGCACTGTTTAGAGTAGGAAGAAAACTACGTTCTGCACCGAATGCAGTGTCTCCCAATCAAGCGCAAGCGTTTAGTGACTTTCACCCGTATTCACCAGGCGCGGCTAACTAGCGGCGTTTTAAGGTTTGTAGCACGACTAAGTAGTTGCGAGCTAAACGAGAAATCCGCGACTAACGAGCGATTATGTTCTGCGGTATTCACGAGCGCGAAGCGAGCGGGTGACTATCTAGTCAGAACTAAGAAGCGGAAGTGACACAAAAATATAGGTCACGGGCATGCGAACTTCAACGCCGCTGCGTAAATGGGTATTTTATCCTATAAAAACTAATATTTAAATGTTTATCAGGAAAAAAAAGTTACAATGAGAGACACATTGTCTTAGACAAAGTTTTACAACGAAAAATTTCAAAACAACGCCAGGGAGAAACACGGAAGCCGCATTGCCAGCGACATAAACGAATATGGAAGCGCCCGTAAATGCGTTTCTTCGCGCCGTCCACCGCCCTGCCGAGATCGCTTTAGCAATGTCTCTGGCCGTTGAACATGGCTATTTAGTCAATATTTGCTCCTCCGATTCTTTCTAGATATGTCCCCCAGCGTTCCGAGACAGTAAGTGCTTTGTTATAGCGCTGGCGGTCAGCGGTGATACGAGTCGGCCATGGCGCTAAGCCGCTAGTCGCCCGCTAAACACCGGCCAAACTAGCCCTACCCCATGACTAAGATATGTTAGTCGACTCCTTAGTCGCACGGGGCGACTAGGCCCTAAACACGACCGGTGAATACCAAGCGCTCACTTAGCGGCGACTATCGCTTGCCACGTGATCATTTTAGTCAATGACGTCGCTAGTCAGTGGTTAAACAGGCACTACTCGCGCCTGGTGAATACGGGTGTTTGTGATTACGGTGCTAGTCCAGGGCAAGACTAGTGACGAAATCGACGTTCACAGGCAGACTGGCTAAATAAGTGCCTGTGACAACTTATGATGCTTTCCAGCCTGATTTTCATCCATATTTTTGCCTGGAACATTCTAAATGCGCGGGTCGTCCAGATTTACGTAACTGCGCTGCGAGTTGCAACAATAAAATATTATCTAGCTAGTGCTCCGCGTCTTGGTGGTCTCAGTTCTTTGTCGGTCTATTCCGAAATCAATGTAATCGACAAAAAAACGCTGCTTGAAGCTCTGTACTTTTTCACCTATTACGTCCAACCTGATTACATTGTTTTGTGATTATATTTCTATTGCGTTACTAGAGCCTCGCACACCAACTCCCGAGCGTGCGATGCAAAATTAAAATGAGATAGCCAGAAACCGGTTGCAGGTGACCTGAAGTCGCTGATGCAAATTTTGAGGAATGTATTTGGAAAAGTATTTGGAGGAGACCAAATACATTTGGTTGTATTTCTATCTTGTACTTAAATGCTTTTTTGGAAATGTAATTAGATTTGTAATTAAATACACTTTGACGAAGCATTTTCTATTTGTATTTCGATACATATTTGCATGTATTTTGCCCATCCCTGCATATAATGTAGGGCAGCTCAGCTCTTCGATGGGGAGGTGTACCGACTCCCAGCGATCGTTGTGGCTCCACTGAGGGATCGGCTAAACCCAATGGAGATATAAAACGAGCGAGAATTCTTGGCGCGCTTTGCGAAGAAGACAATGCTTGAGCTGCTCATCCTCCTGCCGCTTCAACCGAACAGGGATAATTGAGTTAAAATCGCTTTTGATCGCATCTGGTCCAACTACAAATGGCACTACGGTTTTACGGGGCAGCCACGTTCCGCAATCACCGGTGATTTAGCGAATATTTCGCTGCCGACGGTGTGTCGCGTTGTCAGAGAAATCAGCAATCTAATCGCGCTGGAACTCTTTCCAATACTGGGGAAGTTCCCGGATAACGCCGGGTACCGACGCGTAAAGGCCCGTTCACACTCTTGTGACCGAGTAAGACCGAGAAAGACCAGACCGGTTTTTAAGCCTCTTGCGACTTTTTAGGACCAGCTCCGCTGCAGCGCATCCGGTCCTAAGACGTCGCAAAAGGCTTAAAAACCGGTCTGGTCTGTCTCGGTCGTACTCGGTCGCATATAGGCCCGTTCACACTCTTGCGACCTCTTAAAACTGGGTTCCTTAAAACCTCTTACAACGTGAGGACACACTGGCGCCGTCTACTGGGTATCAGTGTAAGTTCGGCATATTTACTATTTCTCTCGCTCATTATCCTTTCTTTCTTGGCTCGAAAAACTTTTGTCAACGTCCTAAACGAGCCTTTCTTATAGGTATTACGCACATTTGACCTCGGAAATCCCGCGAAACCTTCGCTCTTGTGAAATGCAGTTCGAGGGTCACCGCATAGATGGCGCCAGCGTGGCTGTGTGTTCTCTCAGCCTAAGAAATTTTAAGAGGTTTTAACATGTCTCGGTCCCTCTCGGTGGTACTCGGTTGCAAGAGTGTGAATGGGCCTTTAATGTGAACGGCGCTTAATACACCAATTCAACAAGATGGGCAAGTTTCCGGGAATGAGCGGCTGCATACACTGCCCACATATCCCCATCGAAAGCCCCGGCGGCGATGATACAGAAGTCTCCCGCAGCCGGAAAGGCTACTTCTCTGTCAATGTTAAGGTGAAAGTGGTTCAAGAGTGTTAGGTATGCCACCGTATGTGCCTTCACATTTGTTCATAATTTAATTCAGTGTGTTCCTGGGAACCAGGATATCTTCTATTTCATGTAGTGTGTCATGACTCTAAAAGTAGCTAATAAAATAAAAGTATTGAAGCCA
This sequence comes from Ixodes scapularis, assembly GCF_016920785.2. NCBI lineage: Eukaryota > Metazoa > Arthropoda > Arachnida > Ixodida > Ixodidae > Ixodes > Ixodes scapularis. The sequence goes on from NW_024609873.1 coordinate 2,016,503, forward strand.
GAATGTTTAATGCACTGCTCCTCGAGTTTCAGTTTGGCGATGGGTTAGATTACTACCCAAGGCTTCAGCCGCGCGACTCGATTCTCCCCTCTTCTCTCTTCAGTTTGATTGGTGATCAGCAGGAATTCCCGAGGATCCGACCACTGGTCCTTGGCGGGAATGAGAAGAAGGAAGGTTAGTCGGAAGCTTGAGTATAAAGTTAATCTCTAACCCAACCTATTGATTGGTACCTAAGCCACTCGGGAAACAATAGGACGATTTGCAAGCGTAAACCTACCCCCCGTTGTTTTTATTTTTATAGCCGCTGAGCAAAAAAAAAAAAAAACTTTTATTTTTTGGGGGGTAGAAATGTAAAAAGCCACAAACTTTCCTTATTATTTCCTTCATTTCTTCACTTCATAAGCGCTTATGACCCTTACATACTTGCTTCTTCAGGTCGTCACAGGACCTGAGCTTCAATTCTACGATGCTGTGGCAATAAAAGGCTGAGGCCACCTTAAATAGGTCATTCAGTGCTTTAATAATAATAATAATCTTTATTTTGGTGTGCCCACAAAACACTTGAAGGTCTTCGCTTTGGTACACAAAGAACGAGTACGCGCCAAATTAACACAAAACAAATCGAACACATCACCCATAGGTAGCGATCCATTGCAGTTGCTTGCGGTAAACATAAAGTCACTGAATATTTCAATACCTACATTGTCAAAGCGATTGAACAGTGATTGCATGCATGACAAGGATGAAGACCTGCATATGGTCTTGACACAAAAAGTAGAGCGATTCCTGGTCAAGCGGAGGCGACCAGGAATCTTGGATAAAAGCGAATAATTATCTATAATCCCATTTACTATCTTGTGTAAAAGATCAAGTCACGTCCTGCTCTTCTCTCAGACAATGACCTCAACAAAAACTTATCTAGAAGAAAATTCTAATAAAAATAAAAGCGGCGCTGAAGACTAGAGATGTAAGAGGTTGAAAAAACATTGAAAATATCGACAAAACAGATTTTTTTTTTTTCAGCCAGGATGAAATTAAAAAAACAAAAAAAGCAGAGCTCTCAAACTGTGATACGCTGTCGCGCGCCCGACCACCTCTCGCTGGACGTCGGGAAACTTTGGTCTAACGTCCCAGAATAGAGAACCTGCAAGGGAATTTCAAAAGAAGGAGTTTAAGAGTCTGCGAAGCACCTGATCCATTCACGTGGTGGGACTTTGCTTCAACCAACCCTTGAGCCCCCTCGCCTCTCGCGTACTGCACATCCCCCTTCTTCTGCGGCATGTGAAAGAAACTGGTCCGAGTTTGGAAATGTGCACACCAAGCTACGCAACAGGCTTGCAGGGGATTGCGTACAAAACCTTCTGTACGGGCATTCTAATCTGAATGTGCGGAATGCTTCGTCCGCTGCACAGCGAAGCATTGACGCGTCAAGCGGAAATGAAACGGAATGATCAGACACGGATTGATAAAAGTATTAGTTTTGACGCTTTGATGTGAATTCAATGCCTTGACGTGAAATCGTACCTAGATTTAGAAACCGAAAGCTCTGCTGGAGCCTGGGACTTTTGTGGTGCAGTAATGTAACAATTGAATTATTTTCAGTGTTAACCAATTAAATGTATCGGGCTTTTTATAGGTCTGAGCGCAATCGTACTTTTTCCAGTTTTTCGTATTTTTCTAAAAAAAAACGTGAAAGAACCTGTTTTTTTCAAGCCCCTCGAAATTTCGTGAAATTTTACATCTCTACGTGAAGACAGCGATCGTAAACGATGCGTATTAAGTGTTGTTGCACACTTTAAATTTTTGTTGATTGCGTTTCTGACAAAGGATTCCAAGCTGTAGAACTGAAGTCAAGCCTTGACCCAGCAAGACAGCAAAATAAACAGATAATACATGCAGGGTTCATAAATTGCTTCGTGATGCGAGATAATCAGTCCCAACATCTTTGTGTCGCGCTGCCAACACTAGAACACACATGCGAAATAAACGTCCATTCATTATCTATGCTCACGACAAGATCTCTTACAACAGAGATGGGTTTGATTAAAGTCCCTTCCAATACATAATCGTTATGTAATACATTGCGACCAGGCACGTAGCCAGGAGTTTGTTCGGGGGGGGGGGGGGGGGGGCGGGTGCTCATGACAAAATGCTCTATGAGGGGGAGGGGGGAGAGGAGGTCCCAGCAGAATAGAAGATTTTGGGGGGGGGGCATGGACCCCCCCCCCTTTGACTACGTGCCTGATTACGACGTCTGCACAGGCACAAGACTTGTTTTGAGAGAGGTAAGTGACAAGATATTCACTTTACACCACTAAACTATGCGCGCGACACATCATTCTTTAATGTTTCGCAGCCTACAGGAGTATGAACATTCATAAAAAGTTTAATGTCATCTGCAAACAACAACAACAGGGCATTTTCAATATAAGACGCTAAATGATTTACGAAGGTAAGGAACGAAAGGGGGCCAAGAATAGACCGCTGGGAACACCAGATTTAGAAACAAAAAGTTCTTGAGCGACTCTTCTTGCCCATGACTGCATATTGCAGAAAGGTCTCAATTTCCAGAATTGGAAAAAAAGTTCTAAAAGCGAGTTGTTGGTGGAACGATCGGCTAAGTGAAACTCCAGCGAAGTTTTCACTTAACTCACATTCATATCTTGTGATATTTATATTTGTTGATAAAAACCTTTGAGGGTAAACTTGGTTCCAACTTAGTCGAACTTGTGTTCCGAAGTTCAATGTGCGCGACTAACTTTTGAACGTAGCAGAATCAAAAGTTTCAAAATCGTCAAATATTTTAACGTGAGAAGTTTGAAAATTCTCAATTCCTTAGGCAAAATGTTTTGAAGGTTCGAAAACAATCGAATGTCTTAGCGCCAAAAACTTTGACGTTCAAAAGTCGTCGAACGTTTTTTTGTAAAACGTTTAACATTTCAAACCTGTCGAACCCATTGGTTCGATCTTCGAACCTCAGGTTCGAGAACAGTTCGCCAAATTTGGGGTTTTACGTGCCAAACCAACGACGCGAGAACAGTTCGCGGCTCTCTACTAAGTAAGGAAGCTTGGTGAACACGCAGTCACTTTTGTTTGCACATTCCGACCACATCTCCAATGGCAAACCCGATCGGGCACTGAACTGTTTGTAACAAAAACGCAGGCGCTGCCACATCGAAAGATACGAAAACGACACGCTACGGGTGTGTGAACTGCTGCATTGCTCCATATACGGCACGAAACCCGTGTAGCGATCCTCACAGCCATGAGAGCTCTAAAAATCGTTGGCGGAGTATCTCGTAGCTCAAATAAACGTCTGTCGTTCTCAGCCACGTGGATGCCGTATCTGGTATACACCATGAACCGAGGTTCTGTTGACACATTTAATATGCTGTTTATACACCTGCAAATTATATTGCAGCAATTAGGCTAAAATATTTTTCCCTCCAAGTGATATATCTTTTTACGCCAAATATGTCATTAATGTGTCAAAGCTGAAAGCATAAATATCAACTGAAGCAGAACTCAATGCATCAAATGGAATTAAGAAACAATAAATCTTTGTCGGGTTACTGTTTCCTGTCGACGCTCACTTTTATTAACATAGTCATACACACATTTTTAGCATTATGTTCTTTTGCGACCGTTGTGAGTTGCGGGCTTTTTGCCTTGTGTAACTGTCTTCACAAAAAAAACAAAATCCACAGTAACTTTTTAGCATAGACACAACGATTTCAAAATAATTACTATATTTTATATTTAAACGTTCGGCGGTCAATATTTCTTACATTTTGCCGCCAAGGGGAGAAGCACAAAGGAGCATGCGCGTCTGTTCTCCTGCAAGAACGACGGTCGCTTCCTGGAATTCTTATGTAGAAAATGGCGTACCATTGCGGTTCACGTGATTACCAGCAAACTCCCCGCTTCCCCGTGCCCCGTTGTTCGGCAGCACCATGAGTTGCAGATTCAATTTTACGAAAGTATGAAATGGAGACATTTTGAATATTTGGGAATTTCTTGCGGGACGCGGGACACAAGCCCTCAAAGCGGGACAGTCCCTCGAGTCGCGGGACGGGTGGTCACCCTATGTGAGTCCCCGGACTGTTTTTTGGCATTGTGATTGTTTTATTCTACGTCTTCCCGGTTATGTCTGACTACTTTAATCATCACACGGAAATGGACATGGCTTGTAATACTTGAAACTTCCGCAAATGGTGCGACTCCATATTGCGCGGAAAGAGCGTGAAGACTAAAGCCTGATCCGCGGTGCGATTCTGCTCACAACTTTCAGTCAGGACGTTGCTCGTGCTGCAAAAGAAGCCTGGGCGGGACGTGCTCCGCTCGACCTAGCGACTATAAAAATTGCAATGCGGAACTGATTGAATGGGAATCAGATATATAACAAATGAACGGTTTCCATCGATTACAATGGCCAACAATCAATATCACATTGTATATGTCGTGTACACCGAGTCGATTTACCCCGTATGCACTCTTCAAGTTTAGAAGTCTTTGTAGGCTTACAATTACTTTATATCTAGGGCTCCGTGTTTTCGGAGTTTATTTTTTGTCAAATTCGGAGGGTGTTTTTCAGAGTTTGTTTTTGGCCGAAGATTTGAAGTTTATCGGAGTTTATATTTGTTTGATTTCCAATTATCCGAAATTCGGAGTTTAATTTCGCAGTGTTTCCTATTGAAAATAAATATGTAAATAATAACCGGATGTAGGCGTATGCCACATAAAAAATAAAACGTGCTTGTATCGATTAAAATTTCTTCAGTTGAATTTGACATTCGTGCCATTGCCATTGGCAATATTCATTTGTCCCACGACAAAAGTCGCACACAAGTGTTGCTTCCATAAACGTCGATACCTTAACATCAATAAACTGCCGGGGGCAGTCGCTACGAAGCTCGCAGTCATCCCATCCTATTCCATCAATCTAGCCCGCGGCCGCGCGAGGTGGAGTGGTTAAGGATGTAATAGAATGTTTGAACTGTACCTTTTCTCTATTTAATACAATCTCTATGGTCCATAGCTTTCACTGTTACAAAAACATACCTTCTCCTTTCTCTAAATCACAGATCGCATGGCTCAAACTCGAAACCAAAAGACTGACTTTTGTCGTGACCCAATGTACAATGACCTGTTGCCCTGAATCAGCCTCGACGAGACAAGCGGCAAGACCCCTTTTGACAACGGTCAGGAGGCTATGCAACGGTCTAAGATTTGAAAGATAATTATGGCGCCATTTTCCCAGGACCATTAACGCCGTGCTAATCAAATTGTAAAAAAAAAAAAGAAACCTTTTTTTTTTTTGCGGGGGGGGGGGGGGGGGGGGGGCATTGGCACATAAACATTCGGAGTTTATCGGATCAACCCGAATTGCCCCAAATTTTACTGGCGGTTGTTTTTCGGAGTTTTCGGACTTATCCGAAAACACGGAGCCCTATTTATAACGTAATTAGCGTGTCCACGGCGCATAGTCTGTCCTCGTGGTTTATATACGAACCGTTGTTGTTTGAGCACGATGCTCGGCACGTAGTCCAGGTGTTCCGTACCACTTCTTCATTATTTACTTATTTAACTTACTCTTTACGACCTCATCAATTAAGGTACCAGGAGGTACCATATATTCCCCATAGATCAATAAAAAAAACTATTACTATACACTGAGTTATACATCCTCTAGAGAATTTACACTTTTTTCTTCAAATATCTGTTTTCTTTTATGAGTTCACCTCATCTGCGCAGGAACTGGCCGCTTTCTGAAATGAATTAAAAATATTGATCACATGTCAGAAGTGTAGTTCATCTATTCCAATTTTTCCAAAACACTTTTTTTTTAGCTATTACAGTTCTCTATATATAGTCAACCATGATCGATCAACATGCTCTTTTGGTTCTGCGGCCTCAATGTAAGCCTCGGTCTTGTGAAACGTGTGTTCATTTGGCTAAAAAGAACCTCATTCTACCCAATTTATACTTATACTTTCCTGTGTCCATAAAAATTGCAAAGAAGCTCACTACAGATACAGTTATTTATCTTTATAGATTATACGTTACTTGTCTCTTAAACATTAAAAGATACATAAAATGTGGCAAATTTCAAACCGATTTTCTCATGAACCAATTGTCTTTTTTAACTCTATTTTGCAAATAGCTTTAGATAATCTAATTAGTTACCTTTCAAAAAAGTTTTCAATGTTATATTTTACTGTACGGGCCTCCAATCTAAGCCCACTCTCGTAAAATGTTTTTTGTTCGGTTAGAAAAACAAGTGACCTTTTCGCCTATGCATTTCACAATATCAGGAGGAAATCGAGGTCATACATGCCTAGTATTTTTTTTTTATAAACACTTAATTTCTCGGTGAAGAACTAATGCGTTTTTCTACCCGAACCAAATATGCACACGGCGAACCAGACTCATCAAGTTAAAACGAATCCCAAATTAAGAAACTGTCGAAAATCATTGGAGGGAGAGGAGGGGGGGAGTGCATGTGGGACTCGAGCTTCGGACATCTTGGTTACACTTGACCGGTAATCAAGGGGACCGCGGTTCGTATCCCGGCTTATGTTTTTCAACAGTTCGTTCATTTTGCTTTCGAATTCGGCGGGTGCGGCTCACCGTTTACATATCTGGTTTGTTACCTTATGATACTTGTAAAGAGCTTGCTTTATACTTCCTATGAGTATAACATGTATTACTAGAACTTAAGCAGGAGTATAGTGCTGCTCCTTGCTATAATTACTATAAAAATTGACTTGGAAGGCAATTTTCATATTATGTTAGAAAAACTTTTTTTTTCCAATCTTTATCCTCTCTGTCTTCTTTACGCATCCACTAAATACTAGAAAAGGTTAGTATGGTGTCGAGCGAAAAGCAACGGCAGGAGTAAGCCAGACATGCGACCTCTAGCGGCGCGGGAAAACAGTAATCTCCTCGTAGTCGCGTCTACGGTTTATATCTTGATATAAAAAAAATTCACGGAACTTGGGGTTTGTGCTCCCATCCTTTCAAGAAATGTCCCCCAAAAACATATACACCCGTATTCACCAGGCGCGAGTAGCGCCTGTTTAACCACTGACTAGTGACGTCATCGACTAAAATGATCACGTGGCGAGCGATAGCCGCTGCTAAGTGAGCGCTTGGTATTCACCGGTCGTGTTTAGGGCCTAGTCGCCCCGCGCGACTAAGAATTCGACTAACAAATCTTAGTCATGGGGTAGGGCTAGTTTAGCCGGTGTTTAGCGGGTGACTAGCGGCTCAGCGCCATGGCCGACTCGTATCACCGCTGACCGCCAGCGCTAACGAAGCACTTCTGTCTCGGAACGCTGGGGGACACATCTAGAAAGAATTGGAGGAGCAAGTATTGTGTAAATAGACATGTTCAACGGTCAGAAAGACCACTAAAGAGATCTCCGCAGGGCGCTGGACGACGAGAAAAAACGCGTTTACGGGCGTCTCCATATTTGTTTATGTCGCTGGCAATGTGGCTACCGTGTTTCTCCCTGGCGTTGTTTTTAAAGCTTTTTTTTTTTTTTTTGTAAAACTCTGTCTGGGACAATATGTCTCTCATTGTAAGTATTTTTTTTCCTCATAAACATTTAAAGCTTAGTTTTTATACGAAAAAATACCCATTTACGCAGTGGCGTTTAAGTATGCATATGCGTGACCTATCTTTTTACGTCTCTTCCGCTTGTTAGTTTTGACTAGATAGTCACCCACTCGCTTCGCGCTCGTGAATAACCGCAGAACAGAATCGCCTGTTAGTCGCGGATTTCTCGTTTAGCTCGCGACTATTTAGTCATGCTGCTAACCTTAAAACGGTGCTAATTAGTCAGGCCTGGTGAATATGGGTGATAATTATTTCGTCGAATTTATATAATAAATTATTTTGCCTGCCGAATTGGAGATGAAATTACCCTCCTACGAAATAAGGAAACCTCAAACCAAAAGCTCAGAGACAATAAGTTCCCAGCCTTTCGGGGTCGACTTGACTTCTCGTACATTTTACTTTGAGGGTCAGCTACATTGCGCGCTGCGATAGCAATGATCTTATAATTAATAGCATGATCTTAGAACGTAGTTTTCGTGCAAGTAAAGTAGAAAAAAAGGTGCAACTTTTGGGCCAGTCCATTTCATATATCAGTTTGATCAAAATTCCGTATAATCAGTCATGAAGTACAAGTTTAAATAAACGTCACATTTAACTTCAATTACTAAAAAATAAACACTGTTTTTTTTTTTACTTTTCTAGCCTCGCAAAGTGGCCGACAGACTGCCCAATAAGCAATAATTTTATAACAGTATAATAATATAATTTTCTGGTATTTTTTAGATTGAGAGAATCTGAGCGCTATGACAGTACACAGTAGCAAGTTTTCTTAAATTTTGCTTCTGGGCGAGGGTAAAAAAAAAAAAAAAGGTTAGAAATCTGACAACACGACCGACTCCGCACGCTCCCGCAGGCACGGTGCCACTCCTATAAAAAAAAGGGGGGGGGGGGGGGGTGAAGCTCCCTTTTTAGCGGGAGTTAGCTGGCTTCCGCAGTGCTTTGGTTGCTCGTGCCTTCGCGTTTACACCTGCGTTAGCAAGCGCAGAAAGCTCGCGCTGAAGGCAGAGCTTCTAGTTTCAGCTTACGGTTGAACGGAGTATAGCATGCTTCGAAGTCGCAGCGCGAGCAGGCGGATATAACACCACTCCCGGCTTTGGCGCAATGCTGAAACTCTCAAATAAGCAGTGAAAATCACTGTACTTACCCCCCACCGACGACAAATGCATCACCCGGTGTCTCGTCTTCCGCCCATTGAACTTTAGATACTTTCCCGCTCATCGCATCAAGCAGGGATGGGCAAAATACATGCAAATATGTATCGAAATACAAATACAATATACTTCGTCAAAAATGTATTTAATTACAAATATAATTACATTTCCAAAAAAGCATTTAAATACAAGATACAAATACAACCAAATGTATTTGGTCTCCTCCAAATACTTTTCCAAATACATTCCTCAAAATTTGCGTCAGCGACTTCAGGGCAGCTGCAAGGCGTTTCTAGACATCTCATTTTAATTTTGCATCGCACACTCGTGAGTTAGTGTGCGAGTCTCTAGTAACGTAATAGAAATATAATTTTTTTTAAATGTAATCAGCTTGGACGTAATAGGTGAAGAAAGTACAGAGCTTCAAGCAGCTTTTTTTGTCGATTACATTTTGGTATAGACCAACAAAGAACTGAGACGACCAAGACGCGCAGCACCAGCCAGAGACTTTTTATTGTTGCAACTCGCACCAGTTACGAAAATCCGGACGACCCGCGCATTTAAAATGTTCCAGGCAAAAATATGGATGGAAATCAGGCTGGAAACCATCACAAGTTGTCACAGGCACTTACTTCTTTAGATAGTCTGCCTGTGAACGTCGATTTTGTCACTATTCTTGCCCTGGACTAGCACCGTAATCACAAAGTCCCGGACGATATATCCCGTAATCACAAAGTCCCAGACGATATATATTGATATATAGGCCCGGAAGATATATCAACTAAACTGCTCAAATTAACCGAATCTGTTTCTAGTATTCTTTTATGTAGAATATTCCAACAGTCTATTGACTCCGGTGACATACCCCTTGACTGGAAGCATGCGCCCCATATATAAAAGCGGTGACAAAGACTGCCCCAACAATTATAGGCCTATTCCTCTCACTTATCTTGCAAGTAAGTTGATGGAGCATATCATTTACTCAAATATTATGAACTACATGGCTGATAATGGTCTACTTTTTGTAAACCAGCACGGTTTCCGGCGGTCTCTGTCGTGTAACACCCAACTTTTCGAATTCGTAAGAGACATTCCTAAAAACCTACATTTTCGTGCAGAAACGCATGTTATTTTTATAGATTTCTCCAACGCGTTCAACAAGGTTCCTCACCAACGTGTATTATTAAAACTACGATCGCTTCAAATTGATGAAATTCTGATTAATTGGATAGCTAACTTCCTCTCAAACCGAACACAATACGTCACCCTTAACAATAGTTGGTCGTCATCTATAGTGGTCAAATCTGGAGTACCTCCCGGAACCGTGCTGGGTCCTTTGTTATTTCTCATTTATGTGAATGATTTACCTTCGCTAATTAAGTCTTCAATTAGGTTATATGCTGACGACTGTGTTGTGTATTCTAAAGTAACCAATCGCTCTGACTGTGCGCAGCTTCAAGCCGATCTATGTGCTATTGAATCTTGGTGTGAAAGGTGGCAGATGCAAATTAATGTAAATAAAACCAAACAAATGACCTTTACTACGAAACATAACACAATAAACTTTCAATACTCCCTTTCCGGCAATATGATAGAATATGTACCAACTTACAAGTACCTCGGTGTTAACTTAACAAGCAATCTCTCATGGGAAAATCATATAACTCATATTATTAGCAAAGCTAACCAGACTCTCGGCTTCCTGCGCCGCAATCTCACCCTTGCCTCCAAGGAAACTAAATTATTAGCATACACCTGACTTTTCCGTCCCCAGTTATAATACGCCTCATCTGTCTGGAATCCCCATCAGTTATTTTTAGAAGATATGTTAGAAGCAGTCCAAAGCCGCGCAGCACGGTTTATTCATCGAAATTATACCTTCCCTACTATTATCACCACTCTTAAAGCTCAACTTGGTCTTCCCCCTCTCAAAACGCGTAGGACGGTGTCCGCCTTAACTATTCTTCATAAATTTTACTACCATCTTTCTTTCCAGGAAACTTTATACTGTATACCCGCTCCTCATATCTCCCGTCGCTTAGATAATTCCTGCAAACTCTTTTTATCCACCTTCAGGACCAATACCTTTAAATTTTCTCCCCTGCAGCTTTCCGTTACCAATTGGAATAAACTTATCGGACACTTCAAAATTTAGAGAAGCACTTGCCACCTTTTACGGCGCGTAACTGACGTTTTTGCTATCTTTTGTTTGTTTTTCTTGTTCATACCGTGTACTTAAATCTTAGAAATACTGCCCGCCCCCCTTATGTAAAGCCCCACGTGGGCATTTAAGGGATAAATAAATGAAATGAAATGAAGTCACTAAACGCTTGTGCTCGATTGAGAGACACTGCATTCGGTGCAAAGCGTAGTTTTCTTCCTGCTCTGGACAGTGACAATAAATTTGAAGGATGTATCTTCGCCCACAAAATTGTATTTAATTACAATTGTATTTGCAATACCCACGTTTTAGTATTTAAATACACACGTCAAATACATTACCCAATTTGTAATTAAATACAAATGCAAAATACACAAGGTATTTGAAATATGCGTATTTCAAATACTTGTATTTGAAATACTGCCCATCCCTGGCATCAAGTATACCGTCGGGTCGTCGTTGAGGCGTACAACCTAATTCAACGTTCGCTATATTGTGCAGGGGATAAAAATCCCACTTCGGCTCTCTCAGCCATTTTACTAGCGTGTACGTCATCCTATCGACTTCACGACTAAAAGCTTGACTAAATGAAGACCGTCGTGCAGAGACGAAACTAAACCCAGTCGTTGGTGGAGCGACCAACCGGCCGGTTTTTAACCAGCAGTGTAAAGTTTTTGCACATCTGGCAGTTTGCCGAGTCAGACCCGAGACCGGGAGGTATCTGGCAGTGAGCACCGCGAGCATCATGGTAACTGCCGAAAAAACACTTAAAAAAAGGTAGGGAAAACGAAAAAAGAACCAACGAACGGACGCAATATGTTTTGCATGGAATGACTCTGACACGCGGAAGGGCACAAGAAAGAATTCCTTATCAATGTTTTGCTGCAGAGCGCTTATCGGGAACAGCGATCACCGGCAGTTACCCTGCCGGCAATCGCTCTTCTGTCTTTTTTTTTTTTTCCCTGTAGTTCGATTATAGGGACGCTGCCAAAGAGCGGGTGTTCGTTTACATGCTCGCCGAGCGTTGCAGCTGATAATAATGACTGAACACATTTCAACTTGACCGATACATCCGAATAAGCCTTTCATGTATTTTGAGTAAATAAATAAACCTCCAGACATTACAGCAAAATGCTGCTAGTTGGTTCGTGACTGGATAGAAGTGCCGAAGGAAAGGGACAACGTAAAGAAGGTAACGACATACTTTAATATAAACACGCCACTTCACAGCCATTTCTCTTTCTCCTTTTCTTTCGGTCCAAATATAGCTTTCAGCAATGTTCAACACAATCAATGCTGCCGAGCATTGTATTCGTCACTATCCCAGTGACGAATGCAAAAAGAAACACACACACACACACACACACAAAACAAAACGTTTTGGAAATGTACAAGGTCCCTTGGCTGTTATTTAGAAACTTTGGTCTACGACAGGGGTCTCCAAACCCCGGCCCGCGGGCCAAATTCGGCCCGCGGAGCTCTTCCGACCGGCCCGTGGCTGGCTGTAGTCCTCCCAATGGAGCCCGGCCCACGGCCCGCTTCCACCACGCCCGCTGCTACTGGCGAAAAAATAAGCGCGTGTGAAACGGCGCCGCGGCGCGCACCAACCGCGTAAACGAAGTTACCAGAAAAAAACGAGAGAAAACTGCCTACCGTAAGGCGTGTGCTCTGGTCATATTGGTAATTGGACATTGTCATTAGCAGAATCCACACTCCTAGTCCCCTGTTTTATATCTGGGTAACTAAGTACGTTAAAATTAGTGTACGTCCCTATGTATATTGTGCTTGGTGTACTGTGTCGTGGCTACTAAATATTGTCAGCATAACTTCTATCGTTCTAACTAGTCTTCTGCCCTGTGTGAACGTGCCTAAGTTCGTATGCGCTCTGGTTTATGCTGGTATGTTTTCTGGGCTCCAGTTATCGTGTGATGTCATAAGCAGCTAAATGATTAAATTTCATAACAAAGTGAATGCATTCATCCACCTTAGAATCTTTTTGTTTCATGTTTATTCTAACTTTAAATATTGTATATTTAAATGCTTAGATATCTAAGATTATTTATTTAGATTTTCCTCATTTACATCTGCCCATTTATATTTCCGGCCCTCGATACAGAGACAGAGCCTCCATCAGGCCGCTTAACCACAATGTTTGGAGACCCCTGGTCTACGACATTCCACTATCCTGCGGGTGCACCTACGTAAGGCAAGGGAAGGCCACTGCGGAAATGACCGTGCTAGAGAACACGCAGCAGCTAGGGAAATTCACGAAGCGGTTGTCATCAAAACAAGGGACGCCGATAAGTGTATTAGCGAGCCGTTTGTGGCACTTTTAGATAAGGAAATGTTATTTTTAGAGAGAGAGAATGGGGTGGCTGGGGGTGGGGGAGGGGGGGGGGGGGGAGTGACGTGGCTTCAATAAAGGAACACTGACAGGGTATTTATGCTCGCCGACGTTTTTAGTTGTACGTGACATATGAGAGCCCAACTATACCCAGAACAAAATTTGCGGCTCGAAATTCGGTTTCTTTCCGCTCGAAAACCGCCGATCGAGAACTGGTCGGTTTGAGTCGCGCTCACTCTCTTCTCCGAGGTCACGGGCCGTTTCTTAAGCAAAGTGGAAAGTTGAGCCAGTTGGTTCATGGTTCTTTAAATAATTAAAAGCGCCGAAAAAGACAAGGACAACGAAGTGTAACGACACAAGGCGCCACAGGCGAAAGGACTGTGAGCACCAAAGTGCTCACAGTGCTTTCGCTTCGGCCACGATAAAGATGACTGTATGAAGACGTACGCTGGCGTCACCGAGGTACAGGCGCTGGACGAGCATACGGCTTTCACGATGGACACTGAAGACGCCGAGAAAGCCGCGCGTGGTTTGGGGTTCGACACCCCACCGCCTACAGAGCAACAAGGGAAGCCTGACGGAGATGACGGTTCCGGGGAGGGCGCCGTGGGGACAAAAAGAGAAGTCAGCCCCTCACGTTCTGGAGCGTGCTTCCGATCCCCGGACCTCTGCCCCGACATCGCCTGAGGGCTCCAGGACCCCCACGGCCCGTCCTTCGACGACCGAAATGACCTCCAAGCGCCACGACGACATGGACGAAACCACCGACTCAACTAAGCGCGGCCTCGAGGATACGCCCCCGAAAGCGGACACGACGCTCAACCCTAACCCTTGGTTGGGGTTCGAGAAGAACAAGCGGGGCCGTTTCAAGGTGGTGCTGAACGCACCTCCGGACGACCGGCAACGCTGCGACTCAGAGTAAGGCGGCGACGCCTGGTTTCCAGAACTGGTGGAAGAACAACAAGGCAAGCGCTGCATCATATATTTGTACGCTCAATTCGGCCATTTCGGTTGCAACGCTAAACGTTCGAGGTTTTAACACGCGCAAGAAGCAATACCAGGTGCAGCGCCTGATGCAGACACAGAAACCCGATTTCTTAGCGTTGCAGGAAACCAAGATGGCCGAGGAGGAGCAGGTTTTTAGCGCAGTACAGCCTTTTTTACACTCGTATGAGGTGTGTGTCACTCCCGCGGTAGGGGTCTCGGGGGGTTGTTTTTTTAGTTTTAAAGAAGTCGTTGCCCTTGTCGGAGTTGGCGGTTACAACTGACACGGAGGGACGGTTTATTATGTGCGATTTTGTTTTTTCGACAGTCCCCTGGAGGCTTATCTGCATATACGCCCCCAGTACGGTGAGAGACCGTGTTTCCTTTTTTTCTGGCTTAGGCCGATTTGTAGATTGTGGTAGAACAGTCATGCTGTGTGGTGATTTTAACTGTGTTGTTCGAGCGATTGATAGAGCGCCTATCAGGCAACGCACCAATAGAGACATTACCGTTCTCAACAATCTGCTCGAAGACTTCGACTTGATAGACGCTGGAACTGTGCGGAATGAAACCTCCCAGATGCGTTCCACATATTTCCAGGCGTCATCGCATGCGCGGCTAGACAGAATTTACGTTTCGGCGACACTAGCAACTTTTCTAACGAAGTAACGGGTCATGCCATTGTTTTTTTTCGATCACTGCTTAGTGTGGACAACGGTTGGTGGAAGAGCACTGCCAAGGGCGCGCTTTGATTGGAAACTTTGGAAACTTGATACCAAGCTTCTTAACGATAGTTCTTTCCTTGGGGGGGTAGATAACATATTCAAATCGTGTGTTCAGGGACAGGGAGGGGACATTTTTGATATGTGGGAATCCGTCAAGCAGGAAGTTAAAATGCTCGCGAATGAAAGGTCGTCTGTTTTAGCGTTCGGGGCGCGCGGTGCCGAACGCACTTTAAACGCCAATTTTCAGGCGCTGTTGAGAGCGGAGTGTCAAACACCCGGAGTGGGTCTCAAGGACTTAGAAAGTGTAAAGGACCGAGTTGACTGGCTGCATCTTGAGCGATACCGTGGAGCCATTGTTCGTGCTCGTTCAGACAGCTACCTGCTGGAAGAGCAGCCGACCAAGAGAGCGTTAGCCGACGAGAAACGATACGCGCTGCGTGGCGAAATAGGCGAAATTGAACAAAATGGCGTCAGGAGCACAGACCCGAGTACCATTAAGCAAGCGTTTGTTGCGCATTATAGAAAGCTTTTTGAGTCGCAAGTTCGGGGGAGGAAGGACCCAGAGTGCGGAAATCTTCTTGACTACCTACCAGAGCTGGCGGAGGAGGAACGGGACAGTCTTTCGCAGGTAATCACTTTGGAAGAGGTTGAAAAAGCAATAGACGATTTGACAAATTCCAAAACGCCGGAACCCGATGGGTTAAACGCCGAGTTCTATAAGAAATATAAGAGCGCAGTGTCCGGGATGTTACTGGACGTTTTTTTAACTGCGTATGAACGGAAAGTGCTTCCGCAGTCTTTCCTGAGAACATACACGGTCCTCATTCCTAAGAGCGACGATGCTGACAAATTGCGTTACGTCACGGGGTTTCGTCCAATTACTTTATGTAACGTTGACTACAAAATTTTTGCGAAAATTCTATCGCGACGGTTTCAGAGAGTAGCCTGCCAGCTTATTCGAGGCCATCAAACATGCGGTATTAAAGGCAGGTCAATTACAAGTAATGTACATGTAGCCCGTAGTGTTCTGGAAGCCTGCGACGGTGGCATGGGCCAAGTTGCCATGCTACAATTGGACCTAGACAAAGCTTTCGACCGTGTTAAGCACGATGTTCTTTTTGATGTTTTAAAATGTGTCAACGTGGGTGATGTCATTTTGGAAGGAGCCAAAATGGGGGGGGGGGGGGGGGGGAGGGGGGGGAGGGGGGAGGGCTATCAGGGGTGTACCACAAAACTCACCGTCAACAAAAAATTGACAGAACCTATCCATGTTCGGACGTCCGTAAGGCAGGGTTGTCCTATGTCGCGGTTATTTTTCAACATGTATTTAGAACTTTTTTTGTTTAAGCATCCTGAATAGCAAGGAATGTCGGGGCTTCCGTTTGGAAAATGAAGAGATTAAAGTTATTAGCTATGCGGATGATATTGCAGTTTTTTGTACCGACAAGTGAAGCATCAGTGCTGCGATTTCTTTAGCGAAAACATTTTGTGAAGCTACTGGTGCTGCTATAAATTGGAGCAAGTGCCGCGGGTTTTGGCATAGCGCGTGGGCCACAACGCCTTCAATGTTTGAGGGCGTGTGCTGGGACTGTGTGCCTTGCACGTAGCTCGGCGTGCCACTCGACTGTTATCGAGTCAACAAAGCCTATTGGTCGGGTGTCGCAACCGACCTGGACAGGCGCGCTTCTCGCTGGAAGAGGCGTGACCTGTCTATTTTTGCCAGAGCGACGGTTTGTAATGTCTTTCTTGTATTGAAGCTCTGGTATGTTTTGCAAGCGATACACTGTGCCCGCATGAATGTACAGAAGTTTCACCGTGTTTTTGCCACTTTTATCTGGAGATCAAATGTCGAGCCGATGAGGCGAGATAATCTTTTTCACCGAGTATGCGACGGAGGATTGGGGCTATCGCATTTGTTTGTGAGGCAGCTGGTATCACGCTTTATGTTTCTGCGCGGTCAAGAGCACCCTTTCATACGCGCGTACATTCAGACGAAACTGTCACCCCATTTGCCGTCTTTTCTTGTATCGTCTTATGGCGGTGAACCAGCAACACTTGTTGGCTTTCAGAAGGAGGTTGTGGAATCGCTGCACTTTTTGTCTGCCCGTTTTTCTTTTGAGTACCTGTCTGAAGTAAACAGAAAGAGGCTTGCTCGCGATTTGTTGATAAGTATTTTCTGAACGCCGCTGTATCGGAGAGTCGTTTGTCAAGGCGGTAAAGATGTGTTGAAACGCGTTAAACGTATGTGTGTTCCACCCTCTGTAAAGACATTCTTTTTCAATCTACACACCAATACCTTGCCCGTGAAAGCGTGGCTTACAAAAAGAGGCATAGATGTGCCATGGTCGACTGACTGTCTTTTATGTAAACAACCAGAAACCATCGAACATGTGTTCATTTTTTGCTGGGACGCAGTTTTTTTTGGGAAGTGCTTCAGCGCACTTTGAAAAAGCAATTGAGCATTTCCCCTTCAGGCATCCGTTTCTTGAACGTGACTAATGACGGCTGTGTCCCATACGATATAGTTTTTCTGTTGGGACTCTGTAGCATATGGCGATCGCGCATGGCAGTCAGGCATGCCGACGTCAATGCGAAAGAAGTGCGCTTTTATTTCTTCAGCCTAATTCAGCAGGTGGAAAGTGTTTTTGCCACCCGCGAGTTCAAGCCAGAGTGGCTCGGCATCTGTAAAGCGCTTCGTGAAATGCGCTTCGTGAAATGCGCGCTTTTTAATATGACCTGTAAGAGTCTTGCAGTGCACTTTTAATGTTATGTGACTGGTGATACTTACCTTTGCAATAAAGAAAAAAAAAAAGTTCCTTCAGTAGCTCAGTGCAAAGACGTCCGCTTCGCACGCAGCGGGCACGGGTTCGATTCCTAGTATGGGCGTGCCATTTTTTTTTTTTTAGGCATTTTGCGATGTTTAAATTTCTTTTTTCTACGATAATCACTGAAAAAAAAAATTGTTGCGGACAAAACGTCGCTGAACTAAATGGTATGGGATTCCAATTTTGACATTTCTGCCGCACATTAACTCTCAGATGCAGGACATGTGAGGCAGCTCTTCACGCAACATCTTGGGTGTATTCTTTCCGGAGCCGATCACGGGAATTCACCACGGGCACTTAGTACTCATCTCCAACACTTAAATGTACAAAACAACTCATCTTCAAGTACAGAAAAGCGAGCGGAACAAACATAACTGTTTTCGTTTTACGTTCCTTGGGGAAAGTCAGTCTGAAGACTGAGGCCTCATTTATTACAGGTAAATCTAAATAAAAGAAAGACGGGGCGCTCAGGTTACGCCCGAAGCGGACGAACGGATGTTTATCTCTCGGGCTGAGCGCGAACGGCGGATCTCGGTCGCTTGGGACATTGGAGCTCGCGAGCGTCGGCACGTCGGCGACTCCATAACAATAACTGCAAAGGAATCGCACGGCGAACGAATCCTGCAACGCATTTCGTCTGTTGCACCCGGAAGAAAAAAACAATCGCACGGTCGGGTGTAGCTACGTGACTTCCGCCACTCCCTCTCTCCTCTCCACTTCGGTGCGAAGGATTCGGTTTCAGTTTCGAGCAGTTGCGTTTTTTGGATTTATTAAAAAAATGCGTGACTCTAGCAGAATATTAACTGGGTAGTATTCCGACGCCATAATAAATCGCCTGGCAATAAATGAAAAAAATTCCGTGTGTGTGTGTGGAGGGGGGGTGTTAGGTGTTCCTTTAAAGTACAGGGTGTCACAAAAGAAAATTTACACGGTTTTTTTACCGCAACAATAAACTAGGCATCGCCGAACGGTTATTCTCCGCCCAAAGGTAGCGCTAGAGGTCGCAAGCAGATGCCAAAGTTTCAGCCCGATCCGATAACTTAATCGAAAGTTATAAGAGATTTCCTGAAAATTTCGATTGGAAAATGGAGCCCATTTTTGCCAGTTTCGGTTTGTGGTGCCATAGAGCCCCATGTACTGGAAAACTCCGTCGGCCGCCATTTTCCCATTGAAAGTTTCAGAAAATGGCTTGTAACTTTTGATTAAGTCATCGGATCGGGCTGAAACTCTGGCATCTGGTTGTGACCTCTAGCGCTACCTTTGGGCGGAGAATGAGCGTTCGGCGATGCCTAGTTTATTTTTGCGGTAAAAAAGACCTAGTAAATTTTCTTTTGTGACACCCTGTATTTTAGTCAATATGTTTCTTAACTTAAACTTTCAGTTGCGAGTGCGTTCCGTGTTATAGTGACCTTCTTCACTTTGTCCCTGTCCTTCGGCGCTTCTATCCACTGTAGACATTGTTTGAATGAAATACACTGGCTAGATCCAGTATACCTGCTAGAAATCTGGCTAGGTCTGTCTGACGGTTATCTCGCGAACTGACGGGGCAGGTCTAATGCGCCCCTGGACACAGCTCTATTCTTAGCAATGCCGGCGAACGCGAGGACCAAAGCAAACCAAAATACCATGGGGGCCGCCATCTTTAAAAAGGAAACAACAAAACCGAAACCGAAATCCAGTTAGTTTCCCCATGCCATACATGTACGTAACGTGTTACAAGTAATGAGCTACTTCTACCTAGTTACTATTTTCGGTAACGAGTAAGGTATTTAGTTACTTTTCTAGAAAAGGAACGAGTAACGTATTTAGTTACTTTTAAGGCTAAGTAACGAGTAACGGTATCTCGTTACTTTTGAGGAGTAACGTGTACAACATCGCTTAAACGGCCTTGTTTTTATTCTGACCTGATTACGCGTCTACTGCCACAAAGGCAGATGGGCAACCCAGAAAACAACTAAACAGTATGACAGTACAGCAACGCATATCGCTGAACACGTCAGTAGAACAGTTCAACTGACGTGTCCAGCGATAAACGTTGCTGTACCGAACTCTTCAGCTGGCAATGTCCTTCACCCAGCGGTCGAAAGAGAGAGAGAGAGAAGTGTTGAAAAGAAAGGAAGCCTGGAACTGGAACATTGGTTGAACCTTCTAGAACCGAGTACGGATCGAATGTAAATCCGGTTTTTGCCAACGCGGGGAGGCACATAATCCCTTGTCAACTTAGTACTTTAGAAGCAGAGATAACAAGAGAGAGAGAGAGTGGAATCCCAGATCCACCAGACCTTCCAGAAGCACAGCACTGCCGTTCCTTCGAGTGCGTTGGTAGAACGTCTCTTCGGCGTTGCCGGAGATGTATTTTCAAGGAAACAGGGAAACATAACTGATGAAAACTCTGACGCAGCTACTGCTTAAGTGCAGCGACTACTACAAAGAACACAATAAACCATGAAACAGAGGCATTTGCGTATTTGGTCGTCAGAGTAACGTGAAAAGTAACTCGTTACTTTTGAGGTAACTCACGCGTTTCTTTTGAGAATCGGTAACGAGTAACGTACTTGGTTACTTTTTGAACGAGTAACGGTGGTTAGTTACTTTTTTGGGGTAACGTGTACATGTCTGCCCCCATGCCTTCGTGGGAGGGCGCTTTCATGGGTTCAAAAATTAATTGGAGGACTTTTGTTTCTTAACGTTACTTGGTAGATAATATAATTTAAATTGTTCGCATAAAATAGTATAGCTTTGGTTGTTATCCGCGTTATTTTTGACACGATACCCTAGATCACATGTTCAGCGATTGCCGTAGGTTTATTCAACAGTGCACGGGCAAACCGTCTATGATAAACTGTGCAGCCTAAAGGCACTAAATGAAGTACGCTTAGAGTATCGGCACTCCGCTCCCGGACATTGTTGTGGGCGCTGCCATTTTAACTCTTATACAGAGCAGACGCAACTGCCGATCGCCATAATTCAAAAGTGCGACTTCCTCAGCATTAGATTCGGTGTTAGGAAGCTCATGTGCTCTATCGCGAACTAAAACATTTGTGGAGGGCGGAAAAGCGTTTCCTGTGATTTCAGACAAAGCTTCAGGTAACTGGCAGCCATGATTTTAAGACACAATATGGCCAAGTGTCGTAACTCCGAAGCGTAGCTTATTTAGTGGCACTAGAGCAGCCGACTGCGAAGTCTGGCGGCTGAGCGGCAGCGGCTTATCTCGTGGCGCCCTCTTATGGCCACAGAGCATACCATCAGCTCAGCCGCAGCGGGCTCGCACGTCTTGCGCAGAGCTCTCCCGGGAACGCAGTCGGCGCCGTCGCGCGCGCTGCGTAGCGCTGCGAAAGGTCAACGTTCTTCCAACTCTTCAAGGACCTTCGGCGCGCCGTCTCTCTCTCTCTCTCTCTCTCTCTCTCTACGTGGCTTACGTACATGCAGGGGGTTTTAAAGGGGGAAAAGAGAAACGCTGCGAAGCGGCGCTATGAACTTGAGTTCAAGGCCGCAGCGCCCCTCCCCGTGACGTCACGTGTGCGGGAGGTTGGGCGTAGCCAACGCGCAGCGGCATGGCGCTGAAGGAACGGAATCATGCATATATTTGCCGTCGAAAAAAGAAGTTCATTGGCTAGAAAACAACACAAAAAAAAAAAAAACTGTGAACAAAGATTGGGCTGTAAAAAAATTGCATTACACAGACGAAGGGTGCACCGTGCACGATTTTGATGGACTACTTTTTTTTTCCGGCAGATACTGGCTATTTAGAGCAGTGGCGTAGGCAGGGTGAGAGGGCGTTGAGGGGGTCGAAACCCCCTTGGGGCTCTCCCACGCAATCGGTTTTGCGTGGGGGAGCGCGGATTATCTGCTACTTATAAGCTTTCGGGAAAAGCGTTTGGGGGTAGCAAATGCTCACATTAATAAAATAGGCAATATTGCTTCATTCATGTTTATTCGATACTATGCGAAACTTGATCGTAGTATATAGAGAATAGATAATTCGAAACATTTGTGGGGGGATGGATGGCAATTTCAAGGCAAAGTATAGCAAAATATTTTCACTGAAATACACTGTTTAATCAAACCAAAGTGAATATACTAAAACGAACACATGGTGATAATATAAAGAAATGTCAGTGATGCAAGGAAGATTGAATGAATTGTAAAAACAATTCCACTGTAAGCAACGGGTGGCGCTGCACTCACGCACACCTTGTGTACTAATCAGAATTACGTGCTCTCGACTAGAAATTACCGGGAATAAAAAGGTTACTGTTACTAGTTATTTCAAAAAACAATTTACAGGCTCTCTTGATTATCATCTCCTTTATGCCAAGCGCCTATACATTAAGATGCAGTCGCCTGCGTTCACGGCGCAGAATATCCAGTACGTCCTCCGTCCGGGAAACAGGCAGCGCCCTACGCATCAAATAAGATCGCCTCTGAATTGTATCCGTACACGCATGGAGTATCGGTCATGAAGATACTTCTGCAAGAGCAGCTTGAACAACGACCGATATTGTGTCTCTCGACATCTTTTGGTGCACATTGCTTTAGTACAGTACTATTAAAATAGCGAGTCCCAACGGCGTTAAGTTCCCAAGCAGCTTGCGGCGTCGCATTGCGTATGTATAGAAGTTTTGCGCATGCTCTAAAATTGTTCTAAAACTCTATAATCTTCCGTTTTGGGCGACGACATTCTTTGTAGTACACGAAGTCGAGAGCGAGCCATCACGAGGAAAAGACAAAGATATAGGTCGAAGCACAATGCCGCCGTAACACAGACAACGTCAAGATCGCGCGTCGTCTGTATATGGCCCTTATGTGACAAAGGCGCCAGGAAAGTCAATGCAAGTGCACCAAACTGTAGCATCAGTGGCACAAGATGTATACGAGGCTCGGCAACATCGAATATGATACCAGTTCCTTGCTAAACGCTCCCGACCGCCGAAAAAAAAAAAGTTGTATAATGCTTGCCGCAGGTGTTTGTTTTGTTGTCAAAATGCAAAGAAGCGAAGCACAAAATACCAACACATTTCTAACATAACGTGCACACCACTCAATGGCGTGTGGTCAAAGCAGAACTTCATTGAGGCCTCATTCACAGAACCAGCTCCCTCTCGGCACTGGAGAGGACGCATCTTGGGGAGAGGGTCTTCCGACCGGTTTTGGCCAAAAAATCCCGGTGGTGGTCGACGATGGACGATGCTCTTCGTCTCCGTCGGCGACGAGGGGAACGATGGGGTTCCGCCCCGTTGGAGGATGACCAATTACAGAAGAGCACGCTTCCACTCAATCTAGCCGATTCCCGAAAGTTTCGCTGACAAGGGTAAGCAGACAACAATCCAATGCAAGCCAACGATCCAGAGGCCGGATTCACTAAGAATGTCTTACTACCACTGATCTCCACTATAGGTGACTGATTGGCGCATTGAGCAGACAGGTATGAAGCCACCGGAAGTAAGCGGCTTGTCCTGGAAGTAAGCGATTGACAGGCTTTTCAACTCTTCCGTGTGCCCGATCGAACAGCGTTCAGGGCGCTGGATTTTTTCTTGTCATCCCAAGAGAGCCTGCTTGTTGTGGCGAAGTAACAACGCATGCGAACCCGAAAAGTCTTATGGGAAGGCATTTGATGTGAAAAATTTGAGATTCTATTTGATCAAGTGTGCGTATGCCCCACGTTTAAATGGTTTATTCTCAGGATTCAATTCAGTACGAGAGTATCAAAACCCAACCAAAGAAAAACACAAAAAAAAGCATGGGCCGAAACATGGGCTCAATGCACTATAGGAACCCTAGCACACGCCCGACTTCCGGGACAAGCATCGAATTTCCGGTGGCTTCACTTGCGCCAGGCTCGGAGAGCAGCTATGCGCGATCCAGTCCCCTGTAGTGGAGATCGGTGGTTACCACCGTTGCGCGGCTTATCGCTACTAACATCCCTCCCCCTCTCTCTTGCATGAAGTCGCGGCATTTTTTCCAGCCTCGCTCCCAACAGCTTATCGCATCAGGGGAGCCCGATGCGGGATTTTTAACCACTCCGGTCGGTGTTCTGTCGAGCCATCTCAAACTGGATGCCCTCCTACAACTCAAGTAGAACCGAAAGTATGTACCGAGCAACCACCCTTGGGGCGTGTCCCCTGCCTCAAACTTGTCGGCAAGGTCACTGTTTCGCCACATGAAACTATCGTGCGTGCTACCAGGCCATTTCACGGTCAGTCGTGTTATCTCGTTGGAGGCATCGCAGATCGCCTGCACGTTGAGAGAGCCGTAATCCTTCCTAATTGCGGTGGGGGAGTTGGTCCTCTTTTGCTACCTTCAGGGCAATGTGGGTGCCGTCTATGCACTCCAGCACCTTGGGGGGAAGCCATTGATCTCAAGGAAACCTAGAGGATACACCAACCAAATGTACAACATTCAGTCGACCTTGTGCATTGTGAACACTGTTTGCAGCATTCAAACAAGTGATGCAAACACTTCGTCAGAACGAAAGGGGACATACGTCAGTTATGCCTTTACTGAAGCGACATAACAATAATTTAAACAGAACTAAATAAACAAGAAAAAGAGGAGAGGGTGCTATATGTGATTTTAGTTCGCTGCTTTCCATGCATGCTGGCCATCGTTCAGCCTACTCCTGCGCTGACATTCAATAAGCAATATGTTACAAAACGTCGCAGCGAGCTGCCTACGCAGTCGAATTGTGTACTTTATTCCAGTTCAGGATCGGCTTCATACACTAAGTCACAGAAATTAGCTTCGCGCACGGAAAACGGTCTTTGATGGCAGTGTTTCTGATAGGAGGGTCAGGCCGAGAAAACGGGCTATATAGTGCATCTTGGTGAGCGTTAATGTCACTAAGCAGATAGAGCACGACATTTGCAAAACACTTACCGCGCGTGCATTCAGCTAGCATGCGGCCCGCGACGTCGCTGGAAACTTGATCCCGGTTTTCGCGAGTTCGCACACGGCAGTGCTCACCACGTTCATGATCGTGGAGGCACTGGTCTGGATCATCAACATTTCATCAACGTCAACATTTAACACCCCACGCTCTGCTGACAAAAAACCTCAACATCTATCGTAAACTCATGGACCTGTCCATGAGCGAACCTCCTTTCACATCCGCAATTCCTCCTTTTTCTCCCTCTTCTCTGCTCCCTCCTTCCCAGCTGGAAAACTGCATGGCGAATCCCTATACTCCCTTAATGGAGCTTTAATGTCTCTAACAAAAAAATGAAAGACGTTTACCACTCTCTGTAATGCCGAATCGGAGCGTAGCTCTTGAGGAGGAGGAGGAGGGGAGGGTAAAGAGGGGACGGTAAGCCTCTCGTCCTCCCTCCTCATCTACTTCGCCCCTGCTTCCCACCTCCTCCTCTACTTCTCCCCTGCTCCTCCCCTGATCCCCCTCTTCTCTTCCTCCTCCCTCTTCCTCCCGCCTCCCTCCTCGACAATCCTCCTCCTCCATCCTCCTCCCCCCTTCTCCCTCCCGCTTGGTGCATTATGAAAAACGTCCCATAATGCAACCCGCGCGTCACCGCGGTGCATTATGGGACGTTTCCCATAATGCACCGCGCGGTTTCGCCGACGCGTTACGGCTAGCGTTATGGTCGCCGTCGCGTAACATGTAGGCGTAACGCTTTTTCGTGGCGCGTCGGCGTAACGGTTTATCTTGACGCGTCGACGTCGCGTAACGTGTAGGCGCAACGTTTTTTCTTGACGCGTCGGCGTCGCGTAACGTGTCGGCGTAACGCTTTTTCATGACGCCTCGGAGTCGCGTAATGCCTCGGCTTAACGCTTTTTCGTGACGCTTCGGCGTCGCGTAACGCGTCGGCGTAACGCTTTTTCGTGCTGCGTCATGAAAAAGCGTTACGCCGACGCGTTAGGGGATGTTTATACTCCAACATCGACGAACGCAACGCCCGCCGGCGCAGACCGACGTTCGTCGGCCAATACGTTGCGCCGAGAAGCACCCGAACGATGGTGTTTACAGTCCAGCCCAGACCAACGCTGGTGCAGCGCGCCCCGACGAACTTCCCCACTTTACGCATGCGCGTCTCCGTGGCAACCGCATCGTCTCTGCGGGTTATCTATGGGCTTTAGCTTGGGCCATCTAGCCTAGAGGCAATCGGTCAGTGTGGTTCGTCTTAATGCTGTCAACTTGTCATGTCACGCTACAGAACAACCATTCGGGGTAGCGGTTAGAAGTTCTAAAACAAGCAAATGACTGTGATAACGACTACAAACCAGCATTTATTTTCTCCTAAATGCCACACAATGGTCAACGAAAAAAAGAAAAAGCCCGATAACTGTTGAATTTAGCTGCTTGCAGGTTCGCCGAAATCGTGCCAAGCGACTCCGGCGATTTTGCCATATGCTTCAATTAAATCTATGCATTAGATATTCCACAGAAACCTCTTTCTGACAGGTAACCGGCATGTTATCATCATAGTAGACTTTCACGCTGACTTAAGAAAGGGACACCGAAGATACCTAACGCGATGTACGCCTTTGAAATTGTAACGCACTTTACAAAGCCTATACAAACAATACTAGGATTCATTCCAATTGTCATCCCGTATCGCTACTATTGTTTACAAGCTGAGACCATTTACAAGCTGCGACCATACCTCGGCATTCTCACTCATGAGTGCGATCACTCACGATCACTCACGCTCACCGTCAGATTTGAGGTGATCGTGAGTGAGGCCGCGAGTCTCGAAAAATTGTGAGTGTGAGCGTGAGTGTGACTCCTGAGAACTGATGAGCGTGAGTCTGATCGTGAGTCTGATCGCGAGTTCTGAGAACTAATGAGTGTGAGTGCGAGTGTGAGCCCTGCGAACTCATGAGCGTGAGTTGATCGTGAGTGTGATTGTGAGTTCTTAAAACTCTTGAGTGTGAGTGCGAGTGTGAGCCCTGCGAACTCATAAGCGCGAGTTTGATCGTGAGTGTGATTGTGAGTTCTTAAAACTCTTGAGTGTGAGTGTGAGCTTGAGCGCTAAGTGAAGTACTCATGAGTGTGAGTTTTGAGGTCTCTTGAGTGTGATTGTAAGTTTCGAGGCGTATGAGCATGAGCCTGAATCAAGACGTGAGTCTTAGGGTGGAAATGAGTCCGGTGATCGCATTAGTCTGCGTGATGACGTGAGCCTGAGGACCATGGCCATGATGAGACGCGGTGAGCGCTGGTAGTTTCTTAGCTGGGTTGGTCACGTGAGCTCCCGGGCCGTCTTAGTGGGCGAAAAGACTCGCTTCGCAACTACTGCGTGCGGTTCAGGCCTTCAGGGTTGGTTTGGGTGTCAGTCGCCTGCTCCTTCGCCATGTGAACGCGCCGGTTCCTGTGGAGGGCGGAGGAGGGGGGGGGGGGGGTGTTTGTTCTTGCAGGCTCCTCCTTGCCAGCGCCCTCCGCAATGACTCACCAGCTGTAGGGGGCAGCGGGGGTATGAGGAAGGGGGAGGGGGGGATCGCTTTCGTCTCTCCTCGGCGTTCGCTCTTCGCTTCACGGCAGACTGCGAGACGCCAACGGACTGATGCCGCCTCGAGGCGGCGCGGTAACGTCGGAGTTCGGGAAGCGCTCCAAGCGGTTAGCGCTCCTCTCTCTGTGGCATAGAAAGGCTCGTGTGGATTTCGGCTCCTGTTGCCAAGTTGGTGCCAGGGGGCACAGAATTTTATGATTGCGTCAACTATAACGTTCGCACGGCTGCAATCAAATTAAATGACTTGCATGATCCTGATCAGCACCTGGAATTTTATTTTTCCGCGCACCTCAACGTACCTTTCGCAAATGAGTCATCACTCAGGAAGTACAACAAAGGCGGTGCCATGATCGATCGAAGCTTCGAGTGAGGTCTTCCACATTGTGCAATATCATGCTTTTAAGTGTCATTTGGGGCAAGGTGCCGCAAGTGCATGACAGCCAGCCGGCAATGGCCAGGCGGCGCCACGAGAGTGCTGCATTCAGCGCCACAAGCGGAGGTGTCTCTCTTAATGGGTCGGTCAGTGGCCAGGCCAGTCTGCCCGTTGGGCCGTGGCGAGCGGCGGCGGCCCCCATATCAGCAGTCCCCGTGTGCACGTGCCCGCCATGTCCCTGTTTATTTTATGCGGTTTCTTAAGACCATCGGGAGCCTTGATAGGTCGAAGTGTTTAGAGCATAATCTGGAGTTGTCATTTGGACACCCGTTAGAACTGTCTTCGTGTGCTTGCGGGGTCGCTCTTTAATAATCGCCGCCCGATCGGTCTGTGATTCGCTCGTCTCCCAGGAAGTGACACAACACAACGAGAACGCAGCGAATGGGTTTAGTGTACTTCCCGGTTGCCCGTCTTCCAAAGCCGGCAGTCCGGACCCGCCATCCCTATAGTTGTCGCTCGTCGTTCATAGCTGGCAGTCAGAGTCCCGTGTTCACGCATGCGGATCGTCCTTCCCACGCACTGCGTACGCTAGCTGTTCCGGGCTATCACAGCCAGAGTTTCGCTGGGGAACCACTCCTGGACCGTCATGGCCTAGGCCGATAAGGCCAGGCTCGCCGTTTCCGCCGGTCCTCATCCGAAGCTCACTGGTAGAATGCTCCGGGGACCGACATGGGCCGGACCAGCCAGAACGGCTCTATCGTTCCTGCCCGGCCCCAGCCTAGGGTGACCACCTTCCTGCTAGCGAAATGCGGGACACGCAAGGGGGGGGGGGGGGGGGGGGGGAGGTAGAGGAAATTTTTTAACACACGCACCACGAACCCAGGCTCTGTTAACACATCTAATATCCCGTGCTGTTTATACACCTGCTAATCGTATTGCGCCCATTAAGCTCAATTAATTTTCCCTCCCAGTGATATATCTTTTATGCCAAATGTGTTATTAATGTGTCGAAGTTGAAAATATAAAAATCGACTGTAGAAGAACTCAATGCATCAAATGGAAATAAGAAACAGTATATCTTTTTCGGGTTATTGTTTCCTGTAAACGCTTACTTTTATCAACATGGTCCTACACAAATTTTTAACATTATATTCTTTTTCGACCGTTGCGAGTTGTAGGCTTTTTGCCTTGTATGGTTTCTTCACTAAAACGAAAATCCACAGCAACCCTTTCGCGTTGACACAGTGATTTCAAAATAGTTACAATATCTTATATTAAAACTTTTGGTGAGCAATTCTTCTTAGAATATTTTGCCAAGGGGAGAGGCACAACGGAGCATGCCCGTCGGTTCTCCTGCAAGAACGACGGTCGCTTCCCACAATGCTTGTATAGAAAATGGGGTACAATTTCGATTCACACGATTACCAGCGACATCCGCGCTTCCCCGTGCCCTACTGTTCGGCAGCGCTATGAGTTGCAGAGTGAATTTTACTACAGTATAAAATGCGGGACATTTTGAAGATTTGGGAATTTCGTGCGGGATGCGGGACACGAGCCCTCAATGTGGGACAGTCCCGCGAGTCGCGGGACGGGTGGCCACCCTACCCCAGCCTCGTGCAGCACGCTCTTCTTTCCTCGTCGGCTGGCCCCCGCTCGCGCCTCGCTCGACCGTCCTCTTCTTCTCCCTACGTCCCCACAACACTAGAATAAAATGTGGGCAATTAGAACCAAACTCTCCGTGTTAGAGAACAGTGCACAAGTCTGGTGTAAAAAGGCGACAGGCAAAAAAGTGTGCGTGTGAGGATATTTACGCTTCGCATGAGCTTTTTCTAGAAAAACAAATTGCATCCTGTTTTCTGCACGCCGTCACATTTGTTACCAGACTCAGCATTAAATTTGGTAGCCGAAACAAACAAAAATTTGTTCTACGAAAATCCGCTATTTGAAAACTTGCATGCTTAAAAGGTTTTGGTTGCGACCGCGCGTGCCGAACGGCGCGCGCGGTCGCAACCAAATGCACGCCTACAACTACGAGTGCCGGAACAGGTCGAAGGGCATCTCGCTTGAAGACATGATCGCCTGATTTTCGACGTCAAAGCGAAGCAACAATCGGCCCGATTTTTCCTACTGTATTTCTCTAAATGGCTGTCTCAGAGACTCGTAAAACAACTTGTATAAATACGGTATTTTGTAAAAGGAATCTGTCAGACCACTTTCCAAGCCTGCGCATGTATTTTCGTTCACTTCAACAGTTAATGTAAAATGCACTTACTTGATGCATCGCACTCCAGTAATCCACTTTGTGGCCATGTCGCTTCCCAAGATCTCAAAGGGAAGCGGTAAAGTCTGACGCTTGGGTCACCTGCGCGACTGTGGCAGTCTTTCACGCAGCAGTAGCGGCGTTTATTTCTGGGGGAAACTCAAGGCTTAGGGGAGATGTCACAGGAACCCGGAAAGGTCATAGAGACGTGAAGTTGAGACTTAAGGGGTGATGTGGGGCTTGAGAATAATTTTTTTTATTTACAAAGGAATACTTATATTATACACTGGTATAACACATCTCACACCTATTCCAAATATGCAATCAGATATTGAATATCTTTACTAGAACCAGAGTTATGGGAGATTGGCCTAATTTGATTAGGTCATTTGTTACGGGTCGTTAAAGAAAAAGTATTCGTAAATTATCAAAATGTTTAATGCAACTGTATTCACAAAGGTGTAATTTGTGCGGTGATGCTATTTTAGATCTTAACTGAGAGGGTTATGTCACTAAAAAATGATTGCAATTATAGTGTAAAAGAGATGCTTTCTCATTATTTAAAAAAGTAATTAATTGGATTGAACTCTTCAGCTGGAAGACTATAAAAATAGCATCACCGCACAGCTCCTTTCTTCGCGATTAAAATGGCACCAAACGTGTTAATATTGTCCAAGACAAACTTCAGAAAACGCCTGTAAGGCATCGGTACTTGTGAAAAAAATGTGAAGAGAGAAAAAAGCCCTTGAAGTATGTGTATTCCTACTGAATGTTCATAGAAAATTAAGACTTTATATTTTTCTTTCATACTTAAAAATTAGATAGAGCAATAATATTTTGCACAGAGCTGGGTGGGTATGTCCAAATTTCAGAAAAGCCATTTTCTCAAAAGTGAACTTTCTCCTGCTTTTTACCATTTAAAGACCATCCTCCCCCCTTAATTTTATGAAAAAAAAAACAGTTCCAAAAAGGCTCACGCCGATACAAAATGCCACGTTCACACGTGGTTTCTAAATGCGCCCGCCCGCAGTCCTCGCGACCCGGGCCGTCCTGGACTACCCAACTTGTTTTATTTTTCAGTCGCTACATGACGCAACGTGTAGTGCCAAGTTGCATTGCTGGTTGCCTATGGGCACACTTAGCAAACTGGAAGCTACGACTCAGTGGGCCAATTAGAGCGTCGCATAGAGACAGGTGGCATCTAGAATGGACTCCTGTGAGACGCTGCCATATGTCTTACTCCAATAAATCTACTGGCTCATCGGGATTCGCAGAATTCGCCGTGTGCCGTGTGCCTTCGATGACGGAGGCGCGCGGTGGCCGCAACGTCGCGGCGCCTGGCTCCTACACCGTGCTCCTGCCCCACGGCCGGGTTGCCGGCGCGCCGGCTGGACGCGACTCCGAGGCGCCAATTGCCCGGGCTTCTCGGGCTTCGTGCCCCCTTGGCTCCCCCCCTTGGCCGTTGTTTACTCCATGTTTCTTTTTTTTTTTTTACGTTATTATGGTCGAATGCACTGAGGGTGAGGCAAGAATTTCTTGTAAAACAAAAATATATATCTGATAAACAACTTTTTACAATTCAATTCTGAAACACTTCTTATCGTTGGAAGGCATATGACATCGCGATGATTCAAGCCCGTAATGAATTTTTACAATGGTGTAGCGGACGGCAAGATTGATCAGCGGGTCGTTGAAGTGCGCTACTGCGTTGAATGAACACTTGCTAACTGAGCGACAAAGAATCTGTCTCGAACCGATGGTTACAGAAAGGCCACGGGTTTGATAATTATGCAACATAAATTGTAATATATCTTGTGAATATGCAACTAAATGACCGGAGAAACCGTTTGTCATCATTTCCGCGAGTTATGAAAAAAAAAAAAAATCCCACTCAACTTCAACTTTCCGAATGTGCTGTTAATTTCCGGGAACTAAATGCGCGAAATAATGCTAAATATTGTATTTAAAAACACCGCCAAGGTTCGATTTTGATAGGGGTGGACATTGTGCCCGGGAAGACACATTCCATATTTTATTTTACAATTAGAATAGGATTCAGGCAATGTTGACAGTGTCATAACCTGTACTGACGCTTGTGTGCCGAACAAATCACTTAATACCCCGCTAGTATTTCTACCTGTGGCGACACCTCGAAAAGGCGAGAAGACCTGTTTTCCGTGACGTTCAAGCGTAACATCAGAGTAGGCTCGTAAAGGCCAGTTCACACATCTGCGTTCCGAGCTACAGGAAAGACTGAAACGACACGAACGACATGACACCGGGGCAACCGGGGAGGCACTCACTTGATCGAATGACGTTTTAGCGAACGCCCACGTTTCGCCGAATGACACTTTAGCGAATAGTCGGACGCCGCGAAGCGGCGTTTTCGGGTGGGCCAAATGGGTTCACATTTTTGGAATGAGCCGCCGCAGACTGTCGCCGCGAAGCGGCGTAAAGCGCAGCGCGGCGGATGGGTTAACGCGCGCCCCCGTTATTCACGAAAACGTTGATCCGCTAAAATGTCGCTGTTCGCTAAAATGTCATTCGCTCATGTGATATGGACCCGGATAAAAGACCGACCTCATCGCCAGTTTCGCAATGCCTCCTCTGTCGCAATGAGTTGCGGAAACTGTGGTCTTTCCGCACGAGGGTAAACGCCACGGTAGTGCACGAGACGAGCCGTCTCGTGCACTACCGCTGCCTCCGACACGTAAACACATCTAGGGGCTTTACCATGGCTGCGTCACGCACGCTCCAGACGGTTGGTGAGATCGGTCTATTAGTCAAAGCCAACGTTGGTCAAAGCGAACGGCGAGCTCTCGTTTTCTATCTTTGTCGGGGGGCGATTACAGATATTGCGTTTTCCTGGTTGATAACAAACTATTGATATGTTGGGCCTGAAATATTCGCTGCAGTACACACGGATGAAATAGGATTACGCTTCCAGCGAGGGCTCGCGCACGTAGAATCGGTCAGCTGCCCATATGGCAAAGAAGACGACGTAGACGATTGAGGAGTTTCAGCGACGATGTCACCGCCCTGGCGGCCGGTCGCCAAAAAAGAAAAAGGGGGTAGGTTAGCCGGGCGTTGGCTTTGTGCAAATGCGTTGGCCGCGAACGTAGGCTCATAAACTTCGGCAGCAAGAATAATACGCGGCTCTAGTGTTCCGGTACGAGCAACAGAGCTGACACGATATGCTACGACTAGCTACGACCACCCGCCGCAGCGATGCAGGCGTCGAAGGAGCGCAACCTGTGTACAGGGTGTCACAAAAGAAAATTTACATGATCTTTTTTACCGCAAAAATAAACTAGGCATCGCTGAACGCTCCCTCTCCGCCCAGAGGTAGCGCTAGACGTCACAACCAGATGTCAAAGTTTCAGCCCGATCCGATAACTTAATCAAAAGTTATAAGTGATTTTCTGAAATTTTCAATGGGAAAATGGAGCCCGTTTTTGCCCGTTTTCGGTTTCTGGTGCCATAGAGCCCCATGTGTTTGAAAACTAGATCGGCCGCCATTTTCCCATTGAAATTTTCAGAAAATCACTTATAACTTTTGATTAAGTTATCAGATCGGGCTGAAACTTTGGCATCTGGGGTGACCTCTAGCGCTACCTTTGGGCGGAGAATGAGCGTTCGGCGATGCCCAGTTTATTTTTGCAGTAAAAAAGACCGTGTAAATTTTCTTCGCCCTCTTTTGTAAAAAAAAAAAAAAGAAGTGAAAAAAGCTTTATCTTTGTTCTCCCTCTGGCATTTAATACAGACTTGTTTATTTTGCACATCACACACAGCAGATATCACCGTGGTACATACAACTCGAACGGCCGATGAGACTATTGCTATTACTATAAAGTTTTCCAGAAGAGCCAAAAGGAGGCTTGTAGGGGTGCACAAGCACATCGAAATGAGATTGGCGCTTCCCGGGCTTGTTTACATTAAGCATAAAAACAGGACGATCGGCGACCAGCTGATCGCAATATAACACCAAGGATACCGATGTTTCCATACATAGAACGCAGGATAAAGACCTCAATCGACCCCTGTATGCTGTAGCTGTCATACTTTACATCCAGCCGCTTTTTAGCACTATTAACTAGAAGAACCGAGGAGTTCGCAACACCGTTTAATGCGAGGCCTGAATGGTTACTTCATCTAAGCAACGTCAACGAAAATGTTTGCAGCCGCAGATCGATAAGTTTATTTTTAGATAAAGTACGCGTCATAGTTTCAACGCGCCAACATTGTTGATATGCACTTTCTTTGGACCCGCGTACATTCAGTTCAACTTGATGACAGCTGCACCAGCGTGAGAGCTCACGTCGAGCACTTGCACACATATCTTGACTATGGCAAGATTGCTTGCCTTCGACTGGCTTGAACAGTTCATTTGTAGCATCATGGTAGGTCTTGGTTGAAGCGATGATCGTCTCGCACACGTAAACAAACAGATAACAACACGCTTTGTTAAATTTATACGCTACCGGTCTACGGACGTCGCAAATCTATCCCACTCT
This sequence comes from Ixodes scapularis, assembly GCF_016920785.2. Taxonomy (NCBI): domain Eukaryota; kingdom Metazoa; phylum Arthropoda; class Arachnida; order Ixodida; family Ixodidae; genus Ixodes; species Ixodes scapularis. Next base: position 2,050,916 of record NW_024609873.1, read on the forward strand.
TTTCCGCCATGTTGGATCGATCGGAGCGCCCCCTATATTCGCTGAAACTCCTCATGCTCCCACTCCATAACAATGCAAATACCTCGTTCATTGGACTTTTAAAGACTAAAGAAACCGACAGATTAACCTATTTTGGAACACTTGCGAGACGAGAATGAAAAACGTCAGTCTTGGAATTTCGCGTGCATTACTGGGCACAAAATAAGCCTCACATGATGCTACAAAAAATGAGCGGTATACTAAGCCACCACTGCGTTGAGAAAAACTCATTTTAGACAAAGTTGGGAACGATTCAGCATCTCGCGAGCGTCAAGTGTGCACGCGGCCAAAAGCACGAAAAAAGGCAACAATTACGTCCGACCGTCTGGCTGCCGAGCGCCGAGCCTCAGCTTCCATGTACACCAACTCATGTTTACAAACAAACCGGAGCGCCCGGAGCGCCCCTAACGGACGCCACCTGTGCCGCGCATGCGCGATGGGGGTGTGGGCAAGAAGCTGGCCGTCGCCCATAAACAAACCATTGAAATGCCATGTTGTCGGCGTCGGTGTGAGTCCTCGCGCTCTTTTTCGCGTTGGAATTGTTGATTCTATATCCTCCTAACGATGTCTGACTACTTGAGCGGCGTCAGCGAAATTAATTAGGCTCGTTACACCGCAAAACTTCTCGTGAATAATCTGACATGCGGCGATTCATTCCGCGTAGACGCCGCAGAATGTACGCTAAAGCCTGATTCACATGATGAGATTTCTCTCGCAATTTACAGTAGCGACGTCGCTCGGACTGCAAAAGCGTGAACTGTAGCTGAGATGATCGACGTCGATACTGAAACTCGCAAGCAGAATCTAACCTAGTGAATCAGGCATAACAAGTCGGTGATGGCCACTGGTAACAATGATCAACATCTCCTTGTATCTGCTGTTTACGTCGAGCCTGCTTACCAACCTTCAAACTTAAGTCTTTTGAAGCCTGCACTTACTTCTTATCGCAAGTACCGGGCCCACGTTTGGTCTACGGGCCGGTGTCCTCTAAAAGAGCAGAAGACAGGCAGAAAAGTTGGAAAGAGCAGACGACAGACAGTTCGAACGATCAGGCGACCGTTTGAACTTGAAGACGCACTGAACGTAGTCCGCACGTGGTCCGTACAACTTGGCGGTTTTCCGGCGTTCATGCTGGAAGAAAACAAATAAATCTGATGGCAAGAAGTATCCGTGAATTCAACCCAAAGTGCTTCCCGTCCAGGCAATCGTGGTCCGACGGCGTCTGGTTTTCCCTTTTCACGGCACATATCCAAGTTCTCGGACGAACAGAGCGCACGAAAACTGACCTTCAAACCTTTCTCGACTCTTTTTGTACAGCCCCAGTCGAAGCATTTTGACGAGAAGGCAGGTTTTTGTCTGGTTTCTTTCAAAACAACGCAGGAATGTACGTCTCACATGGGCACTTCCGCCCACAGCCCCGGACCGGAAGTGCGTCCGACATGCCACCACCGCGCAGTGACGTAACAGAGATGAGTTCGTGTATAGGGCCCGCTCCTTATGTAAGCAAATATCCGCTAGACAGGCCGAGCACGCGCCCAAACGGCCATACGTGTGCAAAAGGCCGCCGCGCCGCACGCATTACTCCAGCAACGTAAGCGACGTAAGCGCACAACCAACACCACGCACAGCGCATTGCACTGCATGCGTACAAAAAGTGAGGAGCATTTGCGTTTGCGCCACCTGCGCCCTGTCCGAAGCGGACACCGTAGTGCGCTGCGAACACGCGAAGAACGCATGACGTTAAGGAGCCAACGCAGCATACATGGGTAAATTACTTTCAAAATGTAATTTAATTACAATTACAATTACTTAGTCCCCAAAGTAGTTTAACTACAATTACAATTACTACTACGCGAAAGTAGTTCATTGCAATTACAAATTACTTTTTAAAAGTAATGCAATTACTTTACAATTACTTATTTCTGAGAGTTACCCACCTTGGGCCATATAACTGTAAACGAGTTATATGGCCGCTGTATAAATGTCACGCATTGTACTTTTCTTTTATGAAATTTGTTAAATGGATTATAGAACTTAATAGTTTGGAGTAATGAACTTCTGATTTTTTATATTCTCAAAAAATAAAAATAAATGGCGACAAAATTCACAGGTGCGAGGTGAATCTCTTTAGAGCTTGTGCAAATGGTATCCAAGTCAAACCAACAAAAAATAAACTTAAAAAATAATACAAGGAAACAAATATGCGACAGTACTGGTATCATAAAACTCGGTGATTCGCTGCCTCTCCCTGTCTGTGGACTTGTAACATGTCGGATGTGGGTAACCGTAGCACGCGAACTGCGGTCGCTTCCACAAAACTAGTGTCACAATAGCAGCAACTCTCTTGCCAGGGATTCTGGGTTAATTCAGTGCACGGTAACACCAAAAAAAAAAAAAAAAGCTCCTGAGATATATAAGAAATTTAGGATCGTCATGTCAGGCGAAGAAGCAAAGAAGCAGCAGGTCTAATTAACACGACTCACCCTGCCTTACTTCCAACTGTTGTTGCTAAACTGCGCTTCTTCGCCTCGATATTAGAGTAGCACGACCCTCTGTTAGTGGTACCAACACACGAGATAGAGGAGAAAGACGTGAAAACTCATAAAGAAAAGAGAATAATTACATGAACAAAAAAGTCCCCAAACTTGACTGAAATATGTAAGCGAATATGCTAGCGGCGAAGACGCGTAAGGAAAACTTCGAACCTCCCCGCCTCGACCGGATGATGTGATCGGAGCCAACCAGCTCGACTTCGACCCCCATACCCCCGTGTGGGAATGAGAAATAAGAAAGACCCCTAGAAACAGGAGCAACAGGAAGCGAACGAGACGAAGAGTCAGATTCAACTACGACAGGAACGAAAACGGACGCGAATGAAGCCCTCATTTATCAAATTATTTCTGAAATTCTTCATTAAATCGTTTTGCAGTCTACAAAATCCTTCATTCCGTTCTATCCCAGCCTCCCTTTTCCCTTTTTTTGAGCAGGTTGGGAGACTCTCTCTTTTATTGCTTCGGTTGTGCTCTCGTCGCCGTGGCCAGGGGGGAAAAGCGCCACCGCCGCAAAATCTTGCAAAAGTAATTGTAATTGTGCCTGAAATTTAGCAATTACTGATGCTAGAAAGTAATTAAATTACAATTACAATTCCTTTCAGCCAAAAGTAATTATTACAATTACAAATTACTAGGAAAAGTAATTAAATTAGAGTAATTTAATTACTGTAATTGAATTACTACCCAAGTATGCAACGCAGCGTCGATGAAAGAGAGAGAAAAAGAAATGTCGTCTAGACGTACGAGTAAAACAAAACAAAAAAACAACAAAAAAGTGTCGCCGAAATGTAGTAATTTGGTGGCTGAGTAGTAAGCTCTGTCGAGCATCGAATGTCGAAGAAACGATCTTCGGATGACACATCGATGTAACAAATGTCGAAGAAACGATCTGCCGATGAAACATCGCAGTGTCGATGAAACAATCTGTCTATGAAACCTTGCTCGACGAACTGATTGCTCATTATAAAACTGCGGGTCAAGAATGACGCGGCTTGCCACATCAAAAGTGGCGCGCCCTACATGATCGAGAGCGCGACAAAGAACCACATGGGGACGGCCCCAAACCCCCAAACCAAACCAAGCAAAGTCATGCCAAAGTCAAACCAATACAAACAAAATCAATTCAAGGACGGCTGCATGTATCAAGATAATAAATGATGACAGTATTTTATAAAGGCCGAGATGACCGAAAAACAATGCCGGCCGATGATTCTCCCTAAATCGCAGCCTACTCCGGCAAGCACGGTCGATCAACAAAAGCAGAAGCAACTCGAGTGAGAAGAAAACTCGGTCACCGCGGCCTCTGTTCATAGAATAGCATACGACTGACAGACACCACTGTCAACAGGGATTATGGTGAGATTTCAAACCGTCGTGACGGGAAACTACCCTACCTAATATAACCGTTCTCTCTCTCTCTCTCTCTCCCCCCCCCCCCCCAAAAAAAAAATGGGTCGATGCATACGTTTACTATATATACATTCTGCGTATACCTGTGGGTGGCACAAGAAAAGAAACGGGGGTGATATATGTAGTAATCTTTTATCTGTGTACAAATGAGCGAGGTACACACAGCGAGGCGATGTTCTAATCACTGCGACGTTGTCTGTGTAACCTGTCGGAAGGCGCGTTTGTGTTTTTCCGTCGCCCTTGTCAGCAGGCGAAAGTTAAACGCACCCACTTTCGTCAGCTTGCATTTAGTTTCTTTCGTAATTCATCCAGGTTTACGAAATTTGGTAGAAATGTGCGGAGCATAAACGTTCAATTAGTGCATTTCTTTCAAATTGGATTAGTGGCTCAGAAGTTCACTGTATTGGGGTAGTTTCCCCGCCGCACGACTCACGCGAAGACAAACCAAAGGCTTGAGAGAAGCAAAAGAAAAGCACAAAGAAAGCAACCGACAAGCGTGATGACCTGTGAGTGTGAGGACCTGTGAGTGGGATGAGCGTGAAGACCCGTGTGAGGACCGTGAGGACCTGTGTGAGTGTGAGGACCGCGAGGACCTGCGAGTGTGAGGACCGTGAGGAGCTGTGAGTGTGAGGACCGTGAGGACCTGTGAGTGTGATGAGCATGATGACCTGTGAGTGTGAGGACAGTGAGGGGCTGTGAGTGTGAGTACCGTGAGGACCGTGATGACCTGTGAGTATGAGGACCGTGAGGATCTATCTGTGAGTGTGATGACCTGTGAGTGTGAGGACCGTGATAATCTCTGAGTGTGATGACCTGTGAGTCTGATGATTCGTGATGACCTGTGAGCGTGATGACCGTGATGATCTGTGAGCGTGACGACCGTGATGATGATGGCGAGTGAGTTTTGGTTTTGCGTTGAACCGTGAGGGTGAGTCCGGGTGATGATCCTATTTTGAATAAATCGTGATCGTGAGTGGGCGTGAGTTCTGATTGAGGAAAAAATGGTGATCGTGAGTTTGAGTGAGGACAGCTTAAAATGCCGACCTATGGCTGCGACAACCCAATTGAAAATTTCTGGCCGGCTAAATAATTCAAAGGTTTCCCTGACCGCCGTTCTCGTATATTCGACGACGCTTTTTCGATCGGGAACAACTGCCGGTGAGTGCGTCTGGCACATGATTATAAACAGCACACACACTAGGTCATCCTTAATTCTAATTAACCCTACCTCTGGCGCATCATCGAGCTTCCAGCTTTTGCCGGCACCCCAACACCACGACCCACCACCACCGGCTCGTTAGGTCGACATGCCGGTCGAGAATCGAGGCTAGCGCATCCTCGGAGAGGTCCACGTCCACGCACACAATCACTCAGTCAAGCGCACGAACGTTAAATACGCACACCAACACGGGAACACGACAACATCACACGACACACGGCAAGAACGACAGGTTCAGATCCCAGAAATGAGCCTCTCGCACCACACTCCGACTGGCCCCGACGACCCCGCCAACCGGATTCCCGAATGAGGGCTTCTGGGCTAGCCTGCGTCGGCGGCGCCGACGTCCAACGTCGAACGTAGAGCATGTCCAAGTTCGTCGCAAGCTACGACGTCGCGCGTCGAGCTGCTCAGCGCGGCGCCGCGTTCAACTTGACGTTGGAGGCACCCCGTTCGTAGACAGCGTCAGCCAGCGTGAACGAGCGCGTGCGCTCGTTGACGTTACGACGGAGCATAAACAGCCCTTTACGGTTACGCCGGCGTCGACGCCGACGGCTACGCCGACGCCGCTCAAGCCTGAAACGTGCGCTTGAGCGCTGCGCTCTAAGGTAAAGAACGCAGAGAAGTCAGAGGGAAGGCAAAGCCGAGTGCGTGATGACCTCGTTCTGTGTTCATTTTAGTTTTCATGCGTTCTGAGATCCCATTGATGAGAGTGAACAAATCGTGCGGCTTCCATCACCTGTTTTTGATCGTACTTTCACGCCTTGGTTTTTTACACCGACAGGCGGTGTAAAACTGTAATTTGCTCGAAAAATCTGCCCAGCGAACCTGCCTTTTCTCCCGCGAGCTATTCTCCGGTGAGCCTTCCTCCGAACCGGCAGAAGAGTGCGCTAAATTTTCTCCCGCGAGCTTCTTTCTGGTGAGCTTCTCTTCGTACCCACAAATGAGTGTGCTTCCTTTTCTCCCCTGAGGTGTCCTCTTGCGAGTTTTCCCCCGAACAGGCGAAAAAGAGTATAATTTTTTTCCCTTGCTTTTCGACCTTTTCCCTGGACCTTCAAAAAAGCGGGCTAACTTTTCTCCCGTAAGCTTTTCTTTAGTGAGCTTTTCCCCGGACCAACAAAACGGTGAGCTAATTTCGCAGCCGCTGCAGGTTTTCTCCCTTGAGCTCAGACTTGTACACCTTACTCAAAAAAGTAACCAATTATAATTACTTCACTGTAAAAAGTAACCGATTACAATTACAATTACAGCCTCAAAAAAGGAATAAAAAAATTACTCTAAAGTAATCGATGACTTCCCACGTTACATTTCATACAACTTCTTTTATTACGGTAGCACATATACACATTTAAATAGGCGTTCCGCATTTATACATTTCTTGTTTTTTGTCCTTTACACCTTGTTCAGTTTCAGCCGCAGTTTTATCTCGATGTTCGCGTCGGTCAACCGGCAACGAATCATGGTGTCATGAACAGAGCTCCTAGCTTCAATGGACACGGTTGATGGCGGGATATTATTCGGGAACTAATATTAGGGACGAAGAATAAACTCAATGAATGAAACATACCAAATTCGAACTAAGAATATAGATGTTCAAATGTGATATTCCGTAAACCGGTCAAAAGCTTGTAGGAGCATGCTCGTGAATTTGAATACAAACTTTCCTGGTTAAAAGCTAAAAACAGTCCAAAAACGCGGACAAGAACCAGATTTTTCTTAGCCTGTTGACCGGTTTTGCCCAGAACTGAGTGACTACGTCACTTCTAACCCCTCTCGCAAAAAAAAAAAAAAAAGAAGAAAACAAAGGGAAATAGAGAAAAATTGTAATGGGTATTTCTGTAATCGATTACAACAAGAAAGTAACTGAATTGCAATGATCGTTACTCCTTAAAGGAGGCATTTCAAGCGTTACAAAATTACAGCAAAATGTAATCTATTATAAGTAATGCGTTACTTGTAACGAGTTACGAACACGTCTGCGTGAGCTTTACACCAGTTCACTTTTCTTTGGTGAGCTTCTTTCCGGGATTCCCGAAGGGGACGCCGGAATCCGAGTTCCAGAACTGCGCCCATGCAGTGAGCACGACAGGATGGTCCTAACGTGCAGATGGCCGGAAACGAAAGAAAAGCCCGCCTGCCACCGGTTCCCGTCCTCTCTCCGCGGAGAAAACCGCGGGTCGAGAACACGAGAGGACGATCGATTCTGTGCTCCGGAGCCGCGGAGGAGCCACGCTGGACGCTTCAGGGGCCATTGCCGCCTTCTGTCCAGCCTTCCCGGGTCCCGCGCGCCGCAGGAAGAGCTGCTTTCGATGCGAGCTTTGTCCGAACTAAAGTCACTGGATCTGTTTTTTTTTTTTTTTTAGTCCGGACCACAGGGTTGTTTCGCCCGTCACGTCACAATCGAGGGTAATAGGACGTGACGGAGACGGAGGTGTGTTCCAACGGGCAGCAAGGGCGGCAGCGCTGTGATTTGCAGGTTTCTTAACTTCGTTGTCCGATTCTTGGACCAATTATGTCTGTCAGAAACCAATTAATTTTGTTGCCACGTATTTTAGCTGACTCTTTCTCTCGTTCGAATGAAAAAAAGAAAAAAAAAAAGAAGGAGAAAGCGTAAAGGCGGCAGCGGAGTAGAGGGTACCACTAGGCGAGTCATCAGAACGATCTACTAAAAGTTTCTATTGTTACTAGTTCAACAAGCAGCAAGAACACGTCTTTTGTAGGGGTAGAGAGAGGCAGACGTCAGGGGTCCAAATGTATATACTCTTTCCGATTACGACTGGCGACTTTTTTGGGGACTCGTGCAGTGCTGGTGCAAGACGACGACTTTTAAAGCGACCTTCCGAAAATATCTGCATCTAAGGGCTCAAAACAGAATCTTAAAAAAACACTAAAATAAAAAAAAATTAAGAAAAATTGGTAACGACCTTTACTTTTAAACTTCTATGATGCATGAAGTGCAGTGTTTAAGAAGTAATCATTTGAATTTGCTTAGAAGACTATATACAGTCTTGTATAGTACCGGTCCCATGACGTCGTGTCACGCGACCGCACTTGTATTTCCTTAATTAAGCGGGGAAACTATATTGGTGTATAGTTCACGTGACGTCAGGTTACGTGACATCAATTTGCCCGCCAAATTTAGCAGAGAAACTCATTGGTGTTTACAGTATAGGTAACAAGACGTCATGTCACATTACCTGACTTCCCGTCAAATTTAGCGGGGAAACTGAATTGCCAATAAGCCATGTGACGTCAAATTTTCTCCTAAATTTAGTGGGGAAAATGATTTGGGCTGGTAGGTCCCGTGACTTCAGGCCACGAGACATCAGATTTGCCGTTAAAATTAGCGGGGAAACTCAATTCGTGTAAGTGACATAAATATCCCCGCTAAATGTAGCGCGATATGCACGGACGAACGGACGGACAAAATTTTGGGAATGAGGGGGTGGGGGACAAAATTTTGGTTAGGAGGAAGGGGGAGCGTTGAAAAGCATTTCATGCTTTAAAAAATTATTTACCGATAAAAAGACGTACATTGCAATATATATATATATATATATATATATATATATATATATATATATATATCAAGGAAGGAAAATAATAGGTTTAGAAAGAGTTATATACGTAAAGACAGGGAACGGGACAACACACAACACACACAACACAACACACACGTATATAGCTCTTTCTAAACCTACATCATTACCAACGCGCTCACTAAAATGTGGAACATAATATTAGCGCGATATTTACGTCTCCATGCGCCATTTAGGTGGAGGTCACGGTCCACTCCGGCCACAAAGCGGTGACTCCGCCCATTACTACTGGATTGGCTCGGTTGCTCGACAGAACTCGTACCCAGAGGCCTAATGTCTCCCTGTCGCGACGTCCCGTGCGTCTGGCCTGCCATGTGACACCACCTGCTAGTCGTGCGAACAGACGCGCGGGAGCGCATGAATCGTCTGCTATAGACCTTTGCAAAAAAAAAGCTCTCTGGCCGCCGCCATTTTGCGACTCGAGCGACCCTTATCAGCCAAAAATTTCTGCCAACCGCCTGAGCTGTGGAAACCCGGTCAGCGTGACTCCCCACCTGCATTCTGCATTCGGAGTTCGCCGGCTTTTCTTGGAAGTTTTTGCTTTATTTGCCTGTTTAGGATGCTTACCCTTTGTGTGTTATCTTCCACTGCGCGAACCAGGGAATACGAGGGCTCGTAGCCTGCTCCGCATTCGCAGGAAATGAACGAAGAGAGCGAACGTCAAGCAGCCCGGCGATGCAGGCAGTTCGACGTTCTTGGAGGATTCTTTCCCTTGAGATAATTTCCAAAATGCCTTCCCGTCTATGTTCCGGGTCTTCGCTAAAAATAGGTGGCAGGGTCGGGTCCGGTGTGTGTGGACGGAAGAGACACGTTCGGTCATTTGCTTGGAAGGTGTGCAAAAAAGCAGTTCTTTTCTACATGTGCACATAAAAACAATCCGGATTTCGTCCGATCTTCGTGTAGTGACTATCATCGACACTGTGTATTGGAAATGCTGTGTTATCTGAGACCTTTCTCAAATCCTGTTTGCATAACGTCGAACCGTGGGGTACGTACAATATATGTTGCTCGATTGATGAGACTCGTTGAATTTCATGCTGTGGGCGGGAATATGCATGCAGTTGGGATATCCTCTGTGGTCAACTAATTTTGACGGTTAAAACGGTTTAGATCGACATGGGCTGAGTATATGGTGCCGTAAAAAGGGAAACATAAAATTAAACAAACATTCCAGTTGTATTTGTTCTGTCGCGCAGTCAACAAAACAGCTTTCATCTCTTTGTTTTTGTTCCCAAAAATAGTAAAATGCATTAAAAAAAACCTGAGAAATTCAATTCGCCATAGAACACGAAAGAAAAAATAGAACGTGGCAGTTTAGCATCCACCAGCGTCCGGAAGTGCGCCTACGCAGGCTGCCACAGCCAACTGACTAGAAAACCCACAGCGCAGCGCAGTCGGGGAACACTGACGTACCCTCTGAAAACCAGGGACGCGCGCTGTGAATCGCTTCGTTTGAGACTGCCGCTGGAAGGGTCTATAGGCCTGTTTCTCTCAACCAGGGGGCGCTGTAGCGTCCACGAGAAGCCGGGACCACAAAAAACGCGCCTACGCTAGCGTCTGATGGGACGCTAGCGTAAGCGCTAGCGTCCCATCGCTAGCGTAGGCGCGCCCGTGGATCGTGCTGATGGGACGCTAAGACGCCCGTGGATCGTGCTGATGAGACGCAAAGACGCCGCGAAGCGGCGTCTTAGCGTCTTATCAGCACGATCCACGGGCGTAAACTAATGTCAGTCAGCGTTGTTCAGTGTCTCTCCACAGGCACTATACACGAACTCATCTCTGTTACGTCATGGCTCGGTGGTGGCGCGTTGGGCGCACTTCCGGTCTGGGGCTGTGGGCGGAAGCCGCCATGGGACCCGTACGTTTCTGTGTTGCCTCGGAAGAAACCGGACAAAAACCTGCCTTCTCGTCAAAACGCCGCGACTTCTTATTGAAAGGGTCGGGAAAGGTTTGAAGGTCAGTTTTCATGCGTTTTCTGCTTGTTCGGTTCGCCCGAGAACGTGAACAGGGGTCATTAAAAAGGAAAAACAGGCGCCGTCGGACCACGATTGCTTGGGCGGAAAGCACTTTGGATTGAATTCACGGATACTTGTGGTCGCCAGAGTTATTGATTATGTTCCAACATGAAAGTGGGAAATCCGTCAAGTTGCACGGACCAACTGCGGACTACGTTCAGTGCGTCGTCAGGTTCAAACGGCCGCCTCACCGTTCGAGCTGCCGTCTGCTCTCTCAAACGTTTCTGCTTGTCGTCTGCTCGTTTAAACGACAGCGGCGCGTTGACCAAACGTTGACCCGGTAGTTGCGATAGGAAGTGCAGACCTCAAGAGACGTTTAAGTTTGAAGGTTGGTTCGGGTAAGTAGGCTCGGTGTAAACAGTAGATATAAGGAGATGATAATTGCTACCAGTGGCCATCACCAACTTGTTATGCCTGATTCACTCGGTCCGATTCTGCTTGCGATTTTCAGTACCGACGTCGACATCTTAGGTACGGTCCAGGCGTTTGCGGCCCGAGCGACGTCATGACTGAAAATAGCAAGCAGAACCTCACCATGTGAATCAGGCTTTAGCGTCCATTCTGCGGCGTCCTCGCGGAATGAACCGCCGCATGTTACATTATTCACGCGAAGTTTTGCGGTGTAACGAGCCTCGTTAATTTCATTAAGGGCGCTCAAGTAGTCAGACATTGCCAGGAAGACGTAGAATCAACAATTCCAAGGCGGAAAAGAGCGCGGAGACTCACACCGCCGCCAACAACATTCCATTCCAATGGTTTGTTTATGGGCGAGGGCGAGGTTCTTGTCCACACCCCCATCGCGCATGCGCGGCGTTAGTGGCGTCCACTAGGGGCGCTCCGGTTTGTTTGTAAACATGAGTTGGTGTATAGACCTGTTGCTCTCCGCCAGGGGGTGGGGGGTGGGGGGGGGGGGGGGTGCTGTAGCGTTCCCGAGACGCGACCACAAACGAGTTGCCTCCGCTAGCGTCCGCGAAACGCGACCATTTAATGCTGACGTGAAGTGACGTCCCAGCGTCCCATTATGCGCCTTCCACAGGCGTAAACTAGCGTCTGTGAGCGTCATTCCTCAGCGTCTGCTCGTGGTTCATGCGCACTGACACAGCGTTTGAAAGGAGCAACGATACGCACACCGGAAACGCGACCTAAAAATATCTGATCTTGCTCGCCAGGGTCACTGTTCAAAACTTGAGAGATACGGGTCTATACAGAGTGTTTGAATGGATGTCGCAGTATTAAACGTTGAATCGTACTGGTGCTCTCTAACTAAACAATTAATTCAGTGCTTAAAATCATGGAACGGCACCTCGTCGCCATACATATATACAGTGTTTGAACTAACGCGTTACAAGTAACGACGTTACTGCTGACGCGTTGGTTTTTTTACTAACGTACTAACGTACTCGTTAGAATCCCAAAGGACTAAAGAGAAAAGTAACGTCGTTATTATTTTACAGTATTTCTTAATAAATTATAGTTCTATCAACAACAGAAAGGATAAACTCTACGTTTGGAAGCGTTGACCTTTCCACGCTTTGAACCAAAACAGGTGTGTCAGCATAGCCGGGTGCTGGCGCGTCGTTAATTGGAAATGCGACGTTGGTTTTTGAAAGAATAAAATAACATTTATTTTAGCGGATTAACTTTGATTACAGAAATAGGTCTATATTGCGTCCGTTACGCGATGCGCATCCGGTGGTTTTTTTTTTGTTTTTTTTTTTCAGGGCGGTTTCTTCTTCCCAGTCAGGTTCTATGGGCAAGGTTCAATTCTCCGAATCGCGCTCGCGAAGCGTCACGTGTCCGAGGATGTAGATTACATATCCTGCCCAGGCCAGACAAACAAGCTTGGCTAGCTAAACATGTTCAGGACATACATTACTGTTGTGCAAATCGCGCTCTCGAAGCGTTACGTGTTCGAGGATATACATTACACATCCTGCCCAGGTCAGACAAACAAGTTGGCCCAGCTAACAAACGGCAAGGTTATTGCATGCAGCATTGAACGCCGACCGTCACCAGAGAGACGTCACCATCTTTTAGAATCCCTGCCGCTGTGGTGCTGTTTGTGTTAGTTTCCAACGTATAAGTGTGATCTGTAATCTACTGCTCTGCTGTAATGCTTCGGCGCTGCAGAGTAAAAATAAATAAATAATCACTTTGGACAAGTGTATTGTTGCCGAAGTTTATAGAGGCGGTTTATTATAAACAGTGAAGCACGGAAGTAACGAAAAACTAACGTGAAAGTAACTTGTTAGTCATGGCAAGTAACAACACTGGTATTTCGTTACATCTGCAAAATGCTAATGGAGCTCTGTAACGCGTTAGCTTTTTTCCAAGGTAACGAGTAACGCTAATTCGTTACTTATTTTGGTAACGGGCACAACACTGCATATATATATACATATATATATATATATATATATATATATATATATATATATATATATATATATATATATATATATATATATATCATGAAATATTGTTTAGGAAAAACGTTTCACAATATTTATAGGATGACGACGCAACTGAGCTAAAAGCAATAATATTTTCAAAATGTCACGAAGGTTTGGGGACAAGCCCTTTCAGTCCTTTTTATACTTTTTTATTCCTGGGGGACTCCCTCCTCCGTCTGGGGGTGTTAATTTGAAAATTATATTTGTGTCACTTGTTAACGTGTGAAAAAAAGTATAACTGCCAAGCACCTTTCGCGAGGTCTAGAGTGGGTTTACCTAAATTGCGTATCGGAAAAAAAAAGAAAAGGTTTACGTGGATTTTTTTTTGTAACGTACGTGTTTTAGGTTTATCTTATTTATTTTATTTCAATGTTTATTTAATAACGTCTTACTGTTCTCGGAAAGACTCGCGTTAATCGTGCTTACGTGAATGAGCATGCCCTCCTTGAGAAGTGCGAGCTCATTTTGCATTGGACTCGTCCGACGACGAATGGGGCAGCCTGACTCCAAAGAGGGATCTTGTTGCTCAAGTCACTGCTCGCCAGACTGATGCCCGTTACTTCAATAAAGTAATTAATTACAGTTACAACTACTTGGCCTAAAATGTAATGGATTACCGTTACAAATTACTCCTCGTAAAAAGTAATCGATTAATAACTTCGTTACTTTACTCGATTACTTTTGCGTTACTTCAAAGCCCCACAAAAAGAGACACACTATCTACTGCGTGTTTGAAGGAAAACCTTTTGGGCCCATTCAAAATTAAAACAAAAATAAGCATATTCATTACTTTCTACCCAATATTTTAGGTTAATAATTTTAGGAGAACGAATCTATAAAGTTTTAGAGTACTTAAACAGGTGTTCGAGATAAACGAGCCTTGCGGTGTCCAACCGGGACAGAACTAAATCCCATGAACATGCGACGAATGCACTTGAGCGGTGGAGGCACGCACACCATTGGAATTAAGGCCCGTTCACACTCTTGCAACCGAGTACGACCGAGAGAGACCAAACCGGTTTTTAAGCCTCTTGCGATCTCTTACGACCAGCTCCGCTCAGCGCATCCGGTCTCAAGAAGTCTTTCTCGGTCGTACTCGGTTGCAAGAGTGTGAACGCGCCTTTAATCTAAGTTTGGAGTCGGCGAGCTTCAAAACGCGATTTCCCTGAAGATATGGTTTTTCTATGTTTGCTGCATGTTGCCTAAATAGGTGCTGGTTTACCTACTAAAACGGACTGGATGTGAGACCAAGATGAAATACTTGCTTCTGGGTACATTTCAAAGACTCCTCCTTGATGAAGGTTGTTATCCGACCGAATGGGGCCCACTTGGTCTTCTTCCTTTATCACCAAACTTATCAGAACCAAGGCGTCACACGAAATACTAATGCACAACCTCTCAGCTGAACTGACTTTCCCGTCTAAAAATTATTAAAAAAAAAAAAAAAATTTTAGTCAACAGCACGCCTCCATGTCTTTCACGCGTTTACAGGCAGGCCGCATCACAACTCCAGTGTCCAAGTGAGACACCGTTTATTCTCAGAAAACTCGGGCTATGTTGGCTATACCTAAAATTTCGGTCTAAGTTCCCGCAGGCCCAATCCGCTGACGAGAACCCTAGCTTTCTCGTGTCTAAGAATACGGGCTCGAGCTTGGATGTCCCAAGCCGTTTTTTTGCTCTCCCCGACCAGCAGTCCCTGCCGTCGAAAGTTCCTGTTTAAACTGACAGCAGGGTTGATGCTAGATTTTTCTTTGTTCCAATGCACTGCCGCCATCGGATCCCTCATGTTTTTGCCCTATGCATCCGTTAGTGTGAAGTCAAGCGACAGGAGCCACATAGCTGGTTGGCCCAGCAAGTATTCAGCTTTCACAGCGCTGTCAAGGATAAGCAGGGTCGAGGTCTCATTAGAGCTGCCTCTCTGTTTGCGGGGTGAGCGTGTGTATACACGAACTCATCTCTGTTACGTCACGGCGCGGTGGTGGCGCGTCGGTCGCACTTCCGGTCTGGGGCAGTGGGCAGAAGTCCCCATGCCAGACGTGCATTCCTGCGTTGTTTTCAAAGGAACAAGACAAAAACCTGCCTTCTCGTCAAAACGCCACGACTGGGGCTGTACTAAAAGAGTCGAGAAAGGTTTGAAGGCCAGTTTTCACGCGCTCGGTTCCTCCGAGAATCTGGATATGTGACGTGAAAATCGAAAACCAGACGCCGTCGGACCACGACTGCTTGGGCGGGAAGCACTTTGGATTGAATTCGCGGATTCTTTTGGTCATCAGATTTATTTGTTTTGTTCTAACATGAACGGCGAAAAACCGCGAAGTTGTACGGACCACCTGCGGACTACGTTCAGTGCGTCTTCAAGTTCAAACGGCCGCTTGACTGTTCATACTGTCGTCTGCTCTTTCAAACGTTTCTGCTTGTCGTCTGCTCTTTTAGACGACACTGGCCCCTAGACCAAACGTGGGCCCGGTACTTGCGATAAGAAGTAAGCGCAGGCCTCAAAATACTCAAGTTTGAAGGTTGGTAAGCAGGCTCGATGTAAACAGTAGATAAAAGGATGTATTGATAATTGTTACCAGTGGCTGTCACCGACTTGTTATGACTGATTCACTTGGTCCGATTCTGCTTGAAGTTTTCAGCATCGACGTCGACCATCTCAGCTAGAGTTCACGCTTTTGCAGCCCGATCGACGTCCCGACTGAAAATTGCGAGCGAAATCTCTTCATACGAATCAGGCTTTAGCGTACATTCTGCGGCGTCCACGCGGAATGAATCGCCGCATGTCGCATTATTCACGCGAAGTTTTGCCGTGTAACCAGCCTCGGTAATTTCGCTGACCCCGCTCAAGTAGTCAGACATCGCCAGGAAGACGTAGAATCTACAATTTGAACGCGAAAAAGGGCAGGGGGACTCACACCGACGCCGACAACATTGCATTTCAAATGTTTGTTTATGGGCGACGGCGAGCTTCTCGCCCACACTCCCCATCGCGCATGCGCGGCGCCGGTGGCGTCCGCTAGGGCGCTCCGGTTTGTTTGTAAACATGAGTTGGTGTATAGGCGGAAACATCAACAAGCAAAGCACAGTTTCGTTAAAAAAAAATTATTTTGGGGGAACAAGGCGCGGAGGAGTGGGGAGGGAAGAAGGAAGGTACAGGAAGGGGGGGGGGGGGAGGAAGGGAGTGGACGTGTGCACCACGGTCTTTCTGTCCACGGTTCCACTCGACACGAACCCCACGCCACGGTTTTATGGTTCATTAGTTTTCTGCTCTTTTGTACGCTCGAAGCAGTCCGTTCGTTTTACAAGAAGTCGAAGCCTGTTGCCTTTCTGTATAGAGCGTCCAATCCTACCAGCCTGGCTGACCGTACGACCGAGTCGAGAAACGGTCTCTGGCTGGGCTCTCGTGCTTTCCGTGAATTCCTTTCCCTCACCAGCACCTCACCCGAGTCTTGTGTTACCATGATAAAAAAGCGAAGGCCATTGCATATCCCTTCTTCCCCTCTATTTCTCCCTTTGACGGGACGGGAGAATTGTACCGAGTAATTTCAGTAATTCGTTACTGAAAAAGGTAATGAAATTACATTAAAAATTACATTTTCAAAAAGTAACGGATTAATAACTAAATTACAAGAAAAGTAATTAATTACAAGTAATCCCGTTACTTGTAACGAATTACTTCCAAGTCTGCTGCTCGCGCATCCCAGTCGAACTTTTCCTGAGGTCAACGACTAACCACTCATGAAGCGGGAACCTTCCGCAGTATGCATTCGGCGGTAGAAAAGTTGACTTACGTACTACAAAGGCTCGCGGGCTTTGCGTGCCACCAAGGCGACGCAGAAGCGGCTCAGGAAGTTGAAGAGCGCAGTCGCTAAACAAGAGCGCCAGGACTCAGCCACGACAGGCGCCATTACACAGCGGCCGACCGGCAAGTCAAGCGCAAGTTGTCGGACAGTCTGTCCGGTGCGCTGCGTAATGCCTGCGACGGATTGCGGCTTCGGGCGGACGTGAGCAATGCGTTCTAAACGCTATGAATTTAGGATAGGAGGGATTTGAGGAATGCCAACGAAACAGTACCGTTCTTTGCGTGCCACAGTCGCGTATTTGGGAGCTTCGACGCGCTCACATAATTTAACGAGGCAAAGAAACTTTTACATTATTCATTGAACTACATTAAAATCGACCAGTGTTCATAACACTTGTTTTCTATTTATTTTTACGATAATTTATCTGGTTTGGTAAATGAAACCTTTTGTTACGTTATATTTTAGGATATAAACTACATTTAAAGTGAAAGTTTACACAAATACCCCTTTAAGAAGTACAATATTGTCGGAGTCAAATAATGTTATCTTTGCGATAAACACCTCTGAACACAAGAGAAAGTTCTAAAAGTAGAAATTTTAACATCAATGTTTTTTAAAAGCATTTTTATTATTTCTTTTTGTATGAAGAGTTTATTTAGCGTTTTAGAAGAAACAAGAAAAAATGGATGTAATATATGCTGGGGACATACAAATCCGTGCATTCGGAAAGACGATATATTTGAAGTTATATTTTAAGAGGAGAAGTTAGGTCGTAGCAATTTGTTTCTGACACATTGTAAATTATTTGTGGGCACTATTCACTCGTGGTGTTGGTAGGCTTCAATTTAACAAATAATTAATCATGATACGCATTTAATTTACACATTTTTATAAACAAATCCAGGTTCTTTACTTAATAAAATAAAATAAATTTCAATAAAAATCAACTTCTCTTATTTGTCTTACGAAAATAAAATGTTTATATATGTTACCCTCTAAAAGTCTTATCTGGGATACTGTGGGCAACAAAAATATTGTTACCGATCGGCCGAGAGGCCTAGCGCGAATTTCGGTCTTTTTCAAGGGTTGTTTCGCCACGCACGCTGAGCCTGACAAGCTGGGCTCGTGTAATTCATGCTGAAGTTGTAAAGCGCAAGGGAGAGACACGGACATTAAGTAGACAGGACAGCGCTATCCTGTCTACTTCATGTCCGTGTCTGTCCCTTGCGCTTTATATTTTCCATTTGTTGAACCAACTAGACCACTTCAATATTTTAGCACTCGGGTAACTCTTTCAATCGTCATTTCTTGCTTAAAAAAATAATAAAAAAAAAAAGAAAAAAAGAAGAAAGCTCTAATACACCCCTGGGGAGGCATATGTTCTCCAAACTGAACGCTGCCATGAAACGGCCTGTTTTGGGCACGTTTTGTGCTATTCCGTGTCCACTCGGTTCAGCTACGTGGTGTCGTTTTCATCCCGCCCGATCACTACCTCACATAGTGAAAACTTTTCAGCTGCTGCAGTAACCAATTTAGTTTTGAGTAGCCGGCAACAGATCAATATTTGGGTAACCGAGTGGCGGTGTTAAGTTGGAAGTGCATTGTACATGTAAAATTACATAAAATATGTAGTAACGCAAGTTCACAAGAACGCTCATTGTGACCATAAAGCGGCGTTAAAATGGGTTAAAGGTGCTATACACTTAAGGCTTAGCAAGTTGTTTTAACATAAAGTTGAACGACCGTCCTTATTTCAAGTTTTCGTTTACGGGTAACGCGCCAAATCTCGTTGTTGCTTTTCTGTTGTTGTTTTTTTGTTTTATTTTTTGTGTGTGTGGGTTTTTTTTTGCGTTGGGAGCTGCGGTGAGTTAGATGTGTGGCACCACTTTTGAGAAGCATAATTATAGGCACATCTGAGGAGACTAGCTGAATGAACAATATAGGTTTCAGAAGGGTAAACATAACGAATAACGAACAGCTTATTAAAATATGACTGAAAATAGACAGCCCACCAGTTTCGCTGTTTATTCGACCGCATAAAGACTGATGTGATTCCGTTCTCCTGATCTTGAAGAAGTCGCGACTTCTTCAAAATCAGGAGAACGGAATCACATCAGCCCTTAACCAGCTGAAGCGAACGCATTCGCTTCAGCTGGTCGGGCCATGGCAGCTTGGGTTCACAGAAAATCTCAATGACTGTGGCGAGACGTGACAAACTGCTTCTTATGCTAGCTGGGGTTCACATGAAGTCGTGATGACTGTAGCGAGATATGACAAACTGCTGGGCGAACGGGATCCATGGTTCTCGAATCCATTTTGCATGCGGTTGAGGAAATGCCTGAAAGCTGGTTCTTCTGAATCGGACGCAGCCAAATCTTTCTATCAAAAGCATTTGTCGACACATTCCCGGAAATTCTTTGAAACCAAAAATTTTTAACTGCGGCTTTATAGGTGACGCCGATAATGCAACACTACAGGCTTGTCATCTAAGATGTTATTGGCTGGCATGCCTCCACGTCACAAACAATAAAAGAGGGAAGTGGGGATGGGGAAAGGGCGGTGGACGATAGAACGACGGGTATGCACAAGCATTAACCTCACATCCGTTAAAATACATTCTGCATTCAGGAGAAACACCCGCTTCACTTATTCCGGGCAGATGGGGCTACCTGCGTGCTTGAAAAAAGCGACAATGTTCCCGCTTAGCAACCTTTGACACAAAAGTGTCGTCTGGGGTTACCAGCCGACTCGGTCGTTCGTCTAGTTCGGAAGGCGCCGCGGGCGGGAAAAGGCTGATGAACGAATTGCGCTGTGACAGACTCGGATTGCAAGGCCACGCCTCTTTCCTCAAAGACAAGAGGCATCGGTTCACACGGTGATGCCTCTTGGTACTCTTCCAAAAAGTTACGGGTAACGGATTTGGTTGAAAAAGAAGATATGAAGCGAGAGATCGTCGTGTTTCGAACGGATACGGTATCTCTTACAGAAGGATGGATTTGTTTTTTATAGTATAACGGCAGTGATCTTCGAGGGCGAGATCCAAAACATCCGTGAAGAATGGCTACAGTTTCCCTACAATAAATAACCATGTGACTTGCTATGGATACCGGCATGGAAACGTTGAAGCTATCTGACTGCAAAATTTCCGCGAAAAAAATATTTATATATTTTTTCGCCGCAGTTGACAGAATGCAAATGATTTTTTATCAGACAGAAAACATCAGTAATAACAATAAAAAGTTACGACTGAGGAGTAACGTAATTAACATATAATACTGCAAAATACTACTCTCGTGCACGTTACTAAGAGTCAATTATTACAGCATGCAATTACTCGTGCTTAAAATTTATGCAGTTAGGTTACTCGAGAAGAAAAGTAATTGGCCGTTACTCAAAAAAGTAAAGTTACGTCTCCGAGCTTCAGATTTTTAAAACAGATATTTCTACCGTTCAAAAAAAGGACTCACATGAAAAAGGAAAAGGGGGGTAGTTACGATCACAATCAACTGAAGTACTTCTAAATTTAATCATATTCCTTCTGTGACTACCTTCTATAAAATGTATTCATATAATTGCATACGTACTCTATAAAGTAATCGATTACAAGAAATTCGATTATACTTGCAATGATTACTGTATAAATCTATAGAATAGTAGAAAAGAGTTAGTCTCGTTAGTGAAAAAAAAAAACAACGTTACCAGTAATATTGTTGCTTATAAAGCGTTTCTTAAATACCGCGGGGTCAATTCTTGCTCAATATGAAGGCGGAGGAAAGCGCACCTTCCCCTTCGAATGCACATCGAGCGACCGGTGATGCGTTTCTGCGGTGCTGCAGAGTTTTTCTCGCATCCCCAGAGGCAGTGACTGATATCTTACTCAAAGTTCGCGAGACCGCCCTGGACGAAGGAAGTTAATCGAGCACAAAGAACGCGCCCCATGGGCCACGGCGTGTAGCGACGAGTCCCTCGCACAATGCCTTGTTCGTCCCCCTTCCGAGCGCCCCCTTACGAGCGGAGAGAGTAGCGAGGAGGCCTACCCCATGACACCGTTGACCACTTTCTAGGAGGGGGGTGCCAAGCGGAGAAACACGATCAGTAAAAGCATCGTAAACGAGACAGCGCAGCACCGAGCCAATGTGTTCCGCTAAAAACGAATGTGCCAAACAACAAAGAAAAATGTCTATCCCCTCTCTACAAACCAGGCGGCATTTCCTCGTCGGCTAAAAAGCCGCCTTCTGAAAGTTGTTCCAGCTCTCGCCGCAGGGTGCCGCCACTCCATCGGGCGCTGTGTGGGTCGATCTATATTCGTCCGAGTCACGTAGGGAGCGCGTAGACCGCCACAGTTGGGAGAGGAGGACTCGCAATTGCCTCAATTGCCACCCATAAAAATAAAAATAACAACAAAGGAGGACAGGCGGGGTGCGGGTGAAGCAAACAAATACTGACCGAGGACATGTGGCGCCCAGCTTGAACCGCTACTCAGGCGGGGGCGGAAGGAGAGAAAGAGGGAAACATGCCACGGCACCATTCATCGAATGGAACTCTTCTAAAGGGACGCGTAGTAACGTGGCGCCATCTCTTGGAGGTCGCTGTTACTAGCGTTCGGTGAGCGGCAGGTTACCCTCTTCCGCGTTCTTTCTACGTCCCAAAATAATTATTAGGGTGGGCTACTTGGATCAGCTATAGGATCAATAAATAGCGCGAAGGACAGACAAGAAAGCGAAGCTGGAACGAGTGCTAAACTAAACAAGGAGAAGGAGTTTTCACTTCGTTCGCGTTTTGTGTGCGCTTGGCAAAGATCGGGCAAGGGGGGTAAAGCGAAATATTAAAGGGGCCCTGCAATGACTATTTTAGTAATTTTTAATTTGCACCGAACCTGAGCGCACTGAACGTAGTAACTTAGTGAAACTTTTCTGTTGTCGAAATTCCCTTTATTTTAAAAGTTATAGGCAAATTAAAATTACAAAAACAAGCAAGAAATAACCTCCCTCATGACGTCCTTGGTTGCTTGAGAGTGGCCGTGAACTAGAGGAGGGGTAGTGGGCTCATCCAGCGCTCACGGCTGCCGCACTCCGAGTCGATGGCGCGAGAGGGCGCCACTAAAGCGTGTTCTGGATAGGCTGTATGCAGCGGGCAGCCACAGCGGCTCTCATTGCATTTGCTGCGCGATTAAATACTAATTCGGCATGACATTTCATTGGCCACAAACGAGAGCAAACACGTGGTAAAGATCAGTTCAGAATGGAAGGTACTTTGCGCTGCCATACCGCGAAACGGCCAAACCGCAAGACAAAGCTTCTCGCTGAAGGCCTTCGGAACGCTCGGAGCCGGTCGGATCCTCCTGCCCGAACGACCGCAGCGCTGCCGCGTACATCCGGGACCTTTCCGTGTCGGCGCCTGATCCCACTACTCCTTTCTAGTATGCGCCACCTTTTCCACCGCTTGGTGGCGGATATGTCGACGGGTCATTTCTTGTTTCCGTACTTTATGAACTGCATTCGTTTTGTTTTTTTATCTAAAATACTTAACAAAAACTACTTTTATAAATAACTGAAACGGTTTGCGCCAATTGTATTTTGTATTTCGACTAAAAAGAAGCTTTTAGCGGCTCTGACCAGTAGTAAGCCCAGGACCATAGACGTCACATTTTGCGCGCTTTCGGTACCGCGGGTCGCCCTCGTCGGTGGAGGAGGTTTCCGCGCCGTCCGGTTAAAATATGACGCACTAATATTTAGTTACTCTCTCCGTGCCCGCTGGCTTGCCCGAACCCCAAGAGACGTGGAAACCGCAAAAAATGTGGACGCTTAAATATGATTGCAGGGCCCCTTTAAGAGGGAGCGCTCCTCGATTTTCATCTCCGATAGGAACTTTTGAAGAATC
The DNA here is from genome assembly GCF_016920785.2 of Ixodes scapularis. NCBI lineage: Eukaryota > Metazoa > Arthropoda > Arachnida > Ixodida > Ixodidae > Ixodes > Ixodes scapularis. The sequence continues at coordinate 2,073,883 of NW_024609873.1, forward strand.
CAGATGGCGCGCGCGTCGAAGGCGTGAAGAGGCGCTCTCCCTCCGAGGCGAATGAGTGCGTAACGTATCTGGGTCTAGCAGCGGAATGAGAGCTCGTGTCCCTTAAAACTCCTCGGGAAAGAACGTAAACCACATTTTGGTTCGTTACAGTTGCATTTCCTTCAGTGTAGTCGAAACGCAACCAAAACGCCGCTAGTGACAGCCTTCACAGTGCTTCCGTGCCCCGAGAAATTCGCGGACGGCGCTTCACGTCTCCTTCGGTAGGGTCACGTAAATGACACGTGATGACGTCGCATTCGATGCTCGCAGCGGATTCGCGGGTTTGTGAGGCTCGTGCCGAGTCGCCCACGGCAGTGGCGGCGGCGGGCCGCGGCCGGCAGTCGCCCCGAGGGGCTAGAGGGGTGGGGAGTGCGGTCGGTGAATGTTCGCGGGGAGTGACTTCTCCGGAGGATTCGCAGAACTCTGAACGCCGATATGTTGTCCATCCGGCGGTGACGGCTGTTCGCGCACGACCGCTCTGTTGTGGTCGTTATTGGTTTAGAGGGCCTAGACTTTTCAGTCGCGATATGTCAGTCGGCTGGCCTTCCCGAAGAAAACCGAAATCAAGAGGTAAGAACTTCTTTTATGACGTCCCCATTCAGTTATGATTTCTGTCGCAAGTGATGTACATTTTCACTTTATCAGAATGGTGCGATTGCCACAATCGATTGAGAATCACTTTGTGTACTTCAGGTTGGTGCGAACCACACACTGAATAAACGTATAGCTTCTTTTGTAAACAGATTGCTTCCAGATTCGGATGTGTTCGAGGGACGAAGTACGTCGCTATCATTACCTAGTTTGAAATTTTCATGGAAGCTCACAACTGTTACTTGGTGTCCTGCATTGAACATAATTATTGACTCTGCTTTTAACCAATCTGCTATTTATACGTTCTAGCGCAAGACTTGGTCGGCTCGGCAAACAGTATTATCGACTCCAGTTTGTGACCGCCTCCAGTCCTTCAACTTGGGCGGACCCGTGCCTGAAGACTGCGCTAATCTGCAATCAAGGGACATGATGTTATCATTCTATGCGCAGGCCTTTGAAACATTAACTCGTCATCGTCTTCACTGTGTTGGGGTTGTGGAGGAAGAACGAAGTCCCGCTACAGTATTCTGAGTGAGGAAAGCAACAACATGCTTTCTTTCAATTGAGAATGTTTCCACTTGCGTCTATTTTCCAAGTTTAGACGAATTTGCAATATTAAAATGCGACCACGCAATGTGAATAAAATCTCCTGGGTGCTTGTTTTGCACTTGACTGACCACCAGTTTTCGTTTCTACATTTCTTGTCGTGTCTCTATAGTCGTTCCTAAGTTTGGTTACTTCTCCTCCACTACTAAAATCCCTCTTTTGTACTCGAAAAAGTAAAGCTACAAAAATATGTTACGTGAAGGGTCCGATTTTCCTCTACCCACTAAAAGAAAGCATTAAAATGTGATGTTGCAAGCGTATTCTACATAAATAAAACGTAAAGAGGCCACCTAGCTTACTGATATTTGTGCGTCAAATATACATGCAGTTCTGTTATGTTATGCCGCGGCAGTTTTCTCTAGGACGACTCTGTCTTCAGGTAAGAACGGCCGACCGTGTCCGGTGACAGTTTTTAATTTTGACCAGAAAAATGCATCTTGCTGCCTAAATGCCCAGAAAACGGAACCGGTCTTTGTTTTAGAGAACCCCCCCCCCCCCCCCCAAAGTTACTTACCTTCAAGAAAAAAAGTCAGAAACACCTGCTCAATCTGAAGCGTTGTCTGTGGATTTAGCAAAATTGGCATTTCAGGCAGCTCTCCCCCAAAATGTGTTGTGGCTGCTGGCCCGTATCGGGATGGTTGACCCAAATTATTTATCACTACGTATCGACGTCCTTATTTTGAAATAAAAAATCGCACAGACGACGGCACATTGAGCAATACTGCCAAAGTTTTAACTTTTTTTTTTTTTGTCCGCATTTATTCAAGCCCGTTTTCAAACTTTGCCAGCGTGTTGTCCTCTATTTGGCTATAAATATTGTTGTACTGATTAGCAGGAAACGTTTACGAGAAACGCTCAAATCGAGGCATTTTACTAAATATGCATACTTTTGCAAATCAATTTAAAAAAATGCTATCTTCGATATTTTAACTCTTCCAAAATAACGCCAATAGTATCTATGAGCATGATGTGCAAAAATATTATTGCATTGTTTCTGTGTCTTATACATACCCGTAGTTGACAAGTTCATAATTTTTACAGCCCGTAAGAGTGCTCCGGGGTGGTCAGATTGGCAGCGCAGGGGTGGGCGATAGTTTCTAAGTGATAATGTTTAGCAAGTTATTTTTTTCTTCGTACAAGATTTAAAAAAAAAAAAAAAAGTACGCATGAGCCGGAGCAATCGAGAGACGCTAGCCTGTCGCACGCTAAGCAGGGTGTTCAAAGTTCAAGAATCATTTATTTCTTAGATTAACCAAACTTCAGCTGTGGGTCTCCCATAGCAAGCTAACGTCTAATGGACAGAGAAAACAAAAGCACAAGTTAACCATGTCAAATGCCGTAGAAGGCAACCTTCCGAGCCTTCAACAACGCAAATTGGGCTACGTCTTGCGACATATCCAGGCTAGACGCTATCTTGTTTTCAGTGGACGAAATTGCCAATGACGATATCCTGTCACCTGCCATGGTTGATCTTAGGTATGTCTTAATAAGCTTTAATTTTAGAAACTCCTCTCAGCGGTGGCCATTGACATTGGCAAAGGGAGGAGGATCCTCAATGACATCCACGTATGAGGGAATTTGTCACGATGGTTGTCCAGAATGAACTGGAGGACGTCCTGGCGAGCACTGCATCCAGTGGGCAGCAGGCTGCATAGTTAGATCAGCTCCTCGCAGAGATCTGTACCGTCGATGTCTGCACTTTCTAGGTGTCTCAGACTCTCAGTGCATGGCCAAGGCATTGGCAAAGTTTAAGAAGTTCCGCTTTGTCGGGAAGTCGGGTGAGGCCGTAAAGGAACCCCCAGAAGCTCACGTGCTGCTCCATCCGCGTGAAGCGTTCTTCAATCGACATCTCACGGTGTCAATCATCTTGTAGAAGAACTCTCGCTTGAATTTTGTCTCGACATCATCAACCTCGTCTTGGCACCCATAACAGAACTGGCGCTTTTTCCGCCGCAGTCGAGGGGCCGGTTTCATCGCACTGTCAATACCCATGCTCTCGGGAAGACCGTTCGCAGTTGCCAGTTGCAGTTTCGTACCCGACATCGCGATAATTGTCGATGCAATCGCTGCATGCTTTCATCAGCTGGGTGGTTGCTACGATGTCCTTCGTTTTGCATTGCATGTTCTCGCTTACAACATTAACTTGTAAAAAGAATGTCGTACCACACAACAATGTAAACGAGAAACTGAACTGCAAGAGTTAGAGCTTCATGTCGGACACCAGGTTTGCCTGCTGTGATGCGGCCATTCTTGCGCAACATTATAAATTTATATGTTTTTTGCGGTTTTCGGGATTTTTGTGGCGAGTTTCAGAATTTTGAGTTGGCAACACTGATCGGCATTGGAAGTCCGTAGTCGTCGCTGGTCGCTTACACACAAAAAAAGAAAGAGCTGCGGATCCAAAGTTCTTTACACATATTATTTTCAGTTAGGTTGAAGCCTCTGGGCACAGAGACTCACCGGATGCTGAGGGGGCATTGGTTCGTTCAGCTTACTGCTAGAGACTCCACAGCGAGCGTTGCCCAAAGCGCAGCTCGAATGTCGGGAGGAATCGGGTTCATTTTACCCCCGGTCAGACCTACTGAGCGAAGTCATTCTTCGGCTCAGAATAACTTGGCAAAGGGTGAAGCCTACGTTTTCTGCGAGCCAATCAGAGACTCTGAGCGAAGCACGTGATAACTAAGAGCAAAACTCCGTTCCAATACTATTTTGTCCCGTGACTCGCTCCGACACACTGATTTGCTCGCCGATGGGTTTGGCGCCACCGTTTAGTAAGTTGCGCTAAGAGTGCGGCATGCTGGCTCCATCGCTTTTTGCCAGTCAGGTTTTGCTCCGCTCGTAATTTGAGAGCTGTGCGGTGGTGACCGCTTGCCCAGTCGTTCATGACTCATTCAATGACGCTTTGATTCACACCGGGGGGAGAGGTTCTCTATAGTAAAACAACATTCACAGGTGGCTGCGGGTTGATGGACGCCAATTATAACAAGAACTTAGTCGTTGGTTTTGCGGCCGAAATGCCAAACGGCGATGCGGTCGTTTTTTTGTTTTTGATTTTATCCCCTCGAGGTTTGAGCCTTGCATGACCTGGCGGCCCTTTCGGCGCCCCTCTATGAATGGCGCCCGGTGCAACTGCATAGGTCGCCCACTCCAAATGCCGGCCCTGCCTCGACCGAGAGAAAAAAGACGAAAAAAGGCCTGCTGGCGGCGGACAAGTATCACGTATCGGGTGGCCCCGGTACAGCGACCTTGGCTGGTATCCTGGTGGGCGCCGTGAACGTCGCTTTTGGGCTATGGATGACGAAGCGGCCTGGCGTTGATTGACGCCCACGGATTCACAGTTGCAAAAGTTACGGGGCTAAAGCCACACGACTGGAGTTTGCCGAAATTTCCGAAAATGAAAATGCAGGCCTCAGTGAAGTCTGCTGGCTGGTCGAGATTTTTAATTTTTAAGTATTGTTCAGGTTCTTTTTATATTTTTCCGGCACACGCAATCACAAATATTCGCCACTCGCTACCTTTTTTCTTTCCTCGCACAACTTCCTGCGCGTCTACTTTTCCTAGAGTAGAGGATCAATCTCTGTAATCTGCGGGGGAAGCTCGGCGAATGGCGAATCCGAATTATTTTTTCGCTCTAAAAACGATGTCTTTATGACGGACAGACAACAGCCGTGTCATGCCTCTGAGTGTCCCCTCGGCGACTATTTTTCAGTCTAGACACATCAATGGCTTCGCCATTCGCCGAGCATCCTCCGTAGCTTACAGAACTGGCTCTCGAATTGCTTTGGGGAAACACAGACACACGGGAACTTTTTTTACCGAGGTATACATTTTGGACTGGTGTCGCCCACTGTTTATTTGTTTTACCTTTATCTTTAAAATATTGAAAAGTGTCGACCAGTGCGTTTCCTCAGCAGCTGTGCACCAGCTTTCTGTATATGTACATACGCATGTCAGTAAAGATATATGTAAATATTTCGTAATTATACTGCGTATTTTATGGTATGTTGAACAAGAGGGCGGGTAAACCACTTTTCTCCTGTGTCGCCAGCAATATGACGGCAGGAGGTTCGCTTGAAACAAGCAAATAGCAAGGCTTCTACGTATCTCAAATACTCTACTCAAGATACTGTAATTAAGATACTTTTGTCGGTATTTTGGTATCTTGAAGATACATTCGATAGAGAGTAATTAGCACTCTATCTTAACTACATTGCTTAGTATCTTCTAGTCAGTATCTCAAATACCTTTTCCGGCGTACGAAGAAGTTTGTCCCCAAAGGGGAAGTACTAAGACTAAATGTTCTTTCTTTCTCCTTTGCACGTGTCTAGGGGGACAAATGAGGTGTACACTAGGAGGTCATCGAACGATATGCGTTTCAGCTAAGTTAATATAATCAAGATGCCCCCATTTTTTTATTTCGTTGTAATAACTTCAGCTCGTCGCGCGCTTATAAAGTATCTTCGAAAGTAATTCAATTATTTTTCAAAGTATTTGCACTTTACTCAAAATAGTTTGGCGCAAAAGTAACTTGAATACTACTCTAAATACTTTCTCACTTGGGTATTTAGTATCTTGTCTTAAATACTTTTGTCGAGTATCTTGAACAACACTGCAAATCGTTGACACCTGCAGCATTTGAAGTATAGATAAAATAATCGGTTCAGATCGCCTAGACGCTGCAAACGAAAACCGCCTTGGTGTCGAAGCGCGAGGCAGTTGATCGGATTTGGTCGGACACAGTGGGTCTAACGAATACTGGCAAGTGGGCTCCTAGCGGGTTCCGGGAGGGTTGATGAGGTAATGATTTCAGCAATCCACAAGCCGGATTTCGGTGCCACACGAATCATGACATGATAGCCAGCTCTATGTACGCGAAATCATTAAAACATCCACCAAGCAAAAAGTACAGTACATTTCATTCACATCCTTCAGTCTTATCAACGAGAAGAATTTAGCACTATGATTTCGTCTCGTCCTGCCATGGTCGTCAGCCGACGCCACGGCCCGTTAGGTTCAATCGGGAGCCAGTCACGTAATGCATTACTTCGACGCGCGTATAAGAAAAGCACGCTAATGCACACGTGCCTATAACTGGTCTGTGATTGGACCTGGTGGGCCCTAACCTAGGTTGTAGATAGGGACTTTAACTTTCGGACAAATGCTATAAACTCCGTGAAACACTCGCCGGTGAAACTATCGCGAATTCGGATTTATCCGAACAACTCCGAATTCGACGGCTGTCAGTTGTAAAATCTTGAGCGGTCTTGACCTTTTCCAGGGATCCGAGGACAAGTTTTGCAACCGTTTTTCTTTTTTTTTCTTTTTTGTTTTTGTAAGCGTCAAAAGAAGCGTCTTTCTCTACGCATATTCCTTTGTTATCCTCGTGGGCAACAGGAATTCAATAATCAGTCAGACTTTCGAAGTATCCGCACGGAAAAGGCAGGACTCTGCCAAGGAATACAGATATTTTGAAGTAACTGACAGAGACATTGTATTGCCTTTGAGGCTTGATCATACAACTTGAAAGTTTAATGAAAGAAAGAAAAAAAAAAGAAAAAAAAGAACACCCGGTTTATAAATTAACTTCTAGAGGGAATATGGTATCAAAAGGCTAGTTCGTTTCACCTTATGGGCGAGCGAAGCCAACGCTACAAGCGCGAGCATGCTGCTTGTAACAGCGCCTGTGGTGCACGTACGCACGTGCGAAGCCGGCACGCTCGGAGCCTTGGGCTCGCGCTTCTAGCTTTGACTTCGCTCGCACATGACGTGAAACGAAGTATATACACCGACACGCGGCTCCGACGCCGTCCCTCTGCGGTGGCGCTGCCTTGAGTACGGCGCACCACGCAGAGGCGGCTTCTCTTCAAAAACGAGACGCTGCGATTCCGCAGTGCCCACACCCGGTGTGGGCAAAGCAAAAACCGTGTTTGTAAACAGGGCGGTCTTCGCGCGCTCGTCTATAGCCAAAATTGCGGGCTCGCACCGAGAGATGCCAAAGCACGTATACTCTGCATAAACAAAACAATAAAATAAATAAATAAATAAAAAAAAAGGTCGGGCAGTGAAATCGCCGAGATGTTGCCACTCCGCACGAGCGAATGTGTACGAATGCACCCTATTCACGGTGGCGAGACAAAAAAGAAAAAGGAAAAACGCCTGCTCCCCGCAAAATCAACCCGCATAAGCCTGCCGGGTAAACGCGGGCGCAGACACCTGCAGGTCTTCCACGCGCGCGGACGGGTCTCCTCACTCTCTCTCTCATTCTTTCTCTGCGTGTTTTTGTTTTTATTTATTTACCCCTTCGTTACTTCTCTTCCTCGACCCTCCTTTGCCCCGGGTTCGTGGTATGTTCCGTTTCTCCTTACGATGGACCGCAGAGGACCCTACGAGCTATCGGAGCCAATCCAATGCCGCGTGAGCGTCACGTCAGCTTTAGGACAGACACAACGAAGCACGAGGCGCGTGGCACGTTTATATGCGCTGGATTGGCTGCTACGACTTGTAGCTTCAGTTCCGGTCCATCGTAAGGTGCGTGCAACGGCCAAGAAACTCGCTCCGCGAATGGGCACGTTGTTTGAAGCGAGGATCGGTCGAGCAACCACGCGCAGTACTCTCGGTTTGAAGATGCACTGCCGTTGTTCGTGGGAAAGAACGTCGTCCGTCGTCACGTACGGCGACGCGGGGCTTGCGTCCTCGCCGTCGCAATGTTTAATCTTCGTCTGGCTCTTGCAGAGCATAACCAACGTGTATGCTCTCAAAATAAACACCCAACTGTGTGGACAACAATCTAGACAAAGCGGCCCCTATATTTTGATCCGCTCCCCAATAGTCCAATTCACGAGACGCTCTCCCTGTTCAGTAAATATTTCTAAGCCAGTTCATTCATGCTCTAACGAGTCGTAAAAATTCATCAGCCTTGCTCTTCCAAACGATAAAACGAATTCCGAGTAGGATAAATTTAAACTCGTTTCAAAGTACACTGCCAAGATAAAGCCGCCCATATTGTCTCTAAAACAGCAGTTGCAACATGACGAATCACGGAATTAACTCGAGAAATTTAGCACATCTTAGTTCAGCGGTTCTCAAACTGTGGTCCGCGGCGACGGTTGAAGGGGTCCCGGCTGATTCGAGGATCACCCTGTATATGTGTTCATGTGAGTAAAAACAGCGGCGCACAGACACAACTAAAGGGAAGAAAAATAAAACAAATGCAAATTTAATAATTCGAGCAAAATAAGCGAAACTGCACTGAACGTACAGTTAAATGCACTGACCGTGGATTCAAATAAGCACTTGTCAACTACAAACACATGGGACACGAGGCGACAAAGACAATCACAAGACATTACTTCAAAATCCGTCTTTACAAGTGGACCGGCGTGGAGAGTTCGCCAGTAGCACTGTCAATATATAATAAATATTTTTAATTACACAATATATTTCTCGCGATACTGTATTACATAAATGGCATTGATAAAACACTATCAAATGATCTGTGCCGCGAGAGGCGCTCCGGAATATTATTTCTCACTATAAACATTGTGTTTGCAATTAACACGCTATTTATTTTGTACGATGTGTTAGCGAGTGATTGCTTTATTCAACTATGCAGAAATAGCGGTACTGCGATTCCCGTGGCCAAACGAGCCAATTATGTTTTGGCCATAAAAAAACTGAAAACCTAGATACTTAAAATCCCTTTGGGTTTTAGCAATACGTCCAAATTTATTTACCGTCTAATGACTTTAAATATATAATTGCAACACGAGCTATAAACCCGGTCGTGGGAAACTTGATTAGCAGATTTTAGTTATTTACCCACCCAGCTTATCGCTACAATGATCTCCCATGTAATGTTCGCCGAGCCCCCTAAAGGCACAGTGAATACGGCACTAAGGTAAATGCCTCCCCCTCTTTTAAAAGAAAAACACGTTCCAGTTAAGTAAAAACAACACTGTATATTAGGTACTTTAAAAATAAATACATAATGAATACATATATGACAAACTACCGGCATATACCTTCGTTACTTCATCACAACTAGCCACAAGCACTGCACAACAAAGTATTTTTATACAATTTTTCACGAAACTGATTGTTTCTTATAGTATTTCATAGACAATTTGTAATGATTGGCGACCGGGCAGTTTTTCATGACTTGAGAACATATCTTCCAATAGTCCTGATCCCCACACGTTCTGCTCCTCGGAAGACTTCGTAGAAGGTTGAGCACTCTCGTGTAGTTCGTTCCACACTGCAGCAGAATCGTTCAATCTAAAAAATAAAAACAGAGAAAAACACCATGAACGGTTATAGGGTCTAGTCACGTGCTGAGTCATCGCCCACAAACATGACCACCAAACGATAAAGCAAAACTGATTCGGGAGAGTTGTGAAAATTGAAAGACAAAGCAAACTCGCCAATGGGATAACTGCTTTTGCCTTCGGTGGCCATACTTCTGTGTTGTGACTCGGCATCAAAAGGCAGTCTGACGTCATATAAATACTTGTAACCTCCTTGCCTACTAGCCCCGAGAACGAACGCAAGCGTCGCTGTTGTTCGAGGCGTTCGAGATCGTTTCATAGGTCACAAGGAAAGAGTACAGAAAGTTTAATCGCAAAAGATTACAATCGCACGAATAGAAATATAAAATATGGCGCTAAATATAAAGCAAAAAGTTACGGTGAAGTTATCAGCGGCCAATCACCAACCGTCCGCAACGTGAGTACTAAAGGTGTCGCGAACCAGCCGACGTTCGAGTTCGACCAGGTTCGAGTTTCTCGAACCTTTCCCGCAAAGTCCGACAACGTGCGTACTTGGGCACACGTACGCCCAAGTATGCATGCGCCCACTCAAACACGCACGAATTAGGCACTCATACGCATGCGCGAACACAGATACGCGGATGCACGCGCAGGCACGGATGCAAATTCACGTACACACGCACAAGCACACCCGCGCACACGTACGCACGAATTACATACGCGCGCACTCGCACAGGCACGCGCACTTATGAGCAGGCAAACGCCCACGCGTGCAAACACGCACGCAGATGCACGTATAACACGCACACAGATACGCGGGTGTATATACTCACGCGTAAACATGAAAACACGCATGTGCACGGGGGGCACGCACATAAGCATCCTCGCTCATGCAGGCGCACACGCAAGCAGACACGGACGCGCAATTACGTTCGCAAGCGCGAGCACGCACATAATAGAAAAACTAGACGAAACGTCACAAGGCGTATCGATGAAACGAACGCCGGCTATTTCCGATGGAACGATTTATCCTTGAAAAAGTGCAGCTTCGAAGAAACGAGCTGTCTAAAACGTCGTCTGACGAACTGACTGCATGGCACCGCGTATATTCGGAATGTATAGTACATAAAACAGCGGTCACTAAAACAGGCATACAAAAAGCATAACTGTTTCCAGTGCTTCGTGAGAAATCGTCACCCGTTGCCGAAACAAATCTTGCATTCACAGAAATACACATACAACAGAGAGGGATTCTAACCACGGTCATCTCACCATAAAAATAAACTACGCATTGCCAAATGCTCAGCGTCCGCCCAAATGTAGCCTAGCGACAGAGACTAATGTATTTTCGTGGCGAGAAAAACATGCTTCGGATTTCTTTCGAACGCACTCTAAAGAAATGTATATTATATCTACGATCAAAATTCGCGCCCCTTTTAGAGGAAGAAATGTAGTACTTACCGTACCAGAAGGAGCGTCGTTCTTGTGCCTGTACGATCGCTTTGATCACGCACAGTCTGCAACGACGGTAACAAGCGGATAGCCTTCGGCATCGATCTCGCCAGATTCCTTCGCGCGCCTCGCTTCTTCCACTCCGGCCTGTTGCATGGCTTCCCAAGCGGCATCTTCAACACCCCGAGTCAATTCGTTCTCGCAGCACTACGACACGATGACTCAACCTCACCATCCGTAGTTTCAGCAGAGGGTCGCTTACGTGCAAACTCTATTTGCGACTTCGAGACCTTTCGCTTGCCATATTTATACCTCTTTGGACCCATAGCTGCGAGGACGGCCTTTCTAGTTATGAAAACACGCACAGCTATCCGCCTGACACCCCACCCCGAGAAACAAAACCACTCTGTCTGGACGGGTCTTGCCGTCTCTGGACCACCACAAGCGTGTTACTGAAGAGCGCATGCGCGCGGAGTAATACAAAATCAGAGCAGCGTGCGTGGCGAAATGGTGGCGCCCTCACGCGGCGCTCGTCGAACTAGTCTTGACCGTCCAAACGAGGAAAACAAGCCACAACACCTTGGTTCAGTGTTTTCGATGTAGTTAAAGAACGGATGTACTTACAGCTATAATTTTAATATAATTGAATTCCGTGTTAAATTCCGCAGATATCCCACCAGACACATTTGTAGTTAAAAATTCACAGGTTTTTAAAAACGCGTTCTAACGTAAACATGTCAAAACAGCCAATTCCGACAGATTTCACGATGTAATATAAAATATAATAAAATTTTTTATGAAAAATATGCTCTGTGCGATAGTTGGACGAAGAATCAATCTTTTTATAGCAAAAAAGTTTGAAAAAATCGGTGTAACGGTTATTAAATGACAATTTTCGTAAAATGGCAGAAAATCGCGTGTATTCTCTATGGGGCTTGGAGGAGCGCTCCCTCTTAAGGGTTGGCTTCTCGCGCAGAAAATGATGGACTTAAGGTGCTGTGAGAGTTTGCCAGTGAAACTAATAAAGTGGGTTCTAAAATTTCCATAACTGAAGGTAGGTTCATAAAATTTACTGGAATAGTTATCAATACACCGTAGATGGATACAAAATAAACCACTGAATTAATTTATGTTTGGTATGTTAATGCGAAAGCGTCAACTGCCACATGGAGCGGAGCCGGCGTTGTCCATAACCGCAAAAAAACGACAGAGACATTCCCTCCGCGCCGCAACAGTGACACCTTGGATAGTTCCAAGGAAGGCTACTCCTGGCGCTGCTCCCGCGCGCCGCCGTAGCAGCGTACTCCCGCCGCTGCGCAGAGCCCGGCCGGCCGGCTTGCAGGAATACGCTGTGAATACTAATGCTTTCGCATTCCTACACGTAAGCGGTCTTGAGTGTGCTGTTTTGTTATTTATTTTGCATCTGTACCTTGTTTTATCAGCTATGCAGTCGACTTCAATCAATATTTGCGCGGTTGTGTTTATAGATTGAGCTTGAATGAAACTTGAGTCAATTGCCTATCTTGTTTTTTTTATTTTTTTTTCAATGCATATAAGGTGATAGAAGGTAGTGATTTTAGTTTACCAAACAAAACAAACTTCTGTCGTTTAAGTGTTTTCTTTTTCTTTTTCTAATAAGCTATGTTAGTGACAGGCATGCAGGAATACAAGAGCTCTCTTCCTCCCAAATTTGCCAACTCTGCAACCAGTAAATTTTTTTTCTCTTGTTGAAAATTACGACTGCAATAAAAAACATAAAACAATATTTCAGCTTATTTTTATATATCTACCACTTATTAATAATAATTCTAATAAACATTATGAGCCTGACTTCGGTTATGAAAATTTTTAAAACCCCATATGTTAGTTTCACTTTCAAACCCTCACCCCGCCTTAACAGTTAGTCGATAAGCTTCCTCCACAATCGATGATCAGTGTTTTTTTTTACATCTGCAGAATCAAGGGTGATGTGTTAAGGCTCTGTCACATGTTTTCCCCCAGTTGCTGTTGCCTCAGTGCGAGAGGGTCGTCGAAAACATGTTCCCCTCGTGTTGATGGACAGAGTTGTCCAACGGTTTCCTCAATGTGACATTGCCGACCTCTGATGTGAAGGGTTAGTGGGCGGACAAAAAGGCTATAGCTGCCTTGGTCTCTCTACCCGCTGTCTCCATCCAATCAGAGAGAGTTAGGCCAATTGTCTGCTTATTGCGCATAATTTGGCGTTCGAACGCCAATCACCGAAAGCCGGTGTTCGGCGTCCGAACGCAATTTCGCTGGAAGATATTCTCGTTTTAAGGCCAACAGTCACTCGTTCTTCTTGGCCTCTTGTATACATTTTTGTTTGTTCCAGGTTCTAATATCTGACCAGCTTTTCACCTTGCGTAACGCGGATAAAGGACCACAAGGAAGGTAAGCCAAGAAAGCTTCTTGACATACACTGATTAGCAAATAACCGGTCTACTAGTCTATAACAAGGCATCACCAGATTCATTTATGACTGAATTATTTTTGGGATAATTTAGATTAAAAGGTAAATTAAAAAAAAAGAGAAAACTTATTTTTTTCCTAAGCAATAAAGGCGGGCGATCTTATTTTGCTCGCCTGACGTCTCAGAAACAACAACTTTTATGAAAATAGTAAATAATTAAAATGAAAAAAATTGGTCTTCGCGTAACTTAGTTTTTGGTAGGCAGTGAGAATGACCTTGCACGCCTAGCATCATGCCACCGCGATCCCAAGTGGCACTGCAATGCATGTGATGACGTTCGAATTGGTCAATGCATTAAATGCCTCGTTCTGAGGTAACATCAGTGCAGACATGTACACGATACCTCAAAAAAGTAACTAAATACCGTTAGTCGTTACTCGCTCGAAAAGTAACTAAGGACGTTAATCGTTACCGATTCTCAAAAGGAACGCATTACCTTACCTCAAAAGTATCGAGTTACTTTTCTCGTTAATTTGAAGACCAAATACACAGCTACCTTTGTTTCATGGTTTATTATTTTTCTTTTCGGTAGTCGTTGCATTTAAGCAGTAGCTGCCTCTCGAAGTTTTCTGCGGTTATGTTTCCCCGCTTCCTTCAAAATACATCTCCGGCGACGCTGAATAGTCGTTCTACTGACGCGCTCAAAGGAACGGCCCCGTTGTCCACCGGCAAGAGCTGGTGAATCTGGGATTCCCCCCTCGTTTAAAGTTTGAAGTTGGCAGTGGGTTCTCTGCCTTCCCGTTTTCGCAACCTCCGGGTATACATTCGGTCTGTACACGATTCTAAAATGTTTAAACAATTGAGCCTTATTGTGCTCGCTAGGTGAAGTATACATTCCCAGCTGTAGAGTTCGACTGACGTGTTCAACGATAAACGTTGCTGTACTGTCAGACCGTTTAGTTGTTTTTCGGGTTTCCAATCTCCCTTTGTCGCAATAGACGCATACTCAGGTTGGAATCAAAACGAGGTTGTTTCAACGATGTTGTACACGTTACTCCTCAAAAGTAACAAAATACCGTTTCTCCTTACTTGGCCTTAAAAGCAACCAAGTACGTTACTCTTTCCTTTTCTAAAAAGGTAAGTGAATAGGTTACTCGTTGCCGAAAATAGTAACTATGAGTAGAAGTAACTCGTGACTTGTAACGCGTTGCGTACATCCCTGCTTCTCTGCCATAATATCTTTTCTTTTTTATTTATACAGGGTGTTTGACCTGTAATTTGAACGGATAATGAAATAAAATAAGGTAGAAAGTGAGTCAGTTGCCGTCTTTACCAATTATTTATCCAGCTCGGCGGACATTAAATGAGGGGATAACCGTCACGCTAAGACGACTAATCAACTAAAGTTTGTTGAGTAACTTTTGAATTACTCGTTTTGGGCGTCATGTTGGAATCGAAATGTTGATGGCAGTTACTGTTGAAGGCCACACCTATTTAAATGACTTGCGAAAAGGTAATGATATTTTAGATATTATTCGATCAATTTTCGTTTTTGTTTCACCCGGTTGAAAAAAAAGAACGGCGTGCAAAAAGAGCGCATTAAGTCATGCCCACGATGACGCTTGAGAGTGACGTGACTGTTTACGTCACGTCGTCGTTTGTGTCGCTGGCGCACCCACCAAGGGCACACTGCCGAGACAGGGACGACGATTCAGAGTGGGCAGGCCGGCAGCAGCGCGACAACCAGCATGCGTAACAGGCTGTCTTTCATCTTTGTGCAGTTTCTGCTGCTGCCACATGGAACCACTGACATCATCATTTCTGGGAACGGATTTCGACACGCACTCGAGGTAAACGACGAAAACAGCGGTGCTGCGATGACCCAGCTGATCCCGGCACCTTCCTGCAACATCACGATCGACAGTTCGCCAAAGAAGCACCAGGTGTCATGGCTAAACGGAAGAACACGTGGGACGTCAACGTCACCTCCTGGGGCTACAAAGGCGGAGAACCTGTGCGACCTGTTCAGTGGGCAGGCCGGCAGCAGCGCGACAAGCAGCATGCGTAACAGGCTGTCTTTCATCTTTGTGCAGGTACGTCCCGCGCTTGACGACAGTCATTGTTACCGATCCGACGACCGTTTTTTGCTGCTGCTGCCCTGCCCACACTGTCTGTTTTGTTTGCTGCGTTATAGTCAAGCGTGTGTTGGCTTGTTTAGATCACTGCTCTGTTGTGGAGATATTGAAACAAATCCGGGTCTCATGAATGCGGAGCAAGCTCAGCAATTTTCACAAATGTTCCAGTTATTAAATGAGCTAAATTCCCGGTCACAGGGGTTTGAGGCTGGCCAAACAGCGCTAATCAGTTCCGTGGACGAAATAAAGCAAAGTCAAAAATCTATTGAAGAAAAGGTTACAAAAATCAGTACAAGGCTTGTATCCGTCGAAAAAAAAAGACAACTGCTTTTGAACAAGAGATACAAGGCCTACGAAAGGAAATGGGAGAGCAGAGGAAAACGAATACTGCTTTACGTCATCGGTTGGATGAACTTGAAGATAGGTCTAGGCGAAACAACGCCCTTTTTTTATGGTATCGCTGATAGTGCTGCGGAAACGTGGGCTCAAGTTGAACAAAAAATAAAAAGGGCTTTGTTTGACTGTTTCGATGGCAAAACTGACCTGTCTTTCGACATTGAGAGGGCTCATAGGCTTGGCCAGTACACTATCAGTAAATGTAGGACAGTCATCGTTAAATTTTCTCCTTTCAAGGCAAAAGAGCAAGTCATGGTTTTAAAGGCGAAACTGAAGTCAATGGACGTCAGTGTTAGCGAGGATTTTTCTTTTGCAACTCGTTTGGCGCGAAGGAAGCTTATTGAGTTTGGAAAATCAAGCGGTGCTACTTTTAAACTTAATTATAATAAATTATTTCTAAATGAAAAATGCTATGTATATGACCATGACGCAGGGCACGTCCCCGAATTACTTCGACCGCATAGCTCAAGCAGTGTTAGACGCCGTGATGCAGCCAATTCGGCCCCAGAGGGTGCACTTGTTCCTGTTTAGCGGTTGCAGAGGGGTGGTGGCCGTCTTGATTCTTCGTCGAACTTGTCTATCCTTTTTACGAATATACGAAGCTTAATGAATAAACGCGAGAATATAAGCTCTGTCATAGACACTTGCGATGCTAGCATTATTGTATTAACCGAAACATGGCTCTCGGCCAAAGTTAGAGACGCAGAGTTGTTTCTCGGACTGAAACAGTTCACTACTTATCGGCAGGACAGGGAGTTGCGAACGGGTGGAGGTGTTCTAATTGGAGTTATTAAAAGTATTCCGTCCTTTGTTGTAAATATTAACAGTTCTCTAGAGATAATTCGGGTGTGTATGATCATTCAACATCAAAAGTTTGTATTAGGATGCTGTTACCGCCCACCTTCTTATGTTACTGATTTTACAGATAAGCTACATGATGCGTTGAATGTAATTTCAACGCGTTTTCCAAATACGCCCCTGCTTTTAATGGGTGATTTTAATTATCCTAACATTGTTTGGGGACCGAGTGACCCCTGCTGTGACCCATTTTCAACAGACTGTGCAAAGTTCTTAAGTGTACTCTCTGATTTCCATTTCATTCAACTAGTTCACAGCCCAACGAGAGTAACGGCTACAAAGTCAAGCATTTTAGATCGGATTTTTACTACTACGCCCAACCTAATTGGTCCAATTACTTACCTTCCTGGCCTCAGTGACCACCTGTTATTACATTTTACCTTGTGCATTCCTTCAACTTGTGTCAGAAATCAAAAGAAAATTATCAGAGACTATAGCAAAGCCAATTTTGATGCCATTAATGTTGAATTTTCTAGCTTTTTAGATGCTTTCTTTGAGAACGTCTCGGAGCGCTCTGTTGAAACTAACTGGACGCTTTTCAAGGAAGCGGTGATTTCGCTCACTAAAAAGTATATACCTTTGAAAACCATAATTGTAAATTCTACTTCACCATGGTTCAACAGGGCGCTTCTGAGGTTATCGAACAAAAAGAAACGTTTATTTAGAGCTGCCAGGCTCACGTCCTGCGCAGTTCGTTGGCAGAATTACTTCAGTGCTGCTCAGTGTTATAAGAGTGCAGTTCAGAGTGCTAAGGTCAATTTCCTCCAGAATTTGCTACCATCTATGTTAAAAAATAATCCGCGTCAATTCTGGAATGTATTGTCCCACCGTGATAGACCCTCATGTATTTCACTTAAAACACTAGACGAAACTCTGATTGAGGAATCTTTATGCGCTACAATGTTCCAGGAAGTGTTCATTAGGTCTTTTTCTAGCACCCCCATCTGTGCTAACCCAAGCTATCATGTTGATTCCTTCCCATTAATGTATCCTACCATCATTACTCCAGATGGTGTACTGAAGATCATCAATTGTCTTAAGCTATCCTCAGCGACTGGAATAGATGAGATTAACTCAAAATTTCTTAAAGCTACAAATCAATACTCTTCCGTAATCCTTGCACATATTTTTCAGCAATCACTTGAGACTTCATTGGTACCAGCCGACTGGAAAATTGGTAAAGTTATTCCCTTGCACAAATCTGGTAATAAGCACGTTCCTATCAATTATAGACCCATCTCACTAACCAGCGTTCCCTGTAAAATTTTTGAACATATAATCTATACGCAGCTCGGTAACTTTCTAGAATCTAATTCATTTTTTTCACCAGCTCAACATGGCTTTAGAAAAAATTTATCTTGTGAAACGTAACTTTTGTCTATCACCAGCGACTTTCATTCGGCACTTGATCAGGGATCTCAGGTGGACTGCATATTTCTAGACTTTGCCAAAGCATTTGCCAAGGTATCGCACCGACTTTTACTGCTCAAGTTAAGTAAACTTAACATCGACTCTAACGTGTTTAACTGGCTAGTTTCGTTTCTAACGAATCGGTCACAATTTGTAACGTGTAATGGTACTAACTCCTCCTCTGCACCAGTTTCTTCCGGAGTACCTCAGGGGTCCGTTCTGGGACCTCTACTCTTTTTAATATATATTAATGACTTGCATGCCGTGGTCTCTTCTTCAATTAAACTTTTTGCTGACGATTGTGCTATTTATCAAGTAATATCTAATGACTCTGACTCACAAAAACTGCAACATGACCTAGATTCCATACTACACTGGTGTGAACTCTGGTCAATGGAGCTCAATATTAATAAATGTAAAATAATGCGCATAACACGTAAAGCCAACTTCAATTTTGCTTATAGTACTAATAACACACCCCTAGAACTTGTAAACTCATACAAGTATCTGGGTGTGATTTTAAGTGCTGACCTTTCCTGGAAACTTCATATTAACTATGTGACTAACAACGCCAATCGAATGCTTGGTTTCCTCAAACGTAACTTTTATCTCGCCCCGTCATCATTAAAACTATTTCTTTATAAAACACTAGTTAGGTCCAAGCTAGAGTATGCAGCTTCCATCTGGGATCCCTCTACTATTTACCTCGTTGATTCACTTGAAGGTATTCAGAACAGAGCTGCACGTTTCATAATGGCTAACTATAACCGCACCACAAGCGTTACATCAATGAAAGATAATTTGTTACTCCCAAGCCTCGCACATCGTCGCACAGTCTTTCGTATTTCTCTTTTTCATAAAATCTATCACCATATTCCTCAGCTTAAATCCCAACTAATCATCCCCCCTACTTTGTATCAGCACGCCTTGATCATCGTCACAAAGTCGGTGTCCCATTTTGCCACTCTAACGTTTATTATGACTCTTTTATTCCCAGGACTTCCAAAGACTGGAATCGCTTACCTGCATCGCTCACATCAATTAATGATCACGCACTTTTTTGTACATCTATTGCCAATTTCATGTTCCCTGTTCCTTAAGTATTGTATATTTTGTTCCAATTGTTTATTATGTTTACTATTGTTCCCACTCCCCTCTGTAATGCCATGTGCCCTGAGGGTAAAATAAATAAATAAATAAATAGATACGATCGACTCGACGACGCAACTCTTTCCAAGCGTCATTGTGGACAGGGCTTGCCACACTCTTTTTGAGTGCGAATTTGAAATTAGGCGAACATTTAATAATATCTAAAAAAATGCATTACCTTTCCGCCGATTATATAAATTTGACTGGCCTGTTATTATCGCCGTTAATACTGCAATTCTAACATGACCCCTAGAAGTTAGAACCGATAACTAAAAGTTAGTTAAGAGATTTTAGTTAGTCAACTTACTGTGACGATTATGCAGACTTGTGCTTATCTCAAATACTCTACTCAAGATACTGTATTTCAAATATTTTTTAGGTATCTTGCAAATACTTTTAATCGAGAGTATTTTATACTGTATTCTAATTACATTTCTGAGTATCTTGTACTCATTATCTCAAATACATTTTTGACATTTCTCTATTTTCCCAGTTTTTCGGTATGAAGTCGTGTTGGCGTGGCACGAGCAAACGTGAACATCCGTTCGAGCAACCAAATCCTGTAATTGCTTGCTCCGATAAGCTACGGCGACCTAGATTGAGCTCGTCAAAACATCGCTTTTGTGTCGATTATGACTCGTATTTTAGCTCAAAGTTCGTACAACTTCTCAAAGGTGAGAGGAAAACCTCTCACCTTTGAGAAGGTGAGAGGTTTTCCTCTCACCTTCTCAAAGGCGCTTTTTGTTTCTAAAAGTTTCTCCCAAACAATCCTCAAACAGAAGGGGTGGTTTCAAGGAAAGATTGCCACACTGAGGCGCGACGCAGACCGGGAAACGACCCACGATAACAATGCAGTGTCAAGAAAATAACAAATAGAGGAAAATGAGGGGTGTAGCCAGACTTGCACGTAACGCGTTACAAGTAATGAATTACTTGTAATCGATTACATTTTACTGTAATTTTGTGACGCTTGAATTACCTCCTTTAATGAGTAACGATCCTTGTAATTGAATTACTTTTTCGTTGTAATCGATTGCAAAATTATGCATTACAAATTTTCTCAATTTCTTTTTTTTTTTTGAAAAAGGGAAAGGGGGTGGGAGGGGTGAGAGGTGCTGGAGTCACTCAACTCCGGGCAATGGTCTTTTTTTTTTTTTTTTCGAAACATTAAGCATGGGATCTCAAGGATTAGTAGGCCACTTCGCAATGCTTCGTTCCCTGGGTACATTTTTTTTTGGAACACCGGAGACTACGTCTGTGTATGAAAAATGACCTTATCCAGCGTCTTGTGAGTAATGTAATGAAACAGCTCTTTTTTATTTATTTATTTATTTCACGAGAGGGGTTGGCTGTGTTGGCGTCACTCACTCAGCTCTAATCGAAAATGGTCAAGGCTTTTTCTTTTTTTCGGAACAACTCAGCGCGAGACCCCAAGGATTATGCCACCGTAATTTAAAAAAAAAAAAAAAAGTTAAATGAAAAGTAACGTGTGAAGTAATCGATTACTTTATGGCACATTCGGGTGGTCAATCGCCGGCGAGACCGAGCCGGCGAAACCGGCAACCAAAAACGCGCCGGCGGCACACCACCTGACCCTCAGCACCCGAACACGAAACGCCAGACGGTGGCAGTTTACTTCGCCTCTTGCCCGCGTGATACCGCTAGCGAGAGGCTGTCGCTAACGTGCCTGGATATTTTTTCGTTTTTACAGGTAGCGACAACTTTCCTCCTTTCCATCTACGATTCCTCTTTCCCCCAAAAATTTTCCCCTCTCCCTCTCTAGCGCCGCCATTCGCTTCCTAACGTCTGACGGGAGAGCGGTTCCGCTGTGTTGTTATGTGGTTAGCAGTAGCGTAGTCTTTCTTGTTTTGCTAATTTCCAGCGCGGGAAATTAATTTGGATATCATCGGGTTACTTACGTGAACCGAAGGTAAGCTGTTATTTCCGCAAAAGCACATATATATATCAATATGTTGCCGCAATCCCTATCATACCGCAGCGAGAGCTTTCGCGAGCAATGCTCTCGGTGATGCTAGATATGTGCGCGCCTGCGTTACAATAAACTATTTATATATATAAGAAAGACAAATACCTTCTGAAAATTTCATTCCGTCGTCGATAGAGCCGCATGGTTAAGCTATTGTGAAAACTCTATTTTGTTTGCAACCATTCTCCCTCGTGGCGAGCGTTGGTAATGCTACGCAAACGTATGCACTGTGTAGACGCAAACGCGTCTGGAACTCATTATTTTGGGGTGTATCTACATGAATTCAACACGCATTTTGTTATAAGTACTAGTAGCAGTGTTTGGATGGAAAACAAACGTCGTGCAAAGTAGTGACCTTGGCGAGTTTGGACGGTGCGAGATCGGTGCGAGATCCAAACAATATTTCGGGTGAAGTTACACCATCGCACGTGTTATCCCCACATGCGATAACGGGCAATCTCGTCCTCGAACCTCTACTACGGAGCCGTGTTTTTTCTCAAATAACTTTGTGAAGGATTCTAGCTGGCAACTTTCGCTGTTTTTGATTGCTGGATAGCATACCTTCAGTGTGCAGTGAAGAAATGTTGCATACAACTTTTATTATTTTGATACTTTAAACGGTGAATCCAAGACCAATTTTATTAGATCGCGTTCAAGGAATTCGTTATGAACGTGTTTAATGTCTCTGTCTACTTTTTTCTGCCTAGCTTCCACTGTAACATCCACATAGATATTTTTTTAGACAAAGCCCCCGAGACTGGGGGGAAGGAAGGACAACACAACACGAAGCACATGCATTGTGCAGACATCTTTGTTTATTTCAGCTCTTGTCGTGCGATTATATATACTGTATATCTCAAAAGACAAGTGTTGAAACTCGTGAGCAGTGCAGTAAAATATAATTAATGTAATTGGGTTCACGCAAATGCAAAGCACATAAATAGTAAATATGGGAAGAGCCTAACTTTGTTGCAATTTAATTGAACTGCCAGATGTTATGATATGTATGCAGTTTGTGTATTCATGGTAGTGAAGATACGAAGAAAGTGTCTTGAATAAGACAACTCAGATTTTTTTTATTTTTTTTTATTCAAGATTTTTTTAGGAAGCAATCAATTTGCAGTGGAACAGGTCATCCAACAGAAGATTAGGAGAATATGCTTAAAATAAAAGTTAACACAAAAAGAAACGGCTACTAGGGTGAGCTAGAGGGGGAGGTGTGCTCATTGCCTACTTCGCTCCATTTTAGTGATCCAGGATGAAAGTGTGAAGAAGAGCACCCACAGCATCACTTCCAGTCTACTATGCTAAAGCAGAAAATGAGCACACCATACCCCTCCAGCCCACACTACCAGCACTCTTACAATAAAGAAGACGCCATGAATGCTTTTCTTGCATGCGATCAAGTCCTCGTCTTTCTCTTCACATAAGTGTTCCTCCCTTTCTCCTATTAGCACTTCAGAAAGATAAAGATGTCCATGGTGGTTGTGTTTCTATTTTTTTGAGTGCCGAGATACTGGATTTTTGGTGTTTATCGGAAAACCAACGACTGTGTCACTGCCAAACAGGGATGGAAACGCTTAATAAAAATTCTCCAAGCGTTCAAACTGAAAACTCCTCCGAAATCAACGACGTCCCGCGAGTGCAACGGCCACTGACGCATTCAGCACGAACCCCACCAGCCACTGCCGATGATAACAAAAGTGCCAATTCAACCGGCGATGACCACCAACTGACCTGAATGGCGATGATGACGAGAATTTTCAGTGACAGAGAAGTGGCTTTTGCAGCGATTGTGAGGCGAGCCGACAGGCAGACAACACCAGAAAGATGGTTGGCCCTGGTGATCGAGCGAAGTAAAGGACCACATGGACGGATGCCCAATGGTTGGTGACCAAAAATAACAATCAAGTATAATCGGAAGCACAACCAGAATGTAACGTCGACAACGATGAAAAACAAGCATACCCAGTGCAAAAATTAGCAACAGCCTACTCAATTGGGCAGTGGTCAACAGCCAACCGTACACCAATATAAAGAATCTGCTGGCCAGTCACATTGAGCTGGCCCTTATTCGCCAAACTGACCGAAAAAGAACAAGAAAGGTATACTGTCAGGAAGTAAACTATCAGGTCATCGGGATTGAGCTGGAAAAGAAGGTGAATATTCTAGCAGAGCTGAATGATTTGATCTGCGATTGCCAGCTGACATAGGAGGAGGTGACAAAAGGAAGTTGAACTGGAAGGAGGCCATTAAAATAAAAATAAAGGACCTTAGTCAACAGCTGCAAATTTTCACCAGTCAAACAGAACAAGGCTCCCTCGAGAGCATTAAAACGAATTTGCAAAGCCAACCAGTACCACTATAACAACAGGGACCAGTTGAAGAAGCTTGAGGACCAGATCAAAGAGGAAAGGGCAGTCTTTCACAAAAAACCGATCACTGCGTCAAACCGGATTGAGTATCGGAAAACGAACAAGCTGTTCGAGCTCAATCGGTCTGCCTTCTGCCGGAAACTTGACGAAGACCAGAAGGAGATGGACGAGAACATTGATGTTGATCAGGTGATTACTTTCTGGCGAGGAATCTGGGCAACTGATGACGTAGAAGGAGAGCACCAGGAATTGATTGACCTATTGAACCCAGGGGAGGTGTACATGACTGGACAGAGGAGCCTGCTGCCAGGAATGAGGGAACCGCACCTGAGTAGCAAGCAAAGAACACAGCCAGCATCAGTCCTACCGTTCACTTCTACACACGACTGTCATTCGTTCAGGGAAATGCCTTACCCTTCGAGGCACTCGTCCCCTGCGGTGTACATGACTGGACGGAGAAGCCTGCTGCCAGGAATGAGGGAACCGCTCCTGAGTATCGAGCAAAGAGAACAGCCAGCGTCAGTCCTGTCGTTCACTTCTACACACGGCTGTCATTTGTACTTTTATAAGGAATGCTCATAATTGTGGAGGGAGCTGCTCCCTGCAGCATTAATCGAGAATGGGCATAAAGCTCTTATATGTTCTTCATGCAAAAGCAATATTGCACCCATTGGCATTGACTTACTTTGTTTAAGCACAGAGCGCTGACCAACAGTTCTTATTAGGATGGAGCCTGCCATTTTCGATTTTTGTACCGAGACTTGCAGTGAACCTGTAAATTTTATAGGCACAAAATGAAACCCCACAATATGGTGCATGCAGCAGACATTTGTATGGCAGAGTAGTCAATGGTCACAGAAATGCATTTGTTTTGAGAGGGACCAATAGAGACAAAAAGAAAGAAATTGTTGTCGTCCTGCCACCAATAGACCCACCTCACCAAGCGTTCGGCGCATGCATGAAGCCGCCATAACTTTAGTTCACAATAGGTAGACGGTGGTGCCCGAAACGGCTTGTGCTGTCTCACGCGCAGAGTTCTAGTGTTTTGGCCACGTGCAGAAAGACTGAAGTTCCCTCAATGCATTGCAACAGCGGTGGCGCGTAGTCAAACTGGCTGGTGAGATCGGTTTATGGCATGAATTCCGTACGCCTCACCCCACTGGTGTTAAGGATTGTTCTGACCTAACATAGTGCGACACTGTTAATGCAAACAAGGGATGAAAAATGTTCATATCGGGCACAAAGTTGCACCCTATTATTTGGTGCCAGCATTTACTAATTCAAAGTAAAATGCAAAGAGTGCCGCAGTTGTACTCGCACTAACAATGTCATGCAGCATTTGTGTCTGGCCATCATGTTACTCACCAACTGCAGCATCCACATTGGGCACAAACTCCCTGTCGCAGCTTTGCATCTCACTGGAGTGGGCGGCTGTGAGTATGGGCAAGGCTCGTGCTGAAGCCGCGAATTTCATCAGCAGGCAGTTAAATTCCACTCACGCTGTTCATTACAGCAGGAACCAGGGGCGGATTTAGAGGGGGGGTCCGGATGTCCTGACCCCCCTCTTGATTTTTGCATGTGTAAAATTTAGGACGTGAAACGAGGGGGAGGGGGTTCCTAAACGTATGGTATGATGACCCCAACCCCTTCAGGAAATACCTGCATCTGCCCCTGGCAGGGACGCATGTATGGTGCAAATCAACACTTATCCAAAGCACAGAAGAGCATGCTGACATAAATTCCAATACTTGTTTATGATGTCCTCGGTACATACTGCACATGTACGCATGGCAGAATAGTCAAT
Source organism: Ixodes scapularis (assembly GCF_016920785.2). Lineage (NCBI taxonomy): Eukaryota > Metazoa > Arthropoda > Arachnida > Ixodida > Ixodidae > Ixodes > Ixodes scapularis. Next base: position 2,099,377 of record NW_024609873.1, read on the forward strand.
TGTTGCAGGAATGCCCAAGAAAGCACATACCACATTTGAGATGGGCAAGTACAAGCCGAAAAAGAAGGAACAGAAGAATTAGCCCAGAGTATGCCTGGCACACGCTCGATTTAAGGATGATTGTGACTGCATGTCGCTGCATGTGCCCGGCTACTAAATGCTGGAATTGCGTGTGACTCACCAACTGGAGGGCCCACCTGAGGCACAGACTCCTGGTCGCAGTTTTGCACTTTGCTGGATTGTGCCTCTGTGTGCAAGGGCAAGGCTTGTGCTGAAATTGTAAACTTTGTCAGTATGCAGTTTAATGCTACTTGCATTAATTCATCACCTTGGACAAGCATATTCTCAATAATCTGTGAAGGAGGACATACGACACCTGTGAGAGCAGCAGTTGAATGCAGAGATGGAAGCGTCTGGATGCTGTCTTCCTCCTACATTGGCTCCCCTGCTTAAAATAGGTAGCACTTTAATGCCAAATGTAGCAACCAAGTCACTGCAAATTCACCATCTCTGAGTGTGTCAACTTACCTTGGATGTTTCCCATTTTCCTTTCTCGCGGTGGTCATCGAACTGGCTTTGGCAGCCTATGGCTAAAGTTGCTGTGACAGCGTCTGGTTTAAGTTTTTTGATGCCATGGCTCTGCCAGATCCGAGGTTCAAACTGATCCGGTGAAAAATGGTCCTGTCGATAATGAACAGGGCTAACTTGCAATTCACGGGACAGTGCACTGAGAACACTAAAAAATTCGACTTTGTTTGGAGGTAGAGAGCGTCACACTGTTAGTAAAGAAGAGTGATCGCCGCTTTTTTCTCTGTCGGAATCAAAAATTCGTCATCAAAACTGCTAGCACGGTGGGAAGGGCTAATTTGGGACGCTAACCTAAGCGTAAAATTTAGCGCAAACCAACACTCCATGGAAGTAAAATACGTAGAGACACCGATGCTCTGTTCGCGCTAACAGTGCCGCGCATTGTACGCCCTCCACGCGCGCGGACAGTACGAGCTGGAACACCCGATCCAACCTTTTTCTGCGTCTCACACAAGCTTCATTATTCCTCAACTTCGCTTTCTATTCCTAGCTCGGACCTCAGCTCTCTCAAAAACAGGTGGTAAGCCAAAGAAACATGAAAGGCGTTTTCGGCTCATGTTGTTCTCGGTAGTAGCTTTTCGTGTTTCCTAGAGGTTCACTGCAAGACACTCACAGCTGAAGCGGCCAATCGGCGGCTTCATCTATTCATATCGTGTCCCTTAAAAACTCAGACTACGCGAAAAACTTTGCCGGCGAACAACCGGGTTTTCGAGTGAAAAACAACGAACGGGCTAAAACGGCAGAGCACCGAGGCCGCATTTCAGCTGAGACCGAGTTCGGCAGTCAGGCGCGTCAGGAAAAACATTGCATGTGTACCTATGTGAACGTGTGTGGAAGAGGTATACCTAGCCCAGAAATGCTCACCTCACAAAGCTTGCTGCTTCTGGTAGGGACGAAGTTTTTCCTCCCAATCATGTGGAGCCATGCTTTCTGCCTCTTCAGATCGGCTTTCCGAAGCGGAACGGCGAGCAACTTTTTTCCACTACCAGAACTCTGGCTGCACCCAAAAGCGCAACACCCCGTCATCTAACACAAACGCTTACTACTTCACTTGCCTCATTACGGTCCAGAGACACAAGGACGTCGAGCTAAAGTCGTCGGCGAGTATTACGAAACACGCGAGCGGACGGAGCAGCCGAGCAGCTTGGAAGCAAATGACGGACGGAAGTGGCGACGATTCCGGAAATCACGTGACATCGCTCTCCTCCAATAGAAACAGATGTGGGCGCGGCAAAGAATGACGGTACTTGTAAAACGCAGTGAAAAAACATCGAGGGACTTTAGCTGTCGCTGCCGTCACCCATGTCCCAACGGCTTGGATTGACTCGAGTAGTGACTTCTGAAGTGACCTCAGGTTAGTTTTGTTCTTTCGTTCATTTTTTCTTACTGAACTTCTCTCCCATTTCGGAGCTGGGGCGGAAAAAGCTCCGGAAAGTTGCCGGTGCTTGCCGGAGAATAACCACCCGAGCGGTGAGCGCCGGCTGGAAACTGACCACACGAACACTATTGCCGGTTTTACGGCAAAATAAGTTGCCGACGATGGACCATGGACCCGAATTTGCCATTAGAGTAATTTTTCTATTACTTGTCTGAGGCGGTAATTGTAATCGTAATCGGTTCCTTTTTACAGCGAAGTAATTGTAATTGTAATCGGTTGCTTTTTTTTCAGTAACGTGTACGAGTCTGGGTGTAGCACAATTGCCCCGCGTGCAGAATCCCCGTCGCAAAAACCCCGCGTCATTAGCGCCACACTCTAAAAAAAAGGGTGTAGTACTTACACCCATTGGGGTGTATGTGACTTGTCACATATACGACACCCCCCTGGGTATATATGTTACACCCCAGAAAGGGGTGCACATATGCACCTCATTTTGAGGTGCATATATGCACCTTTGCGTACACCCCCATACTCATTGGGTGTACAGACACACCCCACCCCGCGGGGTACATATATTCCGATTTTACACTCTCCTCACTTACTGGGAATACCAGTACACGCCATTCTTAGGTGTACATATATATAGTTTTTCACTCACTGGGAATAGCAATAACCCCATTCTTAGGTGTACATATATTCTTTTTTTCGCACCCTCTTCAATTATTTAGAATGCTGTTACACCCCATTCTTAGGTGTACATATATACCGTTTTTCACACTCACTGGGAATACCAATACACCCCCTTCTTAGGTGTACATATATTCTTTTTTTTCACACCCTCTAAACTTATTGGGAATGATGTTACACCCCATTCTTAGGTGTACATGTATTCCGTTTTCTACTCTCTCCCCATTCTTAGGTGTACATATATATCGTTTTTCACTCACTGGGAATAGCAATACACCCCATTCTTAGGTGCACATGTATTCTTTTTTTCGCACCCTCTTCAATTATTTAGAATGCTGTTACACCCCATTCTTAGGTGTACATATATACCGTTTTTCACACTCACTGGGAATGATGTTACACCCTATTCTTAGGTGTACATGTATTCCGTTTTCTACTCTCTCCTCACTTACTGGGAATACCGATGCACCCCAATCTTGGGTGTACATATATTATTTTCTACACCCTCTTCACTTCTTGGGAATGCTGTTACACCCCATTCTTAGGTGCACATATATTCTCTTCTCCAGACCCTCTTCAGCTATTGTGAGTGCTGTTACACCCCAATCTTACGTGTACATATATTCCGTATTCCACACCCACCTCGCTTACTAAGAGTAAATGTTGGTTCGTTCGTTGTTGGTACTTTGGTCCTGCCAAGTTTTGCAGGCCGATGGTCGTTGAAGTTCTCAGGAGGCGATGGAGACTTTGCGAGTTCTTTGGCGAACCAATTTATTTTACAAACTATGTACATCTGTACCAAGTAGGGGAAGTTGGCATACTCGGATCGAACAGGTCTTACAGATGTCCAAATCAGTCCAAAATCGACCTCCCTCGCCCCGTCCGGGGCTTTTGAAGGCACTCACTCTCTCTCCCTCAGGGAAGTTTTAACCAATGGTTTCAAACTTTCTCAAAGTCACGGGGCGTCAGCCCTCCAATGGTCAGCTGGGGGCCGACCCGGCCGTTCATCAAGTTTGCAACGGCCACGGCTGACAGCTCCGTAACATTGGCACAGCCTTGGGTTCCAGACAGGGTGGCGCCGCACCAGAGCTCCTGGCCCGAAACTCGATCGTCGCCAGCGTACCCTGTGAGACGCTGGAGCACACAAGAAAACACGCGCACACACGAAACAAAACGTCCCCTTCGCGGAAGAGACAACGTCTTTGCCGCGGGGTGCCTGCTCGAGAGGACCGCGGTCACCCGTCGAAAGTAAAGAAAACAACGACAGCCAGGGTGCGTCCGCTTCCCCTCTTCCCCACACCCCCGCGCGGCCGTAATGAGGACTCCCCGGTGAGGGGGTCCCTCGCGACTCCTTTACACTAAGAATACCGATATGCCGCATTCTTAGCTGCATGTGTGCGAAGTTGACAAAACTTACTGTAAAACATTTTCGATCGAAATGAGGGGAAATGTCTTTGCAGCTGTTTTCAAGCTTTTGACCGTCAAATGACGGTCAAAAGTGTTTTGTGTTATTTGAATGCACCCCATTTGTCAACCGGAAATACAATTAAGCCATCAATATCACATTCCATCATCATTTAATTAGGTATACGGCCTGGCATCATTTTGACGTCCCAATTGTCAATCTGAAATACAACTGAGCCATCACTTCAAGATATTAACGTTATCTCATTATATAGCCAGGCGTCATTTTGACATATCCTTGTCAATCTGAAATACAATTCTCTCGTCAAATTCACAATACTCCGTTCATCCACAAGCAGAGGCTGCGGTGGGAGCTACGTGCCGGTGGGGTCAATCAGCCGCGCCCCTTTCATCACTCGACCCTGCTCTCTGCGCGTGGGTATGGGAGAGAGAGTGATCACGTGAAAAAAGAGAAGTTTATGACTGGTCCGAGGACGTAAAGCTTCCACTAGTCTCACCTTATGGATGAATGGAGTAAATGCGACGACATTGCATTATACGATTAGGTGTAGCTTTCTGTATTCGTCAATCATAGGGCACTAGTGCCGTACCGTGATATGTTTGCCTGCAATTTTATTTATCGAAGTTTGTGTTGTGGTAGGCTTGTGTCACCATCATCTCATTGGATCTTTTGATGCGACAAATGGCACTGTGATAGTCAAAATTAGTCTAGACTGCACAGAGACCAGGCAGGTAGCCAGGATTTTGTTTCGGAGGGGGCCCGCCCATGACAAAATCCTGTATGTGGGGGAGGGTGGAGGGGAGGTCCCAGCAAAATGGGCCCCCCCCCCTGGCTACGTCCCTGAAAGAGGCCAGGCGACATCAATGCGTAGTTCAAAACAGTAGAAACCTAAGATCAAGAAGAAAAAAAAGAGGGACAGAAACTACAATCTCAGTTGCTGTTTGTGTCCTCCCTTCTTGTTCCTTGATGTCGGGTTTGCACAATGTTGCAAGTCCAACAGCTTGCCTGTATCTTTTGCGTCATTCCTATCAATATAACATTGTCAGGATCATGCGATATATCATAAAATAAGCTACAAAAATTTGCATCTGTTCTTACATATTTATTCCTCTTAAACACTGGATGAAACACATACTACAAAAATGCACATTAAACTTGCGGCTTGCTGTGTGGTTTGACGAAAGGCATGCACCAGAAACGTTGCTTGTTCCCTTTCCCCTTCCTTTTCCACGTCTTAGCTCTCACCCATTTAGTTTTGTGCCTTGGATGTTGACCACCACGGAGAACTCCTGAAAAGCAAGACATAATTGTATACCATGACTGTATAACCTTATTTAATGAGCATTATCAAAAACCTCTAAATCAGCCAATTTCAGAAATATTTTGAGCACCATTGAAGCATAGCAGGAAGCAAAAGTTGCCACTTTTAATTCAGGCACAAGGCTAGCAAACTAAAAACACCGATGATAAAAAAAATGCATGTGTCCTCAATATATGCACACATAACTGATTTTTTAAGTTTTCAACAATGCCCAGTTTGTTTCTTATTGCAACTGTGTTTATTTTTATTAATAAAACACACACTTAGCCGCAAAATGCCAGAAGCAACCTTGCTCTAGTGGCCACCAAACCAGATAAACTAATGTCGACATTAGTAATGTGCTAATGCAAGGTTCCTTTAACATAATTTTAGACAACCTAAAACAGCGTTTTCACAATCATTTGAGTGTAGGGGCCAGATAGTCTACCCCCAAAAGGTCGTGGGCCTTTTTGGGGGGGGGGGGGGGGGGGTCAATAAATTTGTTACAGGAACCTTGTGCTCTCTGCTTTTTTTAATTTGCAATTTTGAGCGACATTTTTGGCAGTGATTCGTTTCTAGCACTACCTTTTGGTCCTTCCCTGATGCAATCACAAGAATTAAAATGGTACTGCCGCCAACGTACCGGCATTTTTTAAGAGGACAAGAGAGCAATTACACTGTCGTTCTTGTTGGTTGTGTTGGTTACTTCACTCTGGAATTATTAAAGCTCAACATGTCTCGAAAGAAAGTCTTCATTCGACAGTTCTTGCTTTTCTGGGGATTTTTGATATCACCAACCTGAAAAAAGACTTGCATTTTAATAATGATGGTTTCTGAAGGCGAGAATCCAGAGCTCGTAGGGTTATATTAGGTGGTTGCTTCTTACAAGTGAGAATTTGTGCAGTTGAGCCACTTCCTGGAGAAAAGAGCTCGCAATGGCAGCATAGTAGCAGAATTGTCGAACAGGTGCTAAATACTACAAAAAGACTGAAAGTAAAAATAGAAACAAAACACGCGGCAAATAAATACGGAGCAATATTAACTATGTGAATATGGTATAAGAGCAAAGCTATGTTTCGAGCGTAAATGATTTGGCGACATGAGATCATTATAACGCATGCTATTTGTAATGCTCCTTATGAGAACAGAAACTTGCAGCCGGTTTCCTGTGTGCCGTGTCTAAGCAAGTCGCCGGCTGCATGTCCAAGCACTGAAGAGATTAATTTTATCAACAGTTATCTATTATCTGCTAGAGCATCATAATCTGCATTATAATGACTATATTCTGAGTTACTAGTTGCGTGCAGTAAGTACAGGCGAAGGCAATGACTGGCATGGGGAAAGGGCAAGCATTAGAAAGGCGGGTGAGGAGAGCAACCTCCTCTCCTATTTAACAATCATACTTATTTCACTCTCCCCTAGTCCTCCCCTGCGCCTTTCTAGTGCTTGCCTTTTCTCTCTTCGCCTGGCGTTGCCTTCGCCTTCACCGCACACAACTAGTGACATAGAGTAGAATGGACCGATTGCTATATTTCCCCAGATTCAAGGAAAATGCAGGGATTGGTGTTCCACATGCCACATGCGCTCACTTTCAGCTTAATAAAGATTCTAAGTAAATAACCAAAATAAAGCAATTTCGAACGCACGTGCAAGATTCCATGTTTTAGGTATTTGCTTTAGAAAAGTTACTACCGCTAACGCCAGCACGTGTGGCGCGTGGAACACCAATCCCTGCATTCTGCTTGATGCTTGGGTAATATAGCAATAGGTCCATTGATGAAAGGACGGTGCACTCACAGGTGTCAAAGCACCTGAAGAAGAGTTCGCAACTTCGGTGCGATGCCGCTGGTTGCACCTTCGTCCCGCCCTTCAGATGGGTGGATTTCCCCGAAGTACCTGGAAAATAATAAAAATGATAGAATAAATCAATGTGCAATAAACCAGGGCTGGGCAGAGATACTCCAAATAGTATAATGCTGAGTTTATTGTGTTTTAAGGCCCAAAATACAGATACTGAGATACTATTCTCTTTAATGTAGTGGGATATACCGAAGATGCTTCTGCAAAACCGGCGAAGCATTCAGGAATACAGATAGTTATAGAAATACATTTGTTCCCAAATGGTGCTCGGTGGGGAGGGTCTAGTTTGTGGCGAATATGAATGGTAATTTATCCTTGAGCTCCTTTGTGCCATTTTATGCTGTTCCCCTTACCTCGAACTCTTTATTCAGCATTAATGCCGCTAAAGAGAACGTGTCACCCACGGTAAACCACAGAGTTACAGAACGGTAAAGACTGCGTGCCATGCTTGACAAAAGGCGCCTGCCCAAAATTAACCCTGTTTTGCTTTGAGGCTACACCTCAAACTGTCGTATTATAAGCTTTTGAGTCACCCATAGTATGGGGGGATTGAACAGGACCGTCATTTTTCTTCACTAACTCCTTCAGTGGTCTCTCTGCCAAATTGGAGAGTGGAGGGCTTTGTGAGAGGAGCTGATTTTGTCATTCTTGTCTGTGACCTTTTTTAAACCAGTTTTGTTTTAATGCCAGTGACTTAGATGGATTTTGTTAGTGGGCGGGTGGGCGGTTTCATATTATAAAATTACAAAGCAACTTGCACCAAACCCCTTTGCAGAAATAAGAAAAACATTCTCAGTGATTTTTCTTTTAGACCATTGGCAATAAACAGAAAGCTTAAAAACACACAATGTAGCATTGCCAAGAAAAATCTGTTGCTTCACATGGCTAACAGCATCTTTACTTAGGAGGAAGTGCGCTTTACAAAACCTGTGGGTACAGGTAAATTGGCTCCAGCTGATGTTGAAGAATCAACAATATCCTGAACATAACTATGAGAAACGTGCACCCGTGAACCCTTAAATGTTGTCAATTTTTTAAGCCAGTTCTGGTTCAAATGAAATGGTCACATTGTGAATATTTGAAGCAATTATGTATGTATAAGTTATGTAAAGGAGTCTGGCAAACATGAAACAAAAATCAGCAGCGTCCACTGGAACGTAAAGTGCAGAAGGGTGTACCCGGGCCAACGGTGTGGCAATGTGTGTGTTACGTGCGTAGTGATTCTCGCCTGAGCGTTACAAATTAACACATGACCTAAACAAGCACCGAGACCAATTTCACAAATTATTTTCAAGAGTGTGACAAGAAAAAACAAAAAAAAATACAGTGTCCGCAGGATAGTCGATTACATACTGTAAACGACTTATTTTTCGCGGTCTCAATATTTCGCGATTTAGGTCAAAGCTGAAGTTTTGGAATAATTCACGGGTTCTAATTTTCGTAACTCCGTGAGGTCTCAGTATAAATTCCAATGTGTTTACATTTTACCGAAATTGTCCGCTGGACCTATTTTTCGCGAATTGCAGGTGATTCGCGAAATTCGTGAAAATTAGGTCCTGGCGAAAATTAAGTTGTTTATAGTACCCTGCCAGACGGTACATCAGGGCTGGCTGTGACGTCCGTGCAATGTGCAGATCTAGCCTTTGCATCAGAGATTAGTCATTAGTACACGTGATCTAACAAAAAAGCTAGCTCAATTTCACAATAAATGCTTAGCAGTCTGACAAGCAAAAAATAAACAAATGAAGACACGGTGCGCAGTATAGTTGATTGCTTACCTTGCCAGAAGGTGTCTCGGGACTATGGTGGCGTCTTCTTCTGGCCTGTGTGTCGAAGATTAAAGTCATTATTAGTACATGTTATCTAACCAAGCACCAAGCCTAATCACACAATATAAGCTTAGCAGTCTGCAGTCTGACAAGGAAAGAAGCAAACAAAACAGGGTCCACAGGATGGCCAATGGACCTTTTCCGAGAAGCGTTCTGCGCACGCGCGAGCGCCCGATGCCAAGCGGCGGAAGTCGGAACGAAAAATCGAGGAAATTCGGAAGGAGGCTGTATATCAGCGAGTAGAACACGTAACTGCAGCATATATATAATTGTGTTACACAAAAAAAGAACGTCGACGGAAAGGAAAACACGACGTTTTGGTGGACGCCACGGATGCCCCTCATTAAAGTCGCGTTGGGCAGGCGCCGCTGCTCAGAGAGCGAAGCAACTGTTAGCGTAGCTCCCATTATCGATTGGTAGCTCAGGTACACTTCCTCGATTTTTAGTTCGTGCAGCCACCGCTTGGTACCGTCGGTATATGGAAAAGGTTCATTGCTCACCCTGCGAGACGGTGCCTCGGGACTATGGCAGCATCTGTGCAAGGTGCAGAGCTTCTGGCCTGTGCACCAGAGATTAGTCATTAATAAACGTGGTCGAAGTTAGCACCGAGCCTAATTTCACAATTTACGCTTAACATCCTGAGAAAAAGAAAAACAGTCTGCAGGATAGTTGATTGCTTACCTTGCCAGCCGGAGCCTCGGAACTATGGCGCATCTGTGCTACAAGCAGAGCTTCTGGCCTGTGCATTAGAGTTATTAGTACATGTGATCTAACCAAGCACCTAACCTAGTCATAAAATATATGCTTAGCAGCCTGATGAAAAAAAAACAGGGTCCGCAGGATAGTCAATTGCTCACCTTGCCAGACGGTGCCTCGGGACTATGGCGGCATCAGTGCAGCTGCACAGCTTCTAACCTGTGCATCAGATTAGACATTAGTAAACGTGATCTAACCAAGCACCAAGCCTAATGCATCACAACCAAAAAAAAAAAGCTAACAGGATAGTGTGTTGTTTACACTCCCTGACAGAACAGCGGGACTATGGCTGCGTCTGTGCTACAAGCAGAGCCTCTCGCCTGTGCATTAGTGATTAGAGTCATTAGTACATGTGATCTAACAAGCACCAGCTTAGTTTCACAATATATCCTAAACAATTTGACAAGGAAAAAACAAATCGGCAGGATAGTTGATAGCTTACTTTGCCAGACAGTGCCTCGGGACAATGGCTGCATCTGTGCTACAAGCAGAGCTTCTCTCCTGTGCGTTAGATATTCATGTCATTAGGACACGTGATCTAACCAAGCACCTCATGTAATCTCACACACTTCACAAGTGAGTGATATCAAGTGCGTACGAGCGCAAGGAGACACTTTCGCGTTTTTGAACCATTAACACTCCAACACTTAATTTGTGCTGTGTGTGACAAAGTGCATGCTCCATAAATGCAATAAAACAAGTAGTCTACTTTAACAGATTCCGCCCAAGAGTCTGATAAGTAGCGTAGCAACATGACAATTCAAGTTTACCCAAACTCGAGCTTCTCAAAAGCGTGCGTCCGCAGGTTAGGCCCTGTATATGTTTCCAAATAGAGCTCTCAAAGTAACACAAAACTTTAGCTCCACGCACATCGAAGGTGGTGAGTGCTGCCCCAGAGCCGTATATTGGGAGAGTTTGACCAATGGGCGGAGCAAATGCCGCCGACAGCGCTGAATATTCCCTCCATGGTTAGAGCGTAAACTAAGAGTGTGACACAGCATCGACCATCAGCAGACCTCGACGTCACAATATTGGAAACAACATTTAAAGCATGGAGTAGAAGCCTGCAACCTCGCGGATCGCAACTATGCAGTTTGCTCTGGTTTGGAGCGCACGTTCGTTTATTCTGCCGTTTAATATGGACGGGACGAAAACCTCACATGCGCCAAGTTTTCAGTCACCAAGAGTTATATACCTTTTTACACTAGCGACGCTAAAACGGCCTAAAGTCGTTGAGTCGCGTTTTTAGAGCTCACGAACACCGCTAGCGGCTGTGGTTGGCCACGAGATGCTCGCTTATTCAAACTCCCCAACACATGGCTCTGTGCTCCCCAAAAGTTCCTGTAGGCTGCCCTACGGGAGCCAGAGTTGCGTGTTCCTCCCTGTAGCGCCGACTTTTCTGCACAGCCCGGAGATGCTGCTCAAAAAGCGGCGCCGCCGCCGTTCTTTTTTTTTTTTTTTTTTTTGCTTACTGGATAACAGGAAAGGAGGAGAAGGTGGCAAAAGCAGAACATACGGCAGGGCGCGTGCAGCGTCGGCGAAGCGATCACATCGCTGGCTTTCCCGCACGGCCCTTGGAGTTTGCTTTTCACGTGATCGATCTCGGCGAATAGCGGCGCGGCGGCACGTGAAAAACAGACGAGCAACCCTGACTCCCGTTGGGACTGTAGGCTGCCGTCCCGAAGTGCCATCTGCGCCCCATCATCCGCATTGAAAATCACCGGGCATAATCATACGTGCGAGCGCAGTTCGAAAAAGGCTGGCCCGAGCGGCATGAGCTCTCCGCGTAGTGCGTATAGCAATTTCCGTCCAAAGTGCACTACGTAGTGCATATACCATCGCTCATCCATGAAACGTCAGTCCACAAAACGCGCTTTTCGGCGAAACGATAGGGACCCGTTGCTCTGAACGACGCTGGTTTTATACGCGCCCTGCAAGGCAGCACTCATTCTACGCAAGAACGTCTCGAAGCTCCGATCTCCTGCCCATTTGCACTCTCGGAGAACCGGGCACCGCCACCGCGCACACGTGACATAAATCGAAAAGCAGGGAAACTGTCATAAACACGAGAAAAGGGAATGCACGTCCTCAACTGGCAGGCCCATGCCTCGCAAAACGCAGCACCGAACAAAGGCATGTAAACGGTAGACACCTTTATCGGGCGGGTACGCTTGGTTTGTGATTGCAGCCAGGGTTGCCAGGTAGTTTCTAGCTGAAACCGCCAAAAGCTAGATGGTGTAGCCCAAAAGTAGCCAAATGCAAGAGATTTATGTCGCCCAAAAGTAGCCATATTCTGCAGAGCCCAAAAATTGTGCGCTCGAATGTGCGAGTTCAATTCGAAGGCACTGCGTCTGCATATCTAGGGTTTAGGAGCAGCTTCCAAGATCTACGACATCTTGAAATGTATTGAACGTTTTTATTTATTTGTTTATTTATCACTACAGTCAGCCTTTACTCGAAGGCTGACAGTTTTTTTCAAACGCAAAAGTACAACCATTTTCCACACGCGTTTTTGCAGTCACATAGTTATGAAGCACTCGCTCGTGCCCGGCTTACCCGCCTCATACATGATTTCCGTGTTAAAACGGGCAAAAACTTCTTCAGTGGGGTTGATGTCCTTAGAGAACTCGTTCTTCTCAAGGAAAGCAAACTTTACCAAACTTTACATAGAGGACGCTTTGAAGAGTTGGAAGGGACGTGTTCTTCCTTAAGCCTGACTTTGGGAGGGACACGTGACTGAATACTCTCTCCACGGCGGCATTCGACATGGGCAGTGTCGGGAGCGCGATGGCAAGCTCGGATAGCAACGGAAACAGGGCTGCTCCTGCGCATTGATCTTGGCCTTGTTCGGAATATGCAATGTCCCAAATCTGTTGTCTTTTGTTATGGCTCATTGTGCTTTAAGAAACTTCAACGTTTCGCGGAAAAGCCTCCTTTATTATATCCGGTACAGCACGCGTTATCGGGCGACATCAAATTCTGCAGGATGTCTTGAGTTGCCTTTAGTATCATTATTCCTCGGATGAAGTGCTTCGTGTGGGAGGATGGTGGGAAACTCGAGAAAATAAGAGACGCCAGTAGGAAGCAGAAAGAACTTGGGAGCATAAAATAAGCTACAATTAATACAAAAGCAATGGCATCGGGGCTGAATCTAGGCCACGGTCGCTACCTTAAGCTAATACGGTTCTGGCATCACACCCACGAATCTTCACGCAGAAAATCCATGAAAGCGGAAATCTAGAAAGGATGGACTGTTACTTCGTGTCCGTGCTGCAGTGTCTTTTGTACAACTACTCTATACCAAGCAAAAAAAAAAAAAGTGCCTCGTTAGGATTTGAAATAGCCCAAAAATCGCCACATAGCCAAAAGCCAAATTTCGACGCCAAATGCACGACAAAGTAGCCCAATTTGGCTATTAATAGCCCAACCTGGCAACCCTGATTGCAGCTACGAGCCAAGCATCGCCGTCATCGCTTCATTAACGCGCGAACCCGATCCGGCTTAAAATGGCGCGAATGAACAAAGACGTCGCCACACACTAGCCGAAGCTGGCCAAGATCGCCAAAATGGAAGTGTAGGACAGTAGGAGGTGAGGAGGTCAAGTCTCCTAGCAACACGAAGGCCAGATAACGCGCTAAACGCGATCGCTATCGCGATAGGTTGTCAGTCGGATGACGTTTTAGCAGCGGCAGCTAATCGGGAAGCTCTATTTCCGCGCGCATCTTGTTTTCTTGCGATCCCCAGGCCGCTCTTCCCTCTCCCTTTGTTGACGTCTTTTCGTTGACGGTGAGGGTGAGGGCTCGTCAAATGGATCTCTTGGCGAATATGTGCTGCCACCTAGACATGCGCAAGGCCTCTCCCACCCGTTCTACACCCAAAACGTCAGCTACATCATGTTCACCCATTGAGGCGCTGTGACCCTATATACGGCTTCCCCAAACTCGCCTTTGTCACCATCGTGCGTAATCTTCCACCCCGAAGTCGACACAACGAAACCATCTTCCATCTCTGCTCGGCCAGAAGGAAGAGAGGGAGGGTACTGGAACCGATGTTTCTACAAAAGGTCCATTGGCAAGAAAACCGATGTAAAAGTAACGGCCACTCTTTACAGTGTATGTTGGAAAAGGATATGGCCCGCAGCTCACTCGCAAGGCGCAAATCCTGGGAATAAATTTGCCGCGCCGTTGTTCGTGCTCTCGACAATCTGGAAGAGAGCTGCCGGTCTCCGAAAACGAACGTTTGGTGCCAGCAATAGACACGGTGAAGTCCACAGTTTCCAGTTGTAGAGCACTTGCGCCTACTCGACCGCTTAAAGCGCTGGAGATCCGCGATTGTATCTCGTCTCTTTTGTCAATTACGAGAAGGCTAGACTAGACGTTGACGTGACATTCGGCCGAGGCGTTGAACCAGCAGCACGTTAGGCCTAAAATCTGTTCTAACTCGATCCGTGTTGACAGATCCTCCCATCGTCACGTCTAAACGCAAGACATGCGCTCATTCAAGAAATAAAATGTTACGTACCATGTGTCCCGGGGGTAATCCATACAACATAATTCAGTTCTACATAAAAAAAAAAAAAGATCGAATCGACGAGAGCGTTGGTTACCCAGTACGTTGGTCACCGCAGCCATCGCCCCGAGGTTGACGAGGGGCAAAAGTTAGACTCCTAACCTGACATTCGAGGTCATTGTTAAGGCTATTCACACGAGAAAGGTAAAAAAAAAAAAGAAAGTCGTGTGGGCATCTCCTTCCGCCCTTCCATTCAGCGGGGCGATAGGGCGTACGGTCTGCAGGCATGGAGCGCCTACACTCTAAGAAAAAATGACTACCCTGGGTGGTCAAATGGCGCTTTGGAGGCTTTGACTACCCCAAAAGGCGAGTTACGACCCCAAACCGCTGTGGAATGACCGCCTTTCTGCAGGTGACGACAGGGTGGTAATCACTTTCGAATCCGATATTCACGTGCAGGCAGTCGTAAATAATATTAGTAACTTGGATAACTACTGGAAGACTATAAATGATATGCTTCCTTAGCTTTCGTGATCTTTTAAGATCCGCCAAGATCACATATGTTGTGCAATTCGCGTAAATTGGTGGAATAAACATTTTGTCAGCGCGCGCAGCAACACTGGTCTCGACAGCCGTGGACCGTGGTGGGGTGTAGCGTGTAGCTGTGGCACCATAACAACAACAAGCGGCGTGGGTGTTTGCTGAACTGAGGTGAGGATATCTTTCTGACCTATTTTATTGCAAAGAATATTTTAAAGAAATGATTAGTTGTATATCTGATCGTGTTGAACCATTGAACACTGGGACCGAGGATCGGCAGGGTAAACATGCTCAGAGGTATGTGTCTGTGTCGCCCGTACTGTTTTCATCAATCTCGGACTGGTTGAATGTCTGAGCTGCACCCGTCGTGGTTGTATCTCCTGGCTCTACGTACGTAGTGCGCGAACTTTCCAACTCAGTAGCAGGTTGAGATTCAGTGGCAGCGTAGTAATTGGCTTTTACTAGATTGTTGTGTCGTCACGAGCGCTATTTGTGCTTTTACAAGCGCCAGCGCGAGCCCGAACTTTCGCCTCTTTCACCGTTTGCGTTCTTCTGGTTTGATGTTCTGCTCTATGATTTCTTAAACCTAAATCTAAAGGTCAATCGCCTCTGCCTCGTCACCCATCAGGACACCCCATAGCGCTGCCGCTCTACCGGCCCTTCCTGGATGTCTCCTGCTGCCAAGTAACAGCCGGATCGTCGAACCTCCATCATCGTCGCCTCTCCACCAGAGGATCACTACATTTTGGTGCGTCAGCTACCACTATATTTCGGCGCGTCAGCTACCGCTATATTTTGGTGCGTTGGCCGAGCCTGTCGGCCCGTCCCGTTTTTTCGACTGTTTAACTCTTTTCTGGACACAAAAAGAGCCCCCGCGGTTTTTCACAACGTTCTTGCGCTCGTGCTCGTTCAGTTTTTTCATTTTTTTTTTTTTTTAAAGGCAATATATAAGCTTCCGAGGTTCTTTGCAGTGTTCCAACACTTGTGTTCCTTCAGTTCTTTTAGGACAGTAAATAAGCCCCTGATGTTCTTCACAGTGTTCCAACGCCCGTGATTGTTCAGTTTACCAGTCTGCCTTGCAAGACACGCCTTTCAAACCGTCTGATCTTTTCCCCTTGGCCGGTCGCTCTGCTGTACCCGGTTTTGGACTTTACGAAATTTCATTGCATTAAGACACGCTGCCCTATACTCCGTTCCATATATGTAGAAAGTTTGGCCATTCGTTGGGAAGTATAGGAGACAAATGAGGAAGTGCCATTGGCCGAAAGCAGGCTGGGCGTGTTCCAGGGCGTCTTCACAAATTCGAATGTGGCCAATCAGAAGCCGGAAATAATACCCTGGCGGTGGTTGCGAGAAACAAAATTCATAAGTGCGTCGGAGTAACTCTCGGTGACTGAAAATATGGTACATGTGATGTTTCAATCACGTCATCCAAAATTATGGTGAAAGAGTGCGACTGGCGGAATGATCGACATAATCCGTGCGCCGAAGGCCGGCAATCTACCGTCTGAGCGGTCACACTCTCCCCGAGCAGAACAGAGTTGAGCGGCACATTTGTTTCTTACATCTTTCTGCATGATCATGATTGTAACATCCTGTGCACCCTATTTGAAACCATGAAGGGTTACTACATTTCACATTTACGTGCTTATTAAAACCATGCACCAACATATACCTATGGTTAAAACAGTTTCTCGCTACTACCGCTAGGGATTCTTTTAGGCTTCTGGTTGGTCAAGAGAGAATGTCAAGCCCACTTTCTGCTTCTGGTGCATGCCCAGGCTCTGCTTGCGCCTAGCACTGACCAAACACTCTCTAAACACGGCTCTGAGCTGAGACTGCAATGGGAACTGCTTGCCCGCCGAACTAATCAGCCGCCTCCCTTTCATCACCTGACCCAGTCCTCGGTCTATGGATATGAGCGGGAGTGTGATCACGTGGCAAAAGAGGGATGTATAACTGGTCCATTGAAGACGTAGCTTTCACCACAGTTTCAGCTTAGGGATGAATGGAGTATAGTCAGTGCGCAGGATGGCCACCCAGCTCCGGCCTCCCAAGAAGTTGGTGTTTACAATACGGCCGCTGTCTTCATTGGTCTCTTCGCTCTAAACCATATGCTGAAGAACGAGCGTGCACCAGCATGCGACACGAAGCTTTATCGATGGCTGCCCGTACGCGGACGAGCTAGCATCTCCTCCGTTCTAGACGGGCGCTTTCGGTGAATCGCAGTGCTGTGAAATTAATTGTTTCTCTTTCGATTTTTCTTCTAAGAAAACGTTTTTATCATAAATGCCTGTGACCACAACAGCTGCCATTAAGTCAACATTTTTCTCTGATTGCGACTATCTCAATTATGACAAACTTTCCTCGGATATGAAGTTTTTCCAATATCATTTCTCATTGATCACTTGTGTGTATTAGAAGATAAGTGTTGTGTTCTGGTATTTTTATTATTGTAGTCTTCCTATAGCTACTGTTAAAAAAATATTAAGAATGGGAGAGCAGTAGTTTTTCCTTCTGCTTTAATGAGGTACGGAAGCAACATTTTAGCGACTTCTTTGTGTAGACATGGTCTGCTTCATGACAGCAGCTCACAAACAGTAGTCTTTCGTCTATAAATGCAAGAAAAGCAATTTTAAAACAAATAAAAAAATGTCCTAATACCACCTGGTAGTTGAGGTCTGAGCTTTGTTGGAATGTCTCACGTCACGGGCCCATCAGGAGCTACACCACGGTGTGGCGTGTCCGATGGAGGCGTGCGGGAGCGAGCGACGCTTGGCGCACGTATCAGGTCTAGTACACCGTACCTCGGGCATTCCGACTTGTCAGAATTGTAACGCACTGACGATAAAGCTGGCGCCACCTAGTGACGGCGATCGTAATTACTATACCCTTGGCCTCGTATGGGCCCGTGACGTTGCGAGCGTGACGTTACGGGTAAATATCCCGAGATTTGCGTGCCGACTCGATGGCTGTTTTTGAAGCGCTCGCCAGGATCTGTCGGTTGGAACAAAAAATATAGCCATCTGCTAAAAATACAAGCGTGCCATTATCATTTACAGATATCGTGGATCATATTTCACTTATTTCGAAGTGTTCTGGAAATATTCCAAGTTTTGATTCTGTACCCCCTTAATGTCTTTCTTGGGGTTTTGTTTAAAAAAAAATTAAGGAAAGGAGAATCTAATAATTGGCTTTTACTAGTTTGTTACATTGTCACAGACACTATTTGCACTATTACGAGTGCAATTTCGAGTCCGAGCTTGAACCTCTTTCCCATTCTTATTCTTCAGTTCTGATGTTCTGCTCTATAATTAATGAAATCTAAACCTAAAAGTCAATCACCTCTGCTTTGTCGTTGGCAGGGTTCGCGCTGACTGTGAACCCCGCCACTACTCGTCTCCCATCAGGGTACCCCATCACCTGGCCGCTCTACCAGCGCATTTTGGATGTCTCCTGCTGCCAAGGAGCAGCCTGATGATTGAACCACCGAACCTCCAACATTGTTGCCTCTCCGTCAAAAAACTACTACAGGTAGGCTGGCCCACTTGTGGGGAAGCTGTGTCCAGAGCTGATCTGTCTGGTGTTGGTGCTGTCCTCTTGAGGTGCCTACTGTTGTCATTCGTATACCATCAAGTGAGCAGACAATTTCAGGAATCCACCATAGGCCTAAACTGCGCGCCCACACAGTCTGTCCCACACCAAAAGGATGGTTGCCTCCCATGTGCGGGGACGAGTCCAAATGCATATAGACAAAAATCAATCAAGGATCTGATGTGGTAGCCAAATAACAGTTAAGAAGAATACTTCCTATCTTTTGCTGAGGTTCTGCAGCAGTGGAACTTCAACAACAGCGGGGAAGTGCTTGCAAGCCTGGTGCCAAAAACTGTGAGGTTGAACCTCATAAATTCCCCCTTGTCTCCACATATTGCATGCTCGGATAACCTGATGAACTGCGGGTTATACAAAGGGGTGGTGGGGTGATGTACATGACTGTTGTAAAAACTGCTTGAAAACAGTACTATTAATCTGGGTTTGTTGTCGTCAAACACAAGTGTCCTTGGCTGTCCAAATCGATCAAAGATGTCGCACTGGGCTTCCACTGTGGTCTCGGCCGATGCTTCTATCTGCTTTGTGTCGATCAGTATCACGTAACTCTCCAGCTGTACAACATAATATAAGCCATGTTCATCGTTGCTTGGTATCCAATCAGCTGACCCTAACCTGCACCAGGGGCATTTAACAGGACTGGGCACATGTTTCGCACCTTCTTACATGGTCTTAAATGTCTTTGTCAACACCGGGGTTCCAGAAGATGGTTTGTGCCAAGCTCTTCATGACTGACCTGCCTGGGGCCCTATGTCGCACTTTGTGGACTCCCACGGCGGCTAGGAACAAGGAAGTGACGTCAACAACGCAGCAAGCACAGATTAAGTGTGGATTGGTAAAAGTCGCTGATGACGAATTTCCGCAGAAGAAAACAAAGCTCACTTTTTCTTTGTTTTCTTCTGCGGAAATTTGTCATCAGCAACTCTCACCAATCAACATCCAATCTGCGTTTGCTGCGTGTTTGACGTCACTTCCCTCTCCCTAGTCACCGTGGGAGTCCAAAAAGCGCAACATAGGGCCCCAGGATAGGGATAGGCGTCATGGAGCATAGCCTCCTGTATACTGATAATGCCTGCTCAATTGCCAGTTGCCAGCTATCACTACAAGGGTGTGTCGCCTTCCTATACAAGGCAGAAAATGTGAAGGCAAATAAGCCTCTCGTGCGTTCTTGTATTCTTGGTGCTGTTTTTGGCATTTGTCGTGGTACCTGTGGGCAAGAACTTGCCGGGGCTGTCATTTCACGAGACCCCAAGCAACACTCGGGATCATGGAAAGTGACTAAAGCTTATTTTGAGGGAAAACTGCGTCCCAAATTCGACCTCCTATATACTTAATAGTGTGTGGTAGGCACCTTTTTGTGACGTACATGAAGGAAGGCTTGTCTGGTCCTCTTTCGTGGATTCTGCTGAGGTTCCACTGGTGTCAAAGCTGGATGAGCCCATGTACCCTTCCAGGTCCTGTTTTGGTGCTGCTTGACTGGCTGTTACTGTTTACCTACGCACATCTTTCTCGCACTGCTTGAGGTATATAGTGACGGGCGCCTGACAACAGGCACAGTGCGTCATTATGAAACGTGAGCCCTGGCACAACTAACACCTTCCACAGTGCTTATGTGACTTCGTAGCGGTTGTTACCCCAGAGGACCCTGACTGTTGCAATTCCTCTTCACCTTCTGAACTTTAAAACAAAACCGATTATGCAGCAAAACCAAAGCATGCACTACCTTTCAGCATTTTAGCACCGCTTCTCGGCATCATTGTCATTGTTGCAATGCTTTGTTTGTTTGTAGTTGAGATGGTGATATCACAACACCTTCCTTGTCACTCATGGTGCTTGCAGTAGCTTCGCAGAACACAAAAACATTCAAACTGCCTACACCTGACACTGCAGTGAAATTACCAAAATGTGAGGTTGCAATTTCTGCTTGCGTCGGCCAGCTCCCCACAATGCGACATCGGGACGTGCCATGTCACAGTGTCATAGGACGCCAGCTACGATTCATGTGGGAACCATCATATAATGCCTGTCTTTGTTGTGCACGTGTTTCACATCTACTTTGCCTACTGATGCAATGAAAAGAGTTTTTGTTGAAGGCTACTGAGTTGGCAGGTTACAACCGCCTGAGCATTCAGCTAATTGGTGATTTCACTTGGCTACTCGTTTCAGTGGAATGTGTAATCTTGATTCTGTCTGTCCATAATCTATTTATTGGCTGGTTTGTTCGAAAGTAACTCAGTCGGTCTATCTAAGGAAGCTTCAAGAAAAAGCTTTGCTAAGGCAGCACTAGCCTCGACAATTTTTTTTTGTTGAGACCAAGATAAGGCCACCTGATTTTATTTTGAGCAAGCCAGCACACTGCAGAGGAGGAATGACCCAGATTTAGCATGGAGTTATAGGTTTCACATGAGCACATTCCATTTGTAGCTGAAAAAGAGATGTCACTTAATTAGAAAGACAAGTGAAATAAAAGCATTCTTGGGTATTTTGGTTAAGAAAGCTGTGCATACTTTAGCTCAGCTTTCAGTATTTTGGGTACATTTTGCTTTGTAGCTTTGAGTTTATCTATGATAACTATTCACTTAAAGCATGTAAAATACATTGGTTTTGACAGACAACTGCACTTGGGCATCTATCATATGTCTGAGCTGAGCCTTAATTTTTTTTTCAGCTGAAGTGTATCTCTCGCTTGGCTTGATCAGTATCTACTTCATGTACTGAATGCCTTTTTACAGGGTTGCGTTGCCACAGGAGACTTGTGCGCTTGTGGGTGTTCGGTGAGTGGTGTCACCAATCACCATGAGCCCCGAGCCCAGCATGGGTTCAGACCCCCTGCAAGCCTGGCTGTGCTAGGTGTCCCCGTGTCTGATGAAACTGGGGTCTTGGCAGTTGAGCCAAGCCCGGGCTAGGTTTCCTTCAAAGGCCACCCAGGTTAGGCAACACACCACCCCAGCCCACGCCCAGCACAAACAGGTGTCCTGCGTTGGCTCGCCTAGGACGATTCGGTCAGTCGCTTTGCTTCTCCACTCCTTTCCTCTGACGTTCTTCTCCATCCCTGTTTTCAACCTCTCATCTTTCTGATGTAACAGAATTCTTTGAAAGTGAAGAGGAATTATATAGCCCATGGGTGTTGAAAACCACCAGGGTGTGACATGACGACACCAGATACCTTACTATGAAAATATCTCACCCCATGAGAACCCAATGGCCTGGACACAAAGAGGCTTTGCATGGTTGGAACGACTGGATGTGCAGCAGCCTCAGGGTTTTTGCCTTTGAATAGACCAATCTCACCAGCCAGTTTCATTAAGCCGCCGCTGCCACAATGCATCAAAGAAACTTAATCTGCATGTGGGAGAATCTGCTGGAGCTTTGCACGTGACAAGACGACACGAGCTGTCTCGTGCACTGCCTCCTGTGAACTAAAGTTATAGCGGCATCACGCATGCGTGGATTGCTTAGTGAGATCTGCCTATTGGGACAGTTGATGGCAACAATAGACGACTGTTCCCGTCTATGGTTGTGGACACCTGGAGCACTAGTCGAGACAGCTGCCTCTGCTGTCTCGGCAAACCCGGTATCTCGGCGTGCCCATGGCAGCCCTCTCCCTTGGTGCGGCATGACTGCTGTACAGTGTGGACGGTGTGATCCTCATGCATACTCTCAGATGCGTGGTGTCTACACCGTTAGGAGAGCAACATTTGGCAGTGTGGGTGCGCCGGCGTAAATGAATGGAGACAAATGTATTTTTCCTGGTGAAGCATTTGGTGACACTGTCAACTGGCATGCTTACAGCCAGGCTAGCAATGGCCGTGATAAGGTGACTCGTATCCCAAATGTCCCAAGATGTCTCTGTCACATTTCAACGACTGCATTAGATGTGCTTGCAAGAATGGGACATTCACAATAAAAATATAACAATTCACTCAAGATAGATATTAAACATATTTTTTTAATGAACCTGTATATGCTTGTAGTTTAATTTCATTATCACTGCAGGATCAGAAGGTTAATTGACAACAAAATTTGATTGCTTTAATTTTTTCTAGTTTTGTAATTTATGGTTCTAGGTGCATCAGCAAAAGACATAGGCATAGTTGCAAGTGATCACTCCGAAAGTTTGGGTCTATGCAGCATGAACTAATTGTATTTTTGGATAGTGATCATACCAGAAATAGCATGTTGCTATTTCAGCGGTTGCTGCTCGTGAACTCAGGAGACTGGAATTGCAGCTATTGCTACTTCAAGATGTAACGAGATTTCAGCTGCTCGTCAGACCATGGCCAGGCGGTGGAATGGATCCTCAATCCTTTGGGGGGCGTGCTTGTTGGTTTAGATTGTGAAACTTCCAGAATTCTGTTCGCCTTGCAATGTCAAAATGTTGAAAAAGATTTTTCGTGTGAAGCCAGCCTAAAACAAATCTGTTTGCTACATTGTTACAGGTTTGTCACCCTGTTTTTTTTGTTTTGTTTTTTTATAGTGATTTAGAACTGTAGTGGGAAACACCAGTGCCCACCGCCGAGCACAGCACCTCATGTGGCAAGCACCAGCAAAAAGATGCGAAAGAGGGTTAGCAGATAAGGCCCACCATGTAATAGATGCCACCAGCCCGACAACCCACAGGACCACGTATTGTATGCAATGAATCAGTTGTCGTCGTTAACCTGTCTCGACCACGACATGCCGGCAGCGGTGGGATCCAGTGTTGCCCATGAGAAGAACAAAGGCTATATCAAAATCATAGGAGACAAGTGAACATTGCAGTATGCGCTTCTGCTATTTGTATTGCAGCCAACAACAGCTTGTCAGCTACCCTTGAATAGACCCTTTTCAAAAGTGTGCACCAGTTATACTATGTTCACCCTGCCGGACCAATCAGCCGCCTCCCTCTTATCACCCAGTGATGTGATTGCTGCGCCAATTGTGCCAAACTGTGCCTAAGTGCTTATTCTGCTACACTTGCTACATTTGATCAAAATGTGAGGAATTTGCACCAACATTGCACCAGAACTTAAGTTCAATTAAGTAATACTGAAAATATAACAGCTGCAGGCCTCGCTGCCGGGGCGAATCGTTAGCGTAGGCTCGTGCGGGTTTTCAGGACTTTCGATAATCGTCTCAAATAACATACTATTCGATTTGATTTCGCACCAAGCACTGACAGTGCTTAGAAGTTTCACAACAAGTCTCGTGTTCGTGGTCTGTTCTAATGGGTTAGTTAGCTTTGTTGAGTGCGCTTCTCACCGCGTGGTGTAATGCAGTGAAGCAACAATTGCAAATTAGGCGTCGCTATGTTGCGTGTCTTGCTTCGCCGCAGCACACCTGCATATTAAGGGGAAAGGTACTCCTCCAGAGCGAGACGGGGTGCAAGAAGGTATATATGGACTCTTGTAGGTTTATTTTTTATGGGTTCTTTTTTTCTGAATTAAGAGTTGCAGTTTTGTTGCAACCACCCTTAGAACTTGAAGGACACATAAATCTAGGTGCTCAAAATGATTGTATTTTAACATTTTTTTAGTGGGATTTCGTACCTAAAATCATTGTCCACAGCCGTTTGCGCTGTTCTTCATCAGTCGTTGTCTTGTTGCCGTGTCTGGTGCTTCCACAAGCAACTAAACAGCTGGTGTTTGTTCTCCTAATATTTGCCATCTCTCCTCACATTTGCAGTGATATAAATGAAAATGAAGTGTGCGGTTGTGCTCCAAGAGCTCTTTTTGCTTCTCCAAAATGAACTTTTGGCTGCTCAAACCGCTGCTCCAAAATGGCTATGACCAATCACATCACTGCTTTTATCACCTGACCCAACTCTTTGCGCGTGGGTATGGCCGGGAGCGTGATGATGTGGCAAAAGAGAGGCGTATGACTAATCTAACGAGGACGTAGCTTCCACCACAGTCTCAGCTTAGAGGTGAATGGAGTATGGTAGCTGCAGCACCAATTATCGAAGTCTGCCATTATTTGGGCACATACTGTGGCTGATGTTGCTTGATGTTACAGAGAAAATTGCCTCATCTCAATTAACTTTATGCGAAATTGCTTGGTAGTCTGACAACACTGAGAGCGTCACTGTTTTAATGTTAGCAAGCGTTGTCGGTACTGAAGCAAGGTGGAGGGCAGTGTGTGATGGCGCGGCAGCTGTGTTTTCCGCCTTCTGGCCATGGAACGGGGACGAACAGTTTAAACAACCTACCGCAACTGTCTGATGAAACTTTCGGAGGCCTGTGCACACGCTGGCGACAACCCGCAGTGTGTAAGCTTGTACAGCAAAGGCGAAGGACTTGCTCCGCTGCTTCGACGAGGTTGTTGCCAGCGTGCACAGGCCTCCTAGAGCTTCATCAGACAGTTGTGGTTGTTTGCTTAAATTGTTTGTCCACATTTCATGGTCAGAAGGCGGAAAACAGCTGCTGCGCTACCGTACACTGCCCGTACGGCTCTCTCTGATGCCTCCACCGTGCTTTGGTACCGACGACGCTTGCCAACATTAAAATGGCGACGCTCTCAGTGTTGTCAGATCACCAAACAATTTTTCATAAGGTCTATTGAGCCTCTTTGACTGGTTGCCATCTTCTTTTTTAAACATGGCATATATCGAAAGCTTTTGGTGCAGTGATTCGTTCCAGGTTGGATGCAAAAGTAACCGGAATGAATTTCTGAAAGGCGGGCTGTTTGTAGTACCAGCTTCCGCCGCTAGCAGCGCTTTGCAGCACCTCTTCCGAGCGAGTTTGCCGACTGGCATTGTCTGCTGCAAATATTTTTTCCAAGCACTTCAAAATCTTTTTTTTTTTTCCGATGTCTGATATGAAAGAACAACATGGGGCTGTGAATTATTGCTTTAGGTAAAACTGTGCCAGAAACTCTTGTAATGCTTCAGAGAGCTTACAAGGAAGATGCTAATAAGAAATTGCAAGTGGTTTTCTCGCTTTAAGACTGGTAATTTTTTGATCGATGAGCAACCTCGTTCTGGGCGACCTTTAACCTCCTCAACTGAAGAAGAACACAAAAATATTTGGGCATTGATCACTCAGAGTTTGTTCCTCTTGGTGAATCTGTTAACTAGGTGTTTTACCGGAGAATTTTGCGACACTTGCGAAACTTAGTAAGGCAGAAATGCCCCGATAGGAGGGAAAGGGGGAATGATAGTTCCATCACAACAATGCCTCAGCAGACACTGTCCTGGCATGACACCGCTTCTCAACCTCCCATATTCTCAGGACCTCGCCCCGTGTGACTTTTTTCTGTTCACCCGTATGAAAAGTCTTGAAAGGAAATCATTTTATGGATGTGGAAGGTCCTTCAAGTCAGACATTGCAAAAAACAAGGAATGATTTTGAAGCGCTTGGGGAAATTCACAACATGCCGCTAGATCCTTAGCAGACGCCGCCGGTCGGCAAACTAACTTGGGAAGGGTGCTGCAAGAGGTGGATGCTGGTACTACGAATGCCCGGCCTCCTGAAATTCATTCCGGTTATTTTTGGGTACCCACTCATACTTTCTTTTATTGTTGAAACTTTGGTTTTATGGCGCAGTATCTTGCTTGGTGTAAACCATATGCCTTTTTGTGTTATACATATTTTCAGGTATTCTTTTTTTAAAATGGTGAAGTGACTGTGATGTTGCATATTTTGATGACTTAATATGTTTGTAATGCATACATAACATCGTTTTTTGGTTAAACGTTCTCTGTTTCCATGTAAGTTTTCTGGTTTGTTTCATATTCAAAGGGTTGTTTCTGGCTTTTGAAAGTATCATTACTATAACTATTATAGTTTGATAGTCCGGTGCTGGAAAAGGACTCCTTTTCAGATTTCCATTTCCACAATGTGTCAAAAGTACCTACAAGGTTGTTTTATGAGTTTTATTTATTTTTTAGAGGAAAATATTTTCAATATAAAATTGTATAATCAGGTTTGGAAAATAAAAGAATACAAACAATTGCCACCTGAGCACTTTGTCTTCATTATAGCCACTTTATATATATATATACATATACACAGTATAGTTTTGGTTGTAATGTCCTAATAATTTGAGCTTAATACACTGTTTATATCAAGTGTCCCCATACTTGAAAAGTGCCAACCTTTTGTTGTCAACAGAAAACTGAAAGATTTAAAATAATTTGATATTGGTGTACATGTTCCCCAAAAGCAGCACAAAAAAAAAAGGAAGAAACCTTGGCTATGCTAGTTGTTTTTGTTTCTTTTACAGGTACCCCAATCCTTTTTTTTTTTCACACGAGTATAATTTAGGGGATTCT
The DNA here is from genome assembly GCF_016920785.2 of Ixodes scapularis. Lineage (NCBI taxonomy): Eukaryota > Metazoa > Arthropoda > Arachnida > Ixodida > Ixodidae > Ixodes > Ixodes scapularis. The sequence goes on from NW_024609873.1 coordinate 2,126,110, forward strand.
AAAGTGGAGCGAGTGGAGCGACTCATCAGTCGCACGATCAACACGGGAAAGTGTGCCGCCAGCGTTTGCCCGCTACAATTGTCACCTATTTTCAAGCACTAAATTTAAGTGACGAAAATAATCCCTGGAGAAGGGGAACAAGAGGGACAAAGGACAAACACAAATCTCCAAACACAGCTAGGTGACTGGTGCGCGACCGAAAAGATCCGCCTGGTCCGGGTATCAAACCCGGGACCTCTCCATTACAGGTGGAGCGCTCTACCAATTGAGCTAACCAGGGGTTAGACATCAGTAGAGCAAACGGGTTTTATCAGCCGCCACCAGTCTAACACCAACAAGGGTGAAGCTTGCAATTTTAAGGTTATGATTATAATGCAATTAAATGCAATTAAATTCGTCATTCTTGTCCAGCTCGCTTGCACATTTGCATTTATTGCATTATAATCAAATTTAAGTGCTTGAAAAATTTAAGCCCAAACATATTTCTAGGCAAATTAAAATTGTAGAAACTTGTGTGCCTTTATTTATGGCTAAGGTAAGTACATTCATACAAAAAGAACAATGAAATTTCAAACCAGTAAAAAATTATTGAACATATCAAATATGCTACACTGGGCTTTTCTGCTACGTCCTTGCCAGCTGCAGTCTCGTGGCTTGTGGTATTCAAAGAAACAGTTGCGTCGCTTGCTCAGACTCGGAGTTACAATGCATTTCGCGCACACAACCGTGCTAAATGTGTTCACGCTGGGCACACAGTTCCTGCATCGAAGTCGGTTGCTCGCCATAGTTGGAAGATGCCCAACCCCGTCTTTTCTAACGTCATCTTGGGGATGACTTGGCGTGAACTTCCTCTTCTTCATCAGAGGCGAAGGCAGACTGACCGGCCATCCTCTTGGCGCATTTCCAGTAGAGATTGGGCTTTCTGATAAACTGGCAATGAAGGTTCTCAGCTTGAGTGGCCGCTCCTTCAGCTGATGGCTTTGGCGCCTGTGAATATTCCAGGCATTCACGACACAGATGAAGGTAGCATGATATATGAGGTACGTGTACCAGAGCCTCAATCGAATAGTGTATTTGTACAGCGACACCTGATAATTATGCTGGTCGATCCCCCCCCCCCCCCCCCCCAAAGCTGTTGTACATACCAACAATTGCCGGGCGTGTGATGTCAATGTGGAGTTTGGTCTTCCGGTCATACCGTTTGACTTGCTGAATTGACTCAACAGAGACGAAGTTTGACACTAGGGTGACAGCTTTCCTGTCAAACCAGCGAACTACCACAATTCCTTTGTCATTGTCAACTCTGTAGTCATGTGAGCCTTGCCCAACTTTTCTCAGAGTCTTCTCATCCTGGAGTTTGCAGTCTCTCAGCTGATTTTGCCTCAGAGTTCCAACGTACTGTATTCCTCTCGTTAGCCCTTCAACAAGGTTCAAAGAGCTAAAAAAATTGTCAGCTGCAACCTTGAAGTCTTCATTTGAACGTATTTCAGAGCAGATGCTCAGGACAGTATCACCCCAAGTCCAAAAATGTAGTTTTCTTTGGAGTGGCCTTGGTATACCTCGAACTGGTAAAGGACACCGGTTGTGCCTGCCCGTCCCCAAAGCGTGAAACCCCACGGCATCGGTTTGTTTGGGATGTACTGTTTTAGCGAGCTCCTTCCTGTAAATAACACCATTATCACATCCACCGCATTGAACTCTTCTGGTTCAATGCTCTAGAGGTTGTGCTGGAATAATAAAATCCAAGGACGAATCTTCCACAACTTGTCCTCCTTCGCTTCTTTGGTGGTTTCCATGTTGTTTACAACATGCATGCATTGAATCAGCTTCAAGAAACGATTTCTCGACCTCTTGTCAGGGATAGGAGAATACCTTATCCCATTCTCGCAGTAGCATATGACGTTCGGCATTTTGTAAGCCCCATTTTCAGGTATATTCTAATATACTGCTCCAGCTCTTGCAGAGTTGTGTCACGGAGCTGCCGTATTTCTGCGTACTGTACACATTTGTTTGCTCCACTCGCATAGTGAGCACATCAGTCCTTAGAAACTGGCGGAAAAGGAACAATGGTGAATCTATGGCATCCGGCTCAAAGAATACTTTGGAAAATTCAGCATGACTGTTTTGGAGCAATTCCTTTCGCCATTTGTTGTATGGACGAGAAGACGAAGCTACAGATGATCCGAAGGAATTTTCTACGGTTTCTTCATCATCACTTGTCTCAGAGGGCTCAGCCACGGCGGGGGGACTAATTTTCGTCACTTTCCGACAGATCACTAAAATCGCTGACATCTTCGCCAGCGACGATGTTGTTCAATATGTTCCTAACTTAGGAACCTAAAATTAGAAGGAACAAATCAATTAAAAAAAACGGTTAAAACGTGTACCATTCAAAGCTTTACCAAGAAAACGTATCAGAATTGGTACAAAAATTTTGCCATCAATTACGACCCACTGTATCGAAAATAATAATGCTTTATTCGGTTTCTAAAAACCCGGGCGACAGTGAAAAGGCTATTGCCCATGCCATAGAGGCCCACTGTACCCGCTACACAGACATATATACATTAAAAAAAAAAAAGAAAAAAAAATATATATATATAAATTTTTGTACACTGGGATTTGGGTCGGATTGAGTGTCAGATCACAGTTCTTTCAGATGGATGGTTGCACATTTACACAGTTCCTTTATGTCCGCTTTGCTTTCAAATGTCCCTTGTGTGACGTCATTCGGGAGGGAGCGCCAGAGCTCGATGGTTCTCGGGAGGAGCGTGCTTCTATGACGCTCCGTCCGTCCAAGGAGGGGTTGTTTATCGGCGCGATTCTTCCTCACATACCCTAGGAGAGGCGTAGGAGGGCCACCCAGCGTGCAGGGTAGGAGGCGGAGCGAAGCCACCTGCCTACGGACAGACAGGCAGTTCCACCCCACAGCTCCGAGAAGTTCCGGTGTGCCAATGTCCCTGTATTGCCTCAGCTGCGGCGGCGATTGGCGACGCAGGATAGCATAGGCCGCGCAGAAATTTGAAGCAACGTTACTAAGCGGACGGGACTCAAAAACAACAGCGAACGGAATAATGTGGTCGCGCAACACTTTCTGAGCAAAAAAAAAAAAAAAAGAAGGTGCCGAATTTAGGACGGCTTACTGTTTTTCGAGTAAAATGACGCCGACGGTATGCCTTCGAGCGAGCTGCTGCGTGCGGCCATCTTGCTCTAGCTGCCAGCGGCAGCCTGGCGGGGCCTTGCTGAACTACCCAAATCGGAAAACTCTGTCAGCGTATGAAAACCGATACTGCAGGCTTTGGTCTTAGCCATAGAGTTATTACAATAATAACGCTATGGTCTCAGCTTCACGCAATTTATTGTCACTTTTTGAGTTATCAAACTCCACGTAGCAAATATGATACGCTGGGCTTTGTGGGGTATATAACAACACAAGACTAAGAATTATGTTACCTCTAGCCGATTACTGACTAGGAATGCAGATATTATTGTAACCTTTGCTGTTATTACACGCGCGGAACGAGCATGGGGCAACATGGCATTAGTAAGCTTATCACTGCGTGAATCTGAAACCGAAACTGATCGGGAGCATGCCATGTGGTGTTAGTTTCAGAGGTCGGCATTTTAGGTCGCCCTCACTCACCCTCACCCTCACAGCCACACTCACCTAAGCCCCTCACTCACCCTCACCCTCACAGCTACACTCACCTTCAGCCCCTCACTCACCCTCACCCTCACACTCACCTTCAGCCCTTCACTCACCCTCACTGAACCTCACGGCGCTCACGGCCCTCACGCCCCTCACGGCCCTCACGGCCCTCACCGCCCTCACGGCCCTCACGCCCCTCACTCACTCATGGCCCTCACGCCACTCATGGCCCTCACGCCACTCACCGCCCTCACGGCCCTCACGGCCCTCACCGCCCTCAAGGCCCTCACCGCCCTCACGGCCCCCACGGCCCTCACCGCCCTCACCGCCCTCACGGCCCTCACGCACTCATAGCCCTCACGCCACTCACCGCCCTCACCGCCCTCACGTCCCTCACCGCCCTCACGGCCCTCACGCCACTCACCGCCTTCACGCCACTCACCGCCCTCACGCCACTCACCGCCCTCACGCCACTCACCGTCCTCACGCGCCTCACCGCCCTTGCGGCCCTCACACCCCTCACGGCCCTCACCGCCCTCACGCCCCTCACGGCCCTCACGGCCCTCACCGCCCTCACGGCCCTCACGCCCCTCACTCACTCATGGCCCTCACGCCACTCATGGCCCTCACGCCACTCACCGCCCTCACGGCCCTCACGGCCCTCACCGCCCTCACGGCCCTCACCGCCCTCACGGCCCTCACGGCCCTCACCGCCCTCACCGCCCTCACGGCCCTCACGCACTCATAGCCCTCACGCCACTCACCGCCCTCACCGCCCTCACGTCCCTCACCGCCACTCACCGCCTTCACGCCACTCACCGCCCTCACGCCACTCACCGCCCTCACGCCACTCACCGCCCTCACGCCACTCACCGCCCTTGCGGCCCTCACGCCCCTCACGCCCCTCACGGCCCTCACGCCCCTCACGGCCCTCACGGCCCTCACCGCCCTCACGGCCCTCACGCCCCTCACGCCCCTCACTCACTCATGGCCCTCACGCCACTCATGGCCCTCACGCCACTCACCGCCCTCACGGCCCTCACGGCCCTCACCGCCCTCACGGCCCTCACCGCCCTCACGGCCCTCACGGCCCTCACCGCCCTCACCGCCCTCACGGCCCTCACGCACTCATAGCCCTCACGCCACTCACCGCCCTCACCGCCCTCACGTCCCTCACCGCCCTCACGGCAGTCTTGGGTAAGTTACTTTTGAAAAGTAATTCGTTACAGTTACAGTTACTTTCAGAAAAAAGTAGCGAAGTTACCGTTACAGTTACCGCAACAAAAGAGTAACTCGTTACAGTTACAGTTACTTTTAAAAAGTAACTACGTTACTTTTCAGTTACTTTTCTATAACACAAAAAAAAGTAGGAAAAACTAGAAAACGCCCTTCACCAAGTTTTATTGCATAAAATAAAAGTACGCTTTTTACTTCATATTGTAACTTGGTAGAAGTTGATTCTCGAAATTAGCGTTTGAAAATTTCCACGCCAGAGTAGTGGCGCAAATCAAAATGCGAAACATGCGCAGTGCGGAGTACTGGCGCTAATCAAAATACGAAACATGCGCAGTGCCCTCCGCGTGTAAAAGAAAAACCACAACGTAGATAGTGCTTCAAGACACTAAGATGTAAAGGCTCGTACACACAGAAGGCTGGATCACACAGACCCGTTCTCTTACGTTACGTTACGAAACGTCATGGGAAAATCTGTGGTTCGTATTAAGCGTGGCTACCAACTCAAGGAGATAGCCTGGCACGCGACATTCGACACGAATTTTTCGGTGACGACGAGCTACGATGGTGAGTTACCGTGGCAACCAAGGACACAAGGCTCGTCGTAACTAGGGTGCCTCAATGTCGTCACGTAACGTAAGGAATTGAGCTTGGTTCAACTTTCTACACAGCACCGTTTTCTTACGTAACATCTAAGTCACCGAAACATTCGCGTCTCGAATGTCGCGTGCCAGGCTATTTCCTTGAACTGGTAGCCACGCTTAATACGAAGCACACATTTTGCGGTGACTTTTCGTAGCGCAAACGTAAGAAAATGGGTCTGTGTGAACGAGCCTTAAGTGTTCAGTTACAAAGTTCAAGCGCGTGCGTAATGATAACTAGATTTTTTTTTTCATGAAGTCTGCACGTGGCTATATGCGGGTCGTGACTCGTAAGAAAGGGCGTATTCACAAGTTTGTGCAAGGTAAACTTGACACTCGAAATGTCGGAATAGACGTTTTGAAAAAACAAGGAAAATCTGAATTGTACGTCGAGTTTCGTTCAGTGATATATTGTTCATAAAACACTGGAAAGTAACGACAAAAGTAACGTCGTTACCTTCATCGTTACCTCAGAAAAAAGTAATAGAACTACAGTTACAAGTTACATTTTAAAAAAGTAACTCGTTACAGTTACAAGTTACCAAAAAAGTAACGAAATTACAGTAACGCGTTACTAGTAACGCGTTACTACCCAAGACTGCCTCACGGCCCTCACGCCACTCACCGCCTTCACGCCACTCACCGCCCTCACGCCACTCACCGCCCTCACGCCACTCACCGCCCTCACGCCACTCACCGCCCTCACGCGCCTCACCGCCCTTGCGGCCCTCACGCCCCTCACGCCCCTCACGGCCCTCACGCCCCTCACGGCCCTCACTGCCCTCACCGCCCTCACCGCCCTCACGGCCCTCACGCCCCTCACTCACTCATGGCCCTCACGCCACTCATGGCCCTCACGCCACTCACCGCCCTCACGGCCCTCACCGCCCTCACGGCCCTCACCGCCCTCACGGCCCTCACCGCCCTCACCGCCCTCACGGCCCTCACGCACTCATAGCCCTCACGCCACTCACCGCCCTCACCGCCCTCACGTCCCTCACCGCCCTCACGGCCCTCACCGCCCTCACGGCCCTCACCGCCCTCACGGCCCTCACCGCCCTCACCGCCCTCACGGCCCTCACGCACTCATGGCCCTCACGCCACTCACCGCCCTCACGTCCCTCACCGCCCTCACGGCCCTCACGCCACTCACCGCCTTCACGCCACTCACCGCATTCACGCCACTCACCGCCCTCACGCCACCCACCGCCCTCACGCCACTCACCGCCCTCACGCCACTCACCACCCTCACGCGCCTCACCGCCCTTGCGGCCCTCACACCCCTCGCGCCCCTCACGCACTCATGGCCCTCACGCCACTCAGGCCAGCTTCAGATGGGGCAATTTCGCCAGAAACTTTACGTCGCAACACCAGCAACACGGGCCGCCCGCGATCACACGCAGCAACCAATTGCTGCAATTTGCCATCGTCATCATACAATTTTATTTTTCTTGCACTATTTAGACACTATTATGCGTTATAAACGTGTTTTTATGCATTTAAATCTCGTTAAGAATACTAATGCACCTTCCTGAAACAGTTTATTTCCAAAAAAAAAAAACGATCGATTTCAAACCAGAATCAAGTCTTTCGGTGTCATCATCGCCGGCACGAGGTATCACGTGAAAATTTTGCGTCCCTGATTGGATGCAGCCGCTTCAAACGCATTCGAATTGCTCCGAGTTGCTTGCTTATTTCGAGCCGGACCCGATCTCAGCAATTCGTGTCGATCCAGGAAAAGCTAGAGAACAACCCGCCATCACCACCAAAATTGCTGAGAAAGATGCTCGATCTGAAGGGGACCTCACGCACTCACCGCCCTCACGCACTGACCGCCCTCACGCACTTATGGCCCTCACACCACCTCATGTACTCACCGCCCTCGCGGCCCTCACGGCCCTCACGCTTCTCATGCACTCACTGCCCTCACGCACTGATGGCCCTCACACCCCTCACGCACTCACCGCCCTCACACCACTCACGCACTCATGGCCCTCACGCCACTCACCGCCCTCACGCCCCTCACGCACTCATACCCCTCACCGCCCTCACCGCCCTCACGGCCCTCACGGCCCTCACCGCCCTCACCGCCCTCACGGCCCTCACGGCCCTCACGGTCCTCACGGCCCTCACCGCCCTCACGGCCCTCACGGCCCTCACGGCCCTCACTCACCCTCACACTCATGAATTTTCCTGGTTCAGAAACTCACTCACCCTCACCTCACCTGTGAAGATGAGGGTGAGTGAGGGTGAGTGAGGGCCCTCATGAGTGAGGTTTGCCGAGGTATGGTTAGTTTAGCCGATTACTTTCATATCATGGTGCCTTTCAAAGCGTTAGATTAAGAGAAGTGTCTAGCCGGCCAATCTAAGTACTCAGAACAACTGTATACTAATAATACTTGCAGATACTTTTTGTATTCATCAACTAAACATCGGCAGTCACCTGCCTAATCCTTGTCAGAACCGGGTAGGGCATATATACGAATCGGGTCGGTTGGGTGGTCAGAGTAGAGAGTCGCGGTTGTGTTGTGTTACAGTAGCTTGTGCCTTGTTGTACTGTTCATATGTATGTGCCCGTAACAGTGTTCGGTAACGTGGTTGGTGTGTTGGCGCATGAGTTGTCATAGGTGCAGTACGTACGTAGCTCTAGAGCCTCAGGACAGTTAGTGAAGGAAGAGTATTTTTTTTTTAGTGCATCTAGCGGTTACTACTACACCTCCTAGGTGGCGCAAGCTGCCGCCTGATTCAATAAGCTAAGTGTTGTGAAGTCCTGTAGCTATTGACTACAAACAGCTGGCTACGGTCCAGCCGTCCAGGCTCTGCGGTCCACTGGGCTCCCTACGTGCCTCTCAGATTGAAAACAATCGTAATAATTGTTTCACTCGGCCACCTAAATTATTGTTCTGTGTCGAAGAGCTGCGAAGTGCAGGCAGCAATGGATAACCACGTCGGTTGAGGTAGGCCCAAACAAAAAGAGATAGGGAAAAAAAAAAAAAAGAATGCGGGGCGTTGGTGCGAGTTGAACGCCTCCCGTCGTGTCGACGAAGGTGCCCAGCGATTCATCGCCGCAAAAGACAAGCATACGTTGTCTTCAATAAAGTCAGCATACCCATTCCTCGCGTTACGATTTCTTTTTTGAGCGTTCTCCGCCGGCGGTAAAAATACAGTCAATCTAGCGAGATGCCGTCGGGTGCAATCGCGACGATTCCGGCAAACACGCTGCCGTCCTCCCCGCTAATAGGTACGGTACCGGTGTCTAAGGACGGATGTTTAGAGTGTCTGGTGGCGCCTGGAAGACGTCGAATAGGCGTATGCGCCCTATTCTCTAACTCGGCCGAAAAGCCGTGCTGTTCGCTAGGCCTTACCGGGGAATCCGAGCCTCGCTAACCGTCCGCCATGTTGCTTTTGGGGGTAGTCAAATTTCACTACCTGCTTTTTGACTACGCGTGGAGTCGTCATTTTTACCCTAGGGGTCGTTATATTTGGGACAACTTTTTACCACCCCAAAGGTAGTCACCTATGACTACCTTTTTTTTTAGAGTGTAGGCCTTTCCCGTGAACGAGCTCGGCTCCTCGTCCGCTCCATCGGTACGGCCGTATAGTGGTTCCTGTGTGACTGCTTACGGGAATCCTCGGCTCGTAGTTTGATTTCTTTCTTTCCTTTCACTACTTGGAGTCGGAACGCGCCCGAAGTCGAAGAGTATTTAGAAGAATCTCCGTCGCTTGCCGGGGCGAAATTCGAGCCACCGAGCGACGCGGACGGACATGCCGACTGCAAAAAAGTGCGGAAGACTGCTCGAAAGCTGTTTCCGAATCCCTTCGTGACTTACGCAAAACTCGCGATCATTTCGCCTCGTGAATACTGATTTCTTACGTTTTTTTTTTGTACGCACGTTTTTCGTCGTGAGATAGCTTCATGAATCTGGTCTTTGTTTTGATTACATAATATTGTGGTGCAATAAATATACAACAAAAAATATGTTGGCAACTTTCTCCTAATTGTGTGGGAAGTAAAAGGAGCCTTTAAAAAATCCATCTGGATTCAATCCATACGGCTCGGGCTTGCAGCCGGTGCACCAGGCAACACCCTCGCCTCGCCCGTCGATTCCTTTGGGAGAGGAGGATTCGCGTGATGGGCGTACGAGTACGCTGCCTGAAGCTCGTCGGGGTGTCTCCGGTCAAAGGGGGTGTAAGGGCGCGCGATACACCCACGTACACCCCTTTTTTTTTAGAGTGGTGCACGTTTCTAGAACCCAGCGTTCAACTTCCCCGTCCCGTAATCCCCCTGTCCTCCCTACCCCCGGCCCACCCACTCCGCGCTTCAACCGGCATCGTTCTATGCCTTTACCTAATCCGTTCGGAAATGAGTCAAGCATGCGAATAATAACCGTAAATGATAATCGCACGTTTGTATTTTGAACGACTGACTATATTTTCGTTCCAAATGGTGCACTCAAGCAAGCGTGCGGAGAGAAGCAAACGGAGAGCGCGATGCGTCGTGGGATATCCGGCGCAAACAAAAGCAGAAAAACGATTCTCCGCATTCGTGACGTAGCAAGGCTGGCGTGGTTTTGAGCTTTGCCGTTGGTGTCACTGTCAGCGTTATGGTGGCGTCAATAGCGTCAATGGGTTACAACCGACCCCTTCGAAGTTCCCTTGGGGTGACGAGCGTATGGCCCAAGGAGCCCAAGGAGCACGTAGCTTCTACAGCACTGTCAGCTTATAGGGGTGAACTGGGTGCGAAAAGCAACTTTTGTCCAAATTTTGAACGGCGGGCGGCTAATTTTCTAGGGGGGGAACGGCTGTGTCCGGGTACCAGACTTGCGCCCGTTACTTTAAGAAGTAATTAATAACAGTTAGAATTACTTAGCATGGAAAGTAATGAATAACCATTACAAATGACTCCCCGTAAAAAGTAATCGATTAATTACTTCGTCCTTTTACTCGATGACTTTTCCATTACTCCAAAGAAACACGAAAAAGACACACTATACACTGCGTTCTTGAGGGGGAAACTTCCGAGTCCCATCAAAGTTAAAACCAAAGTAAACAGATTCATTACTTTCTACCCAATATTTTAGATTAATAATTTAAGAAGAACGAATCTATAAAGACTTAGAGGAGTTAAACAGGTGTTTGAGATAAAGGAGCCCTGCGCTGTCCAACCGGAACAGAACATGCGACGAATGCACTTGGGCGATGGAGGCACGCACACCTTTCGAATTAATCGGCGAGCTTCAAAGCACGCTTACCCTGAACATGTAATATTGCTATGCCTGCTGCATGTTGCCTAAATAGGGGCTGGTTTACCTACTAGAACGGACTGGCTGTGAAACCAAGATGGGGTACTTGCGAGTGGGTACATTTCAAAGACTCCCCCCTAATGAACGTTGTTATCCGACCGAATGACCCCCTTGATCTCTTTTCTTGATCGCCAAACTTATCAGAACCAAGACGTCACACGAAATATAAATGCACAACCTTACAGCTGAACTTAGTTTGCCGTTTAGAAATTATTTTAAGAAGCTGAATTTTCAGTGAACTGCACGCTTTTACGTCTCTCACGCGTTAACAGGTGGCTTCTCAACTCCAGTGACCAGGTGAGTCACTGCTCATTCTCAGAAAACTCGGCCTGTGTTCTCTTTGCCTAAAATTTCGGTTTCCGCTGACAAATCTCCAGCATTCTCATTTCTAAGAATGTGGGTGGAGCTTCGAAGTCCCATGCTGTTTTGGCTGTGATCCCCAGTCAGTTTATTCTTTGCTGTCGAATGTTACTGTTTAAACTGACAGCAGCTTTGATGCTACATTTTATCTGTTCCAATGAACTGCTCCCATTGCACCCCTCGTGTTTCTTCTTCTCGCATCAGCTAGTGCGAAGTGAAAGAAGCCATATAGCTGGTTGGTCCAGTCAGCATCTTTCACAGCGCTGTCAAGGATGAGCATGGGCGAGGTCTCATTAGAGCTTTTACGCTTTTTCTGTGTTTGCGGGGCGGACGTGTGTATTGGCAGAAACATCGACAAGAGAGAGGCGAGACGGTCCTACATCGCTTGAGACTCAATGTGGCATATACCAACAGCTGCTAATTTTCTAGGGGGGGAATGGCTGTGTCCGGGTACCAGACTTGCGCCCGTTACTTTAAGAAGTAATTAATAACAGTTAGAATTACTTAGCATGGAAAGTAATGAATAACCATTACAAATGACTCCCCGTAAAAAGTAATCGATTAATTACTTCGTCCTTTTACTCGATGACTTTTTCATTACTCCAAAGAAACACGAAAAAGACACACTATACACTGCGTTCTTGAGGGGGAAACTTTTGAGTCCCCTCAAAGTTAAAACCAAAGTAAACAGATTCATTACTTTCTACCCAATATTTTAGATTAATAATTTAAGAAGAACGAATCTATAAAGACTTAGAGGAGTTAAACAGGTGTTTGAGATAAAGGAGCCCTGCGCTGTCCAACCGGGACAGAACATGCGACGAATGCACTTGGGCGATGGAGGCACGTACACCTTTCGAATTAATCGGCGAGCTTCAAAGCACGCTTACCCTGAACATGTAATATTGCTATGCCTGCTGCATGTTGCCTAAATAGGGGCTGGTTTACTTACTAGAACGGACTGGCTGTGAAACCAAGATGGGGTACTTGTGAGTGGGTACATTTCAAAGACTCCCCCCTAATGAACGTTGTTATCCGACCGAATGACCCCCTTGATCTCTTTTCTTGATCGCCAAACTTATCAGAACCAAGACGTCACACGAAATATAAATGCACAACCTTACAGCTGAACTTAGTTTGCCGTTTAGAAATTATTTTAAAAAAGCTGAATTTTCAGTGAACTGCACGCTTTTACGTCTCTCACGCGTTAACAGGTGGCTTCTCAACTCCAGTGACCAGGTGAGTCACTGCTCATTCTCAGAAAACTCGGCCTGTGTTCTCTTTGCCTAAAATTTCGGTTTCCGCTGACAAAAACTCCAGCATTCTCATTTCTAAGAATGTGGGTGGAGCTTCGAAGTCCCATGCTGTTTTGGCTGTGATCCCCAGTCAGTTTATTCTTTGCTGTCGAATGTTACTGTTTAAACTGACAGCAGGTTTGATGCTATATTTTATCTGTTCCAATGAACTGCTCCCATTGCACCCCTCGTGTTTCTTCTTCTTGCATCAGCTAGTGCGAAGTGAAAGAAGCCATATAGCTGGTTGGTCCAGTCAGCATCTTTCACAGCGCTGTCAAGGATGAGCATGGGCGAGGTCTCATTAGAGCTTTTACGCTTTTTCTGTGTTTGCGGGGCGGACGTGTGTATTGGCAGAAACATCGACAAGAGAGAGGCGAGACGGTCCTACATCGCTTGAGACTCAATGTGGCATATACCAACAGCTACCTTCATAAAATCGGTAGAGCGGAGTCGTCTGATTGTGCTTTGTGCGGAGTCACACATACGATCGAACATGTATTGTGTAAATGCAAGGGCTACAGCCGTAAAAGAAAGCTTATGAAGACAGGCCTGAGGCTACAAAATGAACAAGACGTAAGCATTCGTACTCTGCTTGGTCCATGGATCTCTGCTGCTGAGGGGTATAAAACCACGAAAGCTCTGCTGAAATTTCTAACAGCTACTCGCTTACAGAAGAAACTGTAGGGGAGTAGATGAACAGCAATGGCCTATGATATTTTCCAACGAAACCCTTTTCGTGTCTTTTTTATTAATCCTTTAATACTTTGGTTTTGTGAGTTTTCTCCCTCTACCTTTTTTGTTTGCCTTTCTCTCTTTTATTTTTATGATTTTCGCTTCCGTTCATTTCACAATGTAGCAAACGAGCTTGTTCACATAATTGTTTAATAAACGCCTACCTCCCTCGACAAAAAAAAAAAAGGAAAAACCGGTTTCGTGTAAGTCCACAAAAAAAAACTTTTTTTTTCGGGGGGTGGGGGACGAAAAAGGGTAGATGGAGGGGGGGGGGGGGAGGGGAAGGGGGCGGACATATGCACCGCGGTCACTGTGTCCACGGTCTCACTCGACATGAACCCCGCACGACGGTTTCATGGTCCATTCGTTTTCAGCTCTTGTACGCTCGAAGCAGTCTGTTCGTTTTCCAAGAAGTGGAACACTGTTGCCTTCATGTAGGCAGTCGAATCCTCCCAGCCTGGCTGACCGCGCACGAACAAGCCCAGAAACGGACTCTGGCTGGGCTGTCGTGCTTTCAATAAATTCCTTCCCTCCCCCACACCAGCGTTTTTTTTTTCTTTCTTTCTTGTTTTTTTTTTGTCTTCTTTTTTTGTACGAGCGTTTTGTGTTAAGGCTTGTTTACATACCTGTAACCGAGTACGACCGAGAGAGGCAAGACCGGTATTTAGGCCTTTTACGGCGTCCTAGGACCAGCTGCGCAGCATCGCATCCGGTCCTAAAACGTTGCAAGAGGCTTAAAAACCGGTCTTGTCTCTCTCGGTCGTACTTGGTTACAAACGTGTGAACGAGCCTTTAGAATGCTAAAAGCGCGAAGGCCGTTGCATCGCCCTTCTTCCACTCTATTTCTCCATTTGATGGGGCGGAAGAGTTGTAACGATAATTCCAGTAATTCGTTACTGCAAAAGTAAGGAGATTACATTAAAAATTACATTGTCCGAAAAGTAAAGGATGAAATGCTAAATTACAAAAAAGTAATTAATTACAAGTAATCCTGTTACTTGTAACGGATTCCTTCCAAATCTGCCGGGTACGCAAACGGGGGTTTCAGCAAGAGGGGAGTCCCTCCCAGACTTGGGAAGTAATTCGTTACAAGTAGCGAATTCCTTGTAATTCGTTACATTTTCAAGTGATTTTGTAATCGCAACGTTACTTTTCTTCGCAAGTAATTTGCAATTTAATTTCGTTACATAATATCGGTAACATATTACTTTAGTTACTCGTTACTTTTTTTTTTAATAATGAGCATAATACAGTAACTGGAGCAATACGAGCAGAACATTCAGCAGAATAAGGAGAGCAAGTTCAACAATTAAATTAGAAAATATCAAGAAGGGGAGAATAGCCGAAACGAAAACAAGATTTTGTGGATGACCGGTCACTATAGTCCGCTCGAAAAACGGGCAAGGCATGTACAAATACTTCACACTCCAGGCAGGCCACAATAACATCCTCCAGGAAGTTAGAGACTTGAAAATAAAACAAAGCGGCACCGAAGAATCACTAAATGAGCTCACAATACGGGTCAACCAGTTAGAAAATGACCTTTCCGCTACAAAATCAACCGGCGTAAACAGCAGCGTTAGTTCTGCTCACTTGATGGAGTCTGCCGCTGCCGAGATATCTCAGCTAAGAGCACGCTATGATGACGCTGCAGAGCAGAGCGCGCCGGGCTAACCTTCTTTTCTTTGGCATCTGCGATACTGAGAGAGAGACTTTGGTACAATCCGAAAAGGCTGTCCTTGATGTATGCCTCGAAAGATTAGGTTTACAACTTCCCGCGTCATGTATCGAAAGAGCTCATCGCCTTGGCCAGTTCAATCAGCAACGGCGTCGCCCAATCGTTGTTAAAATGGCTTCTTACAAAGACAAAGAGGCGGTGCTTTCAAATGCCTATAGATTCAAAAGCACCAACTTCTCAGTAAGTGAAGATTTTATCCCCTCGGTGCGTCTCGCTCGGCGTAAACTGCTCCAGTTTGCGAGGACAGGGGGACAGCCTTTTAAACTGCGATTTGACAAGTTACTCACTGGAAACAAATGCTATGTCTATGTACCTGCCACTGACTCTGTTATTGAATTGAACTCCCGAGAGCCAGACCACACTTCATTTGAACATAATACCGGAGCTTCCAACTGTCGTTCAACTTCTCTACCACACTTTAATTTGCCTCCACATCATGCCTCTAATCCCAATCAAACTCCGCAATAACACGCAGCGAGGGGTGGAAGCTGTGATGTTATCACTTCTACTAATATTATTCCTGTTATTTTTACTAACATTAGAAGCGTCATGAACAAGAACGATGACTTACCTTCTATTATTGATTCTTATAATGCTGACCTTGTTATCAGTTACGTAACAGCGAGTTTTTAAATTGTCATAAATATTTTCATATATACCATACCGTCATGACAGGGCTGAAAGAAGCGGTGGCGGCGTATTGGTTATGGTACCGGAAAACATACCGTCATTTTATGTCAACGTGGTATCTGAATTGACGTAGTGTGGATTGGTCTCAACTTAAAAACAAGAAATACATTGTATACTCGGTCCACTACTATTTCTTATGTATATTAAAGATCACACTACCCGTGTCTCCTCTTCTATTAGCCTTTTTGCTGACGACTGTGTTATCTACAGAGATCCTTAATGACTCTGACATCTCTGCTCTTCAAAACGATATTAACAATGTAACCCAATGGTGCAACGACTGGCTTATGGAACTTAATATCTCTCGATGTAAATCCATGTGTGCCTCTCGTCGAAGTAACATTTGCCCTTCCTGCTCCCATCAATAACTCTACCCTTCTTCCTGTGTCCTCCTACAAATACCTCAGTGTTCACATTTCAAATGATCTGTCCTGGAATATTCACGTCGACTATGTCACGAAAAACACTAATCAATTATTAGGATACATCAAAAAAAACTTTTTCCTTGCCCCTCTTTCATTAAAGCTTCTCATTTATAAAACCTTAATTCGCCCTAAACTTGAATATGCCGCTTCAATCCGGAACCCTAGTATTACCCTTGCATCTGCCGTAGAATACATTCAAAGCCGCTCCCGTCCGTTTTATATTTTCTAACTATCACCACACAGCTAGCACCACTTTAATGAAAGCATCTCTATCCCTGCCCAGTCTTTCTCTTCGTCGAAAGATATCCCGCCTCTGCCTGTTCCATAACATTTATCGCTCTAACCTTACCCTCCGCCAAGCACTATTTTCTGAACCATTTTACATATCATCACGCAGCGATCATCAATTAAAAGTTGGGATCCCTCATTGCAGCACATCTACCTTTAATCCCTCTTCTTGCCTCAAACCTCGATTGACTGAACCGCCTTCCCGCAGCCGTTGTTCCAAACACTGCCTCAGATAAATTTAAGATTGCCATTACTAACCTGTTACATGATGTTTAGTAGTAAGTTTGTGTATTGTTTGCCTTGTTTGTTCTATTTGTTTCTTGTTTGTTTTATTCCATGTACAGTTTCATTACTAACCTGTTAAATGATGCTTCGTAGTTATTTTGTGTAGTTTTTGCCTTTTCATTATTATTTGCTTCGTTCTATTTACTGTGCCCCACTCCCCTCTGTAATGCTTTCGGGCCCTGAGAGACATAATAAATGAAGTGAAATTAAATATATACCAAAGGCAAAGATCAAGTAAGACAACGCCGAGTGGGCTCTCCGTCGCCTCCATCGTGTTTTTTTTTTTCTCTTCTCCCGTGCAGGAGAAAGCTTTTCGTGTTTATTTATTTTTGTATTTTACACCGTTTCACCCTTTCCAAGTTTTCCGACGACTCCTGCCACTTGCACAGAAATCAAACGCGGGTCCGTACCCCTTCATTCGCGGGTTCACAACTCGCGTAACAGACGATGTAGCCTCGCGCGAAAGGGTCGAATTCTCTTTGTTTTTGATGTGCGCTGCTGTATTCTAGCACGCTCTTGAGGCACAGATGAAAAGCGTCCGGCGCGAGGCTAAGAGCATTGTCTTCGAGGGTATGGACGATACTTCTTTTGGTTTACTTGTCTAAGCATAGTGGTCGAGTCCACTCCTCACATTACAGTCAACTGTCAGCATAAAGGGGGAGGGGGCGGGTGGTTGGGCCATCTAAGGAGTGCTGACAGAGAGAAGAAGAGAACCCCTAAAAGTGGTGTGATCCTCTGTTGGTTTCTCAGACCGATGGTCACTGCTCCTCTCGCTCTACGAGCCCTACC
The DNA here is from genome assembly GCF_016920785.2 of Ixodes scapularis. Classification (NCBI taxonomy): domain Eukaryota; kingdom Metazoa; phylum Arthropoda; class Arachnida; order Ixodida; family Ixodidae; genus Ixodes; species Ixodes scapularis. Next base: position 2,143,538 of record NW_024609873.1, read on the forward strand.
CTCCCCTGCTGCCCCCCCCCCCCCCCCCCACGAATGTTGGTATGAAAGTGAGAACCGATGAACCACCACATTTTCTCTGCCTGGTCGAGTTTTCGGTCCTGGAGTGTCCGTCGTCTCCATGGCCATCTCTCAATGAGATGTTCAAATTTCAGGTCATTAATGAGAACGGAAATTTAGAGTTCCAATAATTGCTTGCCAAAAAGAACAAAACAACAGAGACATTGCCATCAGCAAGAACAACAAACTCTGATCTACGTAAACACATCATAGTAAGCTTTGGACCCCTGCATTCTGCATTGCTTATACATTGTCAAATTAGAACCAAGTTTTTCTTTTCTTGTCAATAACAGGCGAAAAACCCGAGTCAAAAGGGAGCTTTCGTAGAGCCGCTGCTTTAGCTCCGAATTTCGTATCGGAAGTAGACGCTGCCACTGAGCATGCGCACCGCTAGCTTTGTCTGCACACTTCCAGGGATCATTTCCGAAGGCCGTAAGTAAGCGGAATGGCGAGTGTAATTGCGGCTTTCGGTGCCTTGTCAGCTTACAGGTGAACGGAGTGCACCTACAGTCCTTCTTTTTAAATACAATATTTTATTTTTACAAGAACCACCGTAATACTGGTGTATGAGAAATGAAATGTATAGTGTTGCAGAACATTTTTGAAAAATATCAAAATCGTTTCTACTCTTTTTTGGACAAGTGTACGGGAAAAGTAACGTGAAAGTAATTTGTAACGGAACAAGTAAAGTAATCCGCTACTTCTTAGCGGAAGTAATTTGTAATGGTAATTCATTACATTTGAGGCTCGGTAATTTGTAGTTGTAATCCATTACATTTTTCAAGTAACGAGCACAAGTTTGGTCCCTCCTTTCCGTCTTCTTGAATTGTTTGGTACAATGCGCGATTTGTGAGTTGAGGACGAAAGCTAAGAAGGAAAATGTTGAAGTTCCAAAGAGCGGCGCTGCTCCGATGGAACTTGCTACGTCATGACTACGTAGCAAGTTCCCCGAAGTTGCTAGATTACCTCAAAAATAGGCTAGACATGCATCCACCAGGTGCGCGTGGAAAGATCGTTTAATTAGCTTTAAAATTAGTTTTCTTGTGTCTTTCAACGAAAGGCTGGTATTTTTGAGGTTATGCTGCAACATGCAACGCATTAAAGCTAAGAAATGAGCGCTGGAAGTTCGTTTCTGTACCCCTTTAGAGATACAACGAAATATGGCTAACTTGAACCGCAGAAAATTTTAATTGACGTAGTACAAGTGACCGATAGACCGATCTCACCAGGAGTGGCGCAACGCCATCGCTGCCTCTGTGCATTCTGGTATTTGCAGTTCTCCCCAGTTTTCCAGCCGCGTCAATACGTGCTGTAACGCCGGCGTTTAGAAATTTTCGGGTTACCACGAGCCTTTTCGTCGGGTTTTTGCTCAGTTTTCAATAAGTGGCTTCAACCTATTTTTTTTTTATTATTTGCCAGGATATTACAATAATTGCCCCAGATAAAAATACATCGGATTTTATGTCTCCCGGAAAGAAAGCGGGCCCGGAAAAGTGGCTAAGCAAGGTAAATAGAGCCGGACAGAGAAGCAGGTCGTGGTCTATTAGGCTGGGGTTACTGCTTTATTCTGCATTAACACCATTCGAGACCACAGTATAAAGCTTTTACCGTCAGGCGACTGTTAGCGTTCGGAGCTTGCGCAAACAAAATGAAACTTGTGGGAGCAAGAGCTGCGTTGCATGTTACGTAGGAAAAGTCTTTAATAAGCTGCTGCACCTTCACTCACTCCCAGAGACGCACCCCACGACAGTTCTAGAAATATGTAAAATGCAGAAGCAGGATTCGGTTTCGAATAATATGCACGACGGAAAACATGTTGAATCTCGTATAAAACGAATTCTCAAAACGAGTACTGGCAGGTGTAGCTATGTGGAAAGATGCCCGCTTCTCACGGAGCGAACCGAGGTTCGATGCAAAAAATAAACATATGTTTTTTGTTTGTTTTTTTACAATTATTCTTCAGAAAAGTGAATGTCGACGAAACTTTGTGCATTATTCTTTTTCCTTTCCTTTTTAATTTTTTTGTACAATTATTGAAAAAAAATATCGACAAAGCTTTGAACTAAATGGTCTCGGACTTCCTTTCTAAAGGTGCATAGCGAAACGGCGGGGCTTGGGTTGCCGGCTAGGCGCCGCGAAGCAGCATTCATACTTTTTTTTTCGGTAGGGCAAATGCTGCTGACCTCTGACTCCCGTTGAGAAGGGGAAGAGTCAAAACAGAGTCACACGAGAACTTGACTCTCTAAGAGAGTCGTGAAGTGTCAAAGAGAGTCATGGAAGCAGTGACGCCCTTTGGACTCCTTTTTTTTTTAAGAGTGCGAAGTGCTGCGTCTCCGCCTTCGCTCCCTTGGATTCCGATCACGAATGAAAGCCGTGTGAATAATTTTGAAGCTTTGTCACGCTTGAAGGTGTATGTGCCCTTGGAGTCGCGTTTGTCTTTACTGTGACGAATGAATTTGGGCGATTTTATTTCAAATCATGCAGAATTCGGGAAATTCTCTTAATGCAAAAGGCTAATGAAAATGATAAAACTAATGCTGACAATGTGCAATAGTTCTGACAGATGACACTAAGCACAATATACATGAGAACGCAAAGGAATTTTAAAATTTTCACATGGTTACACGCGTACATAAAGCAGGAGTCTAGAAATGATGCCTGATGATGACAATGTTAAAGGCCGACCTCCAAAATTATTTTACGCGAGGTAGGAAAATCCTCACCTCCCTCCGTTTTCATTTCGCTTCTCCCGCTTCTGTCTTGACGGTCCGGGGGGAGGGGGTCTTTTTTTGTTGCTGCATCTTGATCCTGGATAAGCCGGGAGCTTATCCCGACTCCCGGCTTATCCAGCCACAAGATGCAGCAACATAAGGAGTCTCCCTCCAACGTCGATAGCAGCGGGAGTGGTGGAAATGAGAAGGGCGGAGAGGAGAGTTTTCCGACCTCGCGGAAAACTTTTTTTTTGTAGGTCGGACTAATGAACAATATGGCGAGAAGGCCTGCGTTACGATGCATTTTCTATCCTTCTTTCTGATAACTTCGTTTGCGCATTTGGATCGCGTCGCGCCGCAGTTTCTTTGAGCCGGGCGTCTCCGACAATACGCGGCCCGCGGCCCGCAGGCAAACGGCTACGTGTCCCTGTGCCCATGTATCGAGCGCTAGAAATGCAATCCGCCAAAGTGATGTCATCTCGTCGGCTCATTTTCACTCGAAAAGCGGCTCTGCTCTTTAAGGTAATCATATCTTTTATACTTATCTGTGTTCATTTGCCACTTTTTTCTCTTTATTTTTGTTTCCCAGTTTTTTTGTAATAAAAAACTGTTCCGCTACGAGGCTGGAAGCGCCGGCTATTCGTTGAAGGGTGCATCTCGGCTACGCGAACTCGTGATCAGCCCGAGCAACTGGGAAATATAAAGCCATAAACTCGAGATTCATGTCTTAAAAAAAAAAAAAAAAAAAATATATATATATATATATATATATATATATATATATATATATATATATATATATATATATATATATATATATATATATATATATATATATCGTCATGAAAAGACAAGTATTTTCTCAGAGTGTTGTAGTAAACATCGTCTTACCCTCGCCCTTCGTTCTTAGGTTGCAACGGACTATAGTGACCCCCTGAAGATACGCGCGGAGTCCGAGCGTTCTACATACCGTCCGATGCATATCGCAAGAGACTGGCAGTGCCTGGTATGCAAAGAACTTTAGAGCCAAGCAGCCCTGCATTCAGTATGGATCGAGTGCATGGAATGCAAGAAGTGGGCTCATGAAGAGTGCGTTGGAGCTCACACAGTGCGCTTCAAGTTTTTTTTTTTTTTTTTTAAAAAAAAGCTAAGCGCACATCAGGTTTGTTAAGTGTGTCTCATTGCACCCCACTATAGTTGTCTCATTTTGCCCAAAGGATGGGGCGAAATGGGGTATATTGTGCGACTTTCAGATATTGTAGTTTTGTTTAATGTTTCGCTTGCTCCAGTTAAGTAATGTTTACTGAGGGTATAGTCAAGATATCCAAGAATATCGCACGCTATCCTTTTAAAATACTCAAGCAATAACAAAAACTACCATTGGAAATTAAAATGTTTTGCCTCATTTCGCCTCACCTAACCTTATATATATTTTTTTTTTCAAACGCTTTTGAGGCATTCCCTATTTTTTCTGCGCGATTATAAATTAAATTGCTCACTTGTAACTTGCAGCACTCGCGGGCCAGAAACGAGTTTGATTTCGTGCCGACGGAACGGGGGGATCTGCGCGGCGGCAATCGTCCTTCGCCTTTATTTCTAGCAATCAATTCTTTAGAAGGGAGCGCAAAGTTATCTTTCTCGATCCAACACTGTAAAAAATGGGCCGTCAAAATTACGGTAAGTTGACTGGCATTCTGGCTGCCAGCAACTTCTCGTAATTTATACGGCAGACCGTAAATTCAAATTTACTGCCTGACCGTAATCTCCCAGTAAATTAAACGGTCGCAGTAAAAAAAGATACCGTTAATTTTACGGGGCGATGCTGAACAGACCGTAAACGAGATTTACTGACTGCCGCTAAGATCACGGCATGGTGGCAGTTTATTTGCCGGTCAACTGACTGCTAATTTAATGGTCACCGTAAAAATCTTGACCGTTTAATTCACTGCCAGTTGGCCATCGTAAGAAGTAAATTGAAGGTGCAAAATGCTGGCACAATGAAGCACTAGCACTTCGTACAACACGTCAGAAAGTATGCAAAATTCGACATAAGTAAGCATTGTCGAATTCTATCATCTTCCCACCGTATTGTGCGACATGCTTAGCATTTCACCGCACATGTTTTGCTGCTTCGATTTACTTCCTACTACTGGTCAACAGACAATGAATCAAACAATGGGTCACGAAGTCTCCTTAGGTTAGCCATTTTGTGCCTGTAATATATGTGGCATGCTGTTTATTGTAATTGTAGCGTGGTCTTCATGTCTGCAATGCGATCGTTGTGTATGTACATGCAAATGCAATTAAGCCAGAACACAGCATAAATTATGTGTAGGATAGAAATAAAAACAGAACATTTATTTACTTGGATGATGAAGACCCAGGTCCATATACCCTCTGATCTGGAAAAGAAAGAAACCAGTCATCAATATAACATATATAAATGTGCCAAAATAGAAGCAATTTAACAGATATGTTGTATAATGTTAGCCACGCTTTATTCACTGTGCAAAGAAACTAATGATGCTGATATTGCTTACAATGTTTGAAAGAAGCTTTATGTGACAACTGAACCCCCCCCCCCCCTCTAGCTTAGCTTCGCCTAATCAAGTCAAACTTCATTATATCTCAGTAGCTATATATTAGCCATGTAGTACATGTATTCTGGTTTTCCCGAATACCATATCAGTATCCCAGCACAGCCCCTATATACCTGGGCAAATGAATGAGAGGATATGCACAAAGTTTGGCAGAGAATGCTGCACAAAAATACAGCTATTTTATGGGAAAGCCCACTATTCACTTACTAGACAGACATTTGTCAACTTAAGAGCTGAGTGAGTTTGTTTTCAAAATCAGGGGTTGACATTAATTAAGCAGCACACATAGAAATTTACTCCTCCTCTTCATCTAGTTAAGCTGGTTGACTGTTGTTGGCACTAACGTAGAACTAGTCTTTCCCCACCCCCAGAGACTGCAATTCTCTTGCCACCGTGCACTAATGAAAAGGCACCATTAATCTTTCTCTTACATGTTCACACCATAAGAGATATGAATAGTCGTGGCGGGTTGCATCAGGGCGAGCTGCGAACGTCAGGCTTAGCTGGCAGTAGAATCTCTGTGCACTGTGCCTAGTGTCACTTCAGATAAACAAATGGTTAAAGCAGTGTGCTCAGCACTTCAATTTGAGATGATATCCAAAATAAACATGGACAGCTTGTGATGCAGCTGCCACTTACATGCTTCTCATTTTATCGACCTATATTTGCCATGTATAAGATGCACTATAAGATGCATGAAATGATGCACAGCAATGGCATCATTTCTCTTAAAATATGACTGCATGCTAATCATGTCTCATTTCTAGCATCACATAGACATTTTTTCATGTAATTATAGGCAGCGTAGTAAAGCTATGCTTCAGTTAAGTGAGGCTAGGTAAGTTATGTTTCAACCCAATAGCGTTAATGCAGCAAAAGAACCAGCGTCCAGCGTCGGCATGTCGAGAAAACCCCTCGATGTTTTGCGCCACGATCCCTTGTGCATGCAAGGGATCATAGGATTCTCCCTCCCCACTGCTGCCCTCCCTGCCCTTGCCCCCACCTCCCCTCTCCTCCTCCACCCCCCGCCCTCCAGCTATCGTGTCATACATTAAGGCCGAGCATAAGTGTCCCCCCATTTTTTTTTCACACAAGCAGCTGGGTGCTCGATCATTATCATACTCACCAAATTTAGACCCAAGTGCCATTGCTTATGGCTGCTGAAATCTTCCTGGTGCCAAGACCTTGTGTTGAATGAGCTCGAGCTCCATGTTGCATGCCTCGTTCCCACATAGGATGACCGACCTTCAACAGACATATTCAAACAGAACAGAATGAGTAGAAAACCACAGACTGAAAAAAATCAAGGAAAGTAACTCCAAGCTAGTGCTGATGTGATGTAAACGGTCAGAGTAATTTCGGAGCACCTTCTGGGCCAGCCAAAAATATATTTTCAAGCAACAAAAGGAAGTTTTGGATTTCGAAAGCACACTTCCTATTCATTCTGTTGTGAATACTACATTAAGATACATCTGTTTGCCTGTCAAAACTAGAAGACAATGCCTGCTTTCCTTTCCCACCCCTGTGTTACCACTAGTGTCAAGTTTAGGGACAAAAATTCTGTAATATAGTTATTCACAACAATTGCATTTAACAAAGATTGTTATGTTTATTCTAACATGTAAATTTAACTAGTAATATATCCGTTCAAGAAATATTACTACTTGATATGTCCACACTGTGATCAACAATACTATCATCTCCATCATTTAATCCATGCACTAAATAATATACATGTTCAAATTTATGGGCCATGTTAGTGCGTGAACTTTTTAGGAGACCCTGTACTAGCAAACAACTTGGTTTTTGAAATCTTACACCAACTTAGAATTTTCAGATTATCATTTCTCAACTTCCCTGTCTATTCAAAGACATGTGGACCATATGTTTAAATGACAACTTTCCTTCCCAAGCATGAGCCTCTGCTACAGCGAGACGAGATATGCAGAATCAGTGTGAAACCTGTGGGTACCACCTCTTTGTGGTGCACAAGTGAATGGTTAAGAGTGCGCCCAACGGTGGTGGCTAACTAGATTGGACAGACCACACATAATGCCGAAAATTCCCAAACTTGAAAGCACAGTATCAATTTTACAAAAGTAAAATTGAATACTATATTGCCCAGAGCAGCAATAAATTTTGATTATTTGCTCAAGCTCACTCTGATGGTCCAGCCATGAAGCAGGGTCTTATTCACTGCTTTCTATAATAATGGGCTGAAGTAATGTGTGGTGAAATGTAGGCATGAGCAGTATCACAACAATGTAAGAAAAAATTTAGGCAAGCTTGATTATGCTCACGAAAGCTATGAAAGGTCAGAATGTGTTGGGCTCATTCAGATGCATGCTGTGTGTGGTTATGTGACCGTCTGACTATGAACGATTCACTATTTGCAGTATGGACAGGTGACCACACACAGATGATGGTTATGTGATCCCATTATTCCCAGAATGGTGACAAGCTGGGTGGGACTCTGCGAACAATTATGCACAAAATCAGCGCAAAAGACGAACACAGAAAGAATGAGACAGGACAGAGCACTACTTACAACTGACATTTTATGAGAGGAAAGAGGAAGACAAAGACAACACTGACGCTAATATAACAGGAAGAGAAAAAAAATACAATAAAGAAAAAAGTAAAATCACAAAAAAATATATCACAAAAAGATAATAAAAAATAATAAGGAAAAGTCTTAAGTGATAAACTAATAAAAATAAAAATAAAATTAAAAATTAAGGAGTCTCTTGCACTAGTTTGGTGTTCTATGTTTATTAACTAGGCCATCAAATTATTTTGGAACAATGGCGACTAGATGCCATGGATCATGGCTAAGTGACTACCATTTATTCACTATTTGCATCTGTCAGTGTGACATGTCAGTCTGTCCAGAGTGTTAGTCACTGGCCTTTGCCATGAAACTCGACTGGCAAAACACATTATTTGTTGAAACCTGACGTCCCCTTTTCACAGCATTAAAGAATTCATGCAACTTTACCCAAACGTTTCATAAATTATACACTCATTCGCCAGAATCAATGAAGAACCATTATTGTAAACTACCTCATCACATCCCCTCCCAGACGGGTAACAGTTGCAAAATTGCTTTCAATATTTCACGAACTAACCTTTCAAGGTACCCGTCTACAGCCGGAAATTTTGCTGTAAAATAAGCTGTGCGATATCATTGTTTTGCTATCCAGCAGAGATAATTTGATAAAGGTGCCGACTCACGAGAAGTACTAATCAAGCGCCGAATTCAATTTTTCTTTTTTTGCAAAAAACAAAGTGAAAACATTTTTTTTTGTAAATCCATCACTGGCAGACAAACACACTATATATCAGTAAGGCTTGTAGTTTGCTAAGACAGTGGTCTGTTACAAAACCTTCAGATACCCTTCGTTAGTGGTAAATGTATCCCTGCATCTATCTATCTCTGAGAATTATTCTTCCTCTCTAGTGACAGTGGACTCTTACGCTCATTGAATTGTTTCACCTTCTTCTGCTTCTCTTCAAAATGAGTCTCATGTCCACTTCCTATTTATTAAGTGAACACTGTAGTGAATCATACTTACAGCCTCACACATTCCACTCCAGCTCTGCTATTTTCTTGACCAGGTTAAGTACTTTCTTGCTCACTTCTGACTTGGAGCGCTTGGCTCTGGTGCCACGGTCAGGGTTCATGCTCAGGAAACCTCTGCAATAAGCATCAGTGCCATAAAAGAAACATTTCATCCAAGTTGGTAACCTGAAAAGTTAGTCAATTTAGTCATATGTGTCACATATGTATACATGACCGAAGGGAGAGACTAGAAGAAAGTCAAATATTTAGTAAAGAGAATATCAGGTGGGTCCAAACTGCGGCTCGTGAGCCGCACGCATCTCTTCATGCCTCCCTATTGCAGCTCTCCTAACCTGAGGACCCACAAGTTATAACAGGTGGGACCAAACACTAAGCTTGTATACAAAAACGTTACAGTGAGAAGCGGGAGCATATCAAAATATGCAATATTGCTGGAGTTGTTTCGTTGTATATGGGCACAATAAAATGACATTAATGGTCAGAAGGGGCAAATCAGTTTGAAAGATAAGCTCTATTTTTTATTTTCTTGTTTATTTCACCTTTACAAGCCAGGTTGAGGCAGTGTTAGCTTTGTGCTTAAATGTTTCCCTAAAATTGATTTCTGAGCTTTGTTATTACAATCCAGTCCAGCTGCCTGATGAAACACCAAGACCACTGGCCTATGCATACATGCAATTGAAGCTGTTTGATTGACTGCGAGAGCAGATAAGGGTTTTTATTTACCTGCCTCCATCTTGCATGTGCAGTGCCTTGCGGCGAAACGCATGCACTCGATCTGTGGACTCTGCTCGGGTGCAATTTCAATAAAAAGTACAGCATTGGTGCAGGATGTGGGAGCTATAGTTGTTTGGAGCTGGCGGAAACAATTGGGACAGCTCTCCAATCAGCGAGATATGTACTCTTCTATTTAACAAATGAGAAGGAAGGTACCAACCAGGGCCGTAACTAAGAGGGGGGGGGGGGGTTAGGGGGTTCTGACCCCCCCCCCCCCCGACATTTTTTTTCTGGGTACGGCCCCGATGTACCAAACACCGCAAAGCACTCAAGATATGCGCAGATTTCGTGTTTGTGCCCTCAACCTATAGGTTGAGGGCACAAACACGAAATCTGCGCATATCTGCGCATATCTGCGCATATCTGCGCAATTGCAACTGGGGTTTAAAACTTCACGATAGCGATTGCTCTGAACGTGAAAAATTATTTCGCTGGCAGTCGGTGGTAGGTCGGAGGTCCTCTAGGCTTGGTGGTAGCGGCATGGCGAAGGCAACTAGCGACTTCTCATAAAACACAGGGTCGTCCAGGTGAATCGGCAAAAGTTATGCACCAACTTCTATTCCTTTCCATTACCAGGAATTAAATTCCCGACAGTTTTTTTTCTTTAGGTTACAAGCGATTTGGAAGTATCCTTTTATTACCTCTTTAGCAAAGCGGAGGACCAGCCCCGGTACAGTGCTGGTACATGGTCAGTGCACTTGCAGCCATCCGATTTTAATCTCCACCTCTGCGCACGCGCAGTGGCGCCGGTCGGCTACTGGGTACCAAACCGGGACCGGTTCTCCGGTTTGCTATAACTCTCCATTATATGCCACCGATGTACATGATTTATAGGCGAAAATAGGACAGTAGACATTTTCAAAATGGCCGCCGTTGTCCCCGAAACTTCTTTCTGGGTACGGCCCTGGTACCAACTGTGGGTCCATGTCTTTTATGACACTAAATGTGCAAGGTGTTTGCTTTATTTCAATAGGAACAATAAGCCTGGAAATGATATAGATAAAAAGCATGGAGTCCTACTAGGCATCCACAAACATATACCAAAATCACAGAACAGGAATTACCTCTGAAGGAACTCAAGGGTCGATGACAGGCCTTCAGCGTAGCAGATGTTAAAGCAATAGTGACTCGCAAAGAGTGCGCAGCCTATGCCGTAGGGACGTCTGGTATCTTCTGAACCATGAGCCTGCCATCAATGCTGAGTGCGTACTCGTGGGCAGTCCACAGATCATCCCCTACAAAAGTTTAAAAAATGAGAAAATAGTAAACATTCAGATAAGTAGACGTTGCTGACAAGGCATTGAAACAATGGGGCTGGGCTGCACCTCCAGATCGTGGACATTTCAATTAATTGTAAAAACAAAAAGGGAAAAGGGAAGGGGCCCAGCTTCGTCCCTCCCACCCTCACTGCCAGTCTCCCCCCCACATTTCAAACACTTCTAACATTACTTGTTGCCGACAGGAGATGAGATCCTTGGCTCGATTTGCCTTCCCTCCACTATGAGTGAGCTTGTTTGAGTGTAGGCCAGTCAGAATTCTACTCCAGAAAGGGAGAGGATGGGCCGTAAAGGCACCTAGGCAAATGTTCCCTGGTTAGTGGAGGGGAGACATGTGCCACCAAAACTGAACAGGAACCTCGAAGACCCTCTCTCTCCCCAGTTGCACAGGACCACCGCATTCGCATGGATACACGCTGTATCGTTACATCTAGCACATACTTCTATTGGCTGCAAATAAATCAAATGATTTGTCACTTCTAGCAACTTCGGAAATGTGTGTTGTCGCTATGGGCTATAAGGTAGCCATTGTAGATTTCATGAATTGTCTGACAGACATGTGAAACACTTCAAATGATTTGTATTTGATTTAAACTCTGAGACCTGCTTTATATTTAGATATCAGTGTTTTTAGGTTTTTATTGTTCTAGGATTTGACATACTTCCTTTGGCTTTTATTTGGAAATTTATTTATTTATTCGTTTGAAATACTGTGGCCCTGTCGTTCTGCACAGGAGGGGAAAAAACAACACACAGAAATAACTCAATCATGCACTCGCCGTGTGAGGCAAGCGCAGGTAGGTTGCCGCAACCCACGCATGCTCAAAAAATAAACATTTCCACATGCAAAATTTAACCAAACAATTCATTCAGCTGTGCTTCAAATAATTGAGGACTACAACAATTGACAACTTGCTCAGGCAGGGTGTTCCACTATATAATAGTCCGACAAAAGAAAGAGTATTTAAATACATCATTTCTGTACTGGTAGGGTGCAATTGCTTTAGTATTGCTTGTTCTTTTGGAGCGTGAATGTTAAGTTTACGTCACCCGTTAAATCGAGCCGAGGTCCACTCGCGCGCAGTTGACCTTTATGAAACCGTAAGATGTGACATCTGAGCCCTACATAAGTAGTGAACTGCAAACAACAAGTTGCGTGCATACATGGAATCTGCCGCGCTCCGAACTCGTGGCTGTCATAATGACGCACATATTCGACCAACGTGGTTGACCCCTTTGAACAAACACGGCAAAAAAACATGGTCGTTCAAGCCGTCGCCTCACTAAAGCGAGAAAAGAGCTAAGACCGACAAATCGCGAAAATGCGCAGTATTAATCTGAAGCTATCTTTGGCTGGCTCTCAATCGCTTGTGCTCCCTTCCCGAAAAGGAGCGCGAACGACGATCGACAGCCGGCCAGCGATGCACTCCGTCAACGCACGTGCTGCCGGTTTGTCGGTGTCGGCTCTTTCTCGATCTTGCCGGCAACGGGCATTAATTTTCTCAGAATCAGATCGTGCTTGCCACATTCATATTCAAAATGATACTCACGTTATGTTCGTTTACTATTGGGCCCGCCAAACGCCTCGGGTACTGCGCCGTCAGCCGTCTCGGTAGCCACGGTCGTGCTCCCTACCGCAAACTTTCCTCGCTTTGTTTTCTTCCTTCGGGAAACAAAAGATGGCGACCCGACGGGGGGAACGGCGCTAACGGCGCGAAAGCAGACAAGGCGGCGAAGGTGGCGAAGGTGCGAAAGCAAGGCAGCGCGATGGCGAGGGCTGTGGGCGAGGGTCAAGGCGCGAGCCGCGAACTGGAGAGCAGCCCGACGACGCAGGCGCAGAAGGCCCCCAACACATCACGTGCGTGTCGTGCATGTGTCTGGAGCGTGGTGCGGAGTGTGTAGCGCGCCTCGCTTGGGGCGTTCCGCTTCTTTCCTTCCGTCGCCGTGCCTTCTCTCGTTCCACTTCTTTCCTCCCGTCGCCGTACCCTTTTCACTCGAAAAACATTGTCAACATACCGTATTTTTTTTTACGGTGGGCGCCCCGTGAGGTTCACGGTCAGGTGACTGTTTATTTCACGGTCATTTTTTACAGTGAACATATATCTCCCGAACACTTCCGACGCCCCTCGTTCCATTGTCAAAAGCGGCGATGTGGTTTGTAAGTCACACTTAACTGCGTTGCGCTATCCGTGCTTCTATCTGACTTGAGTAATTAGAATTAATTCTAATAGATTACTAACATTGTTGATAGTGCAGGACCACTGATCAATGCAACTTACCGTTACAGCTGGATAATACAGAACTCCGCGTTCGATATGCATGCGGCAAAGATGTCCTACACGCGACACCTTCAAAACTTTCCCGAAGGGTTCATTCACACACTTGCGCCGGTTACTCCAAAGATGTAATTAATTGCAATTGCTTGGTCCAAAAAGTAATTAATTACTATCTCAAATTACTACCCGTAAGAGTAGTCGGTTAATTACTTTGTTACTTTACTCGATTACTTTTACGTTACTCCGAAGAAACACGCAAAATACATGCAATATCTACTGCGTGTTTGAGGAGGGAAATTTCGGGCCCCATCAAAAATAAAACGCAAATAGAATACGTTCAGTACTATCTACCCATTATTTTAGGTGAACCATTTTTGAAGGACGAATCTATAAAGTTTTAAGGGACTTATAAATATAGGTGCTCTAGATAAATGAGTCTCGCGCTCACTGTCCAACCGGGACAGAGTTAAATCCCATAAACATGGCTGAGAATGCAACTGGGAGGGCGAGGCACGCACACCATCCGCGTTATCCGAGTTTGGCATCGGCGAACTTCAAACGCGTTTACCCTGAAGATGTGGTTTTCTATGTTTGCTGCACGTTGCCTAAATAGGGGCTGGTTTATTGCCCCTAAAACTGGCTGGCTGTGAGACCAAGATGCGGTACTTTCATTTTGGGTACATTGCAAAGACAGCTGATTGATGAAGGCATTGTTATCCGACCGAATGACCCACTTGACCTTCTTTCTTGAGCACCAAACTTATCATAACGGAAACTTCAAGTGAAATTTTAATGCACAATCTTTCAGCTGAACTGACCTTTCCGTTCAAAAATTATTAAAAAAAAACCACCATTGTCACACCGTAAAAAAAACTTGCCCCCTTTTACGGATAGATCGTCTGGCAACATGGTGCCGAAGAATGCCTCCGCGATCTGATTTACGGAGGAAATTTCAGAAGTATGTTCACGGAAGACTTCTCTGCAAACCGAGCTACGAAGAGACCTGGCAACAGGTTGCCAGAGGTTCTCCCGACATTCGAATCACAAAGAAATATTCTCGCAACATACTGAGACTTTCTCCATCAATGGTGCATTGTTTTATGTGTGATGCATGCATCAAATAGTTGTTTGGTTTCCATGGGAAAAAGGCCACAAGAAATATCAGATTATGGGTAGTTAGCGTGATGACTTTTATTAAAGATCTCACGAAGCTTGCTTGTTAAATTACATGGTGCTGTCTCCTGCTCATCCCACGGCCCCTTCAGACTTGGTTTGGTGCTCCTGTATGATATAAGAAAACTACCTATTATCACAGTTAGAACGTCAAACTTTATTAATTCAAAAAGTGTCATTTAGAGAAATAAGCGCCCGAAAGTTTATAAGGCAAACTCCTTGAAGAAGCCTGATGTGCATGTGGCATCTAAGAAACTGCAGTCATTTTTGCAGTTAAGACAATTCGGTGGATTCTGAAACGGGATATTGCTGTGGGAAGCTAGATTAATCTTCGCTCCTACGTGCAATTACCACGTACTATCGCCAGGTCAGGACGCGACCCCGTCCACCACGAGTGATGAATCGCGTTACGAAGCCGCTATTGATTGATTTTTTCTTTCGTTAATTTAAGGGTCTTACTTTAGCCAAGGATAGCTGAGCAATTACGTATTTGTCACCCGGGTATAATAGACCCTTTTCGAAAGTCCATCGAGCAGCTTTGGCAGTCGCCATTTCTTCGGCATACAGCGCGTGATTGGATCCGACTTCTCGCCGAACGCTGACTTCACACTCGTGTCCAATACATGCTCAGAATATATATATATATATATATATATATATATATATATGTATGTGTGCAAGCAACGGCGGACATGCGTTGGCGCAGACTTTTGAAAAGAGTCCATTGTTTCATTGAATGCATGCTGTGTTGAAGTGTGGAACTTTGTTTAGAGCAATAATCGAAACTAACTACTTTCAATCTATGCGAGTCAAAAGCAGTCCAACTCTACGTAAAATAGGAGTTGCACGAGACTACCAAACAGCAACCTGTCTTCCGATTTAAGACGCAGTCCATTTCTCGTTTTGAAAAAGTGTGTGTGTGTGTGTGTGGGGGGGGGGGGGGGGGGGGGGGGAGCCGCGAGGCCGCATTTCAACACGCGAAGAGCCGCATGCGGCTCGCGAGCGGCAGTTTGGCCACCCCTGGTATATATAGTACATTTTCAGTCGCATAAGGTTGTTGCGGTGTAAACTGGAAGATCTTAGGTCTCGTACATTTACTGTAAATGAAGTAAGCACGAATTACAACCCAAGGTATTGAAAATTAATTTCAAAGTAACTTCGTTACTTTTGGGAAGTAATTGCAATGTAACATCATTAATTCAGTCTGCGCTAATGCATAACGCAAATTAATTAAATTTTAGCAGTTTTCAAAAAGTAGTTTCCAATGCAATTTAATTACCTTTTTAAAGGTTATTTTGCCCTCTCTTCATAAGCCACATCTTTCAACAACGCAAGAGCTGTCGCGGTAAATCGCAGCACACTTTGTGCTCTTGGTTCATTTTCTTTTTATACCAGGTTCCTCGTATTTCCTAGCTAGGTGCAAACAACAATAGGTAAAGGCCACAAGCGGCGTCGTTAGTATACGCGCCGCGAACAAGCGAAACAACAAAGGCGCGCTCAATCCGTCACCGGCGCGAGTGGGTCACCGGCCGACCGACAATGCGTCCTCGTCGCGCACCCGCGCACACCTTCGACCGGAGACGGCGTAATCGCGCTCCCGACCGCGTCGACGGCGCGGCACTAATGAACTCCGACGCGTCCTCGTTCCGGCCGCAAATAGAGACATAAATGAAAGTACGCGCGGAGCGGGTGACCTCGCTTTGCTCTCCGGGAGTGCAGTGCGGCGTCGCCATTAGCGTCCGCGGGAGCGGGCACAGCCAGGCCCGCCTCGCTCCCATTTGCTGGAGGGCGCCGATCAAGGCTACCCGGGAAGGTCCCACGTGACCCGCCCCGGCCAATCAGGAACTCGCAATGAGCCACCCTCCGCCGCCCGCTCCGGAGGCTCTCCCTGGACCCCGACGTAGACGGCTGTGCTGCGGCTTCCTCCCCGACGGCTTCGGCGCCTCCGGCTCCCCGTACCAAAGGCGCCGCGTCGATCGTCTCGCCGCCGCCTGGTTTCGTCTATGACCGGCGATTTGGAGCGCTTCGGGGCACCGTCGACTCGTCCAACGGTGAGTGCTAGTGCCCGGACTCGTGGCGCGGATGCTGCCGCAAACGGCGCGTCGCTGCGACGAGCCGGCGCCGAGTTACGAGCGATTTCTGGAGGCTCCTGTCGGCGAGCTGTTTTGGCGGCGCCTCGTTCCAAGATGGCGGCGGGGACGGCGCGCGGCAGCTCGCTCGAGGCGGCTGCTCCTTTTTCGCGGCGGGTAGCTTCGGCGCTCGGCGTCCGCTCGGGTGACGCTGTCCGAGGCCGCGTCGGGGTCCTGGGCCGCGTTCGGAGGCACAGCTCGGGTCGCCCTGGTACTGGGAGAACCGGGAAGACCCGACTCGTCGAGGACTGTGCGCGGGTGGCGGCCATTGCTCTTGCATGCAGCACGCCTCCGTAGCCGGGTGTCTCCGCGTTCGGTGCCCTGGACTCGCGTTCGGCGCGTCGACGACCTTGCTGCAGCTCGGGTCCGGCGGTCGGGAGGTGCAGCAACGTCCGCGCTGCGCGGGGTTGACCGACGTGGCCTCAGAAGAGCTGTTTGCGGCTGATTTTGAGGGGGGACGGCCGGCCGAACGTTGCTCCTTCGGGGCACGTGCAGGAGCTCGCTCTGAATAACCTCGCTTCGAAGACGGTTCCGGTCCGCAAACGGCGTTGCCGGAACCCAAAGCGACCCGGCAACTTCCAGGTGGAGGCGTAGAGAATGCAGCCCGGTTCCCGCCGATCGAAAGTCGACCGCGGCGAACGGAACGCTGATCGTTCCCGCGGAAGCGGGTGCGCTAGGCCTAACGCCGTTTCCCGCCGCCCCAAGATGGCCCGCTTGCTCGAACGGCGGCATTTGACCTTGGTCATTCTTGCGGGCGGGGTCCTTTCCTTTCGTACAGAGTCCCTCCGGGGTCTGTCTTCTCTCCGTCAGCCGGCCCGTTGCGTCGTCGTGCCCCGAGAGGCGGAGGGCTACCTTCGAGTTGTATCACTCGGGCCCTCTCACTGTGCGGCGACGACTACCACGCGTGGTCCTGGAAAAGGACGAACCGGGTATCAAATCTGGCACACCTAAGACCGGGTTGCGAGGGTCTTTCCGTGGGGCGCCTCGATCGGCGCTTGTCACCTCCCAGAGGTCCCTCGGGGAGTGACTTTGTGTGCCCTGGCTCCGTTTCGTCCCCTTAGGGGAGAGCCTCCCTTTGGGCGGATCCCGTCAGGACCCCCAAAAGCCGGAGCCTGAGTCACATCTCTTGCCCAAATGGGGGCCACCGCGATCGCGTGCCGCCACCTTTTCAGCGCTGCAATGGCGACGTTCGTTCCGCGCCTTCGCGGTGGCAGTCAAAAATACTCCCCCTCGGGTGTATCTCAACACCTCCCATTCGTATTTCCGCCACATTCCCGAGAGGAGAAGACGAGAGAGCGCGGGGGACTTAGTACGGCGAGCTCTGATTGGAACGATTAAACTCTAATCTCGGTAACTTATAAAGTAACTTCTAAACCGGAGTAACTTATAAGATAGAGGTGTCAACTGCAGTCGTTTAGATGTTCAAATTATTCTCGTCAAGGCTACAAGTTGCACGGCCCATATCGAAGGCCGTTCTAAACATATGTCGCGAAGTTTTGCTCGCGCGAGTTTTTTGTCTACAGCTTTACTTTGTTTTTGGCGTTCTTCGGGGGTTCACTCGTCTTTACGGCACGGCTCATGGCCTCTGCCGGGGTCGGGGGACCCCAAATGGGGGAGAACGTGAACGCTGTAACGCTACACTTAGTTTACAGAACCCCGCGTTGGAAACGTTTTGTCTTGTGTATGTTTGCATTTGGGATATCTACTTCGGAGGTGGTTTTGCGCTGTGTATGTGTAACTTCTCTGTCTTCGTACGTATGTGCTTTCTGTTGTTTATGGCTGCTCTTGTGAGCTTCGTTTGGAATGTGTTCTGTCTCGTATATGCGCTTGTTTTTGGAATGTTCGTATTTGCTTTAGGTTCCGAGCCTTTGATTGGCTCTAAGAAAACCCCTCTTGATTGGTCCTTCCCAAACTTTCTGATTGGTGGACTGGAGGAGCCCAGAATGCTGGTGAACTGAATATAAGCGGCCACCGAAGGCACTTGGCTCCTGGATACACATGCCGTGAACATCTCCCTGCCTCTGGAAAGCCAACCTGCACGTCCGATCCCCCCTTCGGCTGTGGAGCCGTCCGCCCGCTAGCTCGCAAACTTGGTCCCCCTTACGCCTGTGGAGGAGTTCGGCTCGCCCGCCTTTGTGTGGAACTGTGTTTGTCGAGTTTGGCTGTGGTCGGGGCCACCGCTGAGGGTGTGTGTGGTCAGGGAGGACGGCAGGGAAGGTTTCCTTAGGTTAGAACTATTTCCCCCCCAAAAGTTTAATCTCAAATTATATAATGTTCAAAGTGATGTAAAAGAGTCCTTGTCTAGATCTCTTAAATAAACATAGTTGTTTGTTAAAACCGGTATCGTTCATCGGCGGAGAAAAAAGAAGTCCTTATTTTCTTCGTGACACATACTTGAATGGCAACCGACGTGTAAGCTCTACGTAGTAACGTATAAAAAGCGCGGAAACCATCGTAATAAGCTTCACGCGAGTCTTGGGACGTTTCGCACAACGCACCACAAAGTAGTTTGGAGAAGTAAAATTTTAGAAATACTTTTTTATGTGCAAACATTGCACAATTTTCCAGTTGTGTCCTGCTAAGAACTAAATATCAAAATATTAATGGAGCAAATGACGTCCCAGGTTCTTCAATGAATAAGTACACGTTTTTACTCCGTTTTTTTGTTTTGCGTGATTTTGTGTTTTTAGCGGTTGAATAGTGGGCTTTGAGTTCGACGGTTTCCTTGCCAAGTTGCTGGACATCCTTTGTTTTTTGTTTTTTTTCCTAATTTCCACCGAGAACGCAAGATCAGAAGAAAGGCACGTTTGAGCGTCGGGGCGCGAGATCGTGATGAACACTTATACTTCGTCAGGAGTCTCACACCGCCACATACCGCGAAGTTATTCAACGAACATCGGAGCGAAAAGATGTCGAGAAATTCACGAAACGCTGATCCGCCGACGGCGGGAAACGCTCTCGGATGAAAAACGGGTTAAAATCGGTCGTCGAGGCGGCGGTCGGAAGCCAAACCATGCGGTACGGGTGGAGCGCCGAGAACACGCGTCTCCATGCAGTGCGACCGGAGGAGCGCGCTATATGCTTTTGTTGCTGTTGTGCGTTTGCGGAGAGAGCGCGCTGCTTTGTTCGAAATCGGAGACAGGGCGGCAGCCTATACACCAGAGAGCTCGCTCAACCCGCTTTTTCCGTGGGCTCCGGCCGAAACGGCGCCACAGAAGACACGTCTGGGCACCGAACGTCGCGAACTTCTGTGTTCCGGCCAGCCCCGGCCTTCCTCTGCCGGCAGTGCGACGGGCCGTCGCGGAGCCCAGCAGCCACCTCGCTGAACCGGAGTCTTATTTCAGGACGCGAAATGGCATTTCTAATTATGTATCTGACGATCCCGGCCGTCGGTACTCCCATAGCAGACGAAATATCTCTCTGACTTTTCTGCACCTCTTCGCAGATTCCGTACGGAGTGATATTGCCGCGAGCGCGGCTGACCAAGAACACTCTTAGAAAAAAGGGTATGGATAGTCCTCCCTTAGGGGAGGAACGGTCTTGTAACCTATGTTCCTTTAGAAAGGGAGAAACTTTCGTCGCTGAAGCAGGGGAGCAAAGTTCCTCCGTCGCTTGCATCTCAATGTGGCGGCCCCGAACCGAGAAAATCCAGCCCAATATGGCTTGACGAGGACGCTACGTCTCTTGTACAAGACGAGAGCAGCAGTAAACAAAAGCGTAACACGAGCTTTCCGCAAACTGTGTTTATTTCCGAAGCCAGATTCCCCCCACAGGTACAGAAACTTGCGTTTCGAAAGCAGTTACTCAGTCTTCTCGTCGACAGCACTGCGATATTAAACGGAGACAACCGATACCCAGTTACTTCGCGCACTTTGCGTCTTACCTACCTTTGGTATTCCTGGAGTCACAATTCCTTCGTCAACCGCACATCACGGACAAGGGCAAACTCAACCCGCGAAACCAAAAGCCGCTCTCGAAAGAACCAACTCGAAGCCGCTGTTTATCGCATAGCGTGTAAGGTTTAATCGCTAGCCACCAGATGGCGGGGTCAAGCAGAGTAATTGCAAGTAGCTAGGCTGGGTGGCGCTAGGTACCGCCCAATTCATGTTCTACAAAAAATAATTAGCTCTTCTTAGGTCAATACTGCGCTTGGGGATCCTCTACTATACACATATCACGCCACCTCCTTGCATCACGCATACTGCTAAAATCAGATGAACATACATTGAGCACATATACGGCACACACAAGGCACACACAAATATCAATACAACAGAGCACCACACTAAACCGAACACTACACCCGTGCTCTGCGTTTCCGTCGTTTATACTGGTCGTTTTGAACGTACGGAACTTTTCGGTGACTCCCTAAGCAATAAAAAGACTCCCAGCATGTTGATTTTTTCCCAGCAATGTCATACCTCTGAGAGTATTTTGAATGGCTCAAGGGATTAATCTCTTATTAAAAAGTAAACGCTCGATCATGCCGTAATTATTTGAAAGCCAATTAATCAAGCCGCTCCAATGTGGTTCCAAGCCATGAGTTTGTTTCCCCACACGGCACGTCGTAGCCTGTATTTCTATTGGTTTTTCTATTTGTGCTGTTCGCGCAAAGCTGCAATTGCCGTCTTGAATTAATCTCTGTAGAGCGGATATTCACTCAGCTGGAAGTGATGCTTCACGGGCTGAGAAATCGCTTTTCGATCAACTTGAATGCAGTCAAAGCCGCGACTTTCGGCAGGTGTTAAGTGTACGGAGCTACGCCGTGGCGAGCCCGAAAACTTCTGGCGCTCATCCCAGCGCGCCACTCCTAGGGCAGTTTCTCCAGGAACCGTAGTATATTTGAACAGCGAAATAAAGGGTGGTTTTTTTTTTCCCGATTTTACCTACTATTGTTTTTTAATGCCGAAGTTCCATACTGTAAATATACGTACTTTCCGTCACGATTTCGTACTGTTCAGTCCTTGCCCCAGAGCTCAATCGCTCTCGGGGACAAGACAATTCCGACAGTCACGTTGGCCACTGTACGATAGCGATAGGAGCTTCTACTGTTCAGATTAGCGTTCCAACATGACTATCCGCACGTTGATCGATTGCACGTAATCCCTCAAGTGGTATTAAACTTTTTAATGTAAAGCGGAATGTCAACCTGCGACACCAAGCCCCCTCCGATCACGGCCCGACCAACGGCATCAATGCCAGACAGTTTACGATCTCGTCTTGTTGTTACACCACTGATACGCGAACGTGCACACGGTCACATCGGCGATAATTCCAGTCTTCTGTTCACAACCCACAACACTGCCATCACGATGTTGCAGCTATGTTGCTGACACGCACAAACACAGAACCACTTTGAACGCCGGTTGCACTCGGCATCGGAAAACAGAACCGAACCCAGGACGGAAGGCACCCAGCAGCCGGCAGCAAAACCTGCCTGTCTTGGACGCAGTTTCTGCGGTTTCCATAACGTCGAAAACGTCGACACAGTTCCGCGTGGTTATCTACTGTAGTGACTGCAGTTCCGTGCCGCGCGAGTCCCGCAATCCGGAGTCGGCCATCCCGCTGATCCCGCAGTGTACGTGGCGCTGCTGGCACTGCCGCACTGCTCCGGAACTTCGCTGTTTTTAGCGGCTTCGTTTGCTCGTTTGATAAAATTAGTGATAAAAACGTCAATGTAACCGAAATGTTCTGCACGTTTAGAGTACAAGACGGAATTACAGGCGGCCTTTGCTGCCACTGAAGCTCAATCAACTCAACAGCTATTTATTAAACAACGTGCGCGACCTGCTCGAAAAACGAAACCGAAAGAAGATGAGTCGGGAGGGCGAAAGCTTGGTCCCGTCTGTCTGGAGAAGGAGAAAAACGTTTCGTTCCTCCCTGTTTCTCGTGTCCGCTTGGGGGCGCGTCAGTAGAAGGGAGGAAGACGCGCCGTTGCTACTTTTTTCCTCCAGTTTTTCTTGGAGTGTAGGCAGCGCACCCGCGGCCTAACGGTTATCGCGCTTGCCTTCCACGCCGAAGGCCGGGGTTCGATTCCTGGCTGCGTCTGCACATTTTTTGAGGCTGTAATGTGATGTTCTGGTAAATTCGAGAACCGTCTTGGGGGCTAATTCGAGGTTAGAATGTTCTACGCACCGAACCTTGTACGACGAATGTTCCAGAAGCCCACGCGTGTACGAAAGGGGCTCCGCCTGGCAAGCCGAGTCAGTCTCGTCCCAGCGTTCAATTCTGCTCTTACGCCGGCTTCGACGCCCACGACGCTATGTTGCTATCTTCTGTTCCCTTTGTATGTTTGGGCACAAGTTCCCCCCATTAAATGTTCAGCTGACTCAGTCATTCCTCGCCTCATTATTTGCCATTCGTGACAAGATGGGAAGTGCAGGAGAAGTTGTGTCCTCGCCAACGTTGGATTGGCCTCGGCCACCCGTAGCTTTGGCCACTCTCGGAGCTAAGCTGAAACGGAGTACACTCTAAGAAAAAAAAGGGTGTAGTCGGGTGCATCAGGCGCACATGCACCCTTTTCCTGAAAGAAGCACCCTCCGTTGCCCAGCAGTGTATATACTAAACATCATGACACCCTTGAGGGTTGTGGGGTTCTTTATGGAGATCCCTCTGCTAATAATCGCCGCCCGATCGGTATGCGCTCTGCCCGTCACCCAGGGAGTGACATACAGCAACGAGAAGACAGCGAATGGGTTTACTGTACCTCTCGGTTGCGCGTCGTCGAGAGCCAGTAGTCCGGGCCCGCCGACCCTTGTTGTCGCCCGTCGATCAGAGCTCACTGTCGGGGTCCGCGTCCAGGCTTCCGGATCGCTTTTCCCACGCCAGCGCTGCGTAGGCTGGCTATCTCGCTGCGGAACCACCCCTGGATCGTCGTAGCCCCGGTCATATGGCCAGGGCTCGCCGTTTCCACCGGTCTTGCTCCAGACCTCGCTGGTGGACCGCTCCGGGGTTTGCCATGGGCCGCACCAGGCAGCTTGGCTTCAACGTTCTTTGTCCAGCTTCCAGCCTCGCTCAGCACGCACTGTCTCGCGCCAGCTCGTGTCTTCTCCGCCGACCGCCTGTCACGTGCCCTCTGCCTCGTCTTTCACCCTCCGCTCCCACAGGGTGTAAATGGCTTGTCCTATAACTAACACCCTTGTTGGTGTCGTAGAACGCCCCTAAGAAAAGGGCGTTATTCCTAACACCCCTAAAGGACGGTGTTATTCCGAACACCCTTAAATTAGGGTGTGATTCCAATGTACACCTTTTTATTGGGGTGTTATGACGGCTCAGTACGTCCTCGAAATTGCGTGTACCACCGCCAGTAAGGGAAATAAAAAAGGCGCGATGACAATCACCCGTAAGATAGGGTGTAATAACCAAAACGACTGCACGAAGAAATGACTTCAAATCAGTCGAAACATGACTGGTTCACCTTTTATTTTTCGATCAAGGTTCTAGCAGGTTCTACTATATTATTTATAGACGATTGCAAGCAGGTTCTCTGGCCGCTGCCATGTCTCTGCTTATGCGGGCAAAGCTAAGTTCACGCGCACGTCATCAAACTTGGCGAAGGCAAGACTGAAGAAATAGTTCTCTTTTATCCTCGCAATTTCGCCACGACCAAGACGCTTCTGAACCAGTGGTGGTCCATGCGTGTAAGGTCATGAACATTCCAACCGGATATTGTTTCATAACCCCTTTAAATTGTACAACCGAAGGCCGCAGTTAAATCTCCAACTTTACTTTTCTTGCGGCATTTATGCTTTCTAGCACTGGTGACGTGAGCAAAATGGCAGGCTTACAAAGACGGAACGACCGGGAGTTGCTTGGGACGAAAGCGGCAGTTCATGTTTGTACACAGTAAAATGGTCTATTGGAGACGGAAGCAGGACTACTATCAGGAGCATGCTTGCAGATTACTTACAAATAAAACATCGATCTCATGTAATCCGCGATGGATGCATAATCCCATTCGGGCAGCGGAAAACAATCCACAAACACATTGTCGAGGATGAAAGCGGTCGCTCACATTCAACGGAAGTTTCGTGGTCGCCGATGAGCAGCTCTTTGTCGTGATAGATGCGTAAAGGCCCGTTCACACTCTTGCAACCGAGCACGACCGAGAGAGACAAGACCGGTTTTAAGCCTCTTTCGACGTCTGAAAACCAGCTCCGCAGCGGCGCATCCGGTCCTAAGACGTTGCAAGAGGCTTAAAAACCGGTCTGGTCTCCCTCGGTCTTACTCGGTCGCATATATGTGAACGGGCCTTTGTCCGATTCGGGCAGCACAAAACAACGCAAAGACAATGTCGAGGTTGAAGGCGGTTGATCACATTCAACGGAACTCTCACGGCCGCCGATGAGCAGCTGTTTGTCGAAACGCGTCCAACAAACACAGCACAATAATTCCATGAACTCCGACGAAATAAACGACCATTACCTAAAAATTGGCATGGATGTATACCGGCCGTTCACGTCGAAAAATCACGGCTGCGACTGCAACGCACGAAAAACAGAAAAACACTAGCGGGCGCCCTTCCTTTTTGGAAACCGGATTTACGTGAACTCTGCAACACACCATTAATTGGCATACGGCAGAAACTACGGCCCCAGTAGCCCATCAACGCGGCAGAGCGAGTCACGTGACAAATTTTCGTCCAAGCGTTTTTGCCCTACGAAGAGCGGTCACGTGTTACGCACCACCCCTCTGATATGCTAGAAGCGGCCTTCGCACTCGCTCACGGCCACATGAAGACACAAAAGAAGGTGTGGAGGCTTATCAGAAGACGAGGTCAAAAGGGGTTGGACAAAGCGGCTAATCTCCCTCCGCTGCTTTGTGCTGCTACCTGCTCTGCCAAGGGAAGGTCTTGAAATTGGACTCGTCAGGACTTGCTTTGCGTAGCACTACTATGAGCGCATCAAACTGCCACTCATGTAGAAGCGCATGCTCCGGTGCGGACCGCGATATCACAAAATGAATACAAAAAACAAATTTGAACGCCGTGGTAGCACGGGTCAAAGCTAAGGCGCTGAGAACAGGAAGCAATCAGAGTCTCGGTTTCACACGTACCAATGGAAAACTGAAAGAAAAAAAAAGCGTCGGGACGCTAGATATTTTGGTGCCCCCACGCAGAGATAACAGTCGAGATCCGTAGCTGGGGTGTCATGAATTTGGCACTTTCGATTCTCTTGTGACATTGTTTCTTCTGAACTACACAGAAAAATAAAATGTCAGTGAAGGTGCTATAGGTAGTGCGAAATCCATTTAGGTGAGTTCGTAAACTACTCAGAAAAATAAAATCTCAGTGAAAGTGCTATAAGTAGTGCGAAATCCATTTAGGTGAGTTCGTAAACTACTCAGAAAAATAAAATCTCAGTGAAGGTGCTATAAGTAGTGCGAAATCCATTTAGGTGAGTTCGTAAACTACTCAGAAAAATAAAATCTCAGTGAAGGTGCTATAAGTAGTGCGAAATCCATTTAGGTGAGTTCGCAAACTACTCAGAAAAATAAAATCTCAGTGAAGCTGCTATAGGTAGTGCGAAATCCATTTAGGTGAGTTCGTAAACTACTCAGAAAAATTAAATCTCAGTGAAGGTGCTATAAGTAGTGCGAAATCCATTTTGGTGAGTTCGTAAACTACCCGGAAAAATTAAATCTCAGTGAAGGTGCTATAAGTAGTGCGAAATCCATTTAGGTGAGTTCGTAAACTACTCAGAAAAATAAAATCTCAGTGAAGGTGCTATAAGTAGTGCGAAATCCAGTTAGGTGAGTTCGTAAACTACTCAGAAAAATAAAATCTCAGTGAAAGTGCTATAAGTAGAGCGAAATTCATTTAGATGAGTTCGTAAACTACTCAGAAAAATAAAATATCAGTGAAGGTGCTATAAGTAGTGCGAAATCCATTTAGGTGAGTTCGTAAACTACTCAGAAAAATAAAATCTCAGTGAAGGTGCTATAAGTAGTGCGAAATCCATTTAGGTGAGTTCGTAAACTACTCAGAAAAATAAAATCTCAGTGAAGGTGCTATAAGTAGAGCGAAATCGATTTAGGTGAGTTCGTAAACTAGTCAGAAAAATAAAAACTCAGTGAAGGTGCTATAAGTAGTGCGAAATCCATTTAGGTGAGTTTGTAAACTACTCAGAAAAATAAAATCGCAGTGAAGGTGCTATAAGTAGAGCGAAATCCATTTAAGTGAGTTCGTAAACTACTCAGAAAAATAAAAACTCAGTGAAAGTGCTATAAGTAGTGCGAAATCTATTTAGGTGAGTTCGTAAACTACTCAGAAAAATAAAATCTCAGTGAAGGTGCTATAAGTAGAGCGAAATCCATTTAGGTGAGTTCGTAAACTACTCAGAAAAATAAAATCTCAGTGAAAGTGCTATAAGTAGTGCGAAATCCATTTAGGTGAGTTCGTAAACTACTCAGAAAAATAAAATCTCAGTGAAAGTGCTATAAGTAGAGCGAAATCCATTTAAATGAGTTCGTAAACTACTCAGGAAAAAAAAACTCAGTGAAGGTGCTATAAGTAGTGCGAAATCCATTTAGGTGAGTTCGTAAACTACTCAGAAAAATAAAATCTCAGTGAAGGTGCTATAAGTAGAGCGAAATTCATTTAGGTGAGTTCGTAAACTACTCAGAAAAATAAAAACTCAGTGAAAGTGCTATAAGTAGTGCGAAATCTATTTAGGTGAGTTCGTAAACTACTCAGAAAAATAAGATCTCAGTGAAGGTGCTATAAGTAGTGCGAAATCCATTTAGGTGAGTTCGTAAACTACTCAGAAAAATAAAATCTCAGTGAAGGTGCTATAAGTAGTGCGAAATCCATTTAGGTGAGTTCGTAAACTACTCAGAAAAATAAGACCTCAGTGAAGGTGCTATAAGTAGTGTGAAATCCATTTAGGTGAGTTCGTAAACTGCTCAGAAAAATAAAATCTCAGTGAAGGTGCTATAAGTAGTGCGAAATCCATTTAGGTGAGTTCGTAAACTACTCAGAAAAATAAAATCTCAGTGAAAGTGCTATAAGTAGAGCGAAATCCATTTAGGTGAGTTCGTAAACTACTCAGAAAAATAAAATCTCAGTGAAGGTGCTATAAGTAGTGCGAAATCCATTTAGGTGAGTTCGTAAACTACTCAGAAAAATAAGACCTCAGTGAAGGTGCTATAAGTAGTGTGAAATCCATTTAGGTGAGTTCGTAAACTACTCAGAAAAATAAAATCTCAGTGAAGGTGCTATAAGTAGTGCGAAATCCATTTAGGTGAGTTCGTAAAGTACTCAGAAAAATAAAATCTCAGTGAAGGTGCTATAAGTAGTACGAAATCCATTTAGGTGAGTTCTAAACTACTCAGAAAAATAAAATCTCAGTGAAAGTGCTATAAGTAGTGCGAAATCCATGTAGGCGAGTTCGTAAACTACTCAGAAAAATAAAATTTCAGTGAAGGTGCTATAAGTAGTGCGAAATCCATTTGGGTGAGTTCGTAAACTACTCAGAAAAATAAAAACTCAGAGAAAGTGCTATAAGTAGTGCGAAATCCATTTAGGTGAGTTCGTAAACTACTCAGAAAAATAAAAACTCAGTGAAAGTGCTATAAGTAGTGCGAAATCCATTTAGGTGAGTTCGTAAACTACTCAGAAAAATAAAATCTCAGTGAAGGTGCTATAAGTAGTACGAAATCCATTTAGGTGAGTTCGTACACTACTCAGAAAAATAAAAACTCAGTGAAAGTGCTATAAGTAGTGCGAAATCTATTTAGGTGAGTTCGTAAACTACTCAGAAAAATAAAATCTCAGGGAAGGTGCTATAAGTAGTGCGAAATCCATTTAGGTGAGTTCGTAAACTACTCAGAAAAATAAAAACTCAGTGAAAGTGCTATAAGTAGTGCGAAATCCATTTAGGTGAGTTCGTAAACTACCCAGAAATATAAAATCTCAGTGAAGGTGCTATAAGTAGTGGGAAATCCATTTAGGTGAGTTCGTAAACTACTCAGAAAAATAAAAACTCAGTGAAAGTGCTATAAGTAGTGCGAAATCCATTTAGGTGAGTTTGTAAACTACTCAGAAAAATAAAATTTCAGTGAAGGTGCTATAAGTAGTGCGAAATCCATTTAGGTGAGTTCGTAAACTACTCAGAAAAATAAAAACTCAGTGAAGGTGCTATAAGTAGTGCGAAATCCATTTAGGTGAGTTCGTAAACTACTCAGAAAAATAAAATTTCAGTGAAGGTGCTATAAGTAGTGCGAAATCCATTTAAGTGAGTTCGTAAACTACTCAGAAGAATAAAAACTTAGTGAAAGTGCTATAAGTAGTGCGAAATCCATTTAGGTGAGTTCGTAAACTACTCAGAAAAATAAAATTTCAGTGAAGGTGCTATAAGTAGTGCGAAATCCATTTAAGTGAGTTCGTAAACTACTCAGAAAAATAAAATCTCAGTGGAAGTGCTATAAGTAGTGCGAAATCCATTTAGGTGAGTTCGTAAACTACTCAGAAAAATAAAATCTCAGTGAAAGTGCTATAAGTAGAGCGAAATTCATTTAGGTGAGTTCGTAAACTACTCAGAAAAATAAAATCTCAGTGAAGGTGCTATAAGTAGTGCAAAATCCATTTAGGTGAGTTCGTAAACTACTCAGAAAAATAAGACCTCAGTGAAGGTGCTATAAGTAGTGTGAAATCCATTTAGGTGAGTTCGTAAACTACTCAGAAAAATAAAATCTCAGTGAAGGTGCTATAAGTAGTGCGAAATCCATTTAGGTGAGTTCGTAAAGTACTCAGAAAAATAAAATCTCAGTGAAGGTGCTATAAGTAGTACGAAATCCATTTAGGTGAGTTCTAAACTACTCAGAAAAATAAAATCTCAGTGAAAGTGCTATAAGTAGTGCGAAATCCATGTAGGCGAGTTCGTAAACTACTCAGAAAAATAAAATTTCAGTGAAGGTGCTATAAGTAGTGCGAAATCCATTTGGGTGAGTTCGTAAACTACTCAGAAAAATAAAAACTCAGTGAAAGTGCTATAAGTAGTGCGAAATCCATTTAGGTGAGTTCGTAAACTACTCAGAAAAATAAAATTTCAGTGAAGGTGCTATAAGTAGTGCGAAATCCATTTAAGTGAGTTCGTAAACTACTCAGAAAAATAAAAACTTAGTGAAAGTGCTATAAGTAGTGCGAAATCCATTTAGGTGAGTTCGTAAACTACTCAGAAAAATAAAATTTCAGTGAAGTTGCTATAAGTAGTGCGAAATCCATTTAAGTGAGTTAGTAAACTACTCAGAAAAATAAAATTTCAGTGAAGGTGCTATAAGTAGTGCGAAATCCATTTAGGTGAGTTCGTAAACTACTCAGAAAAATAAAATTTCAGTGAAGGTGCTATAAGTAGTGCGAAATCCATTTAAGTGAGTTCGTAAACTACTCAGAAAAATAAAATTTCAGTGAAGGTGCTATAAGTAGTGCGAAATCCATTTAGTGAGTTCGTAAGCTACTCAGAAAAATAAAATTTCAGTGAAGGTGCTATAAGTAGTGCGAAATCCATTTAGGTGAGTTCGTAAACTACTCAGAAAAATAAAAACTCAGTGAAAGTGCTATAAGTAGTGCGAAATCCATTTAGGTGAGTTCGTAAACTACTCAGAAAAATAAAAACTCAGTGAAAGTGCTATAAGTAGTGCGAAATCCATTTAGGTGAGTTCGTAAACTACTCAGAAAAATAAAATCTCAGTGAAGGTGCTATTAGTAGTGCGAAATCCATTTAGGTGAGTTCGTAAACTACTCAGAAAAATAAAAACTCAGTGAAAGTGCTATAAGTAGTGCGAAATCCATTTAGGTGAGTTCGTAAACTACTCAGAAAAATAAAATCTCAGGGAAGGTGCTATAAGTAGTGCGAAATCCATTTAGGTGAGTTCGTAAACTACTCAGAAAAATAAAAACTCAGTGAAAGTGCTATAAGTAGTGCGAAATCCATTTAGGTGAGTTCGTAAACTACTCAGAAAAATAAAATCTCAGTGAAGGTGCTATAAGTAGTGCGAAATCCATTTAGGCGAGTTCGTAAACTACTCAGAAAAATAAAATCTCAGTGAAGGTGCTATAAGTAGTGCGAAATCCATTTAGGTGAGTTCGTAAACTACCCAGAAAAATAAAATCTCAGTGAAGGTGCTATAAGTAGTGGGAAGTCCATTTAGGTAAGTTCGTAAACTACTAAAAAAAAATAAAACCTCAGTGAAAGTACTATAAGTAGTGCGAGATCCATTTTGGTGAGTTCGTAATAACCGAAATGAGGGCGCCACAGTTTGTTCAAATCTTCAGCGCAGGTGATCTTTCTCAGGTTAAAAGTAAGCAGATTCCGTTTTGCTTAATTTTGTTTTGTTTTTTTAACGTCGGATTTTAGGCAGTCAAGAAATAGAAATACCTCAGCGGCATAGCCGATTCACGCGGGACATTTTTGACATTTAACCAAAAACGGCGCCCCGTACGGTATGGCGATTAATTATACTCGATGTTTGTACAGCCGTACATCATCAACAGTTTCACCAAAGCAGTAAACCTGAGCAGCTATGAAATCATGGGTGTATTTGACAGCATCACCATTAAACTCTTTCACACCGTGTGAATGAAGAGCAGACAATTCGCCCATACACCCTTTTTACACGATTTCAGACATTATTGGTACAAGTGGGGCGTAAAAAGGGAGTGTAAGGGGTGTAAAACGTCAGCGCACCCTTTTTTACACCCACCAATATTCATAAATCGTGTAAAAGGGGTGTAAAAAGGGTGTTTTACACCCTTCTTACACCCTTTTTACACGCTTATGGGTGTTACAATGTTTAGTGTGCAGAGCAAACTGTCACCGATACGCCGAGATTGGACGCTTTTATTTCACGCTTTAAATGTCGTTTTCAGTATTGTGACGTCGCGATCTGCTTATTGGTCGACGCTGTGTCGTCCTTTTAGTTTACGCTCTAACCGCGGGGGCAGTATTCGGCGCTGGCGGCGGCCTTTGCTCCGCCCCAATGGCCAAACTCTCCCAATATACGGCTCTGGGCCAACGCGGTTCAGAGCTTGAGCACGAGTACTGTCGGCGTTCTGCCGGGACTGGCGTTCAGTCATTATGAAGTTTTAGAATAACGTACGCAGTTTGAGCGCACGCTACCGCTAAATTTAGCGCTTCCGTTAGCGAACCCTACGCAAGAGAGTTTGAAATAGCGTTCCTCCACCGCGACGCAAAAGCCCAAGCATCCCGCGCTTGCAATGCGATACAGTCAGGATTTTTATTTCACACACGAAATGCTACAACTTGAAAAAAAAAACAAGCTTTTTTGGTAGAGATTTTGGACATTTTGGTACAGAGTTACGCATGAGAACGTGGCGCAAGCGGTCGGCCGGTCGTGTCCGCGTGCGTCGCCTCGGCAAGAGATGTGTGGTGTACTGACCTTCGCACACCGTACCTTGTGGGGTTCTTTACGGAGCTCCCCCTACTAATAATCCCGCCCGATCGGTATGCGCTCCGCCCGTCACCCAGGGAGTGACATACAGCAACGAGAAGACAGCGAATGGGTTTACTGTACCTCTCGGTTGCCCGTCGTCGAGAGCCAGTAGTCCGGGCCCGCCAACCCTTGTTGCGGCCCGTCGATCAGAGCTCACAGTCGGGGTCCGTGTCCAGGCCTGCGGATCGCTTTTCCCACGCCAGCGCTGCGTAGGCTGGCTGTCCCAGGCTATCAATGCCCGAGTCTCGCTGCGGAACCACCCCGGGATCGTCGTAGCCCAGGTCATATGGCCAGGGCTCGCCGTTTCCACCGGTCTTGCTCCAGACCTCGCTGGTGAACCGCTCCGGGGTTCGCCATGGGCCGCACCAGGCAGCTTGGCTTCGACCTTCTTTGTCCAGCTACCAGCCTCACTCAGCACGCACTGTCTCGCGCCAGGTCGTGTCTCCTCCGCCGACCGCCTGTCACGTGCCCTCTGCATGCCTCGTCTTTCCACCCTCGGCTCCCACCTCTCCCCCCCTCAAGGCCCCGACTTCGGGGGACTTCATGCGCCTCAGGGAGCCACTGGACTTCATGGGCGGCCGCGGTTGCTGTTGCCGGAGTGGCCATGTTGCAGCGTCCGAAAGCGGCGTAGGTGGTGGTGGCCAGCGAAGCCGGCAGACGATGACGACCTGTCTGTCGCTCGCTGTCCCACTCACCGCGATGCAGCAGGGGGCTTGCTGTAAGCTGGTCCGGCCGACGCAGACGGACTTGCCCCGTTCAGCTTAAAGGTCACAGCGGGCTTACAACTGCCCGCCTGAACCGTTCGCCATGCCGAACAACTCTCAGCCACCCGGAGCACTTGGGAAAACGAATGGGTCGTCTTCCCTCCCGCTTGGCTTCCTGGGTTACGCCGTCTACGGCCGTCTTTCCAAGAAGCTATTTTGCACAGAACGAAGTGTTGAAACAACACATAACGAACAAGTATTCTGCCGCAGACTGTGGCAGTGGCTATAGCCTCCACCGCCAAATAGCTTGCCGACGGGTTCGTGTACCATGCGGCTAACTCAGCAAGTCCGCACTCCAGAGCTCGCTCCTGGGTCGCCCAGAACAGTGCACACTAAACATTTTCACGCCCTTATTGGTGTAAATGGCATGGGTCATAACTCACCCCCTTATTGGTGTACAAAAACGCCCTAGAAAAATGGTGTTATTTCTCACACCCTTAAAAACCGGTGTAATCCCTTACACCCTACACAGAAAGGAGTGATTCTGCTCTACACCTATTTATTAGGGTGTGATGGCAGCAGTACACCCTACCAAAAACGTGTACTGCAGCTAGAAGAGCATGGTGGGTAAACCCCGAGACTAGTGACAAAAAAATTGGGAAAACACAATACTGCCTTAAAATGTCTTGAGACCTGTTGTGTTGTCCCGATTTTTTGTCCTAGTCTTGGGTTTTTTTCACCATGATCCTTCACCAGCTCGCCTGCGCAGTAACTCTCACTTCATTCAGCTACAAGAAGTTATACTAAATGTGTAACACAGCACTTCATCAAAAAGTATTTACGGAGAAATGATTGCTAACAAATTGAAACATGTGGAACACTTTATTTTTTGAATCCAGAAAAAACGTGCATGGACCTCATCTTCTTCTTTCGCGAATTCGCGAGAAACCCATGTCAAACCTCAAATGCTGGCATTTGTGACCTAGTGTTAAGTTTTTGTGAAAGCTACAAAACTCTTAGAGGCTTAAAATAAATGCACTCAAACTTTAAATAAGGCTTTCCTTCGCCTAAACCTACTTTAAAGCTTTCTAGCTCTGCTGACGTAGGCAAAACTCGACAGGCTGGCAGAGACGGAACGACCGGGAGTTGATTGAGGCGTAAGCAGCAGTTCATGCTTGTAAACAGTAAAATGGTCTATTGAGACGGGAGCAGGACTACTACCAGAAGCATGCTTGCAGAGTACTTACAAATAAAACACCGATCTCATGTAATCCGTGATAGTTGCATAATCCGGTTCGGGCACCACAGAAAAATTCGCAAACACAACGTCCAGGATGAAGGCGGTTGCTCACATTCAACGGAACTCTCGCCGTCGCCGATGAGCAGCTCTCTGTCGTGATAGATGCACAATCCGACTAGGGCAGCACAAAACTACGCAAACACAATGTCGAGGATGAAGGCGGTCGATCACAATCAGCGGAAGTCTCACGAGCGCCGACGAGCAGTTAGTTCTTTGTCGAAACGCGTCCAACAAACACAGCACAATAATTCTATGGACTCCGACGAAATTCACAAATATTACCAAAAAATTAGTATGAACGTATTCCGGCCGTTCAAGACGAAAAACCACGGCTGCGACTGCAACGCACGAAAAACAGAAGAACACTGACGCCTGACGGAAGCTTTTTAGAAACCGGACCTACGTGGCCCCTACACTCGCCGTAATTTGGAATACGGCAAAGACTTCGGCCCCAGTGAGCCCATCAGCGCGTCGGAGCGAGTCACGTGACATATTATAGTCCAAGCGTCCCTGTCCCACGGAGAACGGTCACGTGTTACACACCACCCCTCTGATTTGCTAGAAGCGGCCTTCGCACTCGCTCACCGCCACACGAAGACACAAAAGAAGGTGTGGAGGCTTATCAGAAGACGAGGTCAAAGAGGGGTGGACAAAGCAGCTAATCTCCCTCTGCGGCTTTGTATAAGCCACCTGGGCTGCCCAAGGAGGGTCGCAAAATGGGACACGTCAGGACTTGCTTCACGCAGTGGCGTGCCTGCTCTGATGCCGACCGCGAAATCACGAAATAAATAACACAAAACAAATTCGAACGCATGAAACAAGAGATGCAATTTCACCCGTACGAAAAAAGAAAAAAAAAGGAAAAAAAAGCGTCGGAAGGCTAGATATTTTGGTGTCAACTAAGGATCGCGTACTCTAGCCGGGGTGTCATAAATTCGGCACTTTCGATTGTCTTGCGGAATTGTTTCGTTAGAACTACACACAAAAATAAAATCTCAGTGAAGGTGCTATAAGTAGTGCGAGGGCCAGTCAGGTGAGTTTGTAATACACGAAATGAGGGCGCCACGGCCCATAAATTGTTCAGTGGTTCAGCGCAGGAGGTCTTTCTCTGGTTAAAAGTAAGCAGATTCCGTTTTGCTTCATCTTGTTTTTCTTTTCTTTTTTAACGTCGGATTTTAGGCGGTTAAGAAATAGACATACCTCGCCGGCATAGGCCATTCATGCGGGAATCTTGACGCTCAACCAAAAACGGCATCGCCTACGGTATGTCAGGATGGCGTCGCCGCGACCCATCCTTTTTTTCACAGATATTGGCTGGACCAAAATGGTAACGGCGCCATTTTTCATATTTGATCCTATATCGGCGCAATGCTGTGTGCTGTTTGGGTTGTATATTGACACGTCTTCGTTCATCTTTTGCGAGTGGAGATGTTTTGTTTTTAAGTCGAAGTTGAACTGATGAAACTGACGCACACGCGACACGTAATTTTCGGCTCCTCTCGGACGAAGAGTTCGATCGGAGTTGCAAAAACTATACTCCATCACTTCCTAACCATACGCGACTTCGTGTAGCGATTAATTATACTGGATGTTTATACCGCCGTACATCAGCAACAGTTTCAGCAAAGCAATAAGCATTAACGGATATGAAATCATGGGTGTATTAGACTGGCATCACCATAACGCCCCTTTCACACCGTGTTAATACAGGGCGTATAATTCGCCCATACACCCTTTTTACACGATTTCAGACGCCATCGCAATAAGCGAGGTCGTAAAAAGGGTGTGGAAGGGATGAAAAACATCAGCACACCCTTTTTACACCCACCGATATTCAAATATCGTGTAAATGAAGTGTAAGAAGGGTGTTTTTCCTAACTTACACCCTTTTTACACGATTATGGGTGTTATAATGTTTAGTGTGTGGATTTCTTGTGTCCTACCGCAACCTCATGTTATACGTCTTCCCCATCGCGACAACGGTAGTATCTGTTCAAGTCAGCGATGTGAACCGGGCTAGCCTCCTCGTTTGTATCTCGCCGAGTATAAGCCTAGAAGTAAGACACGACGCTCGCGTCTTTATACCTCGGGTGCCCTTCTCACCTTGGCGCAAGCGATACGGCAAAACCACTAGCTGCGTTGCTCAAAGCGTGAGTTTCCTTCAGAACAGGTAACGATGGCGTAAACTTAGTCCATCTTTTGCGCAAGCGAAGGGATCCAAAGCCTGTGGCGGGACGGCCATATTCCATACCCGCGCTCCAAAATGGCTACATATACCATGTGGTACTCGATGTAAGCGTCAGCGTCCCGTTCCGTCCACGTGTATACGAGCTATAGGGACTGCTTGGTCCTCGGAGGGGGCGGCAGCTCAGCGAGCGAGCCCGCTTGAATCGTTCACGCCTCAAGGCAAGCTAGACAGCTACAAGCCACCCAAATGTCTACCGCCTCATCCCCGGCCAGGTCGTGACGCGACATAACTTATTAAACGTCTTGCTGTCACTGCCACGACCGGCCAGAGTGAAGCCTAAAGAGTATCCTATAAAACATTTCGTAGCTTTGTCTGAACGACCCACCTCAAGGGAGAGTCGTCCCTCTGCCCTTCGTCGGTTGTTGGAGTGACACGAATCAGCCGTCTTGGCCCAGCGGTTACAAATCATACTGCTCCTTAACTCGCCTGCCAGCGTTCCCGGTGTCAACTGCAATTTACGCCAGTTTACCCAACACCCGCTGACTATCTCGTCCGCCAGTGTTCCCGGTGTCGACTGCAATTCCCGCAATCTTTCCGACACCCACTGACAAAAACCCATCTGCACCCCGGGCCTCGACAAGCGCATACTGCCTCACCACATCACTCCAAGCCTAAATCCTAAATATGCAATAAGTCCTGGCTGTTTTCCCTCCTGCCAGTTGCTATCCTGCCTTCCGAACCTGCCGTTCCTCTCCTCTGCCTCCGAAGACGACTTTCTTACATCTTAACCGCGCTCCTCGTTTAACCCCGGGTGCGTCACCTTCTGCCCACCACTATTCTGGGGTATACCCGAGAAAGCGTGTCCGCAACCTCGTCCTTCGAGACCTTTAAGTACTCGATTCGAGGAGACAACTGCAGAGCTCTGCTGTGAGACAAGTCACCAAAATTCCAACCTACTTTGTCTCAACGGGCATCGTTAGCGTTAGGGAACAACTCGCTTAACGAATCCATGGGACTCCCTGGGGACGACTAGAAGCAGAGGCATACCGCACGTGCCCCACGTTGGGCGCCATTTTAGTGTGGGTTTCTCTATGGAGATCCCTCCACTAATAATCGCCGCCCGATCGGTATGCGTTCCGCTCGTCACCCAGGGAGTTACACACTGCAACGAGAAGACAGCGAATGGGTTTACTGTACCTCTCGGTTGCCCGTCGTCGAGAGTCGGTAGTCCGGGCCCGCCGACCATTGTTGTCGCCCGTCGATCAGAGCTCACAGTCGGGGTCCGTGTACAGGCCTGCGGATCGCTTTTCCCACGCCAGCGCTGCGTAGGCTGGCTGTCCCGGGCTATCAATGCCCGAGTCTCCCTGCGGAACCACCCCGGGATCGTCGTAGCCCCGGTCATATGGCCAGGGCTCGCCGTTTCCACCGGTCTTACTCCAGACCTCGCTGGTGGACCGCTGCGGGGTTCGCCATGGACCGCACCAGGCAGCTTGGCTTCGACCTTCTTTGTTTAGCTACCAGCCTCGCTCAGCACGCACTGTCTAGCGCCAGCTCGTGTCTTCTCCGCCGACCGCCTGTCACGTGCCCTCTCCGTCGTCTTTCACCCTCGGCTCCCACAACCTTCGCCAAAATTGTTCGCGCGTCGCAAGCATCAAGTTGCCGGTGATTGTTGCCAAACCGAGTACAATGTCGCCCCGTATTGAAAATCGCAGTCGCGAGGATGCCTCCGACGTCCCACTCATGACGCCGCCAAAGCGGCCGCAGCCATGCATGTCCTGGGAGCCGCCTATTTAACTCCGCTCGTCTTGGCTTTAGCCAACTTCTGATCACGGATCCTCCTTGGAGGAGCGCAAAGACTCTTTGCGTACGCGCGCAATTTCTGAAAAATAGCGTACGCTAAAATAGCGCGCGCGAAGCGCAAAACGTGGTTAGCGATCGGCGTATACGCAGTGGTGACGACGCTATTCTTTGCGTGCGCTATTCTAAAACTTCCTATTGAGGAAACACCGACTGAATTCTGACGCAGTAGTTGTCTGAGGCTACGTTTACATGGATGCGACAGCAGCGCATCGGATCCAGTTAGCGAATCGGATCCACTTCAACCCCTAAGTTTACATGGATTCGGATCGACCAGCAGCGGCACCTCGTGTCGAAGGATCACAACGCAAATCTCGTGACCTTCAGATTGTTTTCGAGGTGTCCGGTTTGCCTGGCGGCAGGCGAAGCAAAGCTCCTGTAATCCCTCGCTCGAGCACTCGATTCGATCCGCTAGCGTATACATGGAGAGTCTCGATTCGGATTGACCATCCCAAACCACCCCGTCCCAGCGGATCGGATTGGATCCGATCCGATCCCATCCGAGTTGTTTACATGGACCGATTCGATTCGTTAACTGGATCCGATGCGCTGCAGTCGCATCGGGTGCAACACGGCGATGCGACACGGCGATTTGGTGCAACACGGCGATGCGACAAAGAACTGAAACGTTTGTGGTATGTGTGGTGCGGTGCTTGGAAGTAGACACCCACACTAACACGGAGGGCAAATTGGTCGCATGTAAACGTAGCCTGAGATCTGCGGCCCGCGTCGGCCTTACTTATGTGACGCCCTCAAATTGAGCGGCTTCGTTATCGGGAGATGTCGGCGCGCCGTTCTCTCGACCGCCCGGGCAGCACCGGGAAAGGAGCCGCACGGCCTCACCCGCTCTAATCTCCCCGCTAATCGACGTCCGCTTGCCTGGGCGTCCGGCGGCGGTGCGCGCGTTGCGACAGAGGCGCCGAGCACGGCCCGAGGGATCGTGGGCCGAGGCTTCCCCGGCGCCCAACGCCTGCCTCTCACTCTTCCATTCTCTCCCTGCTATCGATTTCCGAGGGCGTCCGCAGCCGCGTGCAAGCGACGGCTTTGCTTTGGCGCTCTGCCGAAGTCGGCTCGCTCTCCCGTCGTCGTGTGCGGCCGCTGCCTCCTGAGGCACGCTCCCGTGAACTAGCTCTGGCACGTGTGCTAGGGCTAGTCGGGAGGCTGCCTGTTTTCCGGGCGGCTCGGGTGACTGACTGCCCCGGGGCAACACTGTGCTCACTGTGTATTTTATGGGGGAAAAAAAGGTGCATTCTCACAAAGCTTCTTAAAACGATTGCAAAACAAGTTGATTGAATTAGAATTGTCAAACTCCGACTGCATTTACGCTCCGGCGTCAGGTGTGCCAGAGTGACAGCAGCTCGGTGCTTGCGTAATTATCTCTTCTTGTTTCGTTGTTGTTTCTGCGGCGCCTCGACTGAGCACGATCTGAGGATTTCCACGCCATTTTCGCTTCCGCTCTCGATTGCGTGGTTCATTCGTACTTTGTCTTCCACTAGGAGCCTCATCAGCCAGCATCACCTAGTATCACCTTGAAGACAAGGCGTAACGTTGTCGTGAGTGGATTACCGCCCCAAGCGGCAAACAAGCGCTGAAGCTCGGCAAGAGTCCGTGTAACCGGCACACGCGTCCGTCTCGGCCAACTCCGGTGGAAAACGGAACCAAAATGAATGAGTGGTATCGCTTTACTGGCACGAAATGTGATCGCAGCCAAAGTATTACGTCGAAGTGAAGGCGCGTACGCGCCTAAAACCGGTCTTAAAAGATGCGACCAGCTGGTCTTTAGCGGGCGGCAAGCGGGTTAGCTTTTTAGTCGAGCAACACTGGCGGCGCACCCTCGTGACGTCACGTCGCGGTAGAGCTGCGGTCAACGTTACTAGATTAGCTCAGTTAAGGCTCTGTTATACTCCGACGTTACACGCGCGCAAGCGAACGCTGGCCGAAGTCGGCTACGTCACGTCAGTTACGCCGCGCGTGACCTGAAAAGTGCCCCTGTGATGTTCCCGGAAGGCGGAAAGTATCATTCGTAATCGTCGTGTGTGCTTTGAAAGCGAAGGGAGTCACAGGGTCCACGAGTGCGCAACCACAAGTCAACGCTCACGACAGCGCTGCGTTGACTGCGGCGATCTCGTTCTGTTTGGTGCAACACGGCGATGCGACAAAGAACTGAAACGTTCGTGGCATGTGTGGTGCGGTGCTTCGAAATAGACACCCACACTAACACGGAGGGCAAATTGGTCGTTGTGGGGTTGAGGTTCAACGGATTCAGTCTCATTGTCGTCAGCTGATCTAGTCAAACTGGTCCGCGAGGACGCAGCGAGCGTTTCTAAAAGTAAATCTTCCTTCGTTCCGTTTCAAAATTTGACAGATTCCCGACGCGTGCCGTGAGTGAAAAGCTGCGGGTGTTTTTAACAAAATTACGTCATTTTAATTGAACAATGAGCTCCGAATTGTCCTAAATCTGCCGTTTTTATGCTTCGTGTTGTTGGACTGCGTTTGCACAGCGACCTGTTGCGCTCATCGTACAGTGTGAATAAATTTGGGCAAGATTTCCTACCTGCCCACAGATATATGAACCGAGACCATTTTTTACGTAGTGAACATAGTGCTTTTTTTATATTGGGAAGAGGCGTTGTGCATTTTTTACGGTACAATCAATTCAGAGTTCAGAAATTGGGGAGGGCGAGCAAGCGTTCCAAACTTTGTCTCATTGCTCTCTGGCACTGCCCCTTGTTTCAAGTTGCAGTTTCAGTAGACAGACCTACTAGCAGGTGCAAACTGTTCTAAAGCAGGTAAAAGACTGGGAAGGAGGGACGGTGCGAACTCCACGTGTTTCGCGCTTTTCGCAAGGTGACTGGGCAAGTGCTTTTGCAAGGTACGCGGAATATGCAACCGATTTTGTTATGCCCGTCGTTCGCGTTTCTCCAGCAAAACGAATACCATAATCTACAAAGCCGTCAGTGACAAATGCGCCTCGTGCGCGTACAACTTTGACTCTTTTTCCTATCCACAATTTCCTTTTCAACGCTTACGAACGAACCGCAACCACAAGCCAAGATTTACGATAACAGTACACATTCATTCAAACAACTTTACGTAAGACGGTTCGGAAGCCGAGAAAAAAAAATCTGTCGGCTAACGCAGAATTCGGACGTCCCAAGGCTTCTGCGGACAGCTATTACGTTGTGCCAGGTTTTTTACGTAACAACTGTGTCTAGTCGCGGACGTCTAGTCGACGGCCTCCGGAGCGATATGACGAGAATGCAACTGGACACGTTTGTCGCTACACAAACGCCCGATTGCCTCCAGCCAAATAGCATTCCTTTCGGGGCGACATGGCTGCTGGAAGGCTCGCTGTCGGGATCACTCATCTGACATCTCCAGAAAGTCAGCATTTGCACGCGCAAGAAAAAAAAAATTAAATGAAGCACGTTAAGAAAACAAAGAGGAAAACCAAAGTTACAAACCGCGCTACACTGTTAGCAAGTCCCGTGTATTTGGTGAATATTTGGGGTGAAAACACGCTATTTACACGAATTACCATAAATTTACACGATTAGTAACGGATAATTCGTTCAGAAATCATGCGAGGTTGTAAAAAACGTGTTTTGGTTCGGTCATACACGCATAACCGTGTAGCCGACCTCGATAACACGCATCGCCCCCGGCGACGACCGCGGCATTGCCGGCTATCGAAGCACCGGAATGCTTGGGGACACATTTAGAAAGGACCGTCGAGACAAATGCCGCGGAAAGAAACATGTCTCGGAGACAGATATGCACCAAAAGCAATTGCGCCATGTCGCAGGACGTTGGCGAAACCCGCGCTTACCATGCTCGCCGCCATTTTCTGGTCGATGGCAATGCGGCTTCCCTCATGTCGCCCATGTTTGTATTTAGTTTAGGGGTCTTGATAATAGTTTCTTACACACCACAAATAAAGTCATGGGTCTAATTAGTCGTTCCAAACAGTTAAAACTGATATAAAAAGCGTGTCCTCGATGTGAACACGTGACATTGCAGTTGGTTTCGTTTTTGCTTCAACTTTCAACTGCAAGCGATCTGGCCACGGCGCAAGCGCAACGCCGATGTACGCTGGAGCAAGAGCCGCTTGGCTTTCGTTGTTTTTGTTTAACTGGAGAAAATCTGGCAAGTACGCATGGCGCCGCTACTGTTTTGGTTTGACGGGACGCGAGAAGCTTCGCATAGAGCTTCGGAGTTTGTGAGCACATAGTGAAGACGTGACCGGAGAAGTGCCCCTGTGATGTACCTGGAAGACGGAAAGTACCATTCGTAATCGTCGTGTGTGCTTTGAAAGCGAAGGGAGTCACAGGATCCACGAGTTCGCTAACACAAGCCAAGGTTCACGACAGCGCGGCGTTGACTTTGGCGATCTCGTTCTGTTTGGTGCAACCCGGCGATGCGAAAAAGAGCTGAAACGTTCGTCGTGTGCGGTGCGGTGCTTTGTATTCCGGGTCTGTTTGAACCACGCTTTTAACACGGAGCGCAAATAGTTTGTTGCGGGGTGGAGGTCCAACGGGTACAGTCCCGTCGTCGTCAGCTGATCCGGTCCAGCTGGTCCGGGAGGACGCAGCGAGCGTTTTTAGAAGTAAATCTTCCTTCGTTCCGTTTCAAACTGTGGAAGTATCCCGACACATAACGTGAGTAAGAAGCAGCGGGCGTTTTCAACAAAATTACGTCGTTTTAATTGAATAATGGACTCCGGATTGTTGTCTTAAATCTGCCGTTTTTTATGCTTCGTGTTGGACTGCGTTTGCACAGCGACGCACACCGCTCGAGTGGATGAATCGGTCCTGCAACGAGTTTGTTGCGCCAATCATGCGGCGTGAATAAATTAGGGCAAGGTTTCCTACCTGCCCACAGATGCATGTACTGAGACCATTTTTTACGTTGTGAACGTAGTGCTCTTTCTTTATTTTGAAAGAGGCGTTGGTGCATTTATTGGTACAATCACTTGAGAGTTGAGAAATTGGAGAGCGAGCAAGCTTTCCGAACTTTCTCTCTCTCTCTGGCACTGCCCTGTTTCAGTTTCAGTAGGCATATCTACTAGCAGGTACAAACTGCTCTAAAGCAGGTAAAAAACAGGAAGCTTAGGACGGTGCGGACTCCGTGTTTCGCGCTTTTCGCAAGGTGACAGGGTAAATGCTTTTTGAAATATGCGCATTATGCAAGCGATTTTGTTATGCCCGTCGTTTGCGTCTCTCCAGCAAAACGAATAAGGTGATCTACTACAAAGGCGCAATCACAAGCCAAGATTTAAAATAGCAGTGCGTTTGCTGCGGTGATCCGTGTAGCTGTATTTTATCCTGCTCTCTGCAACACCGTGTCATGACGAAGAGCTGGAATGGTCACGGTTTGTGCTGGCCTCCCGGTTGACAGAAACCCGCGTCGTCCGCATCGGCACCGAGTGCCCTTGGGCTGTTGATGCTCAAGCCTTTCATCCGCGGCTTGTCGCCAGCTCATCCTGCTGCTCAACGGTGAGGAAGCGGCGAGAGTAACCTCGGAAGTGAATGTAAATCCTCGTTCATTCAATTATCCGGTGTCAAAGTGTGAAAGATGTCCAACGTGTACTGAGGGCGGGAACTACGAGCGTTTTGCCTTGCTTTTATAACCGAAACCAGACCAACGAGATAACTGCCTTGCTTACTCTAAAATGACGGAAGCAATAAGTTTCAACAGGTCGAGTACGTCACCGGGGATGTAGGCGAGACGGTGCACACTGTTTAAACGCTTGCAGTATCCACGAGTGGTACCAGGAGAGCGACGTCAACAGAGAAGGAGCTCGCGATTCAGCATAATGCGCTGCTACGGGCCCTTGTATCTTCAAAGTTCGGGGTGGTGGCAGTATAAAAAAAAAAGACGCATCAGCGCCCCACACCAGTGTTCACGAATAACACCGGTCACAAACTCCCAAGCCCCACAGCTCCACTCGACACCGACACGACATACGACAACAGACTGCATCAAAACGCCCCAAAAGTGAAGGCGTCTGCTCCCGTACTGCAACTAGCGGAAGTCAAGTGTTGGGCGGATGTCCGGATGTCCTTCACAAAAATATATAAAAAATGCTTTGCGCAAGGATCATTTTCATTTATTATTGTATACGTAATTACAGTCTCGCGATGCGATATGGCAGCCTAGAGAAATGTTAAAACGCACGACTATTCTAGCATAGTGCTGTAAAGTGAGGGCCCAAAACAAGTGCAGGTAAAACCGAATATAACATTTGCCTCCCGAGGCAGTATTTCGGAAGTTTCGAGCTCATGCAAGCTGATGAAATGTAATATACTAAGATTTCAAGAATCTTTTTCTGTCCTTCGCGCTATTTATGTAAAATCATGAATATCATTGCGTGCATCTTTACGCATCTCTCTTTGCAGTAAGGCTTTCAGGGCCCGTTTGCTCAAAGCTGGTTAACTAACCGCGGTTAACCGGATTCCCCTACGAGGGGGAATTTTAGATCATGTAACCGGCAGAGTAAGGACACGGCGGAGAAACATGGCAGTGCCCCGGTGAGTGAGCGCCGCTCGCTT
Source organism: Ixodes scapularis (assembly GCF_016920785.2). NCBI lineage: Eukaryota > Metazoa > Arthropoda > Arachnida > Ixodida > Ixodidae > Ixodes > Ixodes scapularis. Next base: position 2,188,168 of record NW_024609873.1, read on the forward strand.
TGGAAATAATACGTCGTTGTAGCTGCAATATCGGGCGCGTTAGTCAGCAATGAATGGTACAGGAGGCTTTCGATTTGCCCTACCTCACTTAAAACGCAAAGCATGAGCAATGACATCGCCGCATTTTTTAGATAGTCTTTCGATTCTGGCAATTCGTAAGCCTAAATGAACGCGATAATTGTCGGCGTGGCAACGTCTTTGAAAAGTGGATTGCCTTGACTCAGTCGGCCGGGTACTGATAGTACACAAAAGCAGACAGCGTCCCCATAGACCTTATGCTGAATTTCCCAAGCACCGAGGTGCATGCTACGAGTGTAGTTACACGCGCTGCGCGTGCTGGTGTCTGCAGTAGTAAGTATTCGAAAGCAAAAAGCCTAAAACAAATTTTGCCGTGCACGCGCGTTCGTCAAAGATTTAATATGATTAATTACTTCGAATATTTTATAGGAAGGCCAGTGCGCGCGGATCGTTGAATTACACTTCCAGTGTTCTCCTCAATGTTAGGGTAATTTACTAATAGGTCAATTTTCACTGGAGCCGAATTACAGGTCTCTCAATTTATGACAGTTATATACAGTTCTTACATGCTGGCCAACCATGCTGCCGGTGTAACACCCACATTTCACTGCTCACTTCTTTCTCATCGTTTCTAGGACTGAACTTCGTCGTCCTCTTTTGAACTCGGAAGGAAATTTCAACGAGGCTTGTCTTCACTTCAGACAGCCAAATATTTCGAAATTTTCCAAACATGGGTTAATTTAGTTTTACCTTACCGATTATCTGTACCACGAGCAATAAAAATTGTTTCTCGAGCTCAAATGTATGCCGCGCTGCGTCGCGAAAACACGGTAGCGCGCCTTTTTGGGTCCCCCCATCTCGGGAACCTTTCCACGGAAGCCACTTATATTCGTTACAGCGAGGAGGTGACACCAGCTACCACACCAATAATAAAACACGGAGCTATCGCTCATCCAGTCCTCGTCAAACTTGGCTAGGTACTTTTAGGTACCTAGTAGGGAAGGTCGGTTAACTTTTAACCGCGGTTAAAGTTAACCGGCTTCGAGCAAACGGGCCCTGGAAGGGATTATTTGGAAAACATAACATTAATTATCTCTCTCTTTTTGAACATTTCGTGTATTTGACTTCCAATTCATCATGTGAGCATAGAGTCCTTTTTAGCGTACCCTGCAACCCGATGTTTCGCACTGCCAATCAGCAAACAGAAAAACACTTTTACGTAGACTCCACAGCTCGCGTAGTTTCGAGTATCGTCCTTCCGCGTCGGTCTCAAGCGGTTATGTGAACTTTATAAAGTAAAATTTTTTATCAATATAAAATATATTTAATTACTAATTGAATATTTGACAACATAAATAGAGGGCCGACCACTCTAAAGCAATGCCCCCCAAATTATTTGAAAGCGGTTCTGCCAATCTTTTCCGGCGTTTTTATCCTCGACAGGCACGTTGTAAGTGATATGGGACGGCTTTACATACATTTCTGATTTTGAAGTTAATTTAAATAACTATGTGTTCCTCGCACATATAACTTCTCAAACATATAGAAGTCTGTTATTGCCTTTTTTATCTGGTGAACATTAGTTTTATGTGTCTGTGGGCTGGACGAAAAGAAAGTAAACAGGGGCGCGCGGTGGAACTATGATGATTACGCACGCAAACCGTCAGAAAGTGTCCAATTAAGTAGCTGCCTTGTCGAGTAAAACGTGAAATACTACTTCGTTTTACTAAACAAAAAAAATTACACCATCTTTCCGAGGGGAACCATGGGGTGATGCGGAGCATCGCGGATCGTTATTAACGGTGTTAACACGCGGCTTCCCGTTCTCGAAGGTCCGGTTCCGCCGCTCGCTTCGTACGTTTACGTTGAACTTCACGGTCCCGAACCTCAGGTTCTGCTGCTCGACGTTCTCGAACCGCCGCTGCTTCACTGTTGTCGTAGTTCAGCATCCGCCGCTCGACGTTGACGAATGGACGCCGATTCTCGTTGCCGTATAGTTCAGGGTCTGCCGCTCGCTTCAAGCGCTTGCGCTCAGCGTCGCGTGCCCTTCGCTGCGCAGCTTTGTCTTCAATGGACGTAGCGTTGCTGTTAGTTTGTGGGGTGGTGCTGACGCTTGCTTGCGCCAACCCACTAACTGACGGGACTGTTGCTTCCATCACACTTCATCGGAAGAACGGAGTGGAGTCAACAGCGGTGAACTGAACGCGCGCAGCGCGCTACCGCTGCTTATATTCACACTTGAAAGAGAGGAGACTAGAGGAGGAGAGTTGCGCATGCGCGCGCGGTGTGAGTAGAAGCAAACGCATGCGAAGTGCACGCAGCTGGTAGAGAGAGAGAGCGGAGAGAGCAACCCGCGCAGCTGTTGGAGAGAGGGAAGGAGGAGAGTTGCGCATGTGTAGTGTAGAGTTCCTGTATATGCTACCTACGGTAGCAGAGTTGCGCGTGCAGCCTCGGCGCGTGGCCGTAGAGCCGGCTTTCCCGCATGAGCTGGATGCTTTGCTCCTCACGTGACTAAATTTGGCGAATAGCGGCACCGCGCGCGCCGCCGCGCAAGGAAAACAGGAGAGGAGGAAAAGGAGGCGGAAAGCAGGGAAACATACGCCGGGGCAAGAGAAACGTCGGCGGAGCGACCGCAAAGGTGGCTTTCTTGCACGCCAACGGATGCTTTACTCCTCACGTGATGGATCTCGGCGAATAGCGGCGTGGCGGCGCGGGGAAAACAAATGCGCAACTCTGGCTCCCGTAGGGAGCCTATACAGGAACTCTAGTGTAGTGTGAGTGCGGACTACGACGCCACGGGACATAGACCCGAGCAAGAGATGCTCCGCATCTAAAAAGGATTTTGAAGGACGCTTAAGCTTCACCTTTAAAAGTGGAACGCGATCGCGTCAACGGGCCTCGTTTGCATCGCATTCTCATTTGCCGCGCAAGCGTGCCTCGCGTGGCCTAGTGAAAAGCGTCTGACTCGCAACTAAAGGGTTGTGGGTTCGAATCCTGCCTAAAATTTTTTATTTTTTCTTTAAGGCAAAGGAATTACTTTCAAAAGTGAAATCATTTGAAACATACGGTGACCTTTATTTCGCATTACATATCATGTTTTAATCACCCTCATTCCAAGCGTGATGTCACGTTTCACGTAAGCATTGTGGGTTGTTTGAAATTCTTGTGCTAGGGTATGTAGCTCTGACGTCATGAACCTATCGACCCATCAGGATTTTCCAGTCACGCCACCGACATCGGTTTTTCTGCGACATGAGCTCGTTAACGCTATCTTGTTAAAATCATCAATTAGCAAGGGTGGTGCTCATTTGCAAATTAAATAGTCCGGCATCTTGTCAACAACACACCTCAACAGCCAGGCTGTGCCAGCTTATTCTGTATAAGAAATTGTTCACTTGGGCAAGCGCTATTTTGGGCCAGATTCGACCTGAGTGCGAAGGTGCGTATATATTAGAGTGAACAATTGCAATTACTCCTTGCTCCATGATTAGTCGCATGGGTGCGGTGCTGGGAGTAAGCAATGTTTGGTTAGAACAACAGGCATTTGGATTGCCGCTCGGTGTTTATATAAACGATAGACTGAAAGGAGTTATTCTAAAACTTTGTTACATTTCGAAAATTTCATTGCTTTTAGCTCAGTTGGGTGGTCATCATATATATATATATATATATATATATATATATATATATATATATTGTGAAGTGTATTTCGTAAGCCTTATTTCATGATATATGGCCACGAGTTGCATGCTCATTTTATATTTTTATGTGATGTAATTAATTCCTTAGTTCAATGACACGATTTCACTTTTAATACTGACACACAAAGTTGTACCAATCACGGGTATTTTAGACGACCTACCACACTTCGCGACAACATTTTATACCGTGTAAATAGATCAGCTTGAACTTTAGAATTTTACTTTAACACGAAGAAATGACAAGAAAATACCGTATAGTTCTAAATTCGAAGCTGATCTATTTACAGGTACGTACCAACAAGCTCAACTCTTTACTCTTGCACTTAAGTATTTTGATTCAGGCAAAATATATTTTACTCGTAAACAAATAGATATTGAGTCGTATGAACACGACGTTATGTATGTTAATGTAGATTTTCTTCTGCTGTTGCGTCAAAATTAAATAAATGAATTTAATATTTTTGGTACCTAAGAACAAAAGTAAATTGCACGGACGATCGAAGAAACTATAGAGTTAATCGTTTCACAACGGAAATAGTGTATAGTGCCAAAAGAACGCGGAAAATATATTCTCAATTTAGCGGTTCAAACCGGTTCGAACCGGTTTGAACCTTTATTTTTGGCTCCCCGGAACTGAACCGGAACCGAACCGAAAGCCGTGAACCCGAACCGGAACCGAACCGATAAAAATTTCGGTTCGACACTGTTAAGTTTGTAAAAATCCTGCTTATTAGTTAAGGTGATTTTTGTTAGGAAAGTTTATCTTTCCAGAGTTGCGTCGGCATTGTTTTTTTTTAGCTTTCTATGTTTGTGTCGGCGGGCCCAGAGCGGCCTCGATGCGGGAGCGGTTCCCCCCGCGGTCGTTAAGAAGCGTCTCGGGTTTCGGCAGCCTGCTCGGACCGGGAGCGGGAATGCCCGCGCTTGGAGAGGCTTGTAGCTTTTAACCGAATGTGCCTGTACATAGAGGTTTTTGCCGCTTAGTATCAAATTGTCGCTTTTTACCCGTTGTAATAATTTAGCTGTTGGCGCCAGTCCGTCTGCGTAAAATGCAGGGGTTGATTCTAGAAAGAATTTGGATTTGGCCGTTGGAAGTGCTAGGCTGACAGCTTGTCGACCATTAGAGAACAGTGTACCACGTGGGAGTGGTGAAATTTGAAGGGTTTGGTTGGACCCTGAGGGGAAAGGAGGCCCCTACGAGGCTACAAAAGGACCCCCGAGAGGGATTCTGGAGGATTGGCTTCGATTTGATTTTGGGAGACTGGGAACAAAAGTACGGGGTTTAATTTTGGGTTTTTAACTCACTGTTGAGTTGTTTTGTTTCATAATAAACGTGGCCACACTGGCCACCGTAAAGTCAACCAACGTCGCAATGTGTTCAGCGGGATCGAAGAACTTTTAGTTTTAGTATTTTTTTTTATTATCAACTTCCCGGGGGCTGTCATCGGACGAGCACCGTACGTCACCGGTCGTCACCATCCGGACCAGGACTCGCCCACCCCCATACCATCCAGGTCCAGGCCCTCCATCGGAAAGTTGACTGACACCCTGGTGAAAACGCTCTATTTGGACGCCTTTCTAGATTTCGGTTTCTTATCGGAGCGCATCTACGCGCCCGCGATCCTGGTCCCCGGTGGTCGCGGCGCCGACGCCACCTCCTCGCCTCCCTCGTAGAATGGAGGGAAGTACGGCGCACGTGTGTTTCGCGTCTCAGCCACTGGGGAGCAGGACCGCGGGCGCGGTGATGCGCTCCCATAAGAAACCGAAATCTAGAAATGCGTCCAAATGGAACGCTTTTACAGAACGCCGTAAAATGCTTCCCCGGCGTTATATCCTTCCAAAAATAGTTGATCTCGTGGTTTTCAACGGTGCTTTACAAGTTTCTAATTGAAACCATATGTCTATTTCCACTATTTAAAAAGTTAATTAACGAATTGTAATTAATTAGCCGACTTATCGCAAAGATTAGCCACCCCCATGATGTCCGCCAGGCCGCATGACCCACCTGCACAAACCGCATTAGTGTAGCTTTAACGGTATATTTTTGACAAATGTGAAAGAATAAAAAAAAAACCCTATATATATAGATAAAAGAAGAAAAAGAAGGACGTTTTCGTGAGGAGACAAGAGAAGAAGAAGAGGCGGAGGCAACGAGCTTTGGAGGATTGTAACCGCCATTTTCAGTCTTCACCTAATGTAAATTATATCATTGTATATATCTATATTCGTCGTAACATCTTGGTGGAGGCGCGATCCGTCCACCTACCTCTCCGTCCCCACCAACCTGGAACTCCGGAGCCGACAGCTTCCCGTCTCATCTATCATAATGGCCTCCGGCAGCAGGGCATCCGGCAGTACCCCACCGGAGGGCACACCGTCGCAACCCACCGCCCCTTAGATCATCGCCCACCCTCGTGACCCTGGAAACTTCACCGGATTCGGGGATCAAGATGTGGAACAATGGATCCACCTATACGAAAGAATCAGCGTCCATAGCAGGTGGGACCCAACTATCATGCTTGCAAACGTCATTTTCTATCTACAAGACACATCCCGAACCTGGTTCCTCACCCACGAGGAAACTATTACGTCTTGGGACATGTGTAAGGAACAGCTGCAACATCTCTTTGGCGATCCTACTGGTCGAAGGCTCTCCGCGAAGCGCAAGCTTGCTTCACGTGTCCAAACGCCCACAGAATCCTACATTACGTACATTCAAGATATTCTTTCCATTTTTCAGAAGGCTGATCCTGTCATGACTAACGCTGACGAAGTAACTCGCATTCTTAAGGGTATTGCCGACGATACATTCCAGTTGATTGTATTTAAAGATTGTGCCACAGTGGATGCTGTTATACAAGAGTGCAGGCGCTTTGAAGAAGCTAAAAAACGCCTAATCACAGCCAACTTCACACGCCTGCCCAACACGACGCCAACGTCCACCTGTGAGGATCCACCTATTGGGGAGGAGGACAGACCGTGACGCCCCAAGCGGTTAACCTAACAACTACACGGATGGGGACAACAAATACAATGACGCAGCGTTCGGCCGACATAACCGAACGCGGCGTCAGCGTTCGGCTGGAGTTCGTGTTCTCCGGCGAAGGAGAGGAGGGGCTCTTCTGTTTCCACTCGGCCTGCATGAACAATGCAGCATGCACGATCCCAGCTCATCACAAAAGCCGAAGTGGGTCAAGCTCGCATTCTCTGAGGATAGATCCGGCACTTAACGTCGCTTCGTCGATTGTTAGTATTTTTTTTATTAAACTGCGCCCCGCGCCCTATTGTAGAAGATGACATGGCCATGCCCATAAGGCCTGTCGGCATGTGCACAGGCCTTGTGTTGAGTAAACACCAAGCGTGGGGAAAACAAACGGGTCAGAGCGCCCCCTATAGTTCGATCTCCTGCCCAATATCTGAGAGGAAAATTATCCGGATAGTACGCCGTGAATTGGAAGCGATGCTGCCAACAGAGACCTCTGCTCTCCCTGCTGATTCAGGTAGTGCAGCAGTTCCAGTATCTGCTGTTCAAGCGCTGGTTCAACGAGAAATCCACCGGCTCGTCCCTCCGGAACGACCATGACAGCCGACGTCTGCCTCCTCGTCCTCTCCACCACTTGCCATATACGAATTCTATGAGTCCACGACGGGATCCTAACGCATGGAGGACGTCAGATGACCGACCCGTCTGTTTTCACTGTCATGGAATCGGGCATATTGCTCGGTATTGTCGCCGCCGATTCAACGATGGACCACACACTTTCTCATCGACTGCATACCGTCGGTCCTTTCAACATCAGTCCAGCCCATCAGCCAACCTCTACCCTCAAAAAGATCACCAGCCCAGCTTGCCCACACGATGCAGAAGTTCCCCCTTTCCCTATCTCCGCCGCTCACCCTCGCCCATGCCCCGTCGCTCAACATCCCCCACCCACGACCACCGCATTTCGGGAAACTAAACCGTGCAGCCTCGCGAAGTGGGGCTGCATCAAAATTTGTGCCCATTAATCCTCTACAGGATGCTATAAGCAACACACAAAACGAACTTTTAATTTCAATCGACCACGTTCCTATATTGACGCTGGTAGATACCGGTGCCGCCACCTCCATTATGAGAGAAGGTCTTAGACGCCAGCTTCACAAGGTTTTGACGCCCCCGGATTCTAAGCTCCTCCGGGGTGCAGACGGCCGCGCTATCTCACCTCTTGGAATGTGCAGCGCTCAAATCACCATAAACAATGAAACCACTGGCGTTCTCTTCACTGTGATTTCCAATTGCCCCTATGCTATGATTCTAGGATGGGATTTTTCGTCAACGCACGCCGCCCTCATTGATTGCGCCACAGGAACCATTGCCCTCGACATTCCTACCTCAGCCCAGACGTCTGAATCAATCGTTTCAAGATTATGCACCATTGGAAGTCATCGGATTCCGCCGTTTGCCGCCATCACCGTCAAACTTCACTCAAATCAGTTTGTTGCCAATGGAGACTACCCAGGCAGCACAAAATGAACGGCCGGGCAATGGCTGAAGCATTTTGGCCAGTCACATTTCCTCCGGCCTAAGGCTGGTCAAACTACTATGCCCGAACATGCCTGTGGGCCTTGGCCAAAGACTTGAGGGGACTGGCTGTTGGAGGCTGGCCGATGACCTGTAGCAGGACACAAGCCGAAGGCTAGCAAATGAAGACCGGCCAAAGACTTTGGTATGGACAGAGGCCAAAGGTTAGCATCCGTGCACTGGCCAATGCCATGTAGCCGAAAGCAAGCCGAAGTTGCGGAACAGGACATTGGCCAATCACCTGCGATTGAAAGCTGGCCGGAGTTTAGCAAATGGAGGCCGGCCGAAGACTTGTGTCAGGACACGGGCTGAAGGTTAGCATCTGGGCACTGGCCAATGCCGTGTGGCCGAAAGCAAGCCGAAGTTTAGCAACAGGGCATCGGCCGGTGTCCTGTGATCAGAGGCAGGCCGGAGTTAAGTAACTGGGCATTAGCCGTACATTAGATGTCAGGTGCTAGGCGAAGAAGTTTGACCGGGCACAGGCCGATGACATGCAGCTGGACACAGGCCGATGCCTCGCAACTAATCATAGGCCGTACCTTTGCGATTGGGTGCTGGCCCTACAGCCGAGGTCGCACATTAGTGAGCGACTTGCAGTTAGGTGTTAGCCTTGCAATTAACTCATGGACGCACTGCAGAACAAGAGCCTGTGCCTGACATTTTGCCTGCACACTTTGCAGTAGCTGTGGATGCTGTATCAGTTAAGATCAACCACTTGAGATCAAATGTCGGGATGCACAAACTCACTGAGAACTGGTTTGTATTGTTAAAACAAAAAAGGCTGAGGATTTTCTGGGACTATTTTTATTTAACCTCTTCCATTTCTTCATCCTGCTTCTTGCTTCGCCCACCATCACGGTCGACAAATGACCACAGCCATCTCTTTGCGATATCTTGAACCGTCGCCTCGCTCAAGTCCGTATACTTCGCCTTGCTGGCAGCTGAGAAAATAAAAAGCATTGAGTTTAGACATAAAATTACAGTCAACAACGTTTATTGAACTCGCAAAAACTCTCTACCAGTCTGACATACTCAGTAATTCGATATAGACCGACACAGTGTTTACTAACAAGCCCGCGTTTGCCCACACCAGGTGTGGGCACTGCGCACGCGCAGCAACCGAATTCGAGTGAACTGAGGCTTCTGCGCATGCGCAGTGCCGTCGACAGCACCACCGCAGCTGCTTGACGGCAGGGAGGCGAGTGTGTCTATAAAACTTCTAATGATTTTGACAACAAACAAGAACGCCACATTTAGGAAAGTTGTTTGCTCTCAAAGGAGCGTCTGTATGTCATGAGGGACGCGTCACGCGGATAGTCAGTGGCCGTTTCTTCATTTTTTAAGGTCTCACCCGCTCACCCTCTCCCCACACCCTTTACAGAAGAGAATTTTTTCTTCTCTTCCGGGTGGTCGACACGGCCTCTTGAAAGAGAAAAGCCAGCTTGCTCTACAAGCTGGCTTTTTTATTTCAAGCGGCCTCATTGCCAGCAGGCGCACTGGGGGAAAGCCAGCTCTGCAAGCAGGCTTTCCCTCAAGGGCTTGTCTGCATTGAGTGAAAGCCAGCTTGCAGAGCAAAACGGCGCTCTTGGTAGTTCAATCTACACATGGGTAGCACGCGACGTCATTCAAAAAGCGCTACGATAACCACCAGGGAGGAGGGCAAGAAGAAGCTCGCCTCTTATCAGGGCCCCCTTTTGTGCCTCCCAAATCCGGTTCTACTCTACCACACACCAATTAGTCTTAGCTTCTCACTTGTGGGAATAAGATGCAGAAAATTGGTTACTAAGTAGTTGCCAGGTCATTACTCACTCAGAAATTCTAGTTTTGCAGGCACCTCCTCTCTTCTTCTCCCCCCCCCCTAAAGCATTTTGACCTGCTTCAAATATGCTGACACATAGGCCAGCACAAAGCAGACAGACCACGAGTGCTGCATCAGCATTCGGCTGGGGCTCGTGTTCTCACTGATCAGACCAAGAACTAGAGATGAAGCAAACATTTTCCAAACCTGAGGTCTGAAGAATTCAAAGATGTTAAACCTTTCTAACTTTGGCACTAACAAATATAACACTGAACCTATCATGTCGAAAAATTCGACTATTTTAGTCATTATTTCTCTACAGATTTGTCGAACTTCGAACCCGTGAAGTCCAAAAGTTTGACGAAGCTTAAACTTTTGATCTGAGGAACTTCTAACGAAACAGGATTCAATCGGTACCTACATGTTCAGAACACATAGCAACTGCTTCAACGCTTGAACCACGCTTGAACTGTGCAGATAACAATTGCTGTCGCAGGAGACTGACTCACAGCTCAAAGAGGCAAGCTAAGTGGCCGAGTGCCGACCTGCCCAGCAAATGCAGCAAGCTATCTGGTGGTAGCAACAGCTGTACCCATCTCTGCTTTCCGCAAGCTTTGTTTAAACTCAGTTAAACAGAGCTCACACATCAGAAAATTAAGAAATCACTCGAAACTGAATTTGGGACCCTCGTGCGATTTGAAGACTTCTAACTTTACAAACTTATACTTGGAACAAAACTCTTAATCTTCGAATAATTCTAACTTAAACCAAGAAATTTCAAATCTTCAAATATTTTTAGAATCAAAATTGCAAAAAAGAAAGAGGAAACTCTTGAACTCTACTTTTATCAACATCGAAAGCAACTTTGTAAATTCAAACCATGGCAATGTTCGAAAGTTGTTCACTTTGCAACCCTTTCTAACTCTACTACCAAGGACCCTGCCGAATGCAGATGCGGCACTCGTGTTCAATTTGTGCACTGCAGTGGCCTACCTATGCACTGTCAAATTTGAAGCATGCAGGCCTTGAGATTTCAGATGTTGTCTAGACCCCCTGGTGGCAATCAGTTCATCAAAGAATGTCTCACCGACAAATTGCTTTGTCGATGAAGACTGTCTGTTTCAGCAACACATCTTGCCACATTTCATAGATAGCTTCCTTTTCATGACAGCCTTGAAATTGATTTTTGTTAACATGAATATCGCCAGACCTCTTTAGGATCGAAGCTCGGCCAACAGCGCCCCATATCCGCCCTTTTGATTGCTAGCATAGCTTTCTAAAAAGGCTCACTGCAAGTTCAAGCCCAAGAATAGATTTATTTTCCCCTTGCAAAGCAAGGGGTGACCGCACAAAGCGCAGCATGTTTGGAATTGTAGCTTGCTATCACGGTGCCAATCAAACATCGCAACAGTTAAGGTTGCGTAATGAGTGTTGATAAAATGTGCACTGATGAAAAAGTTGTTTATCAAACATGCATAGATAAAACGATAGCACCATGGGCATCCTGCTGAAATTGCAAGGCATTAATATGAGGTTACTAATGTTGCTTCCTCCAAGAAAAGTTTGAACTAATAGCTAGCCACGGCTAGCATTCCGCATCGACTGCTATCTGTGGACTGGATGCCGTGAAATTACAAAATTACCTATCTTCGGTGGTGCATGCAGAGTTGCAGAAATTATTAAAAAGCAAGCAACGACATCACACTTCAGCCAATCCCGATCCTCTGTTTACGTGCTCTTTAACAAGCCAAGATGTCATAAATGTTCTCACCCCTTCGGAGAAGTTCCCTGCATCCAGGTTGTGGTAGACGCGGCTCTCTTCAGCCCTGTAGGGAGCAGAAAAAAAAGACGGCCTCAAGTAAGCAGGAGTGCACAAGAGATAAAACCAAGAGCAAAATTGAATGTGTTCTAAAAGTGGGACCAGCTATATTAGCTTGAGATAGTTCATAATGAGCCCGAACTAACCTGATACATGATAAGCTGGCACGACTGAACCTGAAGTAGAAGACATTCAAACACGAAAAAAGAGAGATGCTTAGACCGAATCAGAAAGAGTGAAACTGTTTTGTAGATACAGAAAACAATGCTACAAAAACTATAGGTATGTAAGCAGTGTTTTTTACAGTGTAGCCTTTGCAATGGCTCCCTGAAACAAAGGTAGGACTTATGAACTCTTACCCACATTTCTGACACTTCTCTGGCAATCCATTAAAAGGAATGCAGGCCTGACGCTCAATTCATGCAGACTGCTTTTGTAATATCCTACCGCAAGAATGCACAACTCTGATGACAAAAATGTTTGGATTGAGGCCACATCTGTGGCCTCAGGCCTAGAGCCTAGAATAGGCCATATTGCTTAACCCAAAGCTACAGCATATCTAAGCACCATGTTCCCAAATGTTCTTGTGTTAGAGGTATGGTGAACAACTAAGGCACTTTTTTTATTTCTTATTTCAGAGTGCCATTTTCCGAGCTATCTAGAACAGCGAACAAAAAGCTCAATCGCATGGTCGTCTGAAATAAAAGCTTTCATAAATTTGTTTTTAGAGCCTTTTCAAAAGTTTGTACCAACACCCGGCCACCATTGCTTGCTCACATACTCTGAGCATGTAATGGACACGGCAGTTGCGTCAGCGTTCGGCGTGAACTTAGGTCATATTGCAAATGAGCGCTCTGTCAGAGTTCGTCGAGGACTCGGATCCAATCACAGGCTTCGCGAATGGATTCAAATCCTCGCCGTGTCGATTGTACCACGTAAGTGAAAATAGATTATGTATATAATATTTGAAAGTATGAAAGATTGAGCCCAACAAAGTCAGAAATCAAAGACCACCAACAAGGCATTATAGACTACTGACATTTCTTGGGGACCCCATGGTCCACACCTGATCACTTCATGGCTGAGAGAACTACCCTGGGCGCAGGCTGGGGACATTTTTGTCTGGAAGCTTTGTTGGACAGCTAGTGCCCTAGTACCCAGTTACACGGGCGCTCTCAGCTGCCATTGAGTCCAACGACAGTCGAGTCCATCGCGATAAGCCAAAGTTACACGGCAGCGCTAACCGTCATTGAGCCGCTAATGACAGTTGAGTTCGACTGAGATCCCCACCTCAGTTCAACCGAACGGACTTCCCCAACGGAGGTAAATTGGCACCTGTTCGCAGGACCGCTGCCAGCAACCATTGTTTGTGAGGCACTTACTGTTTCGAAATGCAGGGGGAGGCGTCTAGAAAGAATCGTAGCAGCAAAATTTTCTGGAAGGAATAAATTTAGGCGCCCGAGCTGCCAATAATAGCATCCCGGCTAGCCGGCAAGATTCCAAACGAGCAAAAATGGCGGAGGAACGTGCTGCATAAATAGACAAATAGTAGTGGGGCACCCATCATAGCGGGCAGTAGCTTGCACCACCTAGCCTAAAATATGTGCAACCTAGCCCTGAATCTGCTTTGGTACTCGTGTAAATGCCGCTAAAAAGCAACAAGGTATCAAACATATAGTATGATCTACTTAAAATAAATAAAACGTGTGTCTCCGAGTAAATTACTTAAAAATTAGACTGATCACACGGCACAAGAACCAGTTTCGTGCTAGCTTTAACTGGGTTCTAGAGAGTTGAGTTGAGTTGAGTTGAGTTCAGTCAAAGTTGAGGCCGATAAGTCTCGTAGACTCAACAATAGTTGAAAGTGTATGTGTAACTAGGGTAACTAAAGGACTGGCTTGCAAGGTTTCAAGGACAAGCAATTCTAACTGATGTGGTACAGTCTGCAGCAATATGAAATACCCATTTGGAGCGCATGGCCGAGGCGATGGCCGAAAGGGGCGCAGTACATGATTCGGACAGTTCCATGTTGCTCAGAGGGGAGGCTCGCTCAAGGCTGAACCACTGTTGGTTGTTTCGGGCACTGCACAAAATTTTCCATCCAGAATTAAATGTTGCTAACTGACAGCTCTCAGCTGTCTGTATACATCTTTCGTGCTTTCATTCTTTCAATTTTAACTACTGAATTTTACAATGTGCGTGCACTAACCAGACTGACCTACACTCAGTGATAAATCAAGATCAAAGAGCGAGGAAAACGAAGGTGGGAAAGGAGAAAACAGATGGGGTGTTGAAGGTGAGAGGACAAAAACCTCTTCTACCTTCAGTCTGCTTTCTATCCAGCCTTCGTTTCCCTTGCCCTTTGTTACTGACTATAACTATTTAGCAATTTTACAATTGCATAAGGAGCTAAAGTTATTCATGCAAGTTTTGATTCACATTGAATAATAATTTATAATGAACAGCCTTATACCGGGACACACACTTTTTCTTGAGGCATCGTCCGAAGAGTCGCTGTCCATATGGCCAGCAGGCCTCCTAGCCCTTTCCTGTCTTGGGGCTACATCCGGTCCGTCAGTCCAAATTGGGTGCTCAGGCAGCTGCGACCAGATGGTCTGAAGCGTGCTGCAGTGTGGCTGCATGAGAAACGATCATCTCAATTATACGCTCAATTAAAAAAAAAATCGCCAACCTAATGTAGGAGTGAAGAATCTTCACTGGGTGATTCGACCAAGTCAGTGTAATCTGTTCTTTCTCTAAAATTGCATTGAGGACCTGCTGCTTTTGCTTGTAAGGTGGCCAGTAGGAGACGACTTGCCCTAGCTTCCTGACCAGCCAACACTCCGAGACGACGTATGCGCTCCCTTCATCTAAAGTGCACGACGTGGTAGCTATAGAGAAAAAGTGTGGAATATGCATTCTACCAGAATATTAGAACCTATTTTAGACAGCTTGGGCAATGTTGGGGGCCCCGCCAGCAACCACTGCCAGATTTGTTTATTTTTGGATGGAGAAATCCGCTAAACAAATTTTTAAAAAAGGTACTTACAAATGCAGATTTCTGATACAAGCATAATGCACTAAACTCACAAAAAACTGTAGCAGAGATCCAAAATAAATACATCTAGCAAAACAGGCACGTCTAACTTTCAGCGAGACGCAAAACGTCTGCACTTGACCCGCAGCGCGTGACATCTTTTCACCGCACGATTTGAAAAAGGAGCTCACTGTCACTCACGAGACACGACCACAGACTGAGCAGTGAATACGCTACACTTAGGAGCGAAGCAAGAGGTCTGTTTAGGGCATAGGTTCATGATGGTGTTGTTCAATTGATGTCGAGATGCTTCTGCTATCTATTTCAAGCCAAAATAAGAAGTCTTTAGCCACTTCACTGTCAGCCCCTGTTAATGTTGACACAGGAAGGCTGGGGTGCAAAGACCAGGCACCTAGCCAGGGGGGGGGGACCATGGGGCCCCCCCGCAATCTTCCATTTTCCTGGGACCTCCTCCCCCCCCCCCCCTCATACAGCATTTTGTCATGGGCGGGCGTGCTCCTCCTCTCCTGCTCCTCCTCCTATCTTTCCCCTCCCCCCCCAAAAAAAAAAAATCCTGGCTACGTGCCAAGCAAAGGCCCCTGTCGAAACTTCACTGCCCTACTACTCAGCTGCTTTGTTGTAACGCAAATGAACTTCTGCACGAGAAACACCAATCAAAAGTCAGACATGATGATTGAAAACCTGAGACTGTGGTTAAAAAATGGAAGAGATGCTCTCTGTCACTTTGTCTTTCTACTATGGTGCCTGGAACGTGTCTCCGACTGGTGTGTTTACCGTGTCCAAAAAAGTGGTTCCTCGATTTCCGCCTGTAACGTCATAAAAGTGTCATGCTGTCGCTGGTCGCGAACCTGGTGGCGTCCCAATAGTTGTGGTGTATGTGGCGACGCCTGTTCTGCTGCAGGTCGCTCTCCACTGTGACAGTCCACGGAAGCTACAGCAGCTGCAAGTTGGGACGCCGTGACGACAGCGACACTCGCGTTCGCTTGTGCTTTTCGCCAGCATTTCTATGGCCAACCGCCAGGATCGTGACAGTCAACAGCATGACACTCCGGCTTCTGTGACGTCATCTGTTGCCACTTCGGGACCACTTTTGATGTATGGGCGGGATAGGATGCTAAACACACCAGTCGTAGACGCGATCCAGGCATCATACTTTCTACATCACGTTTTTCCGTTTTCCAACCACAGACTCAGGTTTTCAATCGTCATGTATAACTTACACCAGCTCGCCCGCACTTTAACCGTTTTTTCATTGAAAGTTAGAAATGAACGAACTTCTGGGCGAGATCGAAACAATCGAAAGCTAACATTTTTGTACAAGCAGCTGCAGACTGCCGCCGAAAAGCGGTGCGAGTGCAGTGCTGGGGAGTGGGTTAAGACACGCCTCCGTTAATCACTCAAATGGCGTTGTTCACTAAAATGTCATTCACGCATATGATATTATCAATTACCAGTAAAAAATCAATTATAAAAAAAAACATTATCAATAAAATATTAATTATTAAAAAAAATCCATTATCGGTTGAAATAAAAAATAAAATACATTTATTTTCAGTGATAATTGTCAAAAAGAAAATGTGTAAATATCGCAAAAAGCTATCAATTACCACTAAAAAATCAATTATAAAAAAAAGCATTATCACTAAAACATTAAGTATAAAAAAAAAACTAATTATCGGTGGAAACAAATAATAAAATATATATTCATTTTCAGCGATAATTGTGTAAAAGAAAACGTGCAAATATCGCAAAAAGCTATCAATTACCACTAAAAAATCAATTATAAAAAAAAGCATTATCACTAAAACATTAAGTATAAAAAAAACTAATTATCGGTGGAAACAAATAATAAAATATATATTCATTTTCAGCGATAATTGTCAAAAAGAAAATGTGTAAATATCGCAAAAAGCTATCAATTACCACTAAAAAATCAATTATAAAAAAAAGCATTATCACTAAAACATTAAGTATAAAAAAACTAATTATCGGTGGAAACAAATAATAACATATATATTCATTTTCAGCGATAATTGTCTAAAAGAAAATGTGCAAACATCGCAAAAAGCTTGACAAAAAAAAAAAAAAAAAAGTATACCCACTGGGGATCGAACCCGCAACTTCTACGTGAGAAGCGGACACTCTACCACTGAGCTACTGCCGGCTCTTTTTTTTTTTTTTTTTTTTTATATCTTTATTACATGATGTTCCGTAACTACCACAACACGTTCATTCGTACTGTATATACATTAAAACATGCACACCTTTAAAAAGCTATTTACAAACAACTATCACACAAATTTTTACATTTGGCATCTTGAACATGTGGCCATTAGAGTTATTAGCAGACAATGACAAAACTAAGGTGAAAGATTCGGGCAAGTCTCACTTACGCTCGCAGTTCTTTTTCTTCAGAAATTCGGTAAGCCAAGGCATTTGTCAAACATAGGGAACCAGTCAGGCTGGTTAAACTTTGAAGCATATACACTTCTCACCTGCGCCACTTGCTCTAGAAAGAGCGACTTCGTCGTACGCGGCTTCTCCGCATGCCTATCGATCATGCGGCACTTCCACAGACTATGCAAACCTAAAAGAGCAAACATGTCGTACGGTACGGTTTCATTTTCAGAAAAAGGAAGGAAGCGAAGATTGTAGTCGTTAAGAACTAGGTCTTTTTGTAGAGTGCGTTGCAGCACATCCCAAAACAAAAACGCATCATTACAGTATATGAAGCAGTGTTCTATTGTCTCTGGCTTGTTACATAATCTACAGTTTACTGTCCAGGGTACAAATATTCCTTTTTCTTCGAGGTAAGTTTTAACGGGTAAAGTGGATGTGTGTAATTTAAAGAAAAACGTCTTAGTTGAGGGAGGCACTCCCATTTTCTTGACCCTTTTAAACACGTCGTTGATAGGTTCCAGTGTCAAACGGGTACGATAAAGTGGCAGAGGAAACAAGCTTTCTTTTATGCTCCTTGAGAGTGCCTTTCTGGATACAGTAAACAAATATTCCAACGAAAATCTTGCTTTGAGGAAGTTAAGTGTGTCAACCACTTCCTTTAAAAAGCCCCATGGTGTGCCTTGAGAGCTTTCGACGGTTGAAACAATCAGATAGTTTAAACTACCAGAAAGACGTCGTTGGAGCATTACTCTGAGGAAATCGTGATTAACATTTTTAAAGAAAAAGAATCGCGAGACCAGCTGTCGCACAAATATATGACAAAGACCTAAACCGCCGCATTCAAGAGGAAGAAAGAGATTGTCTCTTTTTATGGGCTCCCAAGTTGAACACCATATGAATGTAGCGAATATTCTGTGGATTTTCTGGATGTTGGTCCGAGAGCAGTGAAGCACCTGGAGCACGTACATAAGCTTAGAAGCTAGAAATACATTGCAAACACTAGATCTAGCGAAAATTGAAATGTCCCTTCCTCTCCACGCGTCTGTTTTCTTTTTCAGTGTGGCTGTCAAGGAGGACCAGTAGGTCACGTTGCTACGGATTTGTGAGAGAGGTACTCCGAGATATGTAAGGGGATTCCGGTTCCACGCTATACCAGCAAACAATGAAGGTTTTGTGGCCCAGGAACCATACCAGAAGCCATTGCATTTAGCAGGATTTACGGAAGCTCCTGTGACCTCACAGTAACGTGCTGTGAGATCAAGGGCTCTCTCGACGCTTCTCTTGTCTGTGCAAAAAAATGCCACGTCATCTGCATACGCAAGAACTTTTACTTCAACATTGCCCAGGGAGTATCCTTGAATACTTTCATTGTTTATGATGCTCAGACATAAAGGTTCTAAGTACAGGGCAAAAAGTAGCGGGGATAGCGGGCAGCCCTGCCTAACGGAAGATTTTATTTTGATTTCGTTGGAGAGAATATTATTGATGACGAGTCTTGTTGAACAGCTTGAGTAGCAAAGCTTGATACCATCTAAAAGTGTTGTCCCTACGTTGATATGGTTTAGCAGTGTAAATAAGAAGGAATGACTCACGCGGTCGAAAGCCTTCGTAAGATCTATTTGTACGAACGCTACCTGGTCGTTATTGTCGGACACGCACTCCAGTACTGAACGAGCAACATGAATATTCGTTTGAATAGCTCGGCCTCGTATTCCACAAGTTTGGTGTTTACCTATCAGCGTTTCGATTACGCACTGTAGCCTGTCGTTAAGTATTTTTGCATAAATTTTGTAATCAACATTGCACAAGGATATAGGTCTGTAATTTTCCATCTTTTTAAGCATCTCTGCGTCTTTTGTTTTTGGGATTAGTACTGTATGACCATGATAAAAGGAAGGCGGCAGAGCTCTCTGCACAAAGGCTTCGTGAAATACAGCGAGCAGAACAGGAGATATAATGTCTGCGTACGCTTTATAAAATTCTCCACTCAGCCCATCAGGCCCAGGCGTTTTGCCATTAGGGAGAGATTTAATAGCAGCTTTGATTTCTTCCAATGTTATAGGACCATCAATTAACTTTCGGTCTGTTTCGTCAAGTATCGGCATTTGAGACAAAAGATGTTCAACTTCAGACTTCTCTTTCGTAGGTATTAGTGTTCCAAAAATATTTGTGTAAAGTTGATGGAATGATTTTACAATCTCTGTTGGGTCAGTGAGCGTCGATCCATTGTTGTTGATCTCTACAATTTCTTTCGTCAAGGCATATCGCCTTTCATCGTCCAGAGACCTCTTCGTAGGCTGCTCACCATGGAAGAAACGTTTCTTTCGAGAGCGGATCAAGGCTCCTCGATACTTTTCTGTTTCATATTTTTGTAGTTGACCTCGGACTACATTGACATCGTCACTATATTCACCTGGGTTAAGGCATTCCAATTCGTATAGCGTTGTTAGGTTCTTATGCAGTTCACGCTGTTCCTGTTTGTTTATGTATGATATTATCGTGGAGCGCTCAATTGCATGGTTTTTCGTCTCTTGCTTGAAACTGTCCCATTTAGCAAATATATGCATGTCGACTTTTTCTAGAATATGTGACAAGACCATGGGGATCTTTCTTGAGAAAGAAATGTCTTTTAGAAGTTTCCCATTTAGCTTCCAAAAATCCCACTGTTGATAAACAGATCGGTGTCTCCGCGGACCAAAACAAGCTGTTACTAGGCAATGGTCGGAGAAGAACACTGGTTTAACGTGGTAGTCGGTCATAGAGTCAATTATAGAGCCCGATACATAAATCCTATCTAATCGCGCATGCGAGATGCCTTGAAAATGTGTGTAACGTATCGGTTCCCCTTTCCTATAAGCAACATCAGCAAGGTTATGCTCTTGAAGCATGCTCTGAAGAACAGTGGCACTTCTGTCATACCTAGTTGCTGATACAGATCGATCGTCTACGTTACAAACACAATTGAAATCTCCCATTAGGACTATCGTTCTGTCAGTCCTAAGAAGTGGTACTAAAATTTCAAAGAATGATGTTCTTTCCTTCGGGGTATTAGGAGCATATAGACAAATGAAGCGCCAATTCATCTGTCTAAAGCTGAGGTCACAGGAAATGAGACGCCCTTCCAGGTCGATAAAAATGGAGACTGATGACATATCAAGCTGCTTTCGAAAGAAGAGAAAGCACCCAGCGGAGACCCCAATAGCTTGGTTAACGCATATTTCATATTCCTTCATAAAAGGCTCTAAAGCTTCAGCAATACTTTCGTCTGAAGATAGCTTCGTCTCTTGCACCGCTGCTACGTCAACTTTCTCCTCTCTAAAAAGGCGCAACAGTTGATATTGTTTCCTTCTAGAGCATAGACCTCTCACATTTAAGGTTACAAATTGTAAAGGAAGGGCGGCAGACATAAGAAAAATTAGGGTGTACTCAAGTTGCCACTTTGGCTGTCCTCAATGACCTTGAGGTTTGCCGATGGCTTTGAGTACGGCTTGTGTCGAGTGCCAGCCTGCTTGCGTTCTTTCATGGCTCTTGTTGGAGCGGTCACATCCGCGGAGGGGATGTTGTCCGGGTCAGCCTCGAAAACAGCCTCTGGCATTTGAGTTGGCTGTAATGGTTCAACGGACGATCCACTCACATCGGGCTCCGAGTCCACCTCAACAAGTGCCTGATCTCGGCTTGCAGCATCTTCTGCAGTGATGGTCGATTCTGACGTCGTAGATGACGTATCGTCCTCGCCAGGCGGTGGAGGTGGCTCAGGAAGGCCACCGGGGTCGTCTTTGGCCTGGTTGGTGCTGGGCACCGCGACTGGAAGTTCTCGTTCAGTGCACTTTTCGAATGTTGCGGCCGACGGTGCTTGACCCGAAGCGTCGACAATCTCGGAGACATCCATCAATAGCTCCGACTGTTCTTCTGTCTCGCGCGACACCTTGCCACGGAGTTTACTTGCGTAAGTTGTGACGCAAGTGTCCGCGATGTGTCCGTAGATGCCACACTTGAAGCAGCGCGGTGTTCTGCACTGCCGTCGAATGTGACCGACCCTGTTGCACCTAAGGCACAATGGAGGTCTTCCGGGGACAATGACGAGCGTCTGGATTCCGAACACCTGAAGCAGGTGAGGAATCCGTTCTATGGTCATTCCTTCGTGCATGGTGATGTTTACTTCCCTGTTCAGGGTGTCCATGTGTTCCATTCCTGGACAGCGCCACTTCTCTCGTTGTATGTTATGAACGACGCCGAAAGGCGTCAGAGCGTCGACGATGCGTCTATCTTCAAGATGGTCAGGAAGCCACAGGAGTTTTATCTTAAGATCACGTGTGTTAGGGTCGATCACCAGGCATTTCTTGCCTTTAACGAGGAGCTCACCGCGGCGGCAGAGCTTTTCTTTGGCTAGGGCGTTGACGCAGGTCACCATCCACACATGGCCCATCTGAAATTGACCGGTGGCTTTGATATCTTTTAAGTCCAGCACATCTTTGAGAGCATCTCGGAAGTCGGGTGCATTGTATGGCCGCGCAGTCATGTCAGCGTGAAGGAATACCGAGTTAAGGACGAGGTTACCGGTTGGGAGACGTGGCAGGGTGACTTTGTACTCACTTGAGACGATATCAGACGATTCAATAATAACTCGGCCAGTGGCCGATGCGGTGTTTCCACCAGAACTCATTATATAGCAGCCGTTCCAGACGGCTTCTTCGTCTGGATCGTGTTATACAAGAAACAACATGCCAGTTCGGCGTTCGCGACAGTTTTTCTTTGTAGGTTTGTCATGACGGTTGCCGGCAAAATCTCCGCTTCCTATTAACAATCATACAATCATGTGGCTGCAGCAGAATCTAAAAAGTGCACAAGAGCCGCTGACATGCCGCCGACCGCCTGATTTTGCAATGACAAGCCAGTGGCCCGAGCTTCCCCGACCTTGCGAACCAAGCGGGCTGCGACGACAGCGTCATCACGCTCGCACGAACGGACGGGGCCGCCTTTCCGAAGCACCGCTAATGCAGAGCTTGTCAACTGAGCCGTTACTACTAACCCTATGCCCATTGTGTTCGTCACTTTGCAAAACAAAACACCGAGTAGAAAATGGACTTACTCCTTGATCAGCGTATTCATGGCCTCTTGTCTCTGGACGCCGCCGCGTGCTATCTTGGGTGGCTTGAAATGTGCACAAACCGATAAGAAAGCTTCTCAAATCGTCGAACCTTGAACGCCTTGAACCGCTTGAGGTTGAACTAGGCCTGATGAGTCCACCATCAGCCAGCTGCTGGCTGCACCGGCCATTGCACCGGCATCAGCGCGACACGATCGAGTGGATGGGTGAATAATAAAATTATAAGTACACTTTTTGCAATGGGAGGTAGTTCGCGCCACCTGGCGGATAACTATCACCGCGCAGGGAATCTAGTCAGATTTTCGGGGATTAGGACGAACATGAATATATTTTAATTAAAGCACCCGTCACTCCTCTTTTATGCAAGAGAGTCGCCAGTTTTCGTGTTCACCCTACGCAGTCGGTGTACAGGGTATTCCAAGGAAGGTATGCATTGGTATGCATAAACAAGTAATGGCGGAACTGGCGGAACTTGCTGGGACGAGATCACTTCCGGTTCACCTGCTTCATCTGTATGTTTGCTCGGTGAGCAGGGATGAGCAGCGCGCCTTTTTTTTTTTTTTTAGTTTTTCTCGTTGGAAAATTGGAAAGGTATGTTGAAGACCGGACAGTTAACCTTGGACCGGACCTAAGATAGATCGGTGTATGTTTCTGGACCTTACGGAGCCAAGAAGAAGCACCGCATCTCGTTTTATTTGGCCTCCGTAGCCAAAGTTACGTAACTTTATGTGACGGGTCAGTGGAAATCTGTGTACACGTGAGACATTCAACGAAGTTAGACGCCCACAAATCAACCGAGGCATCGGCATGTGATTGTTTTATGTTTTTTTGTGCACGGGAGAGCGTTTGTGAGAACTGCATCGCATCGTCAACTGCGCGGCGTCGCGGTGAGTGTTCGAGCTGGGCAAAGCGAGACTACGCTACGCCTGTCGGACGTAGTTGAAGGAAGGTGCGCAGGATTGTGCAACTGGTGCTCGATCGTGCCGTGGAAGAAGCAAGCGGTGCGTTTTCGACGACGTGTAGAGATATCGTGATTGGGATAAAGCCGTCGCACTGTGTGTAGTACGATTGTGCCGTTCGTTCCCCTCAAAAAGCCAGCGGCGTGTTTTCGACGACGAGTGGAGGTCTCGTGATTGTGACAACGTCGGCCTACCACGGCGGGAAGTGTGATTCGTTCGATAAAGTTCTTTCGTTGTCGCGAAGAGTCGGATATGTGTTTTCCTCCATTTTTCACCCAATATTTTTAACCATGGCTTAGTTAGGCGAGCTTTTTTTTTTTTTTTGTTTGTTTGTTTTTTGCTCTGCACGCGCTGCCATTAGCCCAATGGGCTTCTTTTGTAGCCATTTGACAACGTCCTTACTGCTACCAGTCACCTTGAGGTTTCCTCAGGTGGAGAGAGACCCGACTTCTGACCGTGATTTCACCCAATATTTTTTGACTGTCGCTTATATAATTTGGTTTTTAAGTGATAGAACTTTTCTGTTATATTTGATGTAGCAATACTGCCAGCCAGGTTTTGGTTATGAAATACATGTGCTTATTCTGTGTTTATTTTCAGGTTTTCTGGTTTTATCTTGGCCAGAAATCTGTGACTAAAGAAAAGCTGTTGTTATGAAGAATTTTGTAATTGGCAAAAGAATACCGGAGAAAGCTTTTTTTCATATTCTGGTTCATTTTTGTTGTGTACAACAAGTCCAGAATTCACTGCTCTGTTAAAGGCACAGTCATTTTTTAATGTTTTCGCATTTTGTACATATAATTTGTGTTCAAATAACAAAATATAATTTTTGTCCAAATGAAGTTTTCTGAGCCAATTTTATAGTATGGAATGCGCCACGGCCTGGATTCCTCAAGTGTTAATCCCTTCTCCCAGTCTTACCTGGCCAGGGCAAACATGTAGCCACCTACATGTGACCAGACTTAATATTTGCAGAACAAGCGGAAGTCATTGCTTACCAAGCCCGTGGCTTGTATACTTTTGTCTCTGCTGGGCAATGTAATGCCAGAGAGGATTGGTGGTCCTGAATAAAAGCAGCACTCCGCATACCCATGTTCTATGGGACACTTTTTTTCTTTTGTTGACCAATTTGAAACAAGGCAAATAGGGTGACCATCTTTCGGATTGGTGGCCTGGGATAAAAGGAGCGGTCAGTACCCATGCAGTCTTCTACCAGACAGTTTTTTTTCATCATTGAATAAGTTACTGCCAGTCAACACTGGTCGGACATGTGCTGAGGATGTTTTTAGGACTGGTGGCCGGGGAAAAAAAGTGTGGTCAGTAGCCAGGCTTCTACTGAACACTTTTTTGTCTACGTTGACCAAGTTGCTGCCGGTCAACATTGGCCGGAAAGGTGCTGAGGACATTTTTAGGACTGGTGGCCGGGGATGAAAAGAGTAGTGAATCCCAGGCCTCTACCGGACACTTTTTTTGTCTTCGTTGACTAGGTTGCTGCCAGTCAACATTGACCAGGCAGATGCTGAGGATGTTTTTAGGACTGGTGGCCGGGGATGAAAAGAGTAGTGAGTCCCAGGCTTCTACCGGACACTTTTTTGTCTTCGTTGACCAGGTTGCTGCCAGTCAACATTGACCGGACAGGTGCTGAGGATGTTTTTAGGACTGGTGGCCGGGGATGAAAAGAGTAGTGAGTCCCAGGCTTCTACCGGACACTTTTTTGTCTTCGTTGACCAGGTTGCTGCCAGTCAACATTGACCGGACAGGTGCTGAGGATGTTTTTAGGACTGGTGGCCGGGGATGAAAAGAGTGATCAGTACTCCGCCTTCTACCGGGCACTTTTTTGTCTTCATTGACCAAGTTCATGCCGGTGAACATTGGCCGGATGAGTGCTGGTCACCTTTTTGAGGCGGGTGACCAGGGAGGAAACAAAGACTTGGTGGCCAAGCCCTTCCCGAACATAATTTGGTGATTGGTTGCCAATGGAAAAACTAAGACTCTGTGGCCGGGGACTTAATAGTGATCTTTTGGGGACCTTTGGCCAGCTGCTTTCCAGTGGCCGGGCTGGCCAGGCAGGTGCCGAGCAAAAATCAGGCATTGGCCAGTGTCGGGCCAAAATTTTGTGCTGCCTGGGTACGTTCTAACGCCTAACAAGGACATATTTCTCGCGAAAAAGCCTGCCCTTCCGCACTGCATTGTTCCGATTGCCAATGGCCGCACCCGCGTATGGATAGCTAACTTTGGTTCCAGTACACAAGTATTGCCGAAAGGTGCTTATTTAGCAACAAGCTGATCGCTAGACACGGCCACCGTCTCCACTATTGCAGCAGACCATTCACTCCCTTCTAATTCAACCCGCCCAGCTCCCTTGGACCCTTTCAACATACTCACCATGGTAGACTCCACGTTGGACCCTTCCGAACAACAGCGCCTTCAAGATCTTCTATGGGAGTTCCATGACATCTTTGATTTTGACAACCGCCTCCTAGGACAAACGACCCTTGCTACACACCGCATCAACACCGGCCACGCAACTCCCGTTCACCACTGACTTTACCGAGTGTCAGCCAGCGAACGCCGAGTCATTCAACAAGAAGTTGACACCATGCTTTCGAAAGACATTGTTCGACCTTCCTCTAGCCCCTGGTCATCGCTCGTTGTATTGATTAAGAAAAAAGATGGATCATGGAGGTTCTGCGTCGACTACCGTCGCTTGAACAAAACCACAAAAAGGACGCTTATCCACTCCCACGTATTGATGACACGCTGGATTGTTTGCACGGTGCCGAGTACTTTTCCACTATCGACCTCCGCTCGAGATATTGGCAAATTACAGTTGACGATTCAGATCGAGAAAAAACAGCATTTATTACACCAGATGGCCTCTACGAATTTAAAGTTATGCCACTCGGCCTTGGCAATGCCCCCGCGACATTCGAGAGGATAATGGATCGCCTGCTTAAAGGTTTAAAATGGACAACCTGCCTATGTTATCTCGACGATGTAATTATTTTTTCAAGCACATTTTCCTCTCACCTCACGCGCGCCTAGCCCAAGTACTCGAACTATTCCGTAACGCCGGCCTTCAATTAAACTTGTCCAAGTGCCACTTCGGCAGTCGTCAAATAAAAATTTTGGGCCATTTGGTGGATAAAACCGGCGTTCAACCAGACCCTGACAAAGTAGAAGCTGTTCAGGACTTTCCAAGACCGAGGTGCACTAAGGATGTCCGTAGCTTTCTGGGATTGTCTTCATACTTCCGCCGTTTTATACACCATTTCGCACATACTGCCCGCCCACTTAACAACCTTTTGAAAAAAGGCACGCCTTTTTTATGGCAATCGGACGAAGAACGAGCGTTTACATGCTTAAAGACCGCTCTAACAGCCAGCCCCATTCTAGGTCATTTCGATGACTCCGCACCGACTGAGCTACGCACAGATGCCAGTGGCCATGGGATTGGTGCTATTTTGGCTCAAATTCAATCCGGACACAACCGAGTAATTGCTTACGCTAGCCACACGCTTTCTTCAGCCGAAAAAAATTACAAGGTCACCGAGCGGGAGTGTCTAGCGGTTGTGTGGGCAATAACAAAATTTCGGCCATACCTGTTTGGCCGCCAGTTTTCTGTAATCACTGACCATCACGCCCTGTGCTGGCTATCGTCTATAAAAGATCCTGTCGGCCGCCTTGGACGATGGGCTCTTCGACTCCAAGAGTATGATTTCACCATAACCTATAGATCAGGGAAGCTCCATCAAGACGCCGACTGCCTATCCCGTTACCCCGTGGATTCTACTATCCACATCACTGAAGACTCCGATATTCCCGTTCTTCCTATCTCGAACCTTCTGGACATTGCCCAGGAACAGAACCTTGATCCACTGCTGCACTATCATCTCAGACCTGAGAGGTAACACCAATGCACCTTCTTCAAGTCTCTACTCTCTCTCCAAGATGGCGTTCTCTATCGACAAAAGTTTCGACCCGACGGTTGTTCTTGGCTTCTGGTCATACCCAAGCACTTACAAACGTCTATTCTCGCCGAGCTGCATGACGCACCATCATCCGGTCACCTGGGTGTGGTCAGAACCTACGCCCGAGCGAAGCAACGATTTTACTGGACAAATATGTACAGAACAGTGAAGCGGTACGTCACCTCGTGCGACTCCTGCCAGCGCCGAAAAACACCCTCCTCCCGCCCTCAAGGATTTCTACAACCTCTGAATCCTCCTAAACAGCCCTTTCACCGCGTAAGAGTTGACCTTCTTGGTCCCTTCCCTACTTCCTCAATTGATAATCGCTGGATAGCGGTCGCGATCGATCACACCTTTACGCTACGCAATCACAAGGCCCCTCCTGACCGGAACGGCAGTTGACGTCGCCCAATTCCTGCTCGAAGACATCATCCTCAAGCACGGAGCACCTCGTGAACTTTTGTCCGACCGTGGACGGCCCTTCATATCTCGCGTCGTAAGTGAAATCTTGAACCTCTGCTCCATTCTTTACAAAAAAACGACAGCCTACCATCCACAGACGAACGGCCTCGTAGAACGCCTTAATCGGACCCTTGCCGACATGCTCGCAATGTACGTTACCCACGAGCACAAAAATTGGGACGTTGCACTCCCTTACGTAACTTTCGCATATAATTCCTCTCCTGATAACACAACCGGCTACTCTCCCTTCTATCTTCTTTTCGGTCATGAACCCCTCCTCATGTTAGACTCACTGCTTCCGCTACGCCCCGAAGCCTCACTTTCCGACTATGCATCGGACGCCATAGGCCGTGCTGAAGAGCCACGACAGCTTGCACGCCTGCGAACTCTTGATTCTCAGGAACGGCAATGCGCCCGTTATGACAGCACCCACACTTTCGTCGCCTATTCACCAGGTGACCTGGTTCTGATCTGGACCCCACAGCGACAAGTCGGCCTTCCTCAGAAACTACTACCTCGATATCGCGGTCCTTACACGATCCTCAACCGAACAAGTGACGTCAATTATACAGTGGAACCCGTCGAACCTCCTCAAAATAACCGCCATCGTCAAGTACAAACAGTTCACGTCCTCCGGCTCAAACCATACATTCCCCATTCAAAGTGCGGGACGCCGTTTCCACCCGAGGGGGAGTAATGTGAAGAAGAAAAAGAAAGGACGTTTTCGTGAGGAGACAAGAGAAGAAGAGGCGGAGGCAATGAGCTTTGGAGGATTGTAACCGCCATTTTCAGTCTTCACCTAATGTAAATTAAATCATTGTATATATTTATATTCGTCGTAACAATATATATATATATATATATATATATATATATATATATATATATATATATATATATATATATATATATATATATATATATAATTTCATCTCAAATCATGCAGGTAAAAAGGGTCGAATTTTTAATTTCGCTGAAAAAAATATGTGGTATGGAGCCGTCTCTAAAAACGCAGTAGCCACAAACCATAATAGAATGGCAATCTGGGCTAGTTGGTTCATGATAACTTTCAGGGCTTTGTTCACGTCTCCTTTCTTGTATCTTGACCTTGTGTATTTTCGGCGCCCTGAAAGTTGTCACAAACCGTAAGTTCGTCTTATTTTTGTACTCGACTTGCGAATTTTAAAAGAGGCCGCGGCGAAAAGCAGTGTTTTTCAAATCCGTCCTGGGTCGGATGTTTCGCACGATCTCCCGCTGCGGATTGTCAGTTCACATTATACTAACTTTTTTCAAGCACTCTCTGAGCACAGGTAAAAAAAAAGGCTCTAATACCATAAAGTAATTTTTAGGCGTTTTGCTTTTTTTCTGTAAAAATGTCATTGTTGATGAACTTTGACAATTAAATACTGGCTGTCTACTTGGGTTACGTCGATATTTTATGTCTATGGAGCGCCCAAAACACGCTCTTCATAGATATTATAAAATCGCACAGCTGTATAAAATTCTCTTTACAGTAGGTTCACGTTAATGTTATGCTAAAACCAAAAAAGTACCGATTTTGAGGTAAATTTTCTAAAAAAAAAAACGTTTTTTATATTTTTTATTTTTCGTTGCAATGTAGATATGATAGTTGTCTACTCGAAAAAGAGGTCGAGAAAGTGTGTATTTTGTTTGGATGTTCTAATGTAAGCCTCAACAGAGAGTTTTAGTCTAGCGTTGCGGGCTCTTACGTACGCAATACGCAATAGTATAGCGTACGCTAAAAATGACCTGCTCGGACCGAATTTAGTAGTGCGTTATGTTTTTGAGCGAACACCGCGCATGATCTTGGTTAAATTTGCTAGAGCCGTGGAATTCCGCGTGCTTATAGCGCAACCATGCTCCTGGAAAGAAATATTGAAAATGAAAACGTGTTCAATCATTTTATTTCAAATTAAAACAAGCCACAGCTGCCTCGTCCAGCGCGCTTTCCTGCGGGGTACAGAGGCTACGAGTACGAGTGCGTAGCCAAATTCGACCGCGGAGCCTCCGTCAGTCGTCCCGTGGAAACGGCGCCTTTTATCAATGCTATCGCGTTTTGAAATTCATGACCTACTGATATCCAGTTCATAGCGAGAACTTCGGCGATTTCTTTTACAGTCGTTCGTTAGTCGGCGATGAACTGTGAGAATAGGCTTAGCGTTGAGCAGATCGCAGCGTTGACCCACATTCCGAGCGGCGAACATTTTCACTGTGCTCTCCTTCAGCTGCACCACGACCTGATTCGACCGCGGTAGGTCCCGGAAAGAATTGCCGGCCTGAACACCACGCAATTTCGCGTAACACAGAACTTCGAAAACACCACGACGCCCTTGCTGCGCCAGTCGATGTAACCGCTATCTTGAAACTGGCGCTCTCGTTGGGTCCAAGATCTCTCGAGAGCGTCCCACAAAGCCCGGTAGCCCACCACGCAAAATCCCCAGCGTTGCGTGCGTACGCAATACGCTAGCCCTTCTATTGCGTTCTGCGCATGCGCACTCACGACCCGCAATTTCCTTACGTACGCAAAGCTATAGCGTACGGTCCACTAAAACTATCTGATATCGGAAAAAAGACGTCTTCGTTTTGCAAGACCTAAGTCAGATATAGCGACCCGTGCGTTTCTATGAATTGTGAAAAAGTTTCATTGAACTTTTGAATGCGTTTTGTAATCAATTATAAACGCAATTTGTGGTATTGAATTGTTATTTATGTTTGATAAGAGCGGGAAACCACGCGCAACATATCTAATGAAATCAGCAGGCCTAGAAGACCTTCAATATTGAAGAGGCACAGACGTTGTATTGTTCCGGTTTATAAAACTTTCAAAGTAAACTAGCACGACTAGCTATTAGCTGTCATATTACTAAGACAAAGAAAGTCACCACATCGTCGATATATTATATACAATTCTTTCCGAAACCAAACACTGGAGATTTGTTCACCGCACATCGCACAGGTCACCAGGGAATGGCCCTTTCACTTCCGTAATACACAAAAGTAAAGACACAGAAACGCTCCAAAGCCCATGGAGAGATTGTTACGGAGAGGGGTAGGAAATAAAAATAAATAGGAATAAAATTAGCCAACTCCGGTCTTAACGAAAATTACGTAAAAAAAAATAAATAAATGATTTAGGTTCGAGCGGTGGCAAGGCGATAGGTACACGCCTTGTGGAGAGTCAGACAAAGAAGTCTCGACAACACGTAAAGGTAAAACAAAAAAACAAACCAACTCCTCCAGGCATTCCCTGAACTGGACGCAACCAAATGGTGCGAACATGCTCTCAACAGCACCATCAGGCCGCTACGCCATGACGAAATAAACCTAACAAGTACAATACTAACAAACAGTTAGTAAAAAAACTAAAAAAACATTCAGCGGAACCGCACCCGAGAAACGAAGTTCAGTGGGGCGAAGAAACACACACGAAACACAAAAAAATAAAAAAAAAAACATCTTCACTGACCGACGCCGAGTCCAGCCCCACGACACTGAAGCCTGGCAGGAGGACGGCGTCCAGATGATGCTCGAATCTATTCTTCACCCTGTTCCGCACAGCCACGACGGCTGTGCGGAACAATGGCTGTGCGGAACAAAGTGAAGAATAGATTCGAGCAGCGATGGGCGCGAGAAGGTAACCGAGACATATACCATGCCTCGAGCTTCATATTGGGAGAGGAGCTTTCGAGGTAGTTACTGCAGTTACTCAAACTTCCCCTTTCCCCTTCCCTTTTCCAGAAGAACACGTCATTATGATATTATTATATCTATAATGGGCTTGCTTTGGGCTTTCTGTAGAGGCAAAGAAATAAATTTACCTTAAGTACAGACAAAGTAATGATCTGTCAGAGTTGACCAAAAAGCGACCTGAATGACGAGTTTCACATGTTTTTTTAGAAAACAATCAAATTCCTAAAAATATTTGAATGCGTCAAGGTATCTTTATAACACCTATTAAATGAGGGGGAAAAGTTAAACTGGTGTAGAAAAAACGCTAGCGCCAGCAGAGGGTGTCAAACACGCGACCTGCGACGGCAGGCAAAAACACTAGTTTCTGCCACTGCGGCTTCTACGGCTAACTCGAGAACAAAAAATATGGGGAACATGGGGTTTGCGCCCTCCTTCATTTGAGAAATGCCCCCAAAACGTATATTTTCTTTCGTGAAAATTAAAAATTATACTTTTTTAGCCTGCCCGATTTGAGATGAAAACACCCGGTTATAGTTGACAAGGAGGCTGACTTCGACACAATTAGTGTCCGGGCTTTGCTGTTCCCAAAAGAGATAACCCTTCGGTGCTATATTGGATCCCCGCGGAGACAGATAGAGCACGACCGTTTCAAGGATAGGGCGCCCGAAGCTTGGGCAAATACGCGGTATCATATTGCCGCGCGCCAAGCAGGCAGCGCGGCCGTAGCCTAACGGTTATCGCGCTTGCCTCCCACGCGAAGGGCCACGGTTCGATTCCTGGCCGCGACTATGCATTTTTGTTAACACTGTAATGTGATGTTCTGGTGAAATCGAGAACCGTCTAGCTGATTCAAGGTCAGAATGTTCTACGCGCCGAACCTTCTACGTCGAATGCTCCAGAAGCCAACGTGTGTACAAAAGCGGCTCCGCGGGCAAGCCGGAGCCAGTCTCGCCCCAGCGTTCGACTCTGCTGCCACGCCGACTTCGACATCCGCGACGCTCTATTATTATCTTTTGTACTCTTTTATTTTTGGCACAAGTTCGCCACATTAAACGTTTATTTCTTTCTGTTTATTTCTTGTTTTTGTTTGGTCACCACCCGTGACATTTGGTGGAGGTGCGGGGTACCGCATGCCCCTGCCGCGTACCCCTCCGAGGGCCCACAGTGCAAGTCCGACGCCTAGCCCACGAAGAACCGACGAAAGCACTTCCGAGATCCGGTTCAGTCGTCGCACCCAAGGTCTACACCCGGAATTCGGACCTCTACCGCCCAAGACTAAGCAGTCAACGAGGCCAACGATGGACAGCCAGTTGTCCCAGAACCCGTCCACCGCCAGCGTCGTATACCTGCCCGTCGCACCCAAAACTCCGACGCCTTTCCACGGAGACACCCACGAGGACATCGTGGACTGGCTGCAACATTATGAACGTGTGGCCCGACATAACGGGTGGTCAGCTGAGCACTGCTTGCAGAACCTTTACTTCTCGCTGGAAGGTACTGCAAGGTACTGACTGGAGAACCACGAGGCTTTTTTAACCTCGTGGGAGGTGTGCAAGCAAGAGCTAGTGAAGACGTTTACCAGCCAACACCGACGCGAGAGGGCCGAAGACATCCTTCGAACAAGGACCCAAGGTCTGAATGAAAGCATCACCAGCTTCGTTGAGGATGTTCTTCGCCTGAGCGCCCGCGCCGATCCTCAGGCTACAGAGAAGAAGCTGCGACACCTGATGAGGGGTGTCAAAAGCGAGATATTCGGAGGTCTCATTCGCAATCCTCCGACAACTGTCGACGGGTTCGTCACGGAGGCGACGAATATGGAGCGTGCGCTACTAGCACGCGCCAGACACTACGAGCGGCACCCTGGCGTGACTACTCTGGCGACATCCGAATACGACCTTGGTGCCGACCTCCCAGGCATCCGTGACATCATCCGTGAAGTCGTCCGGGAAGAAATCCGCAAGATGCTCCCCGCTACGGATCGCTCGTCCTCCCTGTCGCTCGCCGAGGTCGTCCGAGAGGAAGTCCACCAAGCCTTCCAACCTGAGATTCCGATCAAAACGACGACGCCAGGGGAGCCTACTTTGAGCTACGCCGCCATGGCCCGAAGATCGCCGCAAGCTAACCGCCAGACCACGGCGCCACCCCTACGAGACCCTCCGATGCCACAGTATCCTCGACGCCAGGAAGGACAAGTCCACGACGTTCGCCCGGAGCAACCCTCGTCGAGGAAGACCGACGTGTGGCGAACGGCCGACCGACGCCCGCTCTGCTACCACTGCGGGGAAGCCGACCATGTGTACCGCCGATGCCCATACCGACGACTCGGGCTGCGCGGATTCTACTCAAACGACCCGCGCCCCCCGTGTGGTGAACGCCCTCGGGAGATCGACGAGTACCTGCGACGACCCCAGTCCCCCGAGCCTGCGTCCCGCCGAGAGTTCCGGTCGCCATCGCCACGACGTCCAGCTTCGCCGATGCACCGACCGCGACGTGAAAGCCTGTCGCCCCTCGCTCCTCGCCGGGGAAACTAGGCGCGGCAACCCCTGGAGGTGGAGTTGCCGAAGACGACCAACGTAAAGAGCCTCCAAGAACGCCGGAGCGCTCCCACTCTCCCGACGCCACGCATCGCTACGACGCCCCTGCAACGGTGTCCAACAACCTAAACGTCGTCATCGACGGTCATGACGCATCGGCACTCGTGGACACCGGAGCAGACTACTCAGTCTTGAGTGGGAGGCTCTCCCGCCGCCTTCGAAAAGTCATGACGCCGTGGGAAGGACCCCAAATACGAACCGCCGGAGGACATCTCATCACACCAGTCGGGAGGTGCACTGCTCGCGTCGAGATCCACGGTGAAACGTGCCCTGTCAAGTTCGTCCTTCTGCAAGACTGTTCGAGGGACGTTATCCTCGGAATGGACTTTCTCTGCGAGTATGGCGCCGTCATCGACCTCGGAACAAGCCGGCTGACGCTACGAAAACCTGCTCCACCAGCGGAGGAACCCGAAGCGACGTCACCCACGGTCCGAGTCCTCGCAAACCACGTAAACCTACCACCGCGGTCGAGTGTTTTCGTACTTGTCGGGATCGATGAAGCTTCCTGTGGCGAAGTTCTTCTCGAGGGAAGCCTCCAAATGCTCCTGGGAAGAGGCATAGGCGTCGCAAGGGGAGTAGCTGAACTTCAGGATGGGCGGACTGTGGCCCTCGTGACGAACTTCCGAAACGAAACGCAACACCTCACGAAAGGTACAGCCGTGGGCCACGTCGAGAAGCTCCGAAACCCCGCCGAAATCACTGCGATCACTGACGAATCCTCGCCGCCCCAGCAAGACAGTACGTCGCCAGCGCAGCTCGACATTGACCCTAAGCTTCCGGACCCTAAACGGCGTCAGCTGGTTAACCTCCTCGCCGAATACCGCGACTGCTTTGCGACGTCGTCGAAGATGCGCCAGACCGCGGTTACCAAGCACCGCATCGTTAGTGAGGACGACGCGCGCCGTGTGCATCGATCGCCGTACAGAGTCTCCGCTAAGGAAAGGGAGGTGATCCATCAGCAAGTTCAAGAGATGCTGAATGACGACATAATCCAACCTTCAAGCAGTCCATGGGCCTCTCCAGTCGTGCTGGTTAAGAAGAAGGACGGAACTCTTCGGTTCTGCTTGGACTACCGGCAGCTCAACACGGTTACGAAGAAAGACGTCTACCCACTCCCCCGCATTGACGACACTCTAGACCGGCTGCGCCACTCTCGATACTTTTCATCGATGGACCTGAAGAGCGGCTACTGGCAAATCGAGGTCGACGAACGGGACCGAGAGAAGACAGCCTTCGTCACGCCGGATGGACTGTACGAGTTCAAGGTGATGCCCTTCGGACTATGCACGGCGCCAGCAACTTTCCAGCGTGTCATGGACACCGTACTGGCAGGGCTGAAGTGGCAGAGTTGTCTCGTCTACCTTGACGACGTCGTAGTATTTTCAGCTGACTTCGACGAGCACTTGAGACGACTCCGAGCTGTTCTTGAAGCCATTCAGACCGCCGGACTCACACTCAAGCTGTCAAAGTGCCGGTTCGCCTATGACGAACTGAAGTTCCTTGGCCACGTGGTTAGTAACGAAGGCGTCCGCCCAGACCCCGAGAAGACTCGCGCCGTCGCGGCATTTCCAGCGCCGACAGATAAGAAGGCCGTGCGAAGATTCCTTGGACTTTGTGCCTATTATCGACGCTTCGTTCGGGATTTCGCAAGGATTTCCGCATTACTTACGAATCTCACGAAGGACGCCAAGAAGTTCGAATGGGCCGAGGAGCAACAGCGGGCATTCGACGAACTGAAACGACGACTCCAGACTCCTCCTGTGCTTGGACATTTCGACCAGGATGCGGAAACAGAAATTCACACGGACGCAAGTAACGCGGGACTGGGCGCAGTACTAGTCCAAGTGCAAGAAGGCATCGAGCGAGTCATCGCCTACGCAAGTCGGACATTGTCCAAGGCGGAGAAAAATTACTCCACAACTGAGAAAGAATGCCTTGCGGTCGTCTGGGCAATAACGAAGTTTCGTCCGTACTTGTACGGCAGCCCGTTCCGTGTAGTCACGGACCACCACTAGCTCTGCTGGCTTGCGAAGCTGAAGGACCCGTCAGGACGCCTCGCTAGATGGAGTCTTCGACTTCAAGAGTTCAACATGACAGTGGTGTATAAGTCAGGCCGCAAGCACAGCGACGCCGACTGCCTGTCCAGAGCCCCCGTCGAAACCCCTTCCGGCTGCAGCGACGACAATGACGACGAGCGCTTTCTAGGAGCAGTGAACACCGACGATATGGCACGACGTCAACGGGACGATCCTGAGCTGCGCGCATTAATCGAGCACCTGGAAGGGGGCAGGAGTACCGTGCCACGTGTCTTCTCACGAGTACTGCCGACCTTCGCCATCCGACAAGGTGTACTCTACAAAGAGAACCTCGGCAACAACAACACACCTTGGTTGCTGGTAATCCCGAGTGACCTTCGAGAGGAGATCTTCCAAGCCTGCCACGACGACCCGACATCCGGACACCTTGGTTACAGCCGGACACTGGCCCGTATTCGTGAAAAGTATTACTGGCCGAAGCTCCCCAAGACCGTCCACCTATACACACGATCATGCCACGAGTGCCAGCGACGCAAGAAACCGCCGACGAGGCCGGCCGGACTTCTGCAGCCCATTTCTCCTCCAACTACACCCTTCCAGCAGATCGGAATGGACCTACTTGGTCCTTTTCCGCCTTCGACGTCGGGGAACCGCTGGATCATCGTCGCCACAGATTATCTCACGCGGTACGCCGAAACGAAAGCTCTTCCTTCAGGGACTGCTGTGGAAGTCGCCCAGTTTTTCATCGAGTCCATCGTCCTCCGGCACGGCGCTCCCGAAGTTCTGATTACAGATCGCGGATCTTCGTTCATGGCCCAGCTGACGCAAGAGATCCTTCGTCTCAGTGGTACCGGCCATCGTCGAACCACTGCATACCACCCGCAGACCAACGGACTGACCGAGCGACTCAACAAGACAATCGCCGATATGATCTCTATGTACGTCGACGTAGAGCACAAGACGTGGGACGAGGTGTTGCTCTAGGTCACGTTCGCCTACAATACGGCGGTTCAGGAGACCACTGGATTCACCCCTTTCCAGCTGGTACATGGTCGGAAGGTAACGACCATGCTGGACGCAATGCTGCCATCTGATAATGAGAGCGACGACGCCCAGGCGGTTGCTCAACGCGCCGAAGAAGTCCGCCAGCTCGCCCGACTCATGATTCAAGACCAGCAACGCGTCGACGCGGGCCGCTACAACCTTCGTCGCAGGGACGTTCACTTGCAGCCCGGAGACAGGGTGTGGGTGTGGACGCCCATCCGTCGCCGCGGCCTCAGTGAAAAACTGCTGAAACGGTACTTTGGACCATACAAGGTACTTCGTCGCCTCGGCGAGCTGAACTACGAGGTGATGCCCGACGGAACAAGAACATCATCACGCCGCCCACCACGACCTGAAGTCGTCCACGTCGTGCGCCTGAAGCCGTACTACGCTCGATAGGACTGTGGATCTTATGTGTTTCAAGTGACTCTTTAGTTTGCCGTTCTTTTTATGTGCTTTGTTTTGTTTTGGGATGCATCGGGGCGATGCACTTTTTAAGGGGGGAGTTATGCCGCGCGCCAAGTAGGCAGCGCGGCCGTAGCCTAACGGTTATCGCGCTTACCTCCCACGCGAAGGGCCAGGGTTCGATTCCTGGCCGCGACTGTGCATTTTTGTTAACACTGTAATGTGATGTTCTGGTGAAATCGAGAACCGTCTAGCTGATTCAAGGTCAGAATGTTCTACGCGCCGAACCTTCTACGTCGAATGCTCCAGAAGCCAACGTATGTACAAAAGCGGCTCCGCGGGCAAGCCGGAGCCAGTCTCGCCCCAGCGTTCGACTCTGCTGCCACGCCGACTTCGACGCCCGCGACGCTCTATTATTATCTTTTGTACTCTTTTATTTTTGGCACAAGTTGGCCACATTAAACGTTTATTTCTTTCTGTTTATTTCCTGTTTTTGTTTGGTCACCACCCGTGACAATATCACGCGTGCACGGTTGGCTGGTTTCAAAATTTGTTAGCATCCCTAACGGAACCGGCCCATGTTCGTGTGTGCGTCTCCGGGATTGTTGTCCCGTGCGTGCCGCCGGTTTCAGCGCGCACGCGGCGTTGTTTTGGCCGGCAGAACTGTTGTTGACCGCCGATATTGTAAGGCCGTGGTGTCTTCATCCTCCCAAGCAACACTTCCTTTGCTTTCCCTTCTGCAATACTCTGACTGACTGACTCCTCCTGGGTGGCCGTCACTGTTCGTCGCGTGAACGAAACATTCGTACCATTTCACTCCTCGTGACACAGGGTGCGCTGCTCGCTTTACTGTCACGGGCCGTCCTATCTAACACAATGAGCGCGAAAGGCCGTGGTCATCTGCTGGTTCCCAAAGGGGCGGGACATTCATATAGGCAAATGAGGGACCCAAATCAATACGACGTCTACCTATTTTCCTCACATTAAAAATTTACGACGCCTGCTGGTCTGTTAAGAAGTGTTGCTTTCTCTTTTGAACTCCTCCAATGTAGCTTGCCGCCTATAAAAAAATTTAAATGAGCAGTAAATATAACAGGGTGGAACTACTTCATCTTTATTGGGAACGTTGAAAAAAGGCAAGAATATTTCCAAGTTGTTAAGACGCGCAATTGGCAAGTCCATTTCGAGCCGTAACAACACGTTTTTCTACGATATTGATGCTTAAATATAGAACATACCAACAAAATACACAATTTCTCGACTTGTTTTTTGAGTAGACAACTATCATATCTACATTGTAACAAAATATTAAAAATGGGTTTTTTGAGAAAATCGATCTCAAAATCGGTACTTTTTGGGTGTAGCATAACATTAACGTAAACGTAGCGCAAAGTGAATATTATACAGCTGAGCGTGTTTTGGGCTCTCTATAGACATAAACAGTATTTAATTGTGAAATTTCATCAACAATTAAACGAGGGGGCGTTTTTGACATTTTTATCGAAAAAAAAGGAAAGTGCCTAAAATTATTTCATGGCATTAGAGCCTTACTTTGATGGCATTAGAGCCTTACTTACTTTCTTACTGTACTCTCAGAGCGCTTGAAAAAAGTTATATGTGATATTAACTTAACATCCACGGCGGTAGATCGAGCGAAACATCCGACCCACGACGGATGTGAAAAACACTGCTTTCCGCCGCGGCCTCTTTTAAAATTCGTAAGTCGAGAACGAAATATCCGACGAACTTACGGTTTGTGGCTACTGCGTTGTTAGAGACGGCGCCATAACATATGTTTTTTCTCAGCAAAATTAAAAATTTTACTCTTTTTGCCTGCACGATTTTGAGATTAAATCACCTATATATATATATATATATATATGGTAGGAATTAGAAGCTTGCTGAGCGTCATGAAGAAACATAAAATATATTGCACTTGTAGAAAGGTTTGGTGTTCGAGCGGTTTTTCCGTTTCTTATTTTCCGCTTTAGCGCACCCCGGCGCTTTCCACGTGCTTCAATTTGTTCTAAAATTGATCGATTTAGTGGTTTCAGATTCTAATAAGCCGCATGTAGAATTACTGCCAGCTATCATCATCATGCCATTCGGAGCCGCCAAATTGGAGTGTTTTTGCCGTTTTCCACCTGTACATGAGACCCATCTGGATTCACCTGGTTTGTCATGATATTCAGACGATGCCTTCATTATATAGGTGGTCGAAGTCACCAGGCTCGATCTAAAATGGACCGTAAAAATCGACGCCTGCACGTAGCAATCTAAACTTTTCGTCAGAGGTATTTCACAGGTCGGCCTTTTTTTTTGTTAAATTACATAACGTAGTTTTTTTTTCTGTAAAAAATAAGGCCAAGAAACTTGCCAGAGTCTACGGCGCCCAGCGACGCAGACGACAGGGGTTCAGTAGCGGGTTGTGTTTGGCGATCGTATTGATAGATGGTGCTACGTCCTTATCGCGACGGGTCCCGACCACCGTGGTTTTTTAAAATGAACATAATATTTTTGAAATGTACCTTCGGTTAAAAAATAAATGCAGACAATAAAAGCAAAACTTAAAGTAAAAAAACGCGACTGCATAAAAGCGGCGCATTTGCTGCCAACGTATTTCGTCTGCTTGTCGTCTGCTTTCGCTGGTCGGCTGCACCTTCGGACGCTGCTCCCGACGCCATGTATCCAGACTTAGAAGTAATCCGTTACAAGTAACGGAATTACTTGTAATTAATTACTTTTCTAGTAATCTTGTGGGTTGCTGTTCAGTTTTGGTGCAAGGAAGAAAAGAAAGACGACTGCGAGACGATGGAAAAGGAATTGCCAGCGAAGAGGTCGCGAGACTCGTCACTGAAGCAGTGAACTGGGCCATCCGGTTACGTGAACGGTCTTATCGAAGACGCTGTGTGAAGGGTTCGTACTGAACTGGCAGTTACGTATCACATTCTACATTTACGACTCTCCCTTTTCCGAGACCGATGACTCTCGGGCAAAACTTTTCGTTGCGGGAAACCCCCACGTGGCGGAAACTTGATAATTGAACCTAAATACACCAGGTGGTGCTTCTTTTTGCAGATGGTGCGCTGGAACCATGCTTATTTTGACTATAGTTCGAAGGTTACTGAACAAGTTGATTTAATTAATCAACCTATCATGACGATTAGTCCCTGTATTTTGTCCTCCAGGCCATAAACTTACCACTTGTACAGACTGCATTAGTGTACCTTTCACGTTTTTTTAATCTTTTTCGCATTAAGGTTAAACGCCCTGTATATAATAAACACTATGTGTGCCATTCACTGAGTACACTTTTAATTGTTGCCGAAGATCGAATCCGCGGCTTTGCAGCTAAATAATGCTGAAAGCTAGAGTAGCACTAAGTTAATGTTGGTTAGTTCTTGAGAGTAACGATACCGGTATTTAGTTTTATTTGCGGGACGGTAACGAATCCCGGTAACGCGTTAATTTTTGACGAAGTAACGAGTAACGGTATTTCATTACCGTATTTTCCGGACTATAGTCCGCACCCGGTGTATAGTCCGCAGAGGAAAATTTGGGGTCAAAAATGAAAGTTTTTGCTTAAATAGTCCGCACCCGCTGCATAGTCCGCACCCGCTGCATAGTCCGCACCCAGTGCATAGTCCGCACCTGGTGCTTAGTCGACACGAAATTCTTCTTATACGCGGCACACCTTGACATATATATGTTTTCTTAGCTCACAAGAAAAGCCTATAATATACATAAATTATCAATAACATCCATTTCGTCGTTTACCCTGAGACTGGGTTTTTTTTTTTTGAAGAGCAGAAGTAACAGAAAAAACGGACAGGTCTCAAACTCAGCTGTACGTTTATTTCAACAACTTCCTCTTATATAGTTCGTTTTTGTCGTCAACAACCAATCACATACGACTTGTCCTTTGCACCGTGACTTTACAGGTTCCACTCTATCACAAAAGAAGCGGACACTCCCAACGTTTCCAAGTGAAAAGGTTCTAGCAGAAGATATGCCTCACAAAGCTTCAAGCAACTCTTTTGTGTCCTCACAATAAACAGGACAACAGCCCACAACAACATCCCACTCAAAACTGGTCACCTCCAAAATTGTAGAAAACAGACAATACACACCAGTGTATTGTCTGTTTTCTACAAAATTGTAGAAAACAGACAATACACACCAGTACACACCACAGACAATACACACCAAAGAAGCCTTTCAAGATGACTAACTAAAAAAAAAACACTTAAAATTGTAAAAATTGCTTGCTGCGGTTCCCTATTTGCATGGAAGGTTGACTAATGCAATTTCCCAACGATCTAATCCTAATTGTTTCTCTTACCACCCTTTTAACATCGTTCCTTTCCTTAACAACTACATCCGTTCCAGACCAATCCGTTGTGCAGTTTCTACACTCCTCCAGATGCTTAGCCAACTCCGAATTCGCTGCATTATTTCTAACATTCCTTTTGTGTTCTGTTAAACGATCGTTTAAACACCGAGAGGTTTGGCCTACATACTTAAAACCACACGCCAAAGGAACCTCATACACCACGCCTACGCTACACGGCACCGACTTTTCCCTATGCGCCTTCTGACAGCCCCTCTGAGCCGTTTCAAAAGGTGTCAATCTATCTAACCTAAAATCCGTGCTAAATACGACATCCTGTGACAGACTCTGGAATCTTCTTCTCGGAAAGAACTTCAGGAGGCATGGAGACTACCATCTTTGGAGCGCCGTCATGAGGACACATTTCGACCGTGCGTGGTATGTCAAAAGGAGGCATGCTTTGGACAGTTTCAAGTTGTGGAATTCTCGGGGGCAGAGGTAAATAAGTGTGTACAGGGGACAGGAAATTGTAAACAACAGCATTGTATAATTAACCCGGAATATGTAAGGGTGTCAAAGAAATTGGAGGAGTTCTTGGGTAGAGGTCCGAAGTACTGTGTAAACGTTAAGCCGTCTAGACTCGACGTGTTTTCTGACATACAGTCAATCACCAGGGTTGTGGATAGTGAGGAGAAACTTGCGTTTGTCGAAGATGCTGTAGGGCGCATGGAAAAATTAATGGGAAACGCGTATCCCATCGATAGGAGGAATTTCAAGGATGTGAGAGCGGTGAAACAAGAGTTAGAAAGGAGTTGGCTAAAACTGTTGCAGACAGATAAAACAGGAAGGTTTGCAGTTTTGCCTGTACAGGCCTTTCAGAAGAAGTCGGAGGAAGCGTTGGGATCATTGTTTAATGAATGGAAGGGTAATATCGGGAAGCTGAGGAAGAGCATTTGCAAGGTTTTTCAGGAGGAAAGCATGGAAGAGGTAGCGAAAAGCGTTTTGAAACCGTTGCGTTCAACGCTCACCCTTAAATTCTTATTGAAGGATCATAAGATTGGAATGCCCCTACGTACCGTTGTTAACGAGAATGGGACGTGGCAGAAGGTGGTCTCATGCTTCTTACAGCAGGGTTTGAAGTTAGCTATTTTGGAGAAGTCAATTGCCTTAAAGAACTCTAGTGAGTTGATTGAAGTAATGGAAAAGTTTCACGGAAGTGCGCGGTATTCTCCATGGACATCAAGGACCTATATTACTCTTTAGAGAAAAGCAGACTAATGAATAGAGTGAGGATCGCCTTGGAAGGGAACCTTATTAAGTTTCAATCAGGAACAGGAATACCGGTGGATAGTTTTCTTTCGGTGCTAGACCTTTATTTACAGTCAACGGTATTGGAATACAAAGGTCGCAATTTTGTGCAAAAAGAGGGAGTCTGTATAGGTTCGTCTGTAGCGCCTTTGTTAGCGGAAATTTACTTAAACACGGTGGACCAGCAAGTGTATGACAAGGTAGAAGAGTTGTCTCCAGAGTGTTTTGTGAAAAAGATTTGTGGATGATATCTTAGTTTGCTCTGTTCAGGAAGGATTGGACCAAGTTTTAGAACAAGTAGTGAGGTCAGCGGCGCCAGAGTTGAGATTCACGTTAGAGAGGCCAAGGGGCGAGGTCCTGCAATTTCTCGACCTGCGTTTACATTTGGAACGAGGTCTTTGTTGGGAGTATGGGAAGGAAAACCCAAAACCGGTTCTGTGAAAGAGTAGCTGTCACTCGAAAAATGTAAAAGCCGGGGTAGTCAGATCTTTGATTAGTAATGCTTTGGTGAGATCATGCATGCATTTCGGACCGGAGGCACTAAAAAACCAGTGGGAAAAACTGGTATTGGCAGGATATGGGGAAGAGTACATCAAAAGGCAGATTGCCCTACAGAGCAGGGAGAAAAAGGGGAAGACGCAAGAAATCAGGAATAGGTACGCTGTGGTTCCGTATTTTCACGAGGTGTCCCACAATCTTAGAGCATGTGCA
Organism: Ixodes scapularis; assembly: GCF_016920785.2. Taxonomy (NCBI): domain Eukaryota; kingdom Metazoa; phylum Arthropoda; class Arachnida; order Ixodida; family Ixodidae; genus Ixodes; species Ixodes scapularis. The sequence continues at coordinate 2,232,158 of NW_024609873.1, forward strand.
AAAAAATATGGCGTGGATGTCGTATTCAGCACGGATTTTAGGTTAGATAGATTGACACCATTTGAAACGGCTCAGAGGGGCTGTCAGAAGGCGCATAGGGAAAAGTCGGTGCCGTGTAGCGTAGGCGTGGTGTATGAGGTTCCTTTGGCGTGTGGTTTTAGGTATGCAGGCCAAACCTCTCGGTGTTTAAACGATCGTTTAACAGAACACAAAAGGAATGTTAAAAATAATGCAGCAAATTCGGAGTTGGCTAAGCATCTGGAGGAGTGTAGAAACTGCACAACGGATTGGTCTGGAACGGATGTAGTTGTTAAGGAAAGGAACGATGTTAAAAGGGTGGTAAGAGAAACAATTAGGATTAGGTCGTTGGGAAATTGCATTAGTCAACCTTCCATGCAAATAGGGAACCGCTGCAAGCAATTTTTACAATTTTAAGTGTTTTTTTTTTTAGTTAGTCATCCTGAAAGGCTTCTTTGGTGTGTATTGTCTGTGGTGTGTACTGGTGTGTATTGTCTGTTCTCTACAATTTTGGAGGTGACCAGTTTTGAGTGAGATGTTGTTGTGGGCTGTTGTCCTGTTTATTGTGAGGACACAAAAGAGTTGCTTGAAGCTTTGTGAGGCATATCTTCTGCTAGAACCTTTTCACTTGGAAACGTTGGGAGTGTCCGCTTCTTTTGTGATAGAGTGGAACCTCTAAAGTCACGGTCCAAAGGACAAGTCGTATGTGATTGGTTGTTGACGACGAAAACGAGCTATATAAGAGGAAGTTGTTGAAATAAACCTATACGCTCCGTGCGGGAACTGTAGGGGGCGCTTTGAAAAACGCGCCCAGCGCCGCTAGCGGAGGAGCTGGCGTTCGACAGTGAGGCGCGTTCAGCAGCCTGCGGCGCGTTTTCGCATGCAAAGCTGTGGCGGCGGAAGCGCGCACGGACGAAACTTTTGCTTTTTGAGCCGATTCGTTGAGGGTGACGTTGCACGAGTGCTGGGGCAGACATAAAAAGGGCATCCAGCTGTTCTCCACTTCGTATATATTGAGTTTGAGTCGTTATTAGGGGCAATTTCTCTAGTTGCGGCCGAAAAAGGAGTTGGAGCAATTTTCCGAAAAGCAAGACGGCCGCCACCATAATTGCTCTTAGTGGGAAATTTATTTCGCTCGTCGCTGTAAACCTAGGACTGCTGGAACGATGATATTTGGAGGCGAGTGAGATGTTCACTAAGTTTGTGCACGAAGTGTGCCAAGTTTCATCAAGACAGCAGGTGGGAAATTTATGTTTCTAATGCATAAAGAAATAAAGCTCTACGGGATATTGAATATTGGACCAAAAATGATGTGTTATAGCGGGCTCTGCAAAGTGCACATTAGGGCACACAGGTGCTTGTACCCGACAGTAAAATGACGCAGCACTTATTATACCAAAAAGAGGTGGCATAGGGAAACCACGTGGAAACTTGGTTTGGGCGGAGTAACTCAATGGGAACCGGTTTTGACCATTAAAGGGCTGTCAAGAGAATACCACTGGTCGTTTACAGGTAGGGACTAGTGGACTGTACTTCCAATTGAAACAACTTTAGGAAAGGTGGTTCCGAAGCCGAGAAAACAAAGTTGTCGGCCGACACACGGTTTGGCCGGCTTTTGCGGTCAGCTCTTGTGTAATAACCTGTTGTGCGAGGTGCTGATTTTCGGCGCACAGGTACTTTGACATGACCGTAACTTGACACAACACTTAGTATACCAAAAAAGTTGGCAGAGCGACACCAGGAGGAAATTTAGTTTGGGCGGCGTAACTAAATGGGAACTGGTTTTGACCGTGAAAGGCTGTGAAGAGAATACCGCTCATCGAGGCAGGTGCACGCTTTACAGGTAGGAAGGGAACAGTGAACGGTACTTTCAGTTTGAACCACTTTGGGTAGGTGGCTCTAAAGCCGGAAAAAAAATTGTTTTCTACAGAACTCCGGGTGTCAGCGTTTCGACATCCAAAAGGAAGATGATCAAGAAAGAAAGCACATCACATAAACTTCCATACTCAAACGTCAATTTTCCAGTGATTCCGAGTTTCATTGTTGTTTTCTTTACATTCAGATTTGTCACTCTTTTTACCGTTCGAATCTTTCTTCATGAAGTACAGATTGCGTGCCATACTTGTCCGGAAATATCATCGACACGTACGATGGGGACGAAACTTCTCTGGAGGGAATTTTCCCCAACGAAATTGGCACTGCGCGCATACCCGCGAGTGAGGGATGGCATTTCAGTTCGTCCCATCGGCGCTAACACATGTAGGCGTTGCTGGTACGCAAACAAACGCAGAGCGCAAAGCGGCACTGTAGAATATGTCAGCCGTGCCGACACAGTGGCAGACATGATCGGGAGACCAAATTTCTCGCTTAGTACGGCACGGGTTCATCGTTGTCGCTGTCGCACAAAACATCGGCGAGGTGAAAGACTGTGAAACTGTCCCCACGAGATACGACGCATAACTATTGAAGCACTTAATGACGCAGCACAGGCAGCACTTCATGCTGTGAACTCAGCGCAACCGCACTACTCCGACTTCAATGCGTACCAACGTACGCGGCATGGTTTCGGTTTCGTTTTCTCTGGGGTTCTCACTGCCTACCTTCGGTACCAGCCGCGCGGCGGCGCGTCAGTCGCGTCGCACGGAGCGTATAGCTGAGTTTGAGACCTGTCTGTTTTTTCTGTTACTTCTGCTCTTCAAAAAAAACCCCAGTCTCAGGGTAAACGACGAAATGGTTGACTTCCACCAGCTAGCCTGTACTTTGACTCTTTTCTCGTTAATCAATAGCATACTCTTTTATTCACAAAATCCGTCCCGTCTCGTCATAATAAACAATCTTGAAAAACATAATTCCTGTATAGTCCGCACGCGTAGATATTCCGCACAGCCAGAAATTTCAACTTTTAAACATGTATAGTCCGCGGACTATAGCCCGGAAAATACGGTACTTAGTTTTTTGTAAGGTGCCATCAACAATGCTGGTGCTCATCGTAAAGACGTATCCTCCCAATAGTCTGCGCACGCGATGAGCCCCTGGCAGCAATGTACAGTAACAGCGCCCTGACTGTGACGCACACTCAAGGGATAGCACCACTACGTAGGGTGAAAACATTACGGTACCCACAGTCCTCGATTTCACCGAAGCCGAAAAATCGTAGATCCAGATCATAGAGACGACGCTTGCACCGAGAAAATGTATCAGCAGATATTTATTTACCATTACATTGTCTATTTGCAGCGCGTCATCAGGATTTTTATTGCCGCTCGCATTTAATTTCTGGATACCTTGAACATGCAAGGTAAAAAGAAAAAAAGGCATTTCTTTCGGAAATTTGTTACGAAAGAAATATTTTGAGCGCGAAATCGAAGAACGGAGTTTCTGCATGCCATTCAACTTATTATTCTGTTCCGAACAGAACGATTCGTAGGAAAGTTGATGCGGTATTCACTGGAAATTAATGCCAAACATGATGCCATAAGAAACGCCTCGTGAATTACTCTACTGTGCAGGGTTGACGTGATTTGCAGTGATCGCAACACACTCACTCATAGCACCCGAATCAGACGTGTCAGCCGGCCGTTGTGCTCAACGGGAACTTTACCGAAGACCGCTAACCCGTTCCGAACCAATGGAAATTTCGGTTCGGCAACCGTTTTTACGTCAAAAGGATCTCGTAAAAGTGCAAGCAGTAATCGCATCCTTTGACGGACAAGCTTCTCTATCCGAGGAAAGGGTGAAACCTCCAGTCACGTGCAAAGGCTGTAGTCCTGGTGGTGAATGGTTCTGCCGTCGCAACTCAAGAAGGTAGGGCGCGGGTAACGGGTCGGAAAGGAGGAAGCAGACAGAACGCTGAAGAAAGACGGAGGTTTCCCCCTTTCTTCTCCAGCGTTCCGTCTGCTTCCTTTCCCGCGGCCCGTGTTCTCTGCGCCACGTAAGCTTGCGGGCCTTTGCCCGAGGATTTCCTCAGGAAGAGAAAAGACGAGTGGCTGCAACAAAAAGCACGCCCCACCGTTTGTGGATTGTGCCACAGCGGTGGTATACGAGATTCCGCTCTCGTGTGGGAAAGTATATATTGGTCAAACTGGTCGCTGTGTTAATGACCGTGCACGGGAACATGAATTGTCGATCAGGAATAAAGGCAATGCACACTTGCCTACTCACTGTGCCGACTGTGGGTGTGAGGCGCGATTTCAGGAGATTAGGATCTTGGGTAGAAGCAAAGACCGCACAGCCAGAGAATTGATGGAAGCTTTTTATATAAAGAAGGTCCATGACTGTGTTAGCGATACCTCGGTTTCTTTGTTTGAAAGTGAAGTGCAGTTTTTATCCGGGTTGCTGGTTCGATAATGACTATCGTGGAAGGTGTCTTGGTGGGTGACTTTACCATCTATTTTCTGTTTCCTTTTTTCTTCTGTGTAGCGTGCTGCGCATGCTCTTTCTGGATGTTCCTGGTCGATCGCGCACGAATAAACTAGTTGAAAGTTTGCGCTTGTCCGTGTCTACTCGCTTGTGATTGCCCCTTGTGTCGCGCAAAAACCTCTAGACTGCCTCGCTCTACCTTCTTGAGTTGCAACGGACTATAGTTCGTATACCTTTGGGTTTGATTACGACCGACTACGGCACTACGACTCCTTGCGTTCCACTGCGCGTTGCACGGAGTTTGGTTACCATGGCAACAGCCTCGTCGTGAGCAGTCATAAGCGGTCGTAACGGAGTCGGTCACGCTCAAACGCAAATCTTTGAATAAGCCTTCACTGGTTCTGCGTTTTTCGGTGAATTTTGGACTCACGCCGATGGATGGTTGGATACGGCTTAACCCTTTAAATCGGGCGCTGCCCTGAGCCACCTAGCCAAAGCTTCTGATTCCATTGAACTAATCTACAATCAACTTCGTAATCAACGGAGAAGCGTTCTCTGCCGCCACATCGCGGTCGGATCTCCCGAGTCCCTGAGTGCCTCCGCAGGAGGGGGAACCCTCTTTTCTGGCTTCGGTCCCAATTCCCTCTTCCAGTTTTTTTTTTTTTTTTTTTTTTTTTGAGGGTTGGGGGGGGGGGGGGGGGGGGGCGGCGGCACGTTGGCATAGAGGAGCAATGGGGGGAGGGGGGAGGGGGAGCGAGAGAGGGAGAGAGGACAAGTGCGTAGTGGGAGCAGCAGCCGGTGCTGAGAACGATCTGCGCCGTTTACACCTCCCCGTTCTCTTTCTCCTCGATCATGGCTATCAGCTTTTTGGTTATTACACGATGGCGCGCTGTGCGTGTTTCTTTCTGTCGTTTCCCTCTCGCGGGCTTCCTTCCCCGTCTGTGAACGGCAGCGCTCGCGTGCAGTCGGTCGATTGGAAGCTAGGCGACCTTGGCAGGCGGCATTTCTGCGTCCCCCCCATTCACCGCTGGCCGTGGTGCCTGGCTCGCGCGAATGGAAGCGAGCGCCCCCGCGCGTCGTTGTGCGCTTTTTTTGGGTGGAGACGCGCCACATCGCAGCGCCGGGTTTCGGCCAGATCGCGATAGTATTTTAGAAATACATTATGTATCTATATTTCTGTATCGCGATACCATTTTTTCAAATGTATTTTGTAATTGTGTATTGAAAGGCTTTTTCGGGTGTATTCCCGGTGTCGCAATTCTCTTAAAACCTACGTATTTCGTTAATATTTTCATGGAATCGTTGACGAAAGAAGGTGAAGACCAACTTTCTTCTCGTGCGCTTTGTCTCTCACGTACACGAGCCTCTTGTGCGCAGAATATTACTTGTGTTTCTTCGGACTTCCGGTGGTCGATTGTTTGTGTAGATTCCATTGTTCCAGGCACTTTCGGCGCGCCTGACGGATAGGAAGTACAGGTTCATTGAACTTCATTCAGTGGTGACGCTATGAGGTCAATCTGAAAGGGGCGCCCGGATTGGTCAAAATTACGGCGATTTCTCGACGTTATTTGGGAGGACACACAACTGATTTAAGAGTCCCTGTGATTTTGTAGAAAAAAAATTTTTTTGATAGATATCTAAAAAAAAAAATAAAAAAAGCGCAGTCGAGCCATTGCGAGATAAAAAAAAAGGAAAGCAGTTTTGCTTCCTTTATTGCAACGCAAAATGCGGGATGTTAATCTTGCAGTAACTTTATTTCGAACGAGAAGACGTCGATGTCAAAATTCTAACTGCATCTTGCAAAAACTGCTTATTTGCTTATATATATATATTGATATATTTAATCACATTGTACTAGATTATGCGTATTAAGCACTGTAGGTTGTGCTTCTTTTTTCTTTTTTGCTTTGTCTTTTGCATAAATTACCGGGTAGATGAAAAGAGTTCACGCAGTGTGAGAGCACCTATCAGTGGTTTTCTTTCTAGAACCATATCTGTTTCCTTGCCTGCTTTTCTCTTCCTCCTAAAGGTATTCCTATTTCCAAATATTTTTCCATTTTTCAAATGTACTTCTGATACGTATCGCGATACATTTTTATAAATGTATTTCACTATCAGTATCTTAGCTGTCCTTGCCATGTATCCCAGTATTTGTATTTCCAAATAGCTTTCAAGGTATTTCTGGCCAACCCTGCTCAGCGCTACGACATCGTTTTCTGCCTGTTGTTTTGAGTATAGGATAAAATGTGCTCAAGAAGTCCCTGCGCTAAATTCTCTCAATTAACATGCACTCTCAAGAAAAAAGGGTGTCAAAAGGTGTATCGTTACACCCTTTGTCCCATATAATACACCCCAAAACTTCATTTCGACGTACAGCGCCCTACAGACGGCCCGTAATTTTACGAAGGGTTTGATAGCCGTGTGGTACAACATTTTAAATAGCCAAAGTACGTATCAAAGACCATATAAAGAACACACTGAGTTTTTACAGTAGGGCCAAGAAAACTCGGATTATTTGCCTTGTTGTCAGTAAAAAGTACATTAGCTATTTTAATGAGTTGTACCATACGGCTATCAGGTCCCTCGTAAAATTTCGGGCCGTCTATTTGACTGTAGGGTGCTGTACGTCGAATTGAAGTTTTGGGGTGTATTATATGGGACAAAGGATGTAAGAATACACCTTTTGACACCTTTTTTTCTAGAGAGTGTGGACCACAACAAGGTGATTCCGGACAAAATAGTACTAGAGAAAATGGCTCCGGGCAACGAGATCCCGAACAAAATGGTACCCAGCTAAATGACCCCGGAGAAAATGGTCCCCAAAATGATAATCCCGACCGAAATTATCCCAAAGAAAATGACCCCAGGCAAAACGTAACCCCGGAAAAAAAATGGTCCCCAACAAGATGATCCCGAACAAAATAGTCAAAGAAAAAATTATCTCCGGCAGCGTTATCCCAGATAAAGTAGTTTCGAACAAAATAGTCGCAGAACAGAATGGTACCCGGCAACGTTATCCCGGATAAAGGTGGTACTCAAACTAGGTGATAGCGAGCAAAATAGTTACAGCTAAAAGGATCTCCCGCAACATGATCCGCGGCAAAATTGGTCCTGGTTAAGTGGTCCCGGATAATAGGGTCCCCCAAAAAGTGATTCCTACCAAAAGGCTCGATTAAAAATGGTCCCTGGCAGCGTGACCGCGGACAAAATGGTCCATAAATGAATGATCTCGAGCAAAATGGTCCGGGGTAAATGGTCCCCGTTAAGATGATCCGAGACCGTAAAAACTCTAACCAAAACACTCAACAAAAAAAGGGAAAACACTCGTTTAAAACTAAAAAGTTTACCTGTATGTTGTGATCAACATAACATTACAATTTTTGTAAATTTCTAATGTGAAATGAGTTTGTGTGCATTAAAGTTCTTACAACTGTAACGCTCAGAGCCAAACGTCCCGAGTGTTCATATAAAATTGGAAGTACCGGTTTTAGGACGTCTTTATCCTTTATTTTATCAGACTCTTCGGGCTGTATTTCTTTTTTCATCATTTGGAGCTCGGCCAGACAATGCGTTGCGCGTAGCCACGCTGGCACTCCGCATGCCTTTGACGGCACGGCACGCAACTCGAAAACATTAGACACGGAAAGGTTTGTCCTGACGACAGTGATCGGATCATCGGAGGCTTCTGTCGCTCGGACTGCCTCTGATAACACCGGTTACATCAGTCTCCTCTCTCAGGCCACACACTACTTGCGTGAGAGCGCTGAAGGAAAAAAAAAATTGTTTTACCAATGATTTTTTTTACTTTTTTTTTCAGTCTACGACAGATTCCTTCACGTAGTTCGCAAATGGAACGTGTTCGAGCATCGCACTACGAAATTATCCGGACTATATTACTTCCCACATAGTGATTGGAAAGCCAATAGACCTTTTGCGAAAGGAATGCTGGGAACTTCCTGTATTCGCGACTCCAGCGAAATTAACGTCATGCAGCGGTAATACCGTGAAACTCTGAATGCAGACGACCTCTTCACAAGGGTCGTCTGCATTCGCTGCTTCGTTCTCGTTGGCAACATAACTTCACGTGCTTGTTTAGCAAAAATGTGTGCCGCTGCTAAAAAAGAAAAAATAATCGCCGCTAAAAAGAATGAAAATATTTAAGAGTTGAAGAAGGACGTGAAGACAATTAGTTAATGGTGTGCAAATTCGTTCATCTACAAGAAAGAAAACAACGTCATCCCGCAACTTACGCTTTCGCCTGAAACCCGGTGGGGAAAGCTGCCGATATGAGGTTTAAAAATAAAGCTCGCCAGGAAAGTGGCCTCGGCCAGAAAGATACGTGAATAAATACTGATAAACCCTTTAGCATTGAATATTCGAGAAAGTACTCCAGAACTATTAGGCATCTCCAACAGCGATTACGGATGTCATCACATACATTTTCAAATGCAATCACAGATGGCCGTGCAAGCCCATTTGCGGCGAATGAAGCCATATTTCGCGGTCCCATCTGGACGCATTCTACGCCGCTTAGGGTACTAAACATATGATTTGCGAGCGTTTAATTTCTTTTGGGCAGAAATAATTGAAGGAGGCGGAAGATTGCAGCCGCGCTGGCACTGATCGAGGCTTCCACGACCTTGTTCCAATAGGTGCTATCTAATGACGTGCTGGCACGCGCGCCCATCGGCTCTCGGTGGCTACCGCGAATCCTCGCACAATCGTCTGTCTGGACGTCGCTGTCCGCGCTCTATTTGTTCCGAGCATTTTCTCTTCACTTTGGATTGGTCTCTTTCCCCGGATGGGCGAGTGAAGGTCAGACAGTGCTGGGAACAATGGGCAGAGCGCCCGGGAGCAGCTGAGCCAAGGGGTGTGGGTATGACGGACCTCGCATGCATGTGCGCGTCGAAGCGGCAGTTGATGGATGACCGACGGACCCCCCGCCAACTCCGTCCCCTTTGAAACTGAGACAGTGGTCGGAGCATTCGTCGTGCACTCGACGGGGGCCAAGCCGCTTGCAGGCGGACGAGTAACTGCTTTCTCATGATGCTTCACCCTGCGCGTCAAACGACGTCTGCCGCCCACGAGCTCCAAGCGTCCACGGAAACAGTCACTATCTGCTCCTTGAGAGCAAGATGTTGGGCGGTGCATACCCTCCTCATTTTTGGGGTTACGTAGATAGTGATCATATAAGAAAAGAGTTTCCGTAGATCGTTTTTGCGGTCCGATAACCTTAGCTATAACGACATGACGCAAGCCGATAACGACAGCTATTGGGCAGGAGATGGAAGTGTAAGGAGAGCTTTATCGAGCTTGTTGTCCCCACAGCCCGGTGGTCACTAACGCAGCATACAAAAGAAATTGAACCTCGCCTAGCACTGTTTGAGCACAAACGCTCCGCTCCGATCGACCAGTGCTGTAGTCGTATGAGGATCGAGCTGCCTTCGGATCATCATCTTGCATTAAATTTCTCGAATAAAAAGAAAAAAAAGAAAGAACGAGAAATTACGGTTTGTTGTTTTCACAGTCGAAGCGTACCGCTAGGGGCGTGACTGTTCGATCTCCTCCCCAATAACGATGTGTGAGAGCAGGCGTCTGCCGTATGCACCGGTCGCGTCGCAAAGTGACACATCTGTGACGTCATCGGGCGGAAATTGAAAGGCCTATTTTTGGAACGCGGTAAGCGTACCAGTCAAAGACGCGTTCCCGGCACCTTAATTGGAAGATCGATTTGGCCATCCGGCGTGTTCCACGAGGGCGGCGCCGTAACTCCTTGCGAGAGAGCAGTGTCTCATATAGTCACCGCCTATGAGGCTCGAGCAACGCCGGGCGTCGCCTGGGCGTCTAATTATCGCTTGGCAACGAATTAGATTGAGGTATTAGCCAATGGAACGACGACTCACGAAGCAGGAAGCATTTCTCAAGCTGTCAGGGACTCTACCGCGTTTGAAACTTTTTGGCGGTCCCAAGACTCCGTCACCGTCTGCCAAACTTCCTCGCCGTTCTCCTCCCAAAGAGCAAGGGCCCTGAACTCGTTGAACGCAAAGCTGGAGCCGAACGTTCGCGAAGCGCGCCGATTGGGCGTCGGCGCCAAAACGCGAAGTCATCGCCGTGAATGTCCAATCGGTGCGCTCCGTCAACTTCGGCCCCAACTTTCTGTTAGACGAGTTTATGGCCCCAAGTGTCCCTGAGTGCCGTCCCGAAAGAGGCCCATTGGCGAACAGGTCAATGTCTCTTTCCCCCTTTTTCAACTCGGCAGCGTGACGGAGGAGGATGCCCCGCGCCCTGCTGCGCGACCTGAACGCCGCGCTGTCCTGCATGCTGTGCGGGGGCTACCTGGTGAACGCCGCTACGCTGGTCGACTGCCTCCACTCCTGTGAGTGTGCCTTCTTTTTCCTCTCTCGTGGGAGGCACTGATGGGGACGTGTCATCCCTCCCTCCTTGCAGTCTGCAAGGTGTGCATCGTGCGCTACCTGGACACCAGCAAGCTGTGCCCCATCTGCGACGTGCCCGTCCACAAGTCCAGGCCGCTCAGCTGCCTCAGGTACGCGCTGTCTGTCGGGGAGACAGATAGAGTCGCGCAGAGCGCGATCGTTTCCGCTTCCTTGCTGTAACGGCCGGTTGCACCGCTCTTGTCTGAAGCTGTGTCGATCTTTCTGCCCCCTCGACTACTTGCGACTCCTCGCCCAGGGTGGACACGACCCTGCAGGACATCGTCTACAAGGTCGTTCCGGGGCTCTACCAGAGTAAGATCCTCTCAAGTATATATATTTCGAGTTTTACTGGCGTCGGCCTGAAGAATGAGAGGCTTCGCGACCGGAGTGGCTTGATCGAAACGGGTCTTCCTGGGCGTGTCGCGCTAGCTCTACACCACCAGACAGTTCACATTCTTGTAACTGCTCAATTCGTAGTTGCGTGTTTTGCTCGTCGTTGGGACTACTATAGGCCGGCGTAAACGTTGGTCGTCTTCTCTTTCACCAGGAGAGATGAAGCAGCGCCGGGAGTTCTACGACCAGCACCCCGACGCAGGTAAGCACCGTCGTAGCGTCGCCGGATAAACCTGCGCTGAAATCTCTCTGCTGCGCGCTCGATGGGCTGACGGTCGTCGACTTGATTGCCTTCCACGCGTCAGCCGGGAGGTTAGCTGGAATTCTGTGGATCGGATTTGCTATACTCCACTTTAGTACGACAATACGTATGGCCATACGATCCGTATGAACCAATAGGCCATATGCAAAATTCTTCCCAGCTAACATCATCATGCCATTCGGAGCCGCCATAGGGGGGTGGTTTCCCACGCATCTGTATTTAACTCGGTTTTCGTGGTATTAGGACAGTGTATTTCTGCACTCAATGGGTTGCTTTTTAGTTTTGGTTCAAAAAAGAAAAGGAAAAGAGGGATCCAAGAGAAATAAATTTTATTTTTCTTGCGAGAAAAATAAATTTAATGAAGATGATGTCAAATCGTAGCAATTAGTCGCTGCGTGCGAACGTGGGTGAAATGGCGTTCGGACGTCAAGTTTCTGGGAGAAATTGCCCCGTCTGAACCGGGCCTAAAGAAATGCCGCTTCCACCATATTAATTCTGCGAACAAAGCTGTAATGACTTTATCAACTGTAATACCATTCGTAAAGTTCAAATGGGCAGACGGGCATGTTCCCGCCCTTGTTTGCACTCTGTGCGTGCCTCGGCCATCGCGTCGGCCTGACGCCCCCTCTCTTTGTCCTGCTTCTGCGTTGTAGCCTTCAAGGTGCCCTGCCTCGAGGACCGCGGCGTGGTGGATGTCTCTAGCAGGCTCATCTTCAGCCCCCAAGACACTGTCAGCGTGTCCCTCGAGTACTTCACCGGGTAAGTACTGGATGGGCACGACAGGACCCCACTTCCGGCGGTTTTCACTAAATGACGCTTCAGTTTTGCCTTTACTTGGCCGACGTTCGTTCGGAAGTGACGCTTCGAGCATCACCGGCTGTTTGTTTGCAGGGAGTTCTTGAAGGCCCATAAAGAGATTTTCATTTGAGCGCGATGCGTTCAGTGGCGGCAAGCTTTTAGCGCGGAGAACCTTTACGCGGGGCGTATGCCAATACCACCTAGAACACAAGGCCTGCGCGTTAACCCTTCCTCTAAACGTCATCACTAGTAGATCCCCTCAGCGGCCTCTAGCTAGCCCGGATGAGCAACATCGTCTGCTACATCGTCTGCTCCATCGCCTGCTTCAGTGGTTTGTGTAACAGATAATGAAACAAATGCTCACGCCGTGTGTCTCTTGCAAATAGCATACGATGAAGTTAGACGTTCACGTGGAGCGTCAAATGCATGAGCGAAATTGCTTACTGCTGCGCGAAGGGCTGAAAAGCCCTTCGTTGGACGCTGGACGCTATCACTGGACGCCATTTTCAAAGGCGCTGTTGATACCTCGGGTAGCTGCTTCGAAGCGTTCTACCGCAGAACGAGCGCGCGCGCTAGAAATGCGCGTCTCAAAGCCAGGAGCGCGTGCTAGCTCGCGCTCCTGGCCGAGGGAGCGTTCGCGTGCACGTCGCAAATGCACTGGAAGCTCGCTATCAGCTCGCGCTCCGCAGTCACGCACACAGCTGCGGCCGCAAGTGAATGCGACGTAGTTGCGACGCGGCCCCTACTCTCGTCAAGCTTCGGCGTGTTTGCCGCTTGGGGCGCGGGTCGGGGATCTACTAACGAAACGTCATGCGCAGGCCTTGTCTTCTAGGTGGTATTGCGTGTGCAGACAGTCGAGTTGACTCGCAATCGACGGAAGTCAAGAGCAAATAAGAACGCTCTCTCGTCTCTCGCGGCTCACCGATAGTATAAGCGAAATCCACGGTGGCAGCACCGATGTCGCCGGTGTCGGGACGATCCCGCTGGCTTCTTCGAGTTCTGTCCAGCTCGAGCCATCTCAAAAGCTGGCCAAACAGGGCACACAGCAAATGCCGTGCATGCCATTTTCTGTCCCGGAAGTGGAGGCTTCTCTTTAGTTCCAGTCCGCTTCGGGACTTTCGTGTTTTGCACAGAGGCTCGGAGCGTGCTCATGACGTTGGTCCCTACAGCCATTCACACGCTCTGCTAGCGGTCGCCGAGGCCTCCATTGTTGCTTTCAGTCCCCCATCTCAAAAGGGGAGCAGACGACCGCGAAAAGGCGAGGATGAAAGCCGTGCTGGTTGCGTGGATGATGTCCTTGCCGAAAACGTGCGCGTGCACCGGAACTTCTACGTTTCTTAGATAAAGTGCTCGCTTTTCTTTTTTCTTCTTTTTTTTTTTTCGTGTGTGCACGGCATTTGCTGCGTCTTGTTCGGACACCCCTTCCAGGCTTGGAAGAACCTCCCGTCTCCCCACCACCGCTCCTCAAGAAGCAAAACCAAGACATTGTCTTCGCGTCGCTGACGGGCACGGGCGAGCACATGACCCTTCCTTCTCTCTCTCTCTCTCTTGACTTCTGATTGGTCTACTGTAACACACCACGTTGGAAAGTTGAGGCCTGCTCTACTCTCGCATAACCCTTGTTACGCGATTACGTGGCTTGTCGCCGCAAGGACGCAATTCCGCACTCAAACGCATTCAAACGTGAATGTTGTTTATGGATCCTGAGATGTGGGAGCGCCAGAGTCTGTGGCTCTATTGCGAATTACTGCGCTCGTGGAGTGAGAGACGAGCAGTCGCTGTAAATGTGAAATTCAACTAAACGTTAGAAGGTGGTACCGTCTTCGCCGCTCTGGACGACGTCTTTCCGCCTCCTCGGTATATCGCAATAGGAATTGAAAAACCAATTAATAAATCTAAGCCGTTGCCTTCGGTTTCTTTGCCAGCTTGCATCAAAATACGATCGTGGAGGCAACACTAAACGGCTTGAATAAATTTCTGGTCAAGGGAACGCTCGGGACCTGGAACGTGGTATAAATGCTATTTCGCAAGATTCCTACAATCTTTATCGAATAAAAGGCCGGGGTTGTTGCGTATCATGGACAATTTTACTTCGTACTCGGGGTATGATGACGTGAGGCACGAAGTGAAATTGGCCGGAGACTAGTATACCCATTGTGAAGAAAAACTTAAATTTCAAAAACTAGAAGGGAAAAAAATAGTGGGAAAGGGGGGGGGGGGGGGGGGGAGACAATTGCTTGCCGCGTTGTCCATCCCCCTTCTGCTCGGGCGTTTCTCCGTATTGTACCCCATCGTTACAGTTCACTTTCCGTCCTGCAGTGGTAAGCTTCCACCAGCTCGTGCCCACGTCTGTTTTATCGCTGACCCGAGGATATTGCCGCTTCCAGTTCTTGTAGAGTTCTGTCGAAGAAGTCTATGAGTTCATAATTAAAGGTTCGTTTAGGTTATCCTCGTATAGTGTGGTGAGCTCTCGTCCCAGGTCGCGTCTCCTTGAGGCGGCATGCGACAGGAACGGCCGTGTCGATGCCGGAGGCTACCTGTTTATCGTTTGTGGCCTCTGAGGTGCTGGTCCTCTGCGTCATGGTTGTAGCATGACTTCTCCGGCATATGCAGCACGACGGAGGCCTGGGAGTCGGAAGACGACTGCAAAGAGGACGCTGCCGACGCTGCTGATGGCGAGGTAGGTTGTTGATGCTCCCAAGCCTCGTTTCCCTCCCCCTGCCTGTACTATTGTTGCATTCTAATGGCGTAGCGAAATACCAGTTTGAAGGCCGGTTAGGTATCTACCATGCTCTCATCTAGAGAAAATCGAACATGCTTTAATTAGTTAACATCAATTAGTTTTGTTTTTTATATTGGTTTCAGTTTGCACATTTTAATATTAGATTACAATGTGCCGAAATTGACGAAACAAGTTTTAAGTACTAAAAAAGAGACGCTATGGGTTTTTGTAAATTGAATTGGTTTCTCCCCACCTATCCTTACAAGGTCGTGCGGTGATAACTGCTTATTTTAGGCAAAGTGCATGTGGGTACAGATGTACATACTGGGTCACAAAATTTCGAAATCAAGAAACCACGTCAAAGCGCGTGTGCTCCCGAAGTGATTGCTTGCACGCGGAGCGGAGTTGCTTGCTTTGCTTCGCTCCAGAGGTAGTGCACCTGGAGGCAGTTGAATAAAGTAAGTGGGAACCGGCCGACTATTCAGGATGCAAATGTATCGCTATAGTATCTTCAGGATGCTTTCAAGTATCTGTATCTCTGAATCGAGTTACATTTGAAAAATGTATCTCCGTCTCAGTAGTGACGGACATTTAGGATGTATCATGATGCTCCACCAGGCTTAGCAAGAAATTAATAAACAAGCAAGCAAGCAAAGAAACAAAAGTGCTTCGAAAAAAGGTCACTTGAAAAAGTAACAGGATGAGCTTCTCCCACAAGGTACTCCACTCTTTCCACTTTCGCGGAATGAATGCTGGGAAGGATGCCAGTGGTGAGAAGAAAACTACCGCTCATGAACAGTAAAGGACTCGTGGAAGGGGCTCTTTCAGGTTCCGGCGAACTAGGGTGAGCGGCCTTGAGGACAGAAATAGGCCCCGCTTTGTTGTCCGATCTGCACCGACGGACAGATTCCCGCTCAGTGCGGGTCATCGTGGTCATATTCCTTTTGCCAAGCATGGCGGACAGTTGTCTGCTTCCAGTACCTACCTGGTTCACTAAAAGCAGTACTTGCTTGTTTTTTTTTTTTTTTTTTTTCCATTTTTTAGCGGCATTTGGGATGGAAGTTGTGGACGTATGAAGAGTTCGAGGTAAAGGGAGGCGGCGTAAACTAACACAAAGAGGAGAGCATCAGCGCCATTTGCAATTTCCACGAACTGCACTCACCAGCACCCGCCGCCGTTCGAAAAAAACAAACAAAACAAAACAAAAAAAACTATGTATTTTTATTTTTATTCCGGAATACTTTCTAGCCATTTTTGTGGAAGCATCTCGAGGGCATCCCGTTGCGTAAAAGACAGATGTGTCTCACTATCTGTATTCTTACTTTCAAATGCATGTAGCGCAGTATTTGCCTAGCCCCTCTGCTCTCTGCCTAGCCCTAAAAACAAACAATAAAAATGAACGTTAAAAAAATTGCGAGTGAGGCCGTTTGGATTTCATGCCAAGCGGAAAGGCTCGCGTGGCAATTGGCGCTCTAAACAAATAGCTAACATAATAGGGTATCCGGCACTATCCAGGAAAAACAAATATCAAACGGAGCAGGCCATCTTATGCAATTCAGGAAAGACGGGGTACGGGTCTATAATAAACGCGCGGAACTTACCGTCGGCGAACGTTGTAAACGTGGAGCGCTGAGCCGACATGACGCCGCAGGCAGTGGCACGAGAGAGGCGGTCTATTCTTGGCTCATTTGCTTTAGGGTTCTTGGCATCGGCGAGGCAGAGGAGAAGGATGCAGCGTCAGAAAATCCGCGCGCGTTTCCCTCTGTGGCCAACAACAGCGCACCTGTACGCTTACCGGAAGCTATGTGCTGCGCCAGGGCAGCGTGGCCTGCGCAGGCAACGCTACAAAGCAGCGTTGTGCCAAAATTCAATATTGAATGAGCCTAGCTCATCGAAAATTGACGCGTTACTGAGATTCGTTATTGTTCCGCGAGCGTAACGAAATACCATTACCGTTACTTCCAAACACAAACGAACGTTACTTTTGCGCTACCCTGGATTTCAGTATTTGGCGGCGATAAGGCGCGTGCGGTCTTCGCGGAGCAATAAAATATTTACAGAGGAATGTCATGTTTATTTTGTTTATCAAATTTGTAGAATACAGTGATGTCCCTACGGCGCGTTGGACCTTTAAAGGGACCGAAAGCGTGACAAAGGAATAGCGTAATTTGATCAACTACACCGCAATATATACTTTAATCACGAGTCGCTTCGGATGAGTATGTTAGCACGTTACTGAAAAAGCTAACACGTTATCCTAGTGACGCGTTAGGTTGGGCTATAGCTAAAGTTAGAAGTAAAAGTGTTACTGCACTAACGTCTTTACTCGTATATATACAGAATTCTCCGTTACGTAGCACACCAACGGCTAGCGCACCGGTCGTATCACTTCTCGACTTTGTACGGCAGGTACATCGGGCGAATATATATATATATATATATATATATATATATATATATATACATATATATATATATATATATATATATATATATATATATATATATATACATATATATATATATATATATATATATATATATATATATATATATATATATATATATATATATATATATATATATATATATATATATATATTTCCTCCTCTCGCTCTCCCTTCAAGTTCCCGCAAGGGAACCCGATCTTCGCGATCCAAGAGCACTAAAAACTCGAGGCGCTACACGTAGCCTATACACTTTTTCCACGAGGGCGCAGCCATCTTGAATGCCGTCACTTCTGATATGCGCTAAAACATCGTTTTGATGTATCCAGGCCGCTGGAATGTGTTTATGAAAAATGCGCGATTGACACACATTCTTGTTTTGCCCATCCTATATATGCTCGGGTATTCCAGGTTAAAATGTTTCATTATTTTTTCGTCCCGCATACCAGGCACGGAACCCACGTGACTGAGGAAGTAGGAAACAGCAAACGCCTATAGAAAGAATCATAGCCCGTGGAAACTCGTTAACGCGTGCTCCTCACACACTCCACATCTGAAACAAACAAAAAAAAGAAAGTGTAAACTTGTGTCGATGATTGGGATAAACCGGGGGCGCACGCGAGTGTTGTAACAGCCCGCAACCGAGCGTGAGAAATCATAAACTCGCACCCCTCGTAGGTTACACAAAGAGAGTCTGTGTGAGGCATGTTGTTCTTTGCATGACGCTCCTCTCTCGTAATGGTCATACAAAACTGTCTTTAGGCGTGTTCTAATCACGCATACGAAGCAAACGTGTGTCGAACAGGTGTGAGGCGTGCCCGCGTATAATTCTGTCAATCTGTCTGCAGCCGTATCTTTTTGTAAGCGTGCAGTGTGGATTCTGCCTACGCACGCATGATGCCCACATGACACATCCTGTCCTCCCCGGGTTTATCGGAACGATCGAGGGGAGTTTGGATTTCTTCAAAAGGAGTTCTCTGCTCAGGCTCTCGCCCCCTCTTCACATAGCGGCGAACGCTCGAACCACTGCTGGCGTTTGGAAGGGGAGTTGCGCTAGCTCTCCTTCCTCCGTTAGATAGCGCTACTCCCGTTCCAAACGCAGGGGCGTATTAGGGGCGCCCCAAGGTCAATCTCTTTTTCTTTTTTCATGAAAGGAGGCCATACGTTAGCTTGGTTTTAAAAAGAAATGTTTAGTTTTGTGTGTGAAACGGCAATTACGCGCAAGGCGCCAAAACAGATCGTAGCAACCCTTCGCCCGTGACGCCATATTCGTCCGTGATGTCATATCTACCTCTGCACATATCCCCCCGTCCAGGCACGTAGCCAGCCCCCCCCCCCCCCCCCCTCCCCCGAAATCTTTCATTTTGATGGGACCTCCTCTCCCCCCTCCCCCTCATACAGCATTTTGTGATGGGCGGGCCCTCCCCCCCACCCCTCCGAAACAAAATCCTGGCTAGATGCCTGCCCCCGTCTCTCCCTCCGGGTGCCTCGCACGAGCCTTCTTTCGGAGTTCGGCGAAAATTGGCCACTCTATGGCCATCTGGGAGGTGTTGCTGACTGGGGCTTTTTTCCCCCAGGGCACAAAGGACCCGAGGCGGGGGCAGCGGCGGTTTCTCAGCTGTCCCGCCGCCTTCACCATCAGCCACATGCAGAAGTTCCTCCGCACCAAGTACGCCCTGGCACCGAGCCTCAAGGTACAACCATCACCCTCCCTGGTCCTCCCTCTGCGGTTGGCGTCGCTGCCAAATACGGGGATGCCAAGATGCTGCCGCTTCCTGGCCTGCGCTTAGATCGCCGTGACGCGCGTCACCGCATCGAACCCATCTCTCGCAAATGTCGGCGTATACGAGGCGCTCCGCAGCGGAGCCGGTCCTGAGCTGTCAGAATCGGCTTAAAACCCGCTTCTGGTGCACTCGGTCGCGGCCGAACGAAAGTGTGTGAACCAGTTTTTGCGGGTCGCTCCGCTCGACGCTCCATCGCCTGAATATGCGTTTTCAACAATGAAGCAAAAGAAATATAAACGACGTATTTAGAAAAAAAAAAAAAAAAAAAAAAGGAAACACTTTTGCGGTATTACTTTAATTCCAGCAGTCGTGACGCGTAAAGCCTTTCTTTTTTTTTTTAGCGTACTCTTCAGTGTTGTGTCTAACAAACGACCTGAAACTTATTCCGCGGGGCGGGGGAAATAAAGTGCGAATGATGAAACAAAACCAGGTTTAGGTGATGATGAGGGAAACCGCCGAACAAGCCACGCTCCAGAGTAACCACAGGACTACCATCTGTCGCTTAAAATCGTTCGTGCCAGTTGTATCTGCATCTTTATGTAAAATCGCGGAACACGTTTTTTGTTTTCGTCCCCCAGAAATGTCAACACAGTTGGCGACAGAGCAAAAGGATATCACCTGAGCTTCCTAACACCAAACAGACCTGTAGAAGCACAAAAACGATGTGAACGAAAAGCGCTCCAAGATGCACGTGCCAAGAACCAGCGTTGATGACGCTATTCACGTGAGGCACGGGCACGGAGCTAGCCGTCACACCTTGAGCCACTGTATATGGCTGCGTAGCTACCAGGTTAGTGACACGACGCAAAATTATCTAGATAGATCAGAAGCGCCGATAGTGATCTCCATTTTGGGCCTGGGAGGTTGCCATGGTAACCGTACTGCTAGCGACGCCGGGCGGCAACGTTTTTAGTCTAGTTTATATCTTCATTGAAAAGTGGTCAAAGACGCATGCCATGGCGGTACGGCACGGGCCTCTGGAGGAACAGTGCCTGTTTCTTCTGTGAAGTGAAACGATTTTCAGCCCGGAGACTGTCGAAAGACGAGAGCTGCTAGGTATTGTAGGTGCACGGACAAGGCGAGGGGTTTTCCGCGCCGCCTGGATGGCGGCCGCTTCGTTTGGCGTACCGTCCTTGTACTTTCTGACTTCGCTCCGATGGTACAAAATTCGATTACGTCGGCCACGACAGGACGATTGCCTCGGGACATGACTGCTGCTCCGCTGCCCCATAGTCAGCGAATGTATATGCTTAGCATCATACATCTTCAAGACCCAATCATCCATTCAAGATGAGATTGTCTCACCGACTGGCCAGGAGCGACGTTGACGACGGTCTAATCCTCCTTTGGGTGATGAACAGCCGACGAGGTTCAACCGTCAAGACAGCGTGGTGGTCTCCAGAAGATAGTTAACGCCATCAAAAGAGACGGACGCCGGATAGCAGGTGTTCTTGCCGACAGTCAGAGTGGTCGTCTGGAAGTTTACGGGCATGCAAAAAGTCAATATTTTTATCTGGTGTAGCACACATATCCGTGTTAAAAAAGGGGCCATGAAATGAGTTTTTAACTTCTTCCTTAGCTGTAATTCTCGACTCAAAAGCGAACTGTGAAATCACACGGTCTTGACTTGCTAGGACACCGGTGCGATGACCCCAAACTTCCACCGTGCTTTTTAAGCACACCATAAAATTTTGCATTCGCAAGTGATGATAGTTCCGTCAGGGCACTCATTGGCTACGAACGCGAATTCAAACATTCGTCGACGAATTGATTGTTGACGAGTGCATACGTCCGAGTGACGCAGTTCTCGTGTCCAATGCGTGAGCTGGAATCGGCTGACGGCATTTTGGCCTTTGTAGGCATTCCAAAGAGGATATTTAGAACGATACACATATGACAATAACATTGGAGCACCTTGACATTAATGAGCAAAAAATGGGCCCATGTGCAGAAAATAAATATTACACTTGTAAGGAATAACTATGTATGTAACTTGTTACTTACAAGGACGAACACACCTCTGATCATCAAAGTGTAATAGTATGTGTTGATGCATTGTTATATAGCAGGACATTTCATATAGACACTTTCAGGCAACATTTCATGGGCGCCGTCATCTTGACGTCACGTGACCCTGCCGCCATAGCCGGCCTTCAGTTTCTTGCCGTTGCTCCGCGTTGTGTGCTGCACAGGCCACTACCGGAGCTTTGTTTTCGTGTTCTTTTACGTTCCGCGTTGAAATTGTTTGTTTTCTTAAGGTCTTTTCGATATTTCGGGCTTTCATTTAATCATTTGATATCTATATTTTAACACCAGCTCTTGTATTTTCGTATTTATGAAATGGAATCGGACAGCTAATAGATCGACGATACACGATTATGGCTTCAGAGACCATAGAAATTAGTCTCATTCTAGCGTTTTTCTCGCTAATGAAGGCCAGTCAACACCATTGCTACATATGCAAATTTCAACTGACACAGTAAGGCTATCCAGTCGTGCTTCTCGCTGCACGTGCGCGCTCGTTTCCGTGAAGCCGATCCGCATGTAAGCGATTTCGCGTGCGACGAGACGAGCGGTGGCGACAACGACGAGAGTCAGCGACGAGCGACGGAGATTTCTTACTGTCGCCCGTCGGGTCGCTCGGTTTTGGGGTTTCTAGAAAACGTCGCTCACCGTCTTGATCGCTTGCTACCGTCACTTCCATGCGGTTTGCATCGATCGTCGTACGACTGACCGAGCGACAGCGAAGCGGGTCACCGTCGCTTGTCTCGTTGCTCGCCAAATCGCTTGCATGCAGTTAGACTTAATATCGAGGCGCCAATCGTTCAATGTTGTGTGCTTGTAAATTAATCGAGTGTAAACCGCATGTAAGCGATTTGGCGAGCGACGAGATAAGCGACGGCGAGCCGCTTCGCTGTCACTCGGTCGGTCGCGCGACGAGGCAAACCGCATGGAAGCGACGGAGCAAGCGACCAAGACGGTGAGCGACGTTTTCTAGAAATCTCAAAACCGAGCGATGCGACGGGCGACAGTGAGAAATCTCCGTCGTTCGTCTCGTCGCACTCTAAATCGCTTACATGCGGGTCGGCTCTACGGAAACGAGCGCGCACATGCAGTGAGAAGCACGACTGCGATAGCCTTACTGCGTAAGTTGAAATTTACATATGTCGCAATAGTGTTGACTGCCCTTTATTAGAGACAAAAACGTAAGAATGGGATGAACTTAGATGGTCATTGAAGCCTCATAATCTTGTATCGTCGATCCATTCGCTGTCCGATTCCATTCCATAAATAAGAAAATACAAGAGCTATGTCGAAATATAGATATCAAATGATTAAATGAAAGTCCTAAATATCGAAAAGACCTAAAGAAAATGCAAGATTTCAACGCGGAACGTAAAACAAGACGAAAACGAAGCACTGGTAGTGGCCTGTGCAGCACACAACGCGGAGCAACGGAGAGAAACTGAAGGTCGGCTATGGCGGCCCGGAAAGTTCGCGGAGGGCGCGCCGACTGGTGGCAGCTCGACTAACGCGCCTGCGACGTTCCTTTCGGAGCGACCGCCCTGATGCAAAAGGGTTTTGGTGCAACTGAATACTGAATACTGAACTGACTCGCTGAAAGCGCCTATACGTCATTTGAGCAAATGCCAGCTTGTCACTTGAAAGACAAAAAAAAGAACAACTGACGCTCAAATGCAAGCTATTGCAACGAAAGCACGTTATATCAAAATCTTCAGAACTGCCAGTTCGTATAATCGTCGATTAGTACAAAAGGTTAAAGGTCGCAGGAGCTTCCTCGCTAAAAGTTGATGTCATTATTCGGGTTGCCGAGGGCTGAAACAACTTCCCCTAGGCCCTACACGCGGCGTATACCTTTCGTTTCGATTCTCAGACACTCCAACGTTGAAACTATAGGCTAAGAGTACGCGAAAATTGCATGCTAATAATCTTATCGATCCTCGAACACATCCGGGAATCCGAGCACCGCTACGGCGATATGACTGATGCTGTCGCACAGGTGCTAATATCCGGGTCGATCTTGCACAGAAAGGAGCCTTATTCTTTTAGATCTTCACGTTATACCCACGTCAAAGAGCACGTAGAAGCCCGAAATCGTCGGCAAGCAGCGGCACATCACGACCAACGTTACTGGAGCTTGCCCAGTTTCGCAGCTCCCTATTCTCGCCAGCAGAGACGAGTGGCCCAGGTGGCGGTCACGAGAACTAGTGGCGCTGCAGTCGGATCTTGCTTCCTTGTCTCGCGCTTTGTCTGCTACCACTGCGTTGAGAGCTTCCTTTTCTTTTTCTTTTCTTCCTTTTTTTTTACTTCTATGTGTATAATACACGAACTCATGTTTACAAACAAACCGGAGCGCCCGGAGCGCCTCTAGCGGACGCCACCGGCGCCGCGCATGCGCGATGGGGGTGTGGGCAAAAAGCTCGCCGTCGCCCATAAACAAACCATTGAAATGCGATGTTGTCGGCGCCGGTGTGAGTCCCCGCGCTCGTTTTCGCGTTGGAACTGTTCATTCTACGTCCTTCTAACGATGTCTGACTACTTGAGCGGCGTCAGCGAAATTAACGAGGATCGTTACACCGCAAAACTTCGCGTGAATAATCTGGCATGCGGCGATTCATTCCGCGTGGACGCCGCAGAACGTACGCTCAAGCCTGATTCACATGATGAGATTTCGCTCGCAATTTTCAGTAGCAACGTCGCTCGGACTGCAAAAGCGTGAACCGTAGCTGAGATGGTCGACGTCGATACTGAAAATCGCAAGCAGAATCTAACCAAGTGAATCAGGCATAACAAGTCGGTGATGGCCACTGGTAACAATGATCAACATCTCCTTGTATCGACTGTTTACGTCGAGCCTGCTTACCAACCTTCAAACGTAAGTCTTTTAAGGCCTGCACTTAATTCTTATCGCAAGTACCGGGCCCACGTTTGGTCTACGGGCCGGTGTCCTCTAAAGGAGCAGACGACAAGCAGAAACGTTTGAAAGAGCAGACGACAGTTCGAACGATCAGGCGACCGTTTGAACTTGAAGACGCACTAAACGTAGTCCGCAGGTGGTCCGTAAAACCTGACGGTTTTCCGGCGTTCATTTTGGAACCAAACCAATAAATTTGATGGCCAGTAGTATCCGTGAATTTAATCCAAAATGCTTCCCGCCCAAGCAATCGTTGTCCGACGGCGTCTGGTTTTCCCTTTTCACGGCACATATCCGCGTTCTCGGACGAACCGAGCGCATGAAAACTGACCTTCAAACCTTTCTCGACTCTCTTGGTACAGCCCCAGTCGCAGTATTTTGACGACAAGGCAGGTTTTTGTCTGGTTCCTTTCAAAACAACGCAGGAATACACGCCTCAAATGGGCACTTCCGCCCACAGCCCCAGACCGGAAGTGCGTCCGACGCGCCACCACCGCGCCGTGACGTAACAGAGATGAGTTGGTGTATAGCAAAAACATGATGATGAAGATGAAGTGTAATGCACCACAGAGACCAGAGTCAGCGCATTGTGAATGTTCTTTCTTTGAGTGTTTGAAAATTATTTTTCTGTGCGTCTGTTTCCTTGCGCTGTGAAGTGTTACACTCTAAAAAAAAGGGAGGAGAAATGGAGGAAAAAACGATGTTCCGCCCTGTCGCCAGCGGAAGTGAGGAAGTTGCCCCCGTTCCTCCCTTTCACCGATCCACATGCAACGCGACCTAGTGGCGCTTGAAAAAGGGACGAAAATTCCTCCTCTATATTCGATGCGGCAGCGGCGGTCGAACCGCCGCTGCCACCGCACAGATGTTTAATGGCGGAGGCGGCAACTTGAGCGCTTGGTAGCTTGGTTGCCGTCACCTCCGCGAGAAACGTATACTCTTGAGATAAAGCGTACGTACCATACAGCGAAAGGTAATCCGTGAGGCGTTTATTTCAGTTCTGTATAAAACAGAACAGCATATCCAGTCGGTAGGAACGAGCACTGCGTTGCGGCGAGCCACTCCGTCCGACACACGCTGCAGTCCGTCCACATCGGGACCACGACCGGCTTGCGGGAACACGCGTTTTTCAAACACCACGCATAGCCCCGCACAAGAAACGACACTGAAATGACGATTCGGCGAAGGGACGAGGCAACGGATCCGGAAAGCAAGGTCAACTATGCATTCGGGAAGAGTCCACTTGGAAGAAAGGGTAGTGCAGACAGTCCATTCTGGTTGCGGGGCAAAGTGGGGGAGGAGGGCAGATCCGCGGGCTTGAAGGAACGAATGATTCTTCACAGCCGACGATTCACCGCTGCTTCTTTTAGATGCGGAGCATCTCTTGCTCGGGCCTATGTCCCGCGGCGTCGTAGTCCGCACTCACACTACGCATGCGCAACTCTCCTCCTTCCCTCTCTCCAACAGCTGCGCGTTACTCTCTCCGCTCTCTCTCTCTACCAGCTGCGTGCACTTCGTGTGCGTTCGCTTCTACTCACACCGCACGCGCATGCGCAACTCTCCTCCTCTCGTCTCCTCTCCTTCAAGTGTGAATATAAGCAGCGGTAGCGCGATGATAACGGTAATAGCGCTTGCCTCCCACGCGAAGGGCCAGGGTTCGATTCCTGCCCGCGGCTACGCATGTTTGTTAACACTGTAATGTGATGTTCTGGTGAAATCGAGAACCGTCTAGCTGATTCGAGGTTAGAATGTTCTACGCGTCGAACCTTCTACATCGAATGCTCCAGAAACCCACGCGTGTACAAAAGCCGCTCCGCGTGGAAAGCCGGAGTCAGTTTCGCCCCAGCGTTCGACTCTGCTGCTACGCCGACTTCGACGCCCGCGGCGCTCTGTTATTATCTTTTGTACCCTTTTATTTTTGGCACAAGTTCGCCACCTTAAACGTTCATTTATTCCTGTTTATTTCTTGTTTATTGGTCACCACCCCTGACAATATCAATTACACAAGGGGAGTAAGTTTCCTCCATTGAGAGAAAAAAGGTGGCATTTTTCCTCCCTTTTTAGGGGAGCGAATTTCCTACCCGTTTTTAGGAGGAAATTTCCTCCCTTTATAGAGCGATATAAGGGACACGCGAGTTCCTCCTTTAAGGGAGGAAGTAGTATTCCCTTTTTTTAGAGTGATGAATCAACAACTCGCCCAAGCTCAAGTATTGCTCTTCAAACTAGGCTGGCTAGACGATCCGGAAGCAAGACTCGACTGCAGCGCTGCTAGTTCTCGTGACCGCCACTGAGCCCCCGTCGCAGGCGGAGCTGTGAAACTGAGCTTGCTCCAGTAACGTTGATCGCGACTACCGCGCACCGAACAAACTCGCATCCACCAGCTCTGGGCGCTGCCATCTCACCGGTGACATCACGGCTCTTACGAGGTCACGTGACAAGTAGTCACTCGGTTGATATGGAAACCAAGTCAGATCAGCTCGTTGCTATGGTACCGCGCGTGACCAATCACGGTGAGAGGCGGCACAGGGAAAAGCTTGGCGCTACTCTGGCAGCTCCGCCGCCATATACTGTGGCTCTAGTCACACCGTTTTATCCACAAAGCGTCCGATGAGCAATCTTTAAGTATAACCTCTCGTAAATATGTAAATATATCTTTGTGGGTTGCACACTTCTGCTTGTTATTCAATATCTCTAGAAGCACAAAAACGAACAACGCTGGTTCTTGGCACGTGTATCTTGGAGCGCTTTTTTCACGTCGTTTCTGCGCTTCTACAGACCGTTCAACTAGGAAGAACGGAGAGGGAAAAAAAATGCTCTCCCCCTGTCACCCCACGCGTCGTCTGCTCCGCCGAGTGGGCTGTACCTAGCATCCGGCTGGCGTTCAAACTCGGTTTCAAATCGCGTCCTTTTGGAAATTTCAAGCGCAGATGCGCGGATTTTAATATACAAGCTATCGTGTAATGCTATGCTCGATAAAAAGACTAACCGAGTCCGATTGTGCTGTTACCTGCGTGCAAATAAAAAAAAAATATATGGGAAAACTGTATCTGAGTGGGTCTCTCCGGCGAAAAGTAAATCCAGTTGGTGTAGCTTTTTTACCCTAGACAGTTCGTACGGGTGTTGTGTAGGCATTTAGCGACCATGAGTAGAAGTCTGGAATAATAAATAAAAACGTGCTGTCCTGCCGCAATACAGGCAGTGGTTGAGGGTAGTACTGCCGGCTTACTCCACTGCTATTGAAGTAACGGAATAAAGATACGCTAGTTGATTATTTACCGAGACAAAACAACAGAGCGCTATAGGCTGATGTTGGAGTAGCCATAAATACTGTCTAAGCTCGCTATAACAGACCTTGATTTTGATCAAGATTTTGGTCTGTTGTAAAAGGAGTTTGTAGTATGCAGATATGAAGTTGAGTCAACGGTACACAGATGAAAATAAACCGAACTTCACAAATCGGTATGTTATATCCAAATGTCTGTTGTAACCAGGTCTGTTATAATGAGCTTAGACTGTACTTCAAGAACGCGAACCACTTCAGAACGGCAGCCACGAGCGAGAGTTCGATGTTGGGTACAGCCCGCCGGTACAGCCCAGAGATGGAGAACGGCGACCTTCCGGTTCGTCGTCTGCTAGCAGAGTCAGCCGCGTGCCCTCTCTCGGTTTACCTCGTTGAACCTACTGAACTTCCCGGATGTGTGGAGAGGGCGCTGCGGTCTGACGAAATGGCGCCGCCCTGAGAGCGCTAAATGAAATGGTCTATACCTTACGGTCGCATTTTAAAGTCGTAACTATCGCCAATCGTGCCCATACTGCACTATATAAACCCTCTTGATGTCAGACACCACCAAGGGGTGCTCGAGTCTTTGACGTCCCAGAGATCTGCCGATATACAAAAAAGAAGGAACAATGGCCTCCTCAACACCGCTGTTTGAACTGTAGATGAAACGTTTAACTACCAATTCTCCAGGTGAACGCCGAAAGAACCAAGGAGTGCGAGGTCTATTAAAATGTTTCGAGTATTCTTGTAAGCCAACGTGCCCCGAGTCCAAGATGTAATATTGTACAGCCGAAGGCCCTCGCAAAATCTCCAACTTCGTTGTCCGTGTAGCATTTATGCTGTGTAGCACTGGTGACATAAGCAAGTTTAACAGGCTTGCAAAGACGGGGCGACCGGAACTCGCTTGGGACACAGGCGGCAAACGGGCCGTCGCGAGACAGTGGGGGATGGGGCCTTGTGTCACTCGTCTCAAGCATCGTTGCTTGAAGCAACACCTCCTAGAAGAGAAGGCCGTAGCGCTCTACTCGTGACGTCGCGAGGGAGGGCCATCGGGGGCGCGCGGCGAAGCGAAGGCAACGCGCCTGGATCGATCGTCGTAACGTGCGTTTACACGTTACGACGATTACACGTTACGTCGTAGCGTGCGTTTACACGTTACGACGACATAAGCGTGTCTTATTAGCTAAATTGAAAACTCGCACATAGCAGCGGGTCTCGAAAACATTTCATTACACGGGCAAAATATTGCACCGCTAAGTGATCGGTATGAAATGGTACGAGGAAGGCGTATAAGAGAAAACATTGATTCACGCAATTATAGCTGCAGCCTGCAGGGATGCATATTTTACACAGAAATACTTCGAAAAAATGGCAAGACACGCAGTGATTGGATCACCGCAAAACAGGTCACATTGAAAAATCAGGTAGACGTAGTCAACGCGGACACGGCTAGGGGAATGTCACTTACGATGATGTAAGCGATGTTATCGCGTGCCGTTACTGAATTCTTGCATCATACCCCGGCCACTTGGCAAAAGTAATGTAATCTCGATCGAATGAAAATATGGGGCCGACAAATCAGCTTGCGACGCTCATATAATCACTCAAAAGAGCGAGCTGATTAAATCCCAAATTATTTAATGAAAATATATTAACTTACTATTTACAGTCATCTAATTTAATTCTCCCTATGGGCTCGAGGTGCCTAAGAACAAAATATAACCTATTCTGTATACAATAATACTATTACCTTAATAGAGTTAAGATTCTAGTATAAACGCGGTAAAGGCAACAAAATAACATTAGTATAAATAAACACATAAACACAAACAACGCACTTTCAATAATCACACAAACTTGTTATTTACCTTCCAGTAAAAACTAGAATATTACCACGCATAATTATAAATGTCGACGCAATAGCTAACGGATAATGACGAAGAACAAAACTCCATTCTATCACGATACTAAAAAAAAAATCGACTGCAGCACTTTATTTGTGTCTTACATGACCAAGAAAGCCCGTAAATGAGTTGTTCCTCACCTGTCGATCGTATCCATACGTCCCACACGATCCATCACGAAAAATTTTAACACGAACTTCAAGAAGTCTTTCTCTGTCGAGAGTGGTCATCGGCAGTGTCATCGTTGACTATATTTGCCACACACGTCAGCCAAACCGTATCAGGACTTGTTTCGCGAATCCACGTAAATGCCGTAGTATCAAGCGAACACACACTAAAAAAAAAAATCTACCCGAGACTGCGGTGACGAAAAAAAAACCATGGGTAGGACAAAACTACACAGACACACACGCGCGAGAGCAGCACCAGCAGTGTGGGACGAGAGGCTTAACATTGTCGACCCATCTCTTCCTCGTGTGCGCTCCCTCCCAGCGTCGATGAATGGATTTTTTTTCGGTTCCTTTCCCTTCTGAAATGTCTCAGCGTGCCTTTGCATGCAGTCAGCAGCTCACACGCAACGTATATTTACCAGAATCAGAGCCCGTACGAGGGAAGATGTCGCATCGGAAATTCGGAGCCGGTTCATTCGAAAAGTGTGGGGAGCTGCGGACTGCGCTTAGCCCCGCGGTTACGGGGATAATCAAAAATATAAATTTGGTACTTTCAACAAGGTGGAAAGTTGGGCGAGTTGGTTGATGGTCATATTGAATGGGTTAAAACAAGGCGGGGAAATACGTATAGCCACGTGTCGGCTTGAGTGGAGGATGACGTGTTTTCGGGGCGATTGCTTTTATGTTTGTCTTCCTTCAAGTTTACTTGCTGAATGGCGCAGCAGTAAATATTTCAGTTGTAAGTCAGCGCTGTGTCTGTGTGTTTTCTTTTACTGGTCCTTCGTCTTTCTGCGGTACTTTCAACCTTGGTAACGCGGTGTATATTACGTTTATATTATATATATAATAAATTGTACAAGTCTGCGTTTTTAAAACGTGTATTAATGTCGGATAAACGCGAACGAACATTAATACGCCGATAAGCGTCGACAGCGGTCTTTTGTCACGTAGTTGCGCCATGGCCTTCCTTCCTGCGCCATTGTGAAGTGCCCACTCGGAGCGCTACGGCCTTCTCTTCTAGGAGGTGTCGCTTGAACCCCCCCCCCCCCTTTCCCATTCATTGTCTAGCTGCGCGCCCCTATGCGCTGCACCCCCCCCCCCCCCCCCCACTCCCTTTATGTTTTTTGTTTGTGAAGCTGATGATATTTAGCGTAAGCTAAATGGTTCTAATCGTGACCATGCCGAAAAGAGAAAAGCGTCGGTTGGTTCCCAGAGGGGCGGTGTCCGGTCCAAGGCTTTTCGCATCCGGGACATAGGATCGTCTTCGCATTGTCTTTGTTTCTGACGCTGCATGGCGGACGCACGAGGAGTCGCAGCGTCGTTGGCTGCTCCCGTTGGCCCCTCGGGGTTATTCTGAGCAGTTTCCTCACCGATTGGCCGGCTCAGGCTTAGCGAAGAGCGCTCGACGAACGCATCTAGCACGTTGGGGTCGCGCGCTGCCTGTGGTGCTGGTTTTCCTTGGGACAAGAGGAACGCAAAAGCAGTTCTTCTTAGGTCGCACAAACTGGACAGGAGTACAGCTTAATCGATCGTCCGCCTCTTGTTCCCGCTAAGACTTATAACGCCGTGTTCTCGCTCAGTGCCATCACCTCTAGGCGAAGCGAAACCTTTGTGAATGTACAGGTTTCGTCACGCAAATCTATACTGTTACTCCGAGGGGGTATTCATTAGCATTGGTGCCGTTCAACGGATCACCTTCGACGCGTGGTCTTTGCATGATATGCCTTCCCGCTCGCAGCTCGCCCTGATTCGAGTTTCGATGTCCTTGTACCGAAAGACGGGCTGCCGTTGAACCGACCAGTAGCGTATTCACTCCCGGTCGTGGCGGCGCGCCGCGCGACGCCCCTTTCCCTGTCGGCCGCAGATGGACTCGACCGCTGCTCTCCCAGCAGCGGGTGAGCCCATACACGGCAGGGGGGAGCGTCGGCTCGCCGAGCGTGGAAAAAGACGACGACGACGTGGTTCAGAAGGACGCTCGATTTCCTGGCTCCGCTAATCAAGCCTTTTATATAAGTGCCGGTTCTTCTACATTCTTCTGAAAACGATATATTGTGAGGTAAGGCCCTCCACGACAGCACTTGAAGGCGAATCATTCGCCCTGTCCCTTCGGGGACTCGTCTTTCATGGACGACCCGACCGCCATGCCGATCTGCAGCACTGGAAGCACTTCAAGGGCATCCAGCATCTGCGACGACTCATCTGAGAGCTCTATGAGAGACATCGAGGACGACACCGGATTCACTGAGGTAACATCCAAGAAAACAAAGAAACGGCGACTTGGTTCGCAAGCATCAGGGTCAAGTAGCGGCACCATAATCACTACGTCAGCCCAACAGCCTACTCACGGGCTTACTGTCATAATCAAACCGGCCGATGCTGGAAAAATTATAACCAAGGTGAATCCTCTTACTCTAACAGAGTCTCTTGACAGCATCGCGCCGGATGGCGTGGTGAATATTAGACCTAACCACCGACTGAACGTACTCGGTCTCGACACAAGGAACGTCGAATCAACAAAAGCCCTGCTGAAAGTTACATCACTGTGCGGGATAAAGGTCACCATCTATGAGCCCCACCCAACAACCTCAACCGTTGGAGTAATCCGAGGTGTCTCCCAGGAGATCACTGATGTTCAGCTCCACACCGAGACAAGAGTACTAGCCCAGTCGCCGGTATCAATCACCCAGGTCAGAAGAATGGGGCAGTCAGAAGTAATCAAGCTTGTCTTCGCATCAGAAACTATACCCGAGTACGCCACTGTAGGACACATGAGATTCAAGATATTTCCTTACGTTGAAAAACCTCGACAATGCCTGAAATGTCGCCGCTTTGGGCACATAGCCAGCACGTGCTCAAAGCCACTCAGCTGTAGTCGCTGCGGCGGCGATCACGATCTCCTCACATGCGAAGCAGACGCACCAACATGTGTAAACTGCAAAGGACAGCATGACTCAACATCCCGGCACTGCCCAGTATATAGAAAAGAAAAGGTTATATCGAACTACCGCAGCGCACATAAGGTTGACTACCTGTCAGCGAAAGAAGCTGTGAAGTCGCCCAACAAGCGTTATGAAACTGAGCAGCGTCAGTCAGCCAACAAGACCACCATAGCTCAAGAGGCAACTGAGAAAAACGTCCCATCTATTACAAGCAATGCCGATTTTCCACCACTACCCAAGTGGCCCTCTAAAACGAGGGATGCACAAACTAACAAAAACGAGAGTACAGTGGTTCCACGACCATACCGCAAAGGCCACACTGAGGAGCATGAAACATCCCCCACCACAAGCCATATTAACAGGAAGGTACTTACAGCATCGCACTCCTCACCACCGAGAACTCAAAACCTAGGGAGCGCTGTCTACACAATCGCCACCCTGGTACGCAACCTCCTTGTTTCCATCGAGTCTCCATTGTGCCAAGCAGTCATAGCCATCATCGATATAGCGTTGCCTCTTGTCACCTCTTGGTGCAAGTAGGTAATCCTTTTACAAAACATTAATTCAATTTAACAACAGAAGAAGTACGCGCCAAAGCCACTATCTTCCAATGGAACGCTGCGGGCCTCCGCAGCCGCCTTTCAGATTTCCGCCAGTTTGCCTATAAGTATAGATTTCCAGTTATGGCCATTTCCGAGTCTCGAGTTCCAAACACATTGCGTCTTTCAGGGTACGAAATATTTCATTCCCCTCGAGGAATAGACCCAAGCAGAGTTATGCTAGCCATACGTAAAGATTTGACGTACATTAATCACAGTGTTCCGCCTAATCGAACCAATGAATATGTTGCTGCAACAGTCCGTTGCAACAAAACCACAATCACAGTCATTGCTTCCTACATAGAACCAAGGGCGCCTCTCGACAAAAACTTGCTTGCCACACTCATCAGCAGTACTCCTTCACCCCACATACTGACTGGAGACTTCAATGCACACCACCCTTTGTGGGGTAGCAAGAAAGCTAACTGTCGCGGAACAGATATTGTAGACATTGCTCAGCAACACAATCTAGTAGTTCTTAATGATGGAAGCCCTACCTTTTTTAGAGGAAATTCTGTAAGCAGTTGCTTAGACATAACATTGTCCTCATCATCATTAGCCCGAACTCCTGTCTGGTTTGCTGACATCGAGACACATGGGAGCGACCACATTCCCACATACACACTAATATACGGGTTTCACTCGGCGCTTCCACGAAATACAGTCAAAAGAACTAACTGGAAAACATTAAGCAACATAATGGAGACAGCATCTCAGTCTGCGACTACGAACGAAGAGTTCATAGCTGCCTTGAATCACGCTAATGATATGTCCACGAAAGAGTACACACTACCATATCAAAAAGTATCCATCGACGGAGATTATGAGAGGCTACGCGCTCTTCGTCGCCAGTCTGAACGACGCGCCAGAAAAACAAAAAGCGTTGATGATACGCGACAGGCACGACGCCTTCAAAAAAAGATCCAGCGCTATTTTGGAAAACTTTCGTGGAAACGATGGAAATCGCTTTGTGAAAGCCTTGACCCTCGGAAGCGCCTTACAAAGATTTGGTCAATTGCTCGTGGTCGGAAAACAGCTCCTCAGCAACTCTATCCTTTCCGGGCGCTAGCACTTAGTCTCCGTCAGCCAGAGCTCGCAATAGCGGAAGAGTACTGTCAGAAACTGACATATAACTCCACAGGCACTAGTTACAATGCCCAGGTTTTAGTCTACTCAAAGAACCGCACTCTTTTTGATGAATTATTTAGCTTAAGCGAGTTAAATGAAGCACTCAATTTATCCAATCGACCATCATCGCCCGGTCCAGATAATATACGGTATGCAGCTTTGGCTCATCTTGGTGAACAAGGAAAGTCTAGACTACTCAACTTGTATAACCAATCATGGGAATCTGGAGTAGTACCTGAGAGCTGGAAGACTTCGAGAATTATACCTGTTTTGAAGCCGGGAAAGTCTCCACTTGACATAACATCTTTCCGCCCGATAGCGCTATCTTCGTGCATATGTAAAGTAATGGAAAGGATGATACTAGGACGCTTGGAATGGTTCTTAGAGGAACGGAACATTTATCCTGAAAGCATGTCTGGCTTCCGACGTGGAAGGAATTCCGTTGATGGTGTAATAGATCTTGTTTCATCCGTCGAGCAAGCCAAAAAAGAAAAACGAATTACATCAGCTGTCTTCTTTGACGTCAAAGGTGCATTTGACAATGTTATGCACGAGGCAATACACGCTGCTGTACGTGATATTGGTATAAAAGGACGACTTCTCGCGTGGATATTAAGTTACTTGAATGGCCGCCTTATCTATATGTCAACTACAGAAGGAAATACTACAATGCACAGTGTCACTCGCGGAGTCCCACAGGGTGGTGTCTTAAGTCCCATCCTATTCAACATATGTCTTATCAAACTAGCACAAAAGATTCCAAAGTCTACAAAAACATCGTTCTACGCAGATGATATATGTATTTGGACATCCTCCATCTCACAACACTTTAATCGTATCCGTCTGCAGAAAGCAATTATCATCATATCTTCTTACCTAAAAGAACGAGGACTTACAGTTTCACCAGAAAAAACAGCGGCAATGGCCTTTACGAGGCGCGACACGGACAAGTACCGGCTATATATTGATGGCCTTGCTATCCCTTACGTCCGAAAACATGCCTTCTTAGGAATAGTAATTGATCGATCCCTAAGTTGGTCTCCTCATGTGAAACGTCTGAAAGCAAAATTAGTCACCATAGTACACATACTCAAATTTATTAGTGGCACCAGGTGGGGTTCCTCCGTCCCCTCCCTTAAAAGACTTTACAACGCTTTATTCGTGGGACTCTTGCGTTATAGTCTGCCAGTGTTGTACAACATCTCACGTTCTAGCATGAAGCAGCTTGAATCTGTGCAAGCTCAGGCCCTTCGCGCATGCCTCGGACTTCCTTCATGCACATCTAACACAGGAAGCGTTGCAGAAGCCAGAGCGTTCTCCATCGCTATTCTTAGGACACAGGAAATATTATGTACACACCTGCGACAAAGCACGCGCCATAAGGCACATCATCTCGCCACTCTTGGTAGCACTAGAAAGGCTTCAAGCTTCGCGCAGGTTTTGAACATTCTCAGTAGTGAGCTTCCTGATGGATTCGAACCTTTAGAGACATTTTCATTCCCTCCGTGGTTACGCTCGGACCTTGAAATTTATATTGATGTTCCAGGAATTACCTCAAGAAAAGAATGCGCACTAACAACTCTTAAGCAGCATGCTCTTACCATAATCCAGGAACGCCATTCTAAACGACGACATATCTTTACTGACGGATCCACTGCGTCAGACAGCACAGGCATAGGAATATCTGTTCCGTCGATGAACTTCACACTTGAGGCACAGCTTAGTCATGCAACGTCCTCCACAGCTGCAGAGCTAGTTGCGATTCGCGAAGCCTTGAGGCTAATAATTGAACAAGTTCCAGCCAGCTGGACGATATTCACTGATTCTAGAGCGGCGCTGCAAAGCATGATAAACCCAAACGTAAAAAGCGCGAACATCCAAATAGTACGGAAAATACAGCACCTTCACAATGAGACAATCATGACTGGACACACAGTTCTCTTCCAATGGATACCAAGCCATTGTGGAGTCGCCGGAAATGAATCAGCAGACATTGCTGCCAAAAACGGAAGAAAATCAGATTCCATCATACGTATTCCATACTCAAAGGCAGACGCTAGGCGATTGGCAAATCGTATCGGAAGCGCCATCCGTTCTTCCCTCTGGTCTTGCCCAAACTATCACTACAAGCGGCTCCATGAAATTGACCCTCAACTTCAGTTTCGTGTACCGCGAGGACTTGGACGGCGTGAGCAGTCCACACTTCACCGAATACGCCTGCGTGTTGCTTTCACCAAGAAGTATCTTCACATGATCGGCAGAGCATCATCCCCACTCTGCCAACCGTGCTCATCACTTGAGGACGAACATCATCTCCTGTGCGAATGCAGATTGTACGAGAAGGAACGTGCTACCATGGCTCAGGCATTGCATCTATCCGGACAACCATTATCCCTGCAGCGACTCCTTGGCCCTTGGCAAACTTATGGAGAAGCTGAGGTTGCAACAAATGCGCTGACCAAGTATCTAAAAGAAACCCGGCTGGACAGGACACTTTAGAGACAAAGAGGAAAGAACCGACCACGCCAATCATTTTTTTTTTTTTTTCACCCTCTGTTCCTTTTGTACTTGCGATTGACGCATACGCTCCTCCACTTTTGCGTTTAAGGTCAATTTTTTTTTTTTTTTTTTTTATGTTTAGTTAATTTATGTGTGCGTGAATGTTTTCACGAGTACTCTTTCTTTCTGTTCTTCTTTTCTTCCTCTCGATTCTTTATTTCCCCTTCCCTTTCCCCAGTACGAAGTAGCAAACCGGCATCATACAGCTAGGTTAACATCTTCGTCTTTCAATAAACCATTTCTCTCTCTCTCTCTCGCCGAGCGTGCGCCGGGAAGTTCTGCGGAGCTTTCCTCTCTCCTTCCTCCCCGCGGATCAATGAGCGACGGGGGCACATCCTAGAGAAGAAGGCCAGAGCGCTCTGAGAGGTTACGTCACAATGGCGGAGGAAGGAAGTCCATGGCGCAACTACGTGAGAATACGCTATCGACGTGAAAACAATGTCCCTTGACAAGCGGCGCGGTGGTGTTCGTTCATGCGCGTTTATCCGACATTAATATACGTTTTAAAGGCGCAGTCTTGTACAATTTATTATATATATAATATAAACGTATTATATAACGCGCTACCAAGGTTGAGAGTACCAAAATTATATTTGTGAGCATTCCCGTAACCGCGGGACTACGTGCAGTTCCGCAGCCCCCCACACTTTTCGAAAGGACCGGCTGCGATGCTGCTGATGCCACATGGCTCCGATTCTGGTAAATTTACGTTGTGTGTGAGCTGCTGACTGTCTGAAAAGGAACGCTGAGACATCTCAGAAGGGAAGCAAACCGAAAAGAAATCCAGTCGTCGCAGGGAGCGCACACCAGCAAGAGATGGGTCGACAACGTTAAGCCTTTCGTCACCGCTGTTCTCCTGTGTGGTACTTTTGAGACTTGTTTCGCGTCGTATTTCTGTCATCACCGTAGTCTCGGGTAGTTTTTTTTTTTTTTTTTTTTTTTTGTGTTCGCTTGATACTACGGCATTTACGTGCATTTGTGAAACAAGTCCTGCTACGGTTTGAGTGACGTGTGACAACTAGCCAACGAAGGCTCTGGTCGACTAATCGATAGACCTCTCTCTCGACAGAGAGAGGCTTCTTGGAGTTCGTGTTCAAATGTGTTCGTCACGAATATTGTGGGACGTATGGATACGATCGACAAGTGAGAAACAACTTATTTACGGGCTTTTTTGTTCATGTAGGACGCAAGTAAGATGCTGCAATCGTTTTTTTTTAATCGCATGATAAATTGCAATTTTGTTCCTTGTCATTATTCGTATGCAGTTGCGTCGACATTTGTAAATATGCGCGCTAATCTAGTTTTCACTGGAAGATGAAAATCAAGTTTGTGTGATTATTGAAAGTGAGTTGTTTGTGGTTCTGTGTTTATTTATACTAAAGTTATTTTATTGCCTTTTCCGCGTTTATACTAGAATCTTAACTGTATTAAGGTGATAGTATTATTATATACAAAACAAGTTATGTTTTGTTCTAAGGCAGCTCGAGCCCATAGGGAGAAGTAAATCAGTAGACTAAGTAGTAAGTTTAGTACCCCTGCCACAGGGAAACGTTAATATATTTTCATTCAGTGATATAGGATTTAATCAGCTCGCGGTCTTGAGTGATTATACGAGCGCCGCAAGCGGATTTGTCGACCCTATGTTGTCATTCGATCGAAATTACATTAATTTTGCCATGTGGCCGGGGTATGATGCAAGAATTCAGTGACTGCACGCGATAACGTCGCTTACATGATCGTGAGAAACGCTTGTCTTGCCTTGTCCGCGTTGACTATGTCTACCTGATTTTTAACTGTTCTGTTTTGCTGTTTCAAAATCACTGCGTGTCTCGCCATTTTGTCAAAGTATTTCTGTATAAAATATGCATTCCTACAACAATAATTGCATGACTCAATGTTTTCGACTTAAAACAATCACATTTTTCGATAGACGTTTTGTACGCATACCTCGTGCCATTTCGTACCGATTATTTAGCGGTGTAATATTTTGCTCGTGTAATAAAATGTTTTCTAGACCCGTTGCTATCTGCAGGTTTCATTTGAGCTAATATGACACGCGTATGTGACTAAAAACGCGTTACGGCGGTCGATGTACGCGCGTTGCATTCGCTTCGACGCGCGCCCCCGATGGCCTTCCTTTGCGACGTCACGAGAAGAGCACTACGGCCTTGTCTTCTAGGAGGTGTTGGCGAAGGGGACACGCCGCCGCCGCGAGGAACGGCGCGAGACCTCGCGATGGAGGCGAGAGGCCGCCCGCAGTCCCGCTACGCATCGTACTCCGCGTCGGTCGGTGGCGTTGCCCACTGCCCACACGCATGAGCGACGAAAACAGGAGCCGCGCGGCGGTTTCCGTAGCACCTGCCGCGGACGCTATGGCTGGACCTATACTCTGTTTCATACTTAGCGTGCAACGCTGTCAAAGTCACTGGCGCGAGCGTGGGTCTTGATCTCGTTGATCATTTGCACGCGTTCTCGCGCAAACAATACAATAGATGAAGCCACGCGCTCGCGCCGGTAGCTTTGACGGCGTTGCACGCTAAGTATGAAACAGAGTATAGGGTGCCTTGATGTCCTTCTGTCTAAGGTGACGCCTCCCTTTGTAGTACCCAAATGCCGACAGCACGTGCTCACGGGTAAAATACAAAGAAATCGACGAAAACAAAATGTCGCCGTAGCACAGTCAGCGCCACGAGCGCGTGCAGGGACACGTTCTTTCACGCGCTTCTGAACAAAAAATAAAAGTGTGAGACAAAATGGCCAGATGTCTCCACCCTAAGCAAAGCGCACATAAAGGCACCCCCGCTGGACCTAGCTGCAGCTAGGGTGCCTACCGCCACGTTCCAGTGTCCGCGGCAGATTCTATGGAAACCGCCGCGCGGCTCCCGTTTTCGTCGCTCGTGCGTTTTGGGCTTCATTTTCTTGGCCTCGACATTTGTGGGCAAGGTTTGTAAGAAGCTGGATCTTTTTATTCGGTTAGACGGTCGAAGAGAAACAAAAGCTCTGTTGACTCCGGAGTAGCGTGTGTACCTCACGCAAGATCATGCACGCGTCGACATATCTGTTTTTGTTTATATTCTTATACGTCACTCTCCAATGCCTAAATGCAACGTGACCAGAAAAGGTTTCCGCAGTGCAAACGTCAATCCGTAGTTTTTGCCGTGTCTGCCGGCTGGTAAGACGCAAACGAAAGTGGAGAGCTCAGGTATTTTACACCTGCGGGAACTTGGGACAGAAGACTATTGATATAAATATTTCTGCGGTTGTGGAACTGACCTAGCGCGCGTCATAAATTCACAAACTTGACAACTTTGACGTCTTGGGCCTACATTTGTAAGTCACCTCGTAACACTGAAGCTTCTCTCACATTTTCTTCCCAAGAAGGTATATCAGATCAGTTATAATGTATACTCTTGTAATGTATAGGTTTAGATATCCGCGTTATTCCGAACATACCTCATACCAATAAATGTATTAACATGAAGGTCCAATCAAAAGCAGAAGTTATCTTCGATTTTCTTCAACTCCTCCAAAGAAATTTCTTCCCACCTTATGCTTGCGTTGATACGTAAAGTCATGTTGCATCGTTTTGTCTATGTGCGAGGTACGGCGCTTCAAAATGCATTTTCCCTTCCGACATTTTTGCACCAGGCCACACTCGAGATTATGATCAGGTACGCGTTGAAACATTTTCTGTTCGGCAGATCAGTACAAAACTAACAGAGGTACATACGCGCACTTATAGCGAAAAACGCACTCTGCATAATTATTTGCTTATGAGGAGAATGAAGGTGTTTTTATTACATATGTTGCTATATCCAAACGCGCGAGGAAAGCCAGGTGCGTTAGAAACAAGGATCTCCGTTCAATTCTGATTCATTCGCGAAGGTACGTGGAAGAAAGAAGACTGTAAGCGCTGTTCCCTTTTCCTTGTCTCGTGTCTGCAGCAATAATGTATTGACTCAAGTAATGGCAGAAACTGTTGGAGCGCTTGAGAAATTGTTAGGAATGGACGACCGAGACATGGATCGCCTCGAGACTTATCGGTGCTTCTCTGCGGCAGATTGACATCCTGCACATGGGTGACGTTCTCTCGGAAGGTTACTCGCTCATGGACGTGGCCTACATCTACGCCTGGAAGAGGGTGAGCATTTAGCATTCGGACGAATGCATGCCCGTTGAGCTTAAAAGGCCAATTGGGCACTGCCTGAGGATTTCCTGAGAGCTCTGGTTTTCGACTTCGGGCGGCGGTTGGCACTTTGTCGACAGGCGAAGGTCTGCCGCGAAACGCGACCGCGGTAGAGGGAGGGCCTAACGGGGGATTTGATATTGGGGTTTGCACAGGAGTCTCCCCTACGCCTCGCATTCCGGGTGTACTCCCAACCTACAAAGCGGCCGGCCCCGGCAGACACGGTCGAAGGTCGGGTGGACGTCGACGGAGCACACAGCGGCGGGAACTCTGTCGGGCAGCCGCAGCAGTGCCCCCCGGAACAGGCGACGGTGCCCTGTCGACCGGTGCCCGAGTCTTCGGCGGTAGCCAGCGTGGCGGAAGGTGTCGCCCAGAGCAGGGGGAGTCCGGAGACGGACGCGGAACCTCCCGCACTTGTGCCGAGGGAGGAGGCTGCCGACGCTGCCGTTCCGACCGCCGTTCCCGCTACGGAGACGCGCCAACCGGACTCACTGGACGGGTGAGTATTCGAGTATCAAGCAGGGACAAACCCTCGGACTCGATTGATCGGTAGGCTGACTCTGTGCCAAGGTGAACATGCTAGACCAGGGGTAGCCAGGCTGACCCGGCCTAAGAGCCCCAAACAAAACCACGAAACTGCCAAGAGCTGCGGGAAGGGGGAGGGGGAGGGCGGGCGGGCGGGGAGGGGCAAGGCAAACCTTTGTCCAGAACAATAAACGAAACTAGAACTCTTTCAATCTATTCGAGTCAAAAGCAGTCCAACCGTACGTAAAGTAGCAGTAGCACAGAACTACCAAACCGCAACCTTTCTTTCGATTTAAAACGCGTTCCGTTTCTCTTTTTCGAGAAATGCTTGTGTGACCGGGAGGGAGGTGGGTGGGTGG
Source organism: Ixodes scapularis (assembly GCF_016920785.2). NCBI lineage: Eukaryota > Metazoa > Arthropoda > Arachnida > Ixodida > Ixodidae > Ixodes > Ixodes scapularis. The sequence goes on from NW_024609873.1 coordinate 2,273,957, forward strand.
GTGGGGGGGGGGGGGTTGGAGTGGAGCCGCGAGCAACACGCGAAGAGCCGCACCTTCGCCACCCCTGTGCTAGATGGACCAATCGACCATTGGCCTGCATGGAACCATGAAACGATTTTAGAGCGCAGCTCTTAGGGGCCCGTTCCCGGCTTGAGCGGCGTCGCCGTCGGCGTAACCAAGGTCATCCCAAGGTCACTTGACCCCCAAGGTCATTCCAAGGTCACGTGACCCCTCCCCAAGGGTCACGTGACTCCCCAAGGCCACCCCAATGTCACGTGACCCCTTCCCCAAAGTCACGTGACACCCAAAGTCACGTGGCTCCCCAACGTGACCCCCGGGGTCACGTGACCCCCGATGACGTCATCAGTGACGTCACTGATAACGTCACCGGCATCCGCATCGTCATCATCACTGATGACGTCACCGGCATCCACATCGTCATTGTCATCATGACTGATGACGTCATCTGTGACGTCACTGATGACGTCACCGACATCCGCATCGTCATCATCACTGATGACGTCACCGGCATTCGCATCGTCATCATCGCTGATGACGTCATCAGTGACGTCACTGATGACGTCACCGGCATCGTCATCGTCGCTGATGACGTCATCAGCGACGTCACTGATGACGTCACCGGCATCCGCATCGTCATCATCACTGATGACGTCATCGGTATCCGCATCGTCATTGTCATCATCACTGATGACGTCATCGGTATCCGCATCGTCATCGTTACTGATGACGTCATCAGCATCGTCATCGTCACGTGACCCCCACCCAAGGTCACTTGACCCACCCCCCCAGTACCGTTCCCTCCTCCTCCTCAAGAGCTGCGCTCTAATTCGGCGTTACAGGGAGTTGCAAACGGCTTTCACTTTTTTCAACTTGTTCCTTCTTAGCTTTCCTACTGAACTCACAAATCGCGTAGCGTTGCTAAAGGTACAGGAGCGAGAGTACAGACCTTCGTTTACTCTCGCCTCTAACCACCTGATAAACATATCAAGTGTGGTAAAAAAAAATCCGGGGACGCTTAAGCACTTCTTATGTGTTGTGAATGCGAAAGCATGGATGTCGTTCTTCCGCTCTCCTAGTTCGTCTGCGGCGTACTGGCGTGGACGGCCACGTTTCGCTACTGCCGAGGTTGCGGCCGACGGCCGAGGTTGCGGCCGTCGGCCGAGGGCACGCTCTCATAAGCTGGCCGCGCCGCGCTGAGCTCGCCCTTACAAAATTTTTTAATGAATTTCATTTGAAAGTTTATGGAGTCTACTCATCGTATCTTTTCGATTCTCAATAGAAATGCAAATGAGTCTTGTAACGAATCCGTAAGGAATTTACGAAAACTATTGGCCACCGCGTTTCAATTAAGGTTTTGCCGTGTCACCTCACACGAATTTCTAATAGATTTCATTTGAAAGTCTAGATACACTGCTTTGAGTCTCTGTTGAAAATCAAATGTTTCTTTCTACCGCGTTGTACTTGAGGTTTTGACGTGCCATCTCATTAGGTACATTCCGACGAGTCGGAATATACCTAATGAGATGGCCCATCAAAACCTGAATTGCAACGCAGTAGAAAAAAAACCTTTGATTTTCAACAGAGACTCAAAGCAGTGTATCTAGACTTTCAAATGAAATGTATGAGAAATTATACTCCTAGCGTGGGTTTTTAGATAGAGGGCTCTAAGAGGGAAGACGGCAAGAGGTTGCATGACATGTGGTCCGGATGTAACCGTTGTTTTGAGGGAAGGGGAAAGTGAGTACAAGTGTCAGTTTTATGTATGCCTATATACGCATGCAGGGTTCAGAAAATGCCTGCATAAAACCGTGGGAACGAGTAATAACTGGTTTATTAAAAATGCAAAATTCGAGTATACGGTACACTGCCTTCGTGTCCATGGGGGACCTTGAACTGCATTCGTATCCATGGGAGACCTTGTACTCGTAACCTATAAAGAAAAAAAGATGCACAGTTACACGTTGATCTGTTTATCTAAACTTCAATGTCCGAGCAAGGTATCCTGTTCACAGTGCAGCACTACCTCAGCGCTGAATCAGTATTACAAACCGGGACATCAGTCCTTTAGGAAAGGAGGACACTCAGAACCCACGATACAAGCCATGGAAGTAGCAGTGACTCGTTGCCTTAACAGGGCTGAGTTAGTGCTGCACTGTATGTGTGAACCAGCCTTAAATGTGGAAAGTCACATTTAAAAGTCCTACATTTTTGCTCACCCAGGCACTTAATTTACACACTACCTTGATAGTTTAATGAGTGGCACTAATAACATTGTCAGGGGCTCCGTAATGCAGAAGTATATTTTGCCCCCGAGTCTGCGAGAATCAATCGCTCACTGTTTTTGCCGCCGCATTGCACAGTTTTATTTCGGCTTTTGAAAAGGTCCACCAAAGATAAGCGAGCAGATGTTGTCGCTCATGAAGTTTAGCAAATATGAACATAGAGAAGCTAAGACTTATAAGCATCTCGCAGAATTAATATGGCAATTCGGGCCAATTGATCCATGATCGTAGACAAGCGCCGCAAAAAAACACATGGACAATAAGTGGTGGTAAACACTGGCGCCAGTGTTTTATGTCCACTTCTTGTCCCTGTGTATATTTATTTTTCTTGTGTTTGTTTACTCTCTTGAAGAAGTATTTTTAATCACAACGGACGGGAAGGAAACTGTAATAGGGTTCTATGCGGATCATAAAGCCATGCTCCAAATGGGTGAGTGTCAACAGCAGCTTTCACAACAGTGGCAGATCCAAGAGGAGGGGGAAAAGGGGGGGGGGGGGGGACAGCCACCCCCCCCCCCCAAAGTCGACCCCCTCCCTCCCCCTTTCTCAGTGGGCAATTTGACATGAGTAGACCCTCCTTGCACAAGAAAGAATGGGAGAAGAGTATCCTTAAAACTTTTTCGCCCGCCCCAAAATGGAGGTCTGGATCCGCCCCCGTTCCACAATCGATGCAATACACTAAGTTTTAATTATTGGGAGGATCGAGACATCAGAGGCCGAATTCAAAAAGCAAACTTACGATAAAAAATTGCGTATGATAAAACCCGAGAAGAAATCCGTATTAACACAACAAAATTGTCGCAACTTTTGTGTGACTTACAACGGAATATTACGACATTATCCAAAGTGTCTTACAAACCTATTAGGGCAAAGATGGCCGCACATCATTTGGCTATTTCGCCGCGACCAGCAATGAATATAGAAGCGTCGGCAAGAGGCATACGTTTTGCGCCGACGAGTCTGCCGAGCTGTCCATCCTTCCTGTTAGAGCTAACGAGGTGCAGGACTGCGATTAACGGCGAGATGCGCCAATGAATCAACGAAAGAAAATTCCACACAAATCTTCAGTGCACCCAAAAGGATCCTTCACCTATGAACGGCGTGAACCTGATTCGGTGATCACTAGCGCCCCCTCGTACTTCAGTAGTGATTTCCAAAGTGGTGGGCAGCTGTGCGACTCTACCACACGAAAAGGCACATTCCTGATTGAATGCGCCTTTTTAATACGAAAGCATTATATGTCCATGGAGCAAAAAATCCGGCGTCCGGCTGCGTTAACCGAGTGGTACCAAATGTTAACAGAGGAATAAAAGGAAGAATAAAATGTGCTTCCACGGCTGAGATTTGAACCCGGTGCTGCTGTGTGAGAGCCGGGCATGCTAGCTGCTGTGCTATCTCAGCCGCTTCGGAATGCGGCATTACTCTCCCCTCAAAAAGAAGCTTGCCCCATTACAGCAAAAGATGGCATGTCTTTACCCGTTTTTTGTCCCTGTTTATCTGAGGCTGTTTTTTCATCATGTTTGGCGGCATCGGCGTTGATGTGCCCGAAAGATGGTCATAGAAATATGTCCTCGGTTCCATGACATCACACGTCACGTGACGACTTGACGTACCATGATGTGGGACGCCGTATGATGTAACGTAAAAAAATATTAGAGG